>NC_140216.1:3887880-4597880 GCF_951802725.1 Rutilus rutilus | reverse complement strand
TCCAATTTGCTGACAGACGGTGAAAACTTCAACCAAGATATTGTTTTTTTGAAATTATTTTGTAATCATGCAAACTCCAAATATAAGTAGACAGCAAAAGGAAGTCATTTAGATAGGATGATGACAGTGTACTCGTTTTTACTGACAAATCCAGTTAAAAGTAAAACAACAGAGGACATTCTGGACATGGAAATGAGGAGAATCCCATTTTGCTTCAGAGGGGTGGGTGATATGACCAAATTCTTAGTTCACGATATGAGAAATTTTATTTCACAATAACGATATATATCGCGATATAGTTATTTTGTGTTATTTTATCTCATTTCTGTTATTAACAATAAGAAAAAAGACAAATCCAAAAACAAGACAAATGCAATATAACAAAAATTTGAATTAACCAAATAAAAAATTTCAGGTACAATAGGTTTATTTAACGTAGTTAGAATTAGTACAGAAATTTAATCAAATGTAAAAAATAAAATATTGCATAGTTTTCACTGTATAATATAGGCCTACATTTTAAAAGAAGTTATTCAGTCAAGAGCAGTAAGTTATTTTCTCTTGTGTTTGATTCACGGATCCATTATACTGATACCAGGGCCGTTTCTAGCCTTTTTGGCACCCTAGGCGAGATTCCTATTACATTATCACTGGTGTTTAAGTAGCCTATTCCTATGACATAAAATCCATATAGCCTATAATGTAGGCTACTGTATAAATGAAAATGAATATTTCAAAAGTATATTTTACATTACACTATCATATAGGAAAATTACAATACTTTTGTCCTAATTTCTTCACTTGCAAGAAATAAACCCTTGAGCTTTTATTTTGGAGAAAACACCAGATCACCACCATGCTGATCGCGTGAGCAAAGTGCGCACTTTTTTTTAAATCACGCAGCACAAACAGAATGTCTTAATTAAAGTCTTGTGCTGTTTTATAAAGGCACAAAGCCATATCACGATTTCGATTTTAGTTCGTTGGCCAAATATAACGCTAGAGACCTTTATGTTACACTATACATTTTACATCTCATGTGTTGGGAAAAGGGAGAAGAGCGAGTTCGGCAAAAGGCGGATTCGAACTCGGATCGAACGCGTCAAAAGCTACTTTGAAGCACCTCACGCCCTACGACACTGTAACTGTGCAGTAGGCTATGTTTAGTGGAGGGCGTCATTTTGCCAAATATACGCTTAGTAATCGAAAATGTAAAAAAAAAAATACGATTTTTTCTTCCATTCGCTTGGGCGAGAGAAAAAAACTCTCTTGGTGTGGTGGGGGTTCTCTGGCGCCCTTAGTGACCCAGCTGTTTACGCCCTTAGTGACCGCCTATTGCCTATGTCTAGAGACGGCCCTGACTGATACTGTCAGGGTTCTGTCACTTCTGTCTAGTTTATTTCTTGGTTTTGTGACAGAGCTCTGACACTCCTGTTTTGTCATGTCTTTGTGTGGGCGCGCGGCTTTGAGCGTTCTCGAGCCGTGCGCTCTCTTGTCTGTATGCCTTGTTACATGTGCGGGGCGTGGTGTTTGGATCCCGGCACGTCAGTCTAGTTTAGTTTCGGTTCTGTTTCGGGATTCGAACATTCATGCTCCGCGTGCTTGTATTCTGTCATGAGCAAATGGCTTGTCATGTATGTTTCCTTGTTCCATGTGCTCTCCTGTCGATTGTCTATAGCCCCGCCCATCTTGTTACCTGATTATTGATTCATTTGCCCCACCTGTCCTTCCTCGTTACCTGCTTTGTTTGCTCTCACTATTTATTCTCCTTGTTGTTTGCAATCCTCTGCTGGATCGCCATTAAATGTTACCTTGAGTGTTTCCCTGCTCTAGTCAAGTTAATGGGGTAGTTTTTGTTTGTTTTTTTATTTTATTAATAAAGCCCATTATTTCTCCTGCAATTGAGTCCTCGCTCCCTTCACTCAACCCTGACAGATACACATCTGGTTTACACCCAACTGTTTACTTTCACTTGAGATATAACCAGTTGTGTTTACATGAATAGCCTACTCACACAATGGGCATTTTGACATAATTGCGTAATTGTTTGTATTTGACTGCTCAAGCGCAGTAAGACGAGAACTGAATTTGCGATCACATTCTGAGAGACACAGCTTTCTGTGTGTCAGTCCAGTCCAGTCAGTCAAGCATGTCCCACTCTTTATGTTCACATTCATACATTTAATCACTCTGAAGTTTCAATAGTGCTATATTTACATATCGCGATAGCAAAATCTCTAACGATAGACGTTTTATACCGTGGTAATGATATTGTCATACAGTACCTAGCTTCAGATTTATACTAGTCCCAGAAAAGATGGTGAATTACTAATCAAAATAATTGCATAAGGCTTGGAAGTCTTGGAATAAAGTGGAAGGATCATTGCAGTCCATCTCAGGTAAAGGCCTGGGAATATCTCATACCTGAGACTGCAGTTACACTGTGGCGCCTGGAGTCTCAGGAGAAGGGGAGGGGGGGGGGGGCCGTCAGACTGACTCTCAGCCTTTCTTCCTATGTGAGAATGCCTTTCATTGGCCCCTCCAGGACAGTATCGCAACTGAGTCCTCATAGAGGCTCCAACCCTGCCCGGCCAGTCTGGCAGTCTCGCTTCCACCGGTCCTTATCAGGACGGAGATCACAATATGGCCTGAGGGGTGCTATAGGACGAGCAATGGGGACGGGAGGGTTTTATAGGACGGAGGCCGTCATCACCCCCAGCTCCCATCTCACTGATCACTCAGATTAATGACACGACTCTCCTTCTGCCAGTGAAAGTGACAACACACCAGAACACGGGCCTGTCTACCTGTCCAAGTGCTCTTGATGAGATAATCGCCCTTTCATTCGGCATAAATAGAAGAATGCCAAACAAGTCAGTGAATGCTTCACCGTGAAGACCGACCGTTGGCGTAAAAACGCATGTGCTATATATGAACTTCATTTCGTGGTTTTGCAATGAAAACACTATTTTTTCACATAGGAAGAATTGACTCTTGGGGATAATGATTATGATCATGAAGAAAAAGAAAAGTTTAATCATCCAATAAAAAGCTTTGGTCTTTTGAAATCTATGTGGAGTGATATGCTTCCTGAATATCTATCATGTAATCTCACCCACTCATCAAATCTGAGCCCTTGTTTTATGTGATTCATCTTTATTAAATTAATAATAGGTCAAATAGTGTGATAGCACTCCAAAAGTGAATGTTTGTGAAAAATAAATGTTTTTTTTTTTTAAATCAGCAATTTCTCCAACCCATATTTCTTCCTGTCTAATTCAACTGTCTGTCAATAGGAATTTTACTCTCATATTTTTCATCTGTGTTTCTTGAAAAGGCCTGTCAGCTGGAGCTTGAGGTACAGTTTGCCAACAGCCTAATGACCCTTTATGGCAATACAATCTGATGTCTGTCCCAGCCGTCCGGTAATCCTGTCCACCTTTGCGGCTTAGTTATGCTCAGGCTTAAGTTGCATATTTTGTATTTATCAGGATTTTGCTGATAAATGCTATCAGCAAGAGAGAAATGAAATATGGGAGGTCTATCTCAAGTTGCAAGAACAGACGGTTTTTCAGTCCTGAACCCCCAGTGATGCAGATATCCAGTCGTTATTCTCTCATATTTATTACTCAAAACAGAATTTGAGTTTTTCGGGTTGTGCAGTTTTATAAAAACCTCACAGTGAAAAGGATGTATGTGCTTTTCTGTTTCATACATTTTAGATAATACATCAGTAGATCAGTTTCCATCATTCCGTGACAGTTTTTTCCCAGATTTGCTGCGAAATGCATATCCGTCCAATACAAACATACTCAGAAACAAAGAACTCCATGCAACTCGAAATAAACTCAGAATAAAAGGAAATGTTTTCCAACGTAAACACTCCATTATTTAGAGTACATCAGTCATGGTTGCATAAACAACCTAAAGCCATATTCTGCATATAATGTTAATTTACTCATTATTTATATTAAATGCTCTTAAAATGATTCATGACAACAAAAAATAGCAACTTATGGGGTCACGTGTTAAGTTCATATATGAACAGTGTGAACAAATTGTCAAACCACAATTTCATCAGGCCCTCTATCAAAGTATGCAAAATATGGGCACGATCATTTTTTAATTCCACGTTTTAAAATGACAATAAACATTGGGCCTCAGCCCTGCTTGTGTAAATGAAGCATTGTTAAATTAATTTATTAGGTATTAAACAGAATTTTGGCAACACAGTGTTTAGGAGTTGCAATGGTCACATTTGTCTGACCTCACAGTAGTTCATTGTGATTGGTGCATGGCTTATACTGAAAGGTCTCTCTCTCGCTCTCTCTCTCTTTCTCTGGAATGACATTCTCAAGTGAATGTCGCTCATCAAGGGGCTTACGGAGTAAGTGATAAAGTGTTCCACTCTAATACCTGCCCGCTTCTCATCTGTCATCTATAAAGAGGATTGGAAATGAAGCAACATTCTTCAGGATATAATGACCTCCGAAGCATACAGAGGGATATTGTAAAACATATAAATGGAGAGGGAAAATGTGTTTTGGGTTTGATCAAAGAAGTAAAACTGCAGTTGATTATGACCATGATCAGTTCAAATATACATAGGCCTACTATAAACCATATATATTGTCGTCCATCATAATCACGATTCAATGTTAAACTGAAACGA
Source organism: Rutilus rutilus (assembly GCF_951802725.1). NCBI lineage: Eukaryota > Metazoa > Chordata > Actinopteri > Cypriniformes > Leuciscidae > Rutilus > Rutilus rutilus. The sequence continues at coordinate 4,593,208 of NC_140216.1, read as the reverse complement.
TATTGATTTAACCAGTGTTTTATACGCTCCTTGATTTCAGGTTGCACAATGCAATATGGAATTGAGTAATGCTCACCATGTGACTGCATAGGCCCGGAAATCGCCCTGATTGGACTGATTGATAAATGAAGCTGTCCTTGTTTTTGAGCATGCCCTTTCAGCTCTGGACTTTGTCCAGGAAAACCTCTAACAGCCACTTATTAAGTAGTTAGACTCACAAGGCTGTGTATGCAGTGGTCATCTGGATGTGTGTCTGTAGGTTCTGAGACCCCATTGGTCAACGGTGGGCTCTCGGTTGCGAGCTGGCAAGATAACACAGCGGGCATAATCCTCATTCTTCTCCCTTGAGGTCTGAAGTAGCGTGTTTTTACAGCTTGTCGGGTTGTTTAGCGACGTAATTATTAGCATTTCTTGTAAACATTCTGCGTTACCTCCAATGAGTCTTTGTCCCCTTGACCCGTGCTTTACAGGCTCAAAGAGAAGTCGCAGTAAAGTGGAGGAGGCGTGAATGTTTTTGCAACTCTCAAGAAAATAAAATTATGGATGACGTATTGAGTGAGACAGCTTATTTCCAAGATAGCAAGCATTGCAAGAAGCGTTTAATCTTAAGTTCACAAAAACATTCACATGTACAGGGAGCAGTTTGCGGCTAATGGCGAATTTGATCGAATTATGCAAGTGTGGTCACAAAACACATCACACAAGTCATTATTATTATAAATTGTTTGTATAATTCATGATATTTTAACACACCCTGCCTGCAGTCTAAGATCCCCTAATTAATATGGAATGGATGAGAATCAAGCTGTTTGTTTACATGATGCCTGGATAAATTTTTGCCCTATAACACCATTTACTCTTGAATACTCTGGCACCACTTGCGCAAGGATCATACATGTTAGGAAGTGCATGATTAAGTGTATTTAAAATATTGCACATTGAGCCATTAGCGAAATCATCTCGGTTCCTGAGCTGTAGACAGGTCGCATTTAACCAATATTACTGCCTGGGTTTTTGAAACTATCACAGGGAGTATCAAGCCTCTCTTGTGTGTCTGTAAGATAGGGGGGAAAAAAACAGGAAAATGTTCTAGAGTATAGCCAAGGGCGAAGTTTGAACAGCTCGGCCAGTGACAAGCTTTTAAGGAGACCAGAGCACCATGGGTAGTCTGCAGATGAAATACTAGGGGGTGAAAGGGAAAGTAGTGATTTGTCATTAGGACTTTTCAAAGAATAGTGATGCCAAGGGTCCAATTTACGGTTTTTATACCTGCCTTCTTCAGAACACACATCAAGTTCTTTGTGAGGAATATAATGCTAGTTTTTTTTTTTTTTTTTTTTGTAACAGAGCTATATTGGAAGATATTTGCTGAAAATTGAATGCAGAAAATTGCCATGTCTGAGAAAGAAAAGAAAAAAAACATGTAAATGAAAACATATGAGGCTCATACACTGCAGTGTCTCCACCACTGAGTGTTTAATTGCATTCTGTCCACACAGATCATTTACAAGAGTGATGTTCTACAGCTCAATTTACTTCCAAAAAATTCTGTCATATAAAATCTCCATAAATATACACAGAACCAATTATAAGTTATTCAATTATAACTTTTGATTCAATTAGTTATGATAAATGCAATCAATTTCAGATCAAAACCAGCACAGGATGTTTTTGTATAAGTTATTTAATTTTACTTTAAATTATTAGAAATAAATATATAAATAAAATGACTCATGCTTGTTGTGTTGACTTGAGAGCAGACATTGATGCGTGAGTGTTGGAGATTAATATTTAGTCAATAAAGTGGTAAATTATGTTTTTTGCTAAACAAAGCACTCATAAAATTGAGGTTAAACCACTTAAGTCACACGGATTAATGATGTCTACCATTCTGCCAGAGTTTCTGGGGCTTGAAAGTGGTAGTTGCGTATACTGTCAATGGAGGGACAGAAAGCTCATAAGATTTCATCAAAAAGATCTTCATTTGTGTTCTGAAGATGATCAATGTCTTACGGGTTTGAAACATGAGGGTGATTAATTAATTTGACAGAATTTTCCTTTTTGGGTGAACTATCCCTTTAACTACACGTAGATGACGTCAATGTCGTTTGGACATTTGTAGCTCTTCACAGAAACAGAGGTACGTGTCTTAACTCTTGACAAAAACTCACGAATGTTGAAATTGTCTTTCTGCACTCTATGCTTAAGGAAACGTATATACAATATTTTCTGGGGGAAACTTATACATCCTGCCCTACATTATGATCCAGAAAGCGTGTGCTGATTAAAACAGCAAATTGAGAGGAAACAAAACGTGCTACTAATGGCGAGCGAGGACATATTAAAAATTTCCGTTGTTAGCGTCCATAAATATTAGTTTATCTGCGCGAAGTCATAGGCCTACTACTGTCAGTGTGTCAGTCATCAGTTTCGGGAGTGACTCCTGTTAGCTGTACACACACACTTAAAGAAAATTCACTATGATTGTTACTAACAATAGATTGTTACTTACTAAATGAACAATAGGTATGTTTCGCTCAAACAGCAAAATGCGAGGAAAATCGTTTTTGCATGAACTTAAAGGGATAGTTCACCCAAAAATTACCCCCGCAACTACCTCTCTGACGGTTCATAAAGAGATCATAAAACTAATCCATATGAATTGAGTGGTTTAGTCCACATTTTCTAAAGAGACGTGATTGCTTTATATGATGAACAGATTTAATTTATGCTTTTATTCACCTATAAATATTTATCAACTCACACATATCTGTTCTGGTAAACTGAAGCTTAAGCATGTTCGCTTTAAGTGTGAGAACCAATGAGGTTCATTCTGGTGTTACGCAGCACGTTTGAGCTTCCGTAAGAACCAATGAGGTTTGTTCTCGTGCATCAATCGGTTTCAGTTGAGGACTAAACCTAAACTAAAATTTCATATGGATTAGTTTTACGATCTCATCAACTTTTTGAAGCTTTAAAGCTGCATTCAGTAACTTCGGGATTTCTTCGCTGTATTCTCGCTTTTTGCCTGCAGGTTTCTCTCTAGAGCTCCCCCCACAGCTTCGGAATAGATATTTGACAACACTGTTGTAAAAACTCGTTGGCGATTCTCAGACACCAGAGGCTAGTAGATCAACGACATCAAAGCAGATGGGACATTCTTTAAAACGTCTTCTTCATTCCGGTTCGAACTGCGTGAGGGAGCGCAATAATGACAGCATTTTAGCAGATTTCTTTTGGCCGTAAAGCAATTGTTTACATCGCGAGACCTGATATCACGCGAGACTTCCTGACGCGGCGGCTGGCGGCCCGCCGCCCCAAAGTTGCAAGTGCGTATTTTCCGCTCACGGGCACCAGGGGGGTGCGAAACGACCACCATTCAACCCGAAATAAGTAATATAACCATTCCAATGACTCTGAAGCTGTTCAGTTAAGGTAAAAAAAGTTACTTAGTTCACCTTTAAAGTGGTAGTTGCGTAGCTGTCAATGGAGCGACAGAAAGCTCTCAGATCATTTGTGTTCTGAAGATGAACGAAAGTCTTACAGGTTTGGAACAACATGAGGGTGAGTAATCATTTTTGGATGAACTATCCTTTTTAATCATTTTGGCATAAAATGCTTTATTTTAATTTTCTTCACTTTATTTTTCTTCCATTAGCTTGTTCGGATGTGGATCGTGGCCTCTGATGCATATGGTCTCTCTCCTTCTCCTACATGCTAGTTGCAGGGGCAGAGCTTTCTTCTGTCAGCCTGCGTGCCAAGGTAATGCATGGTTTGCATATTCATAGATTAGTTACACTACATCACTGTGTGCCAATAACTACCATCAAACATTTTATTTATTTGAATTTGTCAGCTATTTGTGACAAAATTGATCACATTTGTACATATCACCCCTGGCACACACAAAGCTTGAGGGGATTCCCCCATCTTAGACAGGGTCTGGAGATAGCGTGACATGTCTGGGATAGTAGAACCATGTACCACTTGTTTCCTTTTAGGGCAATGACTTTCTAATTGGATGTTTGCCCAAAAATGTTTGCCCCAGGGTACACCGCCACTAAGCAAGATGATAGAACTGCAGTGAGTTTGAATCGTAGATATAGTCAGAAATGTCCCTCATGATGATCTAGATCTACGTTAGTTACTTTGGTTGCTTGATTACTTCCTTAGCAAGTCATTATCATTTGCCATGATTTTAAAATGGATGAAGCAGCTGGATAAATTGGACAACTGTTTGTAAATTGCGCATAGCCAGACTTTTTGACAGTCTAGTCCAGTGTGCAGATAATTCTGGCCTAATTCTGATTTAAAATTCATTTTGATATATTTATATTTATATTTACTCCCCAAAAATGATATTTATGAAAACTTAAAGGATATATTTTAAGGCTTAAAAAAAGATTAAGATTTATATTCTTGCGTAATGCAAAAGTTTGGGGTCAAGTAAGCATTAATACTTTTATTTAGAGAGTAAGTACACATTAAATTGGTCAAAAGTGAGAGGAAAGCAATTTATAGTGTTACAAAATATTTATATGTCAAATAAATGCTCTTCTTTAGAACTTTCCATTCATTAAAGAGTCCTAAAATCTTTTTTATCACAGTTTCCACACAAAAAATAAGCAGCGCAACTGTTTTCAGCATGGATAATGATAATAAATGTTTCTTGAGCAGCAAATCATCATATTAGAATGATTTCTGAAGGATCATGTGACACTGAAGGCTGGAGTAATGATGCTGAAAATTCAGCTTTGCGTTACAGGAATAAATTGTATTTTGAAATGTAACAGCTATTTTAATTGATAATAATATTTCACAATATAATGTTTTTACTGTGTTTTTGGTCAAACAAATGCAGCCTTGGTGAGCAGAAGAGACTTCTTTCAAAAACATTCAAAATATTTGTATGTTATATTATACTTTTGAACGTTAGTATATTCAAGGTGTAGAGGAAATATTATATGTGATCAAACTTTCCTTGAAAATGATTTCAATATTTTCCCCTTTTGATAAATTAGTCTTATCAGTCTCTCCCCAAATACTTTCTTTTCCCTCCACACTCTCCCTTTGAGGCATAAATAATATTGAAAGACTCCTTTCCCCCGTGATCCACACACACATTGGTTATGTCGTTCGGATTGTACTGTGAATGTAGCATCCTCCAAGCCCTTCATTCACATGATTATTTGTACTCGTGTGTTTTGATGATATTGAGAAGCTTAGGTGGGTGTGTGAGGATAATTACATGTGATATAATCCACTGATGAGCACAACTGTGGCACTGTGCCAGTAGCACAGCCATTTTCTATCAGGAGAGGAGAATTAGTGCAACCAGTCTTTTGTCTAGTATGCATTTTGTTCATCAATGTATACCGCATCGATTTGAATATTTTGTACTGATTAAAACGCATCTCTTGCTAATGTCTGTGTGGCACAGATAAATGCAGAGCGATTGAATGCGCTGGAAATGCATGCGTATAATAAGCACTTTATGGCAAGGTTATTTTTTGCAGGCCATTTCTGTGAGTTTTATAGTCTTGTAAACTCTGCATACTAAGGAATAGAAAAGGGCAAAGTTGTTTTCCTCCTGAGACGTGTTCTTGTTTTATGTGTACATGCCAACAATCCCTGACAATGTTTTACTAGGTGATGACTCAGAGCTCGTTTATTTGCTTGCCGGAGGCTTTATTTAGTACTTTTTTGGGATAAAGGCAGACATTTTGAAGGCTGAAAATATCTTTTCCTTTCATCTTCTTTTTGTCCGTCTTCCTCGTCCATCTCTTGTCCCGTTCTTGCTTCTTTTCAAAAGCCAAAGAGAGAACGCGGTGCCCTTGTTTGGATAAACTCACATCGCCTGGTCGTCGAAAGTTCGTCAGAACGCGCAATAACACAGACAGCGGTTTGACTTTGAGTGGGTTCACTCAGGCCTGTCCTGAGAGCGAACAAGTCTTGTGTAGGAAAAGGACGTGACCTGGATGACAAGAAAACCTGCAGGACAGCAGTATTGGCCCCTCTGTCTTGTGATTGATGGTGTTGATGTTCTAAATTGGCCTCAGATTCGCCAAGTACAAGAATCATAATAGCAGGGTTTTAGATTAGTTCTCTAGATAGCAGGAAGAGGGGGAGGTTGAACGTTCCAAGAATACAACAATGCACTGAACCCCGAATGTCGGCTGGAGGCTTGCGAAAGGCACGTCGCTAGCAAAGGATGTGAATAGTGATTCTAATGCCGAGAAGTATTTCAGGGGTCAGACTGCGTCATTACCGCCGAACGGAGGTCAAAGCCACACGCTTGTCCTCAAAGCCGAGACGCTGCATCTGGGCTGAACAAAAAAGCCTCTCAGCTTACTAATTGTTTGGGGAGCCTCTTTAAGACCGTATTTTTGCATGTTCTTTGATCACTAAGATCGTCCGCGATTTTGCAGCATTATGGCAAATCTGAATGTTGATTACCTGTAAGTATGATATATTTTCAGTGGGAGGTCTAGTATGGATTGTAGTATTGTATAGTGTTTTATAACTCAATATGAATTCCTCATTATTGCTTTGAATCGCTGTAATTCTAACACCAAACTAATAATGAATGAAAGGGAAAAAATGTGAAAGAGAGGAAGTAAAATTCAAATTTGAACAACGATATGCCCACCTCATATTTGTGGCCCCATTACCAGGATGATTAGTTTGGGAGACAAAAATGAGCACTTGTACTGTAGTGTGCAGGTATTTCCTGGGCTTTCAACACTGTTGAAGAGACTATAAAGAGTTTGAAATGATTAAACTTTGTTTTGACCCTGCAGTTAAATGCATGTGCTTGTCCATTATGGCCAACCCACCATCGAGAATAATGGGCATTTTTCAGAAGAGCCAGGGAGTCAAACCGTACACTATGTGAAAAGCAGCGTTAAGAGGCTGGAGATCTGTGTAATTAAATAAAACCCAACTGTTTTAGTGTGTACTTTAGAATGAAACGCTGGAATACTTGGTTTTAAATACGCTGTGGGGCTACACCAATGTGCTTATGTTTGACAGCGCTAAAAGGGCTGTTTAATGCTTACGTTTAATAGCTTGTTCACAACACGGGGACTGAACCTCTGTGCTCCTGCCCTGTGCCGCCACGACAGCCGTAACATTGCCTATGTTTCAATCAAGAAAATTGATTATTCGGATGACGTTTTAGTAATTTATGACAGTATGAGTGAGTTTAATTTGTAGATTGATCGATCGTTAATCTAGTAAATTCTTTAATCCACTGAACACTGCTGTGTGGTAATATAAAAACACTCTCCCAACAGCATACTGTTTCTTTTGAGCCTAATTCCTAGTCAAATTAAAATAATATAGTTGTATCACTTGCGATGGTGTTTTGTATAGATGTGGCCAGACGAGCAGTCTACCAATAACATTAGAGCGACTTCACAGTACAGAGACTAGCGACATACAGCGACAAAATCTGACAAGTTACAAAACAATATGACCTTTTTAGCTCATCATGAGCCTGAACATGGGAGGCCCCTGAACTTGGGAGGCCCCTGGGCTTCAGCCCAGGTAAGCCCGTGCATTAATGCGCCCTTGGTTTCAAGGGATAGTTCACACTAAAATGACAGAAATTAAGATATTTTTGATGAAATCTGAGAGTTTTCTGTTCCTCCATTGACGGTCCATGCAACTACCACTTTGGCGTGTCAAAAATTGTGTAAAACAATCATAAAACTAATCCACATTTGTTTTTAAGCTTCACTGTGGTAGTTGCATATCAATGGAGGATCAGAAAGCTCTCAGATTTCATCAAAAATATCTTCATTTGTGTTCTGAAGATGAACGAAAGTCTTACGGGTTTGGAACGATATGAGGGTGAGTAATTAATGACAGAATTTTCATTTTTGAGTGAAGTATCCCTTTAATGTAATTAATATATTATCTTATTTTCTTAATAAACAGGTCAGAAACATATGAGAATATCCTAAATATAGAAATGATTTGAAAAAATCTAGTTTACTACACTTTGGTTTCATTTGTTTAAATCATTTTGTGTGTGTACAATTATTTTAATCAAAACATGTTAAGAAATGCATCTATTTAGGTATCATAAATGACAAATATCATAAATCAGTAGTTCATAAATCATTACGTTTTTTGGGGAATCGAGGCACATGACATTTTTCAAACCTGCGCTAACCTTGTCCTGTCATAAAAAGCTCAAATGATCTGATATTACCTTGATGCACATTTATGAGAGTCTGCTGCATCATTATTTTATTCTGCAGGAATGCATTAAATTAATCTAAAATGATGAGGATGATTTTTGAAAGATCATGTGACACTGAAATTTTGCTTTGTTATCATAGGAATAAATTCCATTTTAAATTTTTAATTGAAATAATATTTCCCAGTATAACAACAATATATTTTTGATCAAATACATGACTTGGTGAGCATAGGAAACTTCTTTTAAAAAAAATGTTTTAATATGCTAACATAACTTTTGACCATTAGTGTATTTTTTTAGCTTTGATTTGGAGGATAAATGTTTTTCAAATATTAATTAGCAGTAACGCAGTTTTGTTGAAAACTGAAATGATAGTAGAAGAATATGCCAAACTGCTTAAGGTTTTCTTTTCAATTTTTTTTAGGACAGCTGTATCATCATTAAAGATGTATTATGTACAAGTTGCATTAATTAATTGATGCAGACAAAAATGAGCATCATGTTATTGACCCGTATGAGAGACAATTAATTAGAAAAAACAAATTACATAAGTCTCTCAATTATGTCTTTACACGTTTACATGTTTTTCTACTAATTATCTTTATTAGCACTTGTAAAAGGACTGTATGCTTGTTTTATAGATAATGTCTCTCTCTGGAGTGTTGACGCGTTGATGTCTCTCTTGCCTCGGGCACATTAGATTGGCATCCATTGAGCACCCTCATTGTTTACAACCCACCAATCCCCCGGCTTCATTTCCCGTTTGTCCCTCCTTCAAAAAAAAAAAAAAAAAAGAGAGATAGCAAAAATCTCAGACTGCCTGATCTCCTCATGTACGGCGCTGAGATCCGGACACCCCTGACCCTGGCTCTATTTTCTCTAGGCATGTGAGCATGCGTGTAATTTTCACCCTGCTGTCCTAGACAAAACTGCCCCTCTGGAGTCTGGGATAATGGTGATCAGTCTTTCCCCCGGTTGCACTGCGGGCAGCCCTTCCAGCACTGATAGTGAAAGAAAGAGCAGCTCGTGCGCATGTGGAGAGTCCGCGTCTGAACCTCGACCCCCCACGTAAATGAACAAACTCAGCCACAGACGGAAAGACATTAATCCATAAATGCAGACACGTATCAAAATGACAGATGTATTGCAAGTTATTGCATATATAGAGTGATTATATGGCAGGAAAGGGGTGTAAATTGGTCTGTACGATTATGTATTTTCAATGAAAAGAAAAGAAGACCCTCTGGTTGTGTCATTGCTCTTGGTCAACTGACAAAACTCAGTCCATCAGTGTGGATGTGAGAACACAGAACAGCATGGATCAATTTCTGTTCTTGTTAAAATGTGTCCCTAAATGCCACCAGTAGTTACGGCAGAGGACCACATACGTTGCGCCTAATCCATTCCATGATTTATCAGCATATGCGGGCTATTAATGTTCTCTGTGGAGAACGCTGCAGAGACACCCAGACTCTGGCTGTTCTGGTGGTTGGAGCAAATCTGTTTAGGATTATAGAAATAGTGGTGCGGGAGACATCGAACCGTCCAAAATCCCAGCAATGGTAGAGAAACCCCAAACAGCTGTTTGCAGGATTTGTTGACATTTCTCTGCTTTGCATATTCGCTGCTTGTTCGAGTCGGTGACTTTTATACGCTTCATGATGTTTGCTGCTGGTTGGTATTTGAGTTTTAGTGTATTTTCCTCAGTGAAGTCCATGTTTGTTTTTAACACCATCATACACCAAATGTATCCTTTGCTAAATTAACTCTATCTATCTATCTATCTATCTATCTATCTATCTATCTATCTATCTATCTATCTATCTATCTATCTATCTATCTATCTATCTATCTATCTATCTATCGTTCTATCTATCGTTCTATCTATCGTTCTATCTATCGTTCTATCTATCGTTCTATCTATCGTTCTATCTATCGTTCTATCGTTCTGTCGTTCTTGTTCTGTCTGTCTATATCTATCTATTTATCTATCTGTGTATCTTTCTTTCTGTCTATCTATCTATCTATCTATCTCATCTATATCATCTATCTATATCATCTATTGTTCTATTTATCTATCTATGTATCTATCTGTGTATCTGTCTATCTGTCTGTCATTCTATCTATCGTTCTATCTATCATTCTGTCGTTCTTGTTCTCTCTGTCTATATCTATCTATCTATCTATCTATCTATCTATCTATCTATCTATCTATCTATCTATCTATCTATCTATCTATCTATCTATCTATCTATCTATCTATCTATCTATCTATCTAGCCATCTATTGTTCTATCTATCTATTGTTCTATCCATCTATGTATCTATCTATCTATCTATCTATCTATCTATCTATCTATCTATCTATCTATCTATCTATCTATCTATCTATCTATCTATCTATCTATCTATCTATCTATCTATCTAGCCATCTATTGTTCTATCTATCTATCTATCTATCTATCTATCTATCTATCTATCTATCTATCTATCTATCTATCTATCTATCTATCTATCTATCTATCTATCTATCTATCTATCTAGCCATCTATTGTTCTATCTATCTATTGTTCTATCCATCTATCTATCTATCTATCTATCTATCTATCTATCTATCTATCTATCTATCTATCTATCTGTCTATCTATCTATCTATCTATCTATCTATCTATCTATCTATCTATCTATCTATCTATCTATCTATCTGTCTATTTGTCTGTCATTCTATCTATCTATCTATCTATCTATCTATCTATCTATCTATCTATCTATCTATCTATCTATCTATATCATCTATTGTTCTATCCATCATCTATTGTTCTATCGATCTATGTATCTATCTATCTATCTGTGTATCTATCTGTCTATTTGTCTGTCATTCTATCTATCGTTCTATCTATCATTCTGTCGTTCTTGTTCTGTCTGTCTGTCTATATCTATCTATCTGTCTGTCTGTCTGTCATTCTATCTATCTATCTATCTATCTATCTATCTATCTATCTATCGTTCTATCTATCGTTCTATCTATCTATCGTTCTATCTATCGTTCTATCCATCTATGTGTCTGTCTGTCTGTCTATCTATCTATCTATATCATCTATTGTTCTATCCATCTATGTATGTATCTATCTATCTATCTATCTGTGTATCTATCTGTCTATTTGTCTGTCATTCTATCTATCGTTCTATCTATCATTCTGTCGTTCTTGTTCTGTCTGTCTATATCTATCTATCTATCTATCTATCTATCTATCTGTCTGTCTGTCATTCTATCTATCTATCTATCTATCTATCTATCTATCGTTCTATCTATCTATCTATCTATCGTTCTATCTATCGTTCTATCTATCATTCTATCTATCGTTCTATCTATCGTTCTATCTATCTATTGTTCTATCCATCTATGTATCTGTCTATCTATCTATCTATCTATCTATCTGTATCTTTCTGTCTGTCTGTCGTTCTATCTATCGTTCTATTGTTCTATCTGTCTATGGTTCTGTCTGTCTGTTTATCATTCGTTCTGTCTGTCTATCGTTCTGTCTGTCTGTCTATCATTCGTTCTGTCTGTCTATTGTTCGTTCTGTCTGTCTATCGTTCGGCCTGTCTGTCTATCTATCTGTCGTTTTATCTTTCATTTTATCTATCTGTCGTTTTATCTTTCGTTTTATCTATCTGATGTTTTATCTATTCTGTCTGTCTGTTTAGATGGATAGATAGAATGATTTCTTGAATGATAGAATTTTACCATCCAGGCAGTACAAAATCTATCTATCTCTATCTATCTCTATCTATCTCTATCTATCTCTATCTATCTCTATCTATCTCTATCTATCTCTATCTATCTCTATCTCTATCTATCTCTATCTATCTCTATCTCTATCTATCTCTATCTCTATCTATCTCTATCTATCTCTATCTATCTCTCTCTCTATCTCTATCTATCTCTCTATCTATCTCTGTATAGATGGATAGATAGAAATATGTGGATAGACAGAAAGATCTATCTCTCTCTGTCTGTCTGAAAGGTAGATTAATGGACAAATTGACAGATAGATGGATAGATGAAAGAAAGGTAAGTAGATAAGTAGATAGACCTATAAAATGATAGATAGAATCTTGCCTTCTAGGCAGAACAGCAGACGTCTGATATGCAAGTGTTCAGAAGGTAGTGTCTCTGGTGTTTTAAATGTATTGTCCATTCATGCAGATAGAGAGAGTGGTGCAGACGTAATGAAAGAGAGAGGCACATGAAAGAGAGTCAAACTTCCCCTATCTGATGTCATTTTCAGATCTTGGGCTCCTCAAACTGAGAGAGAGGTCAAGAGCGAGATGGCGTCTGTCCTCCTCGCCCTCTCGCCTCCTCCTCCTCTTCCTCCTCCTCCTCTGTCACCTCCCAGCTTTGTCATCTCATCTCTCTGCTTCGCTCCCATGGCACTTCTCTCTTTTCTTCTCCTGTTCGCTCTGACAGCTCCTTTCATCCATTGTCTTCTATCATGCCTTCAGCTCCAGCACTCTCACTGCTCCTACACGGCAGGCATGTTCACATTCAGCCAGCAGCACCAATCATTACTTTTTTTTTCTCCCTTTGATAAAGCAAAAATCAAATGCTGAAAAAGATTGATTGGAGTGCGTTGTGTGGTTCAGGTGTTATTGTAGTGACACCGTTACGGTGCATTTTCAAGAAAAATACCATAGTGTGTGTATTTGTGTTGATAAGATTTTATAAAGGAAAGCTCAGGGTTTTATTCAACATAGAAAAGTGACTTCCGACGTCATATCTGAATCAAGCAAGTCTCGACAAGATTCCAGAGACAAGTATGTTTCCTGTCAACACTGAAGTTACGTTCACTTTAACCACAATTTGCAAAGTCAAACTAAAGTCATCCGGTTTCAGTAAGAGTTGGTGATTTGATGTGGGTGTGCCAGACACCCTGACAAAGCTCAACTTTATGCAAATGAGAGCAGAGTTCATCTTTATGCAAATGAGCAGTGACACGATGAACTACTGATGGATGAGAAGACAGTGAAGCTCATGTGATCCGCCTAATGTCAAATGTTGTGGTCGAGTGTATAGACGATGGAGGAAACATTCATCCTGTTTGTGAGGAATTTTTCTATTCTGTATGACTGCGCACATACAGAGACGTACACAAAAAGTGATGCATGGAAGAACATCAAAAAGCATTGAGCATGCCTTGATTCTCGCTGCTGCATAATGCATAGGAGCAATTTATAAAGAAATAGTTTCCTCTCCAACATGTTCATATTAGCAATAACTCTTTATCAATGTAATTTTATTTTTAGCAGCAGTGCAATTTGAGGTCAGGCGTTCGGTAAGTATTGCTAGAGGTGCAGCACAACGTTACTAGGAAACCAGCGGTAGAGACGCCTACTCGCGACCAACAGTGCAGTAACTTGGTGACAAAGTGCGATCAGTTAACCCTGACTGCAATTGGCAGAAGAAAAGTGAAAAAAGTCAGTAATTTGCAGTGAGAATCAGCTATTTGTGGTGACAAATTGGTGATGAAAGTTTAACAGAATTCAAATTTATGCACATGTGCAGTCAGTGGAGAATTTGCATCCTCCAGTGATTTAAATATCAGTATGAAGAACTATACATACAAGAAACTATGTAAATACAGTACATATATATATACAGTACTGTGCAGAAGTCTTAGGCATGTTAATATCCCCATGCATATTTTTATGCATTAATATACAATATGTATATTTTTAGTCAGTTATTTATATATTTTGCTGTAGTGTGTCAGTAGGAAATATCAGTTTACATTTCCAAACATTCTTTTTGCCATTAATTGTAATAATCCAGTGAGATTTGTGTATGCAGAAGGAGTCTGACAACAGCCGGTATGATCTGATCTCACCATCATCGAGTCCGTCTGTGATTACATGAAGAAACGGAACAAACTGAGACAAACTAAATCCAGAAGAACTGCGGGAACGTCTCCGAGACGCTTGAAGAAACCTTCCTGCAAAGCTCCCTGAAAAACTATGCGCAAGTGTACCTGGACAAAAGCCGTTTTAAACGCAAAGGGTCGTTACACCATATATTGATTTGAATTAGTTAATAGAAGTTAAATCATAAATAAATTCAATTTGTGCATTCTCACTTTACAGCAGTTTAACACAAGTGCCAGTACTTTTCACAGTACTGTAGCTTTGCAGGAAGGTTTCTTCAAGCATCTCGGAGACGTTCCCGCAATTCTTCTGGATTTAGTTTGTCTCAGTTTTTTCTGTTTCTTCATGTAATCACAGACGGACTCGATGATGGTGAGATCAGGTCATACCGGCTGTTGTCAGATTCCTTGTGCATACAGAAATCTCACTATATTATATATATATATATGAAGAGGTCATATGCAAAAGCCTCTAAGTGCCATCTGAAATTTTCTTCTAGAATGGTCATTTTTATCAAGCTCGTATATTTAAGTTCAGTAATTTCACTTAAATGGCAATGCAAATTACCTATTAATTGTCATTCAAGTGAAATTACCGAAATTAAATATACGAGCTTGATAAAAAATGACCATTCTAGAAGAAATTTTCAGATGGCACTTAGAGACTTTTGCATCTGAACTACAAACTTTTATGTGAGATGCGATTAATCGTGATTAATTGATTTGACGGCGCTAATTGAAATATAATTTTTCCACCCTTCTCATGTTTTATTTTCCATCACCATCTCCTTTTAGGGGCTCCATATATGGATGTATAGACAGAAAGACAGACAATTTACATTAACTTCTACTATAGTTCTCCTTGTGTTGTGATGTGTGGCCTGACACATTTCAGAATACAAAACGCTTGTGTTGCATAGTTAGTTAGAAGCGTTTTTGGTTACGCTTTATTCCGATAGTCCACTTTAGACATTCTACTAACTATAAGTATCTTTGCAACTAGTCTACTAACTTTCATCAATTTGCAGCTACATGTCAACAAACTCTCATTAGAGTATCAGTAGACTGTTAGGTTAGGGTTAGTAGAATAAGTTGACGTAACAAAGTTACTTCTAGTCAGTAGAATGTCAAAAGCATCAAAATAAAGTGTTATCAGATATTAAGCAGACAGTCTACTAATACTCTTAACGACTGCTAGTTGACATGTAAGTTACTGATAGTTAGTAGAATGTCTAAAGTGCACTATTGAAGTAAAGTGTTACCGCGTTTTGGCACAGAGTATGTTTGGGGTCTAAGGGTTTGATTAAGATGCCCTGTGAAGGCCACCTCAGAACCAGAGCCTCCATGCTAACTTATTGCCTGTTTCCTCACTACACGGCAGGGGCCAATTGTTAATGTTAATAGATCAACTCAACGCTGCTCTGGTCCTGTTGACGGATGCCCTGCCAGGGCTGCACATGTGAGATAGGTTTCCCGCCACAGGTGCTCTGTCTAGTGTCCTTCAGCGTGACGTAGAGAAGCAGACCCGCTCTCTCGTGCCTCAGGCCAAGGTTTTCAATGAACACCCCTGTGGGAGATTCAACTCAGACCTTAATGCAGATGCAGTGCGCTTAAAAACCTGTACTTTTCTAACACACACTCTCCACCTCCCTTCTTGTGTTCCCGCAGCCGTGTTTTTTTTGGCTCTCTTCGGGACGTATGTCATCGTGGAGAGCGTGCAGCACACTGTTAATTGGTGTACCTCAAAGCAGGAATAAAGCGTGAGATATTTATTAGTGCTCTTCTAGTGCCGTTTGTCACGAACACGTGTTGAGCCTCTGCAACAAACTGTGTGAAAGCAAGTCAGCGGCAGAACCAACAGTGGGGCCTTAAAATGTCAGCGCTCTGATTCATGGCCAAAAGTGTTCACACAAAAGAGTTTTCCTCCTCCATCATGTGTTGTAAGTATTTATTTGATATAATCAAGAGGACAGAGTGGTGTTTGTCCCGTAGTGTTTGCCATTCGGCCTTCCTCTAACAGGAAACGCGCTGTGCTGGGAGCTTTCGCTAATGTGTGATAATTTATTAGGCTATTTTAGATGCTTATGCAAGTGTCAGGTTGTTTGATTTTCAGCTGAGAGCCAATAAATCCCAATTTTGCATTGCTCTAATGCTGTGGATTATGCATTAGAGTGACAAAAGAAGCTCACCGCCCCATATTTATTTTTTGAAGTATATGAGTTTTACACAAAATTGATTTATCAGTCAATGACAAATAAGAGTGTCCATGATAGAAAAGGGAAAATGTGCCATGTTCTTAGAAATGTGCTCTTTGTATTAATGATGGTTTAATAAAAAAACTAATAAATTAAATAATTAACACCATTTAGAAAATAAATTAAAAATGGTGTGAAGTAAAAGGAAAAAAGAAACATATTTTACTTACCTTGAATACATGATGTGTGTATATTTTACTCATTATTTTCAATGTTTTCAAATATTTTAATACATTTTCAAAGTAAATGATTTTTATTATTATATTTTTTTTTTACAAAAATCATGAATTATGCATTCATTCAAAATAATATCATTCAGTTTTAGAATTTAAAATAAGCAGACTAAACCGCTCAATTCATATGGATTAGTTTTACGATCTCTTTATGAACTTTTCGAAGCGTCAGTGGTAGTTGCGTAGCTGTCAATGGAGAGACAGAAAGCTCTCAGATTTCATTAAAATGTCTTCATTTGTGTTTCGAAGATGAACGAAAGTGTTACGGGTTTGGACAACATGAGGGTGAGTCATGCGCGTAATTTGCACGGGGGTTACGGGGGTCATGACCCCCTCAAAAATCAGATCCAGCTAATATAACCCCCCAATATCATCACATCATTCAGATTAAAATAAATATGAAATATTCCGAATTAATACTTTTGTTCGTTTTCTTTATTAATTTCATTTGCCAGCAAGAAAGATAGTATCATATTTTTAAAAAATCTGTAATGTACCCCCGCCCACCGCACCGACTACTTGGTATTACCCAACCCGCTTTCTCTACCAAGTTTGTTAACTATTTTGCGCAGTCGCTGGGATGAATGGTTGGAGAAGCATGCTAACGGATGGAAAGATGAAAAGGACACTGAAAGATAGCCAGACAACGATTTTTCATTGTTGGTCGACACCAGCCAAAAAGAGGAAAAATCCTGACCAAACGGAGGTACCCCTATATTAGCTCGGCGTTTCTCAAAGTGTGGGGCGCGGGCGCGGCCCACTGGTGGGAAATAGAGACATGACAAGTGGGGCGCGACAAACAGGATTTGTGCCCAACTTTTTAATTCCTTTATTTATTGACCATACACTCAAAACAAAACAAAGACACGTTTAAATGTAAGCCTTACTTAACCTTTACACACGTAAGTTTAAAAGTTTTTCAAGGCGACCGTTATTGATATATCACTTTATGGTTCCCATGGAGACGCGTCATTCATTGCTTGTCACACCGCAGCCGCGCTGAATGACTGATGATCTGCTTTTATTTCCTTTTTTATTCAAAATTTCACAAATTTGTTAGCTATAGCAGGATATATATGATATTCCGATTGTCAAATATGTGCAAGTGGATGTGTTTTGTTGTTCAAACACCTTTATAACGATCGCGTTAGTTGAGCTGTATGCGCAACGTATTTTAGGTAGCTGCTATCTTATTAAAATACCTAAAAAAATAAAAAAAATTACGTACATTATTAGGAATTTACCACCTCCGGCTCAATTTGAGATTATTATTATTTAATTTTTTTATTATTATTATTATTTTGTTCTTTTTGCATGGAGTTTGCAAAGTGACAAAATGAATCAAAGCACAACTAACGTTAGTCCACACTTGTATTTTCTCAGTTTCTGAATTTGATGTTATCAGAGGCTAAATGCAAACACACATTTTTTTTTAATCTACTTTTGAGTCTTATTTCATGCAAAGTGATAATATAATTGCACTTTCATTTTCTCTATTTGAAAGTTTTTAATGCTGTTATTTGATGTAAAGATTTTAAAATGTGATGTTAATAAAATACATTTTAAGAGTTAAACTTAAAGCCTAGTTTATTAACATTTTGTTGGGGTGATTGGGGACAGGTGGGGCTCGGAACCCTTTCCTACCTCCGAAGTGGGGAATGGCAGAGAAAGTTTGAGAAACACTTAATTTAACTACTGTGTCATTATGGCATACATAGTCAAGTGAACAGCTGCATTTACATTAAGTAGCCTAAATCAGTAAAAGTCTCACAATGTATTTCTAATACAGGAACGGCAAATTAGCATGTTACCTTTTACACAAGAAAATTATTCAATAAATTAATTAATTAATAAATATGCCGCGAGTTTAACCCCCCCAATGGTAGACCCAAAGTTACGCCCTTGGGGTGAGTAATTGATGACAGTGTTTTCATTTTTGGGTTAAACCCTTTAATACCAAGCAGCACTTCTTGTCTCCTTCTGTCCACTGTTTCCATCCTCCAGTCTCATCCTGGACATGTGCTGCAGTGCCGGTCGGCTTTGGGCATGTGATAGACATTAGCACTGGGAGAGAAGTCCAGATCATTATGTTTAAGAGCTTTACAATGCTCATTAACGGCTTTCTACCACACAGTCCTGGCAGGAGCTCCTGGCTCCTGCAGCCTTTGGCCCGGCTCCGTTACAGCCTCCTCTCAGTGTCTGAAGACAGACTTTAACCCTGACAGTCCTCTATCTGACATGCACAGTCAGCCCCTCTTTAGGGAGTTTATCGTCTTTCACAGCCTAACAGCTAGCTTAAACCAAGGTCAAAGAAGCAATATTAATGCACTCTCGCCACCTACCTCTTTAAGCACTTCATCAGGAACTTTCACCAGGGATCAGATACATTGGAGTACTGATGCCAGACTTACCTGCTACATATGTGGCTCAGACCGGCCACTACTGTTATTTTCATAAGACCACTTAAGACCCAGCCAGATAAACACAGAACCGCTGAGAAGTCTTTAAACAATTTGTCACTGAACAGTTTCCAGGCTTAGTGTTATTCATCAAATTGAGCCCCAGTTCATGGAGCGAGAATTTAGGGACAGGTGATGGAACTGTCACTTGGCATATTAGGCTAGTACTATATGTTTTTATGTCTTTTTAAAATCATTTTTATGCTTTGTAAACCTAAACATTTGGTTGTCTGTGATTGTATGGTTGCGAATTCTGATCGTCTACTAAGTAAGTAAGTCCCTTTAAGGCAAGTCATTTCACTCGGCGACCATCTTT
This sequence comes from Rutilus rutilus, assembly GCF_951802725.1. Taxonomy (NCBI): domain Eukaryota; kingdom Metazoa; phylum Chordata; class Actinopteri; order Cypriniformes; family Leuciscidae; genus Rutilus; species Rutilus rutilus. Next base: position 4,573,816 of record NC_140216.1, on the reverse strand, counting down.
GAAACGCGGGCAGCTATTTAAGGAAAGTACAGCTCCTATCTTTTTTAATGGGGAAACTTTAAATTCTCCAAACCTGTTCAGCAAGCTTACGAATAAATTTCATATTTGAAGTCGCCAATTAAATCTGACAACAGTTGTCTCATAAATTTAGCTTCTAAATGGTCAAAAATGGCACTTTTTTTTAGGCTGGAGCAGCCAATGCGCATGTGCAGTCCTAAGAGAACATCACTGAGGCAGCTGCAATGATGCGTTGACTTTACTAATTTGCGATTGGATCTTTTATTGAGAAGGCGGGGCTTATTCCACCATATTGCAAGTTGCACTTTCTCCCATTTATAGTAGTAAATAGTAATATGAGTGCACCGTCTTTCTGTATATAAAGTCTTTGGCTTGTATCTTTCTAGTTTTGTTGACATCACAAGAACACATTGTGTTAGTCTTGGTAGCATTACAAATAATGGATTAAAATTATGGACAAATTACAATTTTCGTAAATTACATATCCCGAAAAATGATGGCAAAACATTATTTTTCCTGTATAATTATGATAACTTATTTACAGCTTTTATTATACATTTTTTTTGTAAAGAGAACTTAAAATTGGATGAAAATCGGTGTGAAATGTGTGAAAAATTTATAATACAGAATACTTTTTCAAAATAAATATTAAATATATGTATTTCTTTATAATTTTGCATGTTTATAAATGAAAATATAAAATTATAAATATATGAGAAATAATGTAATTTTTATATATATATATATTTTATGTGTAGGCCTATATATATATATATATATATATATATATATATATGTATATGTGTATATATATGTGTATATATGTATATATGTGTATATATGGCTGTTTCCTCACTATATGGCGAGGGAAGGTCTAGTTGTTAACGTTAATTGAATGGTTAGCAAAAAAATCAAAAATGTTTACATTTTTTATTGTTGAGCCCTGTATATTGTTATTTATTTCAGATTCAGTTTTGTAGGAACTTCTGTATGTAGGAAGGACGCCTTGTGTTCATTGTGTCTTGGCATCTGCATTGTCTCAGCTCCTGTTTAGCTGTGTACATTCTGTCTTAACTCACATGTCAGCTTTTGATGGATAACCTTGATTTAAGTCATCTTAAATATGAGTAGTTATGTACATGTGTCTTTTTTTTGTGTGCAGTTTTAGTGGTGCTAAAGTAAACTGCGCCGTCTGTCTGCTGAGTTAATGTGCGTAGTCGCACTCCAGGTTGTCTGTTTGCACAGAGAGATGTCATCACGGTAAAAACTTCACATACAGTAAGTCACTCAACAGCTTGATTGGTGTGTATTAAAATGACTGACTTTTCTCAACTTTTACGAGCTGGTGTATAATGCACCTCGGCTCCTTTTTAGCTCCCGCTTTAATTCTCCCACCTAAATCGGTTTTAATTCAGCATGAGGACTTGGGAATTGGGAATGGCTGCATAACTCAGCGGAGACATTTGAGTGCTGGAAAAATGAATTCTTCTTAAGTGCTTTGCTGTGTTGGTCACCAACCTTAAAAGATATCCATAAAACTCAATTCCCAATAGGGTCTAAAATATGATTTATGAAACCTTACTTATTAGTGTGTCTCACTTTAAAATGAATTAGCACAGTTCTCACTTTCTCAGAGCTGCAATGGCTTAACATGTACAACTGTGTGACTGTAGCTGTTTCCATACATTGAGCATTTGTTTGACTGTAATTTTGACCAGCCCAATAATCCCCAGCTCCAAGTGTTTGATAGCTGGTTTTGTTGATGCATACAAAAAAAATCCAGTGTTGCTTTTTCTCGTTGTTGTCGTCGTCATCATCGTTTAAAGGCCAGTGACTATTACTAAGCAAACCGTGTTAATGGACGCCTTCTTTTTGTAGTTGCAAGACAGTGACTAGAGTCTGTATGGTCTTAATACAAGCCTAGTGTTACTTAATGACAGTTTCTGATGATCTATAATTGCAGTGGCACATAGAAATGGAAGTAGAAAATTGCTGTGTCTGTTTCTCGGTATTGTACAATTCATTTGGGTAATTGGTCTGATCCCCAACAGCCTGATTGTTTGTGAATTAGACCAAAACACCTGGACCTAGCCTCAAATATATTTCAGAAATCCAATGGGGGATACGTATAGCTTTTTTATTTTGTAGGTGAAGGAAATGAATCCCTCTAGTCTTTTTGTTGATGTCGAAAGCAAAACAGGGCAAGTCGCAAAAACCCTGCGCAGAAGGACTGTAAATGTTTTATTTAAAATGCCCGAACTGAAAAATCACGAAGGGAGCACCAGTTTGTTTTGGCGTGTGTGGTTTGTTCCATTCTCCTGTGGCTGCAGACTACTGGTCTACTGCCGGTTCTTTTATTGACTGAATCTCTCACTGTGAGGAGGGGGAAAAAACGACTTTGTATTATAACCGTATGGAGAAAAAAATGTTGGCAGCTGTTTTTACACAGCACACTTTTTAAAAAAGAGAGACGGTCCTGACCACAAGTCATAAACCATACTTTATTTAAACTGGCGCTCACCCATTATTTGTTCATAGGGCTTTCTGTCTCACAGAAATAATGTTCCAGCGCTCTCGGTTTTGGGGGGGAGGGGCATGAGGAGGACTTGGATAAACTGTTGCCAGGTGTTGTTGCCATGACATTCCATTATGCGATTCCACGCTGCCTTGATCAAGAGGTGTGAACATTCTAAAAATGATTGAGATTGATCATTTATCCTTGTGTCTTTCTTTGTCTCTCTTTAAAGGGATAGTTCACCCAAAAATTACAATTGTTTACTCACCCTCATGTTGTTCCAAACCTGTATGAGTTTCTTTCTTCTGTTGAACACGAAAGAAGATATTTTGAAGGATGTCGGTGACCAGACAGTTGATGGCACGCATTGACTTCCATAGTATTTTGGAATCATCAACTGTCTGGTCACCAACATTCTTCAAAATATCTTCTTTCGTGTTCTGCAGAAGAAACTCATACAGGTTTGGAACAACGAGTATTGACAAAATGTTCCTTTTTGGGTGAACTATCCCTTTAAACGTATTCACAAAGTCAGTGTTTTCATTCATACTTGAGGAAAAGACAGAATTCATATTTCATATCGTTTAATTTAGCAGTGAAAATACAAAACATTGAGCGGTGAGATGCTGTTGTCCACGGCGTTGAACTCCACCCCTCTTTGCTTCTCGTGCCGAGATGACAAGTCCATCACGTAACGCTCTGAAAGCTCTCCAACGCCAAGCTCTTGCCCTGAACGACCCTCTCCTGACAGCGTCCTCATTACCTTTTAATGTATTCATGCATATTCCTCCTCGCTGGTAAGGCCGTCTTGTAACGCGAGGAAACGGTGAGCCGCTCCGTGCCTCGGATCACGCAATCCGCCCTTTATTTCGATTAACAAAACAACTTCTGATGCATGTAGACGGCAGGAACTCCTGGGTAGTCGGCGCTGAATTTCCTGCAATATGACAGAGAGAATATTGGCGCGTCAGTGGTACACCTCAGTGACTCTGGAAGATGCTATCATTATGTGTTGGCAATCGCGAGAGCTGAATTTTGTGGTGGAAAATGAGGGAGGCCATGTCAGCCTCACTAGCGTGTTGTGAGTGGCCTGAAATGCATCCGCTATGAGAGTCACATTCTGTTTACCGCAGCGGGGGGCAAACATGAGAGCACCGGCATCACAGGCACGACGGTGAAATGAACAAAATACATACATTATAAGTTCGCCGCTCTTCCTTCTGGAAATATAAAAGAAGCTGATTTCAATATAAATAGAACAGGGAGGATGTCTTTACATCCACTTTGATTGTCACTTTTCAAGCCGTAAAATACCCAGAGGCCTTTCCGTGGCCTCGCTTATATGTCAATGCTAATTTCCCCCCGTTGCCAGGAGTAACACATTGGGGAGCCTCGATTTTCTTCCTCTGGTCATCGAGCTTGCGTCTTTCTTCTCAGACAGCTTGCTCAGTGCTCGAAATATCTCTCGATGTTGGGCAATCAAAAATAGGAGAACATCTCAAATCAGGTTCTCTGCAGGCTTAGAATCAACAATGACGTACAGTATTCATTTTCTCTGATAAAAAGTATCCCGCTGTGTCTTTCTTGAGAGGTAATTTCCCCGTATTGTGTGCGCGAGCCCATTGTGACTACGGCAGAGATGCTTGTACAAATTCACGCCGCAAGCAAATCAGTCTCGGGAGTTTTGATCGAAGCGACAACGGTCCGTTTAAGAACTCAGGAGGGCGTAATCTGAAAAAGGCTAATTCAATACAACTTGCCAGACAGCCACTTTCAAGTATCAAAAATTTCGAGATGTCAGCCGTCGTGGTTGAGAAGCGCAGATGCATACAGCTGTTTGGTAGTCTGTAAATGACCCCTCTCAGTCTCTATGCCCCACTCTCTGATTGACACATTGTGCTGGATAACTGCCGGTGCTGCATGGCAAGCGGGCTGTCCAGCATGTGGTTACCTCCTCAGCTGCACTCACCTATTCAAGGGTTACTGCAGGTCAGGATTTCAATGCCTCAGTTTCACACCTTCTCATGTGTCCTTTCTCTTGCAATCTCTGTTTCGTAGGGATAGGGGTCCGAAAGCATTGCTTTTAGAGTATCTGTACTCGAGTGAGCACTGGCTACGATGGTTTTACCTTTCTGACGATTTACTACGAGTACTGTCAAATATCATTGTTTTGGATGGGAAAGTTTTGTGAGTGCAGCTGCACAATGCAAATGGCTGTAATTATATGTTTTAAATGATAGAGATTGCAGAGCTGATGAGAAAAACAGTGGGGGTCCAAATGACTGAGAACACCAGGGGAAATTTCTTCTTTAATACAACATTTGTAATTGAATATTATGTTGTCGGCATAAAGGAAGTTTGAACTTTTGGGTTACACTTTATTTTAAGGTGTCCTGTCCTTGCTACAGTGTAATTAATGAGTCATTAACTACATGCAGGCTACTTACTATAGGGTTAGGATTAGGGTTTGGTTTAGTTATTCCTATTGTAAATGTAACGTGTAACAAGGATACTGCAAAATAAACTGTTACCACCTTTTGTATAACGGAGCGATTATTGAACAAGAAATCTCAAATATTTCCCCAATTTTTGCTTTTTTAAAACCAAAAATGTTACAATTTATATAATGGTGTGATTAGTGAACTAGAAATCTTAAATATTTTTCTATTTTTACCTCGTAACTTAATTTTTTTTTACCTTTTGGCATGATTAGTGAACTATCTTAGAAAACTTTACATCTTAAAGTGGGAAAAATCAAGCTTTTGATGTCGTTTATATGTCTTTGTGGTGTTTTAAATATGCTTTAAAACATTGTGCAAATTCATAAGTCAACACCATTGCTGAGTATTTTTTCTTTAAAACTGCAGTGAACTAAAGACAGTCTCAAAAACACGCTTTAAAATCGCTGGTGTTTCTGACGTCACAAAGTACCTTGTAACCAATCAGGTCAATGCGCATGGTCAACGAGTGGATCTCTAAGCTGCTGTGAGTGAGTGGAGGCGGGGCTAATTTGCATATTAATAGAACCTGAGGCAAGGGTGTAGTTACATTCAAGCTATTTTAAGGCATGAAGGGAAAAAAACGTTTAAATATGTAATTTTGGTGATCAAAGATGAGTTTTAAGGGATAAAATTATTGACTACAGGGGGACTTTATTATATATACTAATATTTATCCATTTTACCTCACAGCGTTTTTTTTGTTGTGCTTATTTTCAGATTAAAAAGTCAAAACATATATCATTATTTTTATTTATTTATTTGGTTTCAGGCTTAAGGAACCCAATTTGTAATTTGTATATGAAGTTTTTATTGCAAACTTTTGTTGAATATAATTTTCAGCAACTGCATCAAGTAGTATCGCTCAGCTTTCATTGACCTTTTTATTGTTCATGACATAAATATGATCAAATTTACCACAAATTATCCAAAAGTGTTATAAAAGCACTAACATGTCTGGATTTTTTTTCTAATTTGTCCATTTTTAACGTCCAGCTTATTGAATGCAAGAACGTAAATAAGGTGACTGAGCAGAGAGGGCAGAGCGAGCGAGGAAAGACCAAAATGACAGGGAGTTTAGCGCTGAATCCTTTTAGTAGACCACTGACACATGAATGAGGGGAGAGTGAGAGAAAGAGAGAAAAAAGTAGACAGCCAATTTGGGAGTAATGCAACTAAAAACAGACAAGTGTAATTTCATCCATCTGGACAGATGTGTAAAAGCGCTCCTCAGAACATTCCCCATGATTCCCCCTGATTGATCTTCCCCCGGACTGAAACACCTATTATTAGCCACGAGCCTAATAGCACCAGGATGGCTTGCAGCTCTCCCAGAGGCCAATTCTCTGGTCATATCTCACTCACTGCAGCTGTAGAAACCGAGGAGAGGAGAGGAGAGGAGAGGAGAGGAGAGGAGAGGAGAGGAGAGGAGAGGAGAGGAGAGGAGAGGAGAGGAGAGGAGAGGAGAGGAGAGGAGAGGAGAGGAGAGGAGAGGAGAGGAGGTCCTTCATATTCAGTCAATAGAATACTAAAGCGGACATGTCAAACAAAACAATAACATTGTTTCATCCAGGTTTCCATTGTTATTTAGGAAGAGCGTTTGCACACCCACCTGATTACGCAGTGAGGAGATGCCGCTCAAAACAAAACCAAAAGAGCGGCTCGCGTACAATGCAATCATTGTTATCAAATCCTCAGTTATTTGAAATATATCACAGTTTAAAGCTAAGTTTTTATTACTCTGAAAGAAATGTTTACTGAAGGCCATCTGTGACACATCAAACGATGCTGGTTTTGCTTGAATAGTCAAGGGTTTTGGACTCCACAAACGCTCGCCTTCTTCCTACGCTGGTCTGCTGGCTTTTGGAAAAGAAGGAAAGCGGTTGAGGCGAGCATGAGAGCTTAAGATTGACAGCTCACCACCCCTGCCATGCCATTCAAACCGCCCCCCACATGTCCAAGTCTGGTGTGATCAGATCCATTTTGATCCGGATCCAAACACGAACAACGTTCCCACTGTCCTTCATCTTCGCCGCTCTATATGGAGATGATTTTCAGCACTATAAAAACATACCTGCATCTGTTATTTCAATGCCAGCTCTCTGTGCGGAAAGCTTCTTTACTTTTGCCTCTCGTATGTTTTGTACGATCATCCTGTAGATTTATTTTCAGCATTCTTTTGAACACCCTCTCCTTGCATTGATTGAATGAGCTGTATGGTTTAATGCATTTCCAAGAGCAGTTATCACTGTGATTGCTGCCGTGTGTTTTGATAAAATGGGAAAAGCCTAAAACCCTTCAACTGAAATGGTTGTTAAAGTTTATGAAAATAAATGCTGAAGGGGATTTGTTTTGCACCGCATTAACAAGCTTGTTATGAGCTTAACCACATTTGTTCAAATGATCTTATGAATAAATTCAGATTGAATTTACACACTATTATTAGTTTTTGTTTGATTCTGCCTGTGTGGTTAATGTTACTGCACAAAAGGCCAAAAATGAACAAAATCTTGAAGGCCTTCTCATTTATTAGATGCGATTTGTTTATTTATTCTAAAAAAAAAATCTTTTTTTCAATCTACACCAAAAATAATTGATCACCTTTAGTGCCTTCAAAGCATTAAATCTGAAATAAATGGAAGAGATGTTGTGTCTTCCATTAACCTTACAGCCATTAATTCATCATTACTATGCAAAAACCTAGACAAATCCTGAGACTAATGTTTTTATACACTTGAATACGCTTAATAGAATGTCTGATAGAATACATAAACCCTCACTTATGACTTCATGTAAAAGAGACTTGCTATTTCATACTTGGAGTTTAATTCTCTGCAAATATTTCAGTAATCTACCGCCTTTACTAATATGGCTAAATTAAACAGCTTGTGTTTTTAAGCATTCATTTTTTGGCGACCAGCCATTCATGGCTTCACAGCTTCATTGGTGTAACTCTGCAGTCTTCATATCTCCCGCAGAACCTTTTGTGAGTGAGTTTCAAATGTTCTTCATCAGCGAGAATGTGGAAGTTTGTAGTTTCAGGCAGTCTTTGTATTTTTGCTCTATTTAGCCCTGAACAGGAGCTTGAGAAAGGCGCGCAGCTCCTGCAGACTGGTTTTCATGTGAACCATGGCAAGAGAATGAATGTGGCACAAGGCGGTTCTCCAGGTGTGACTTTTTTTCTCTGCTGTTTTTACGCCTCATCAAACTCACTGTTCTTGAGTTTCAGGCAAACAATTATTGTCCGTGCTTCATTGTTTGCGCCACTTCCTCACCTGACCTCAGGAAATTCAGATCAGGGAAACTACTTAAATCACACGCAACATCATCCCACCAAATACCAGAGCAAAACTCCACGAGCTACAGCATTATTTTAATAAATATCGACTTTTATTTTATAGAATATTATTTTTGTTGTTGTTTTCACTGCAATTCTCAGCTGTATTTCCAAAAAGAAAAATCCAAATATCAGCACACAATTAAGTAAATACAATTGCAATGTTGTGTTGTATGGATACATGATTAACACACAAAGAAACCGTAACCATGGTCCCTCCAATCAGATTAGGTGGACCAGCTTCAATCAAAGATCAAAATCTATCAGAGCCAGCTAATAGCAATGATTATAAATAATGACTATGGGTGGATAAATAGCTCAGGCAAATGTACCGCAGGACATGAGCTATGTTCAGACAAAGCGGACAGGCATTCTAGGTAATGCACATGTAACTGCATGGGTAAAAATGTTTTAGGCTACTTTATACAAGCACACGTCGTCGGGGTAAGCCACCTGCACATGCAAAGATTCATATGCAAAATACTATCCTTCCAAGCCTACAGGACCTCCGTTTCACCTAAATATTAATATAGCCATTGATTTCACCCGCTTTTGGAGATCAAAGAGAAATCAGTGGATCATCAGTGTGGATGATGTGAATAAACAAAGTGTATGATGTTCTGACAAATGATTTACGCAGTCCGTTTTTAATTCTATTGCGTTGATTTTATAACGTGCTTAGCTATGTTTTGGAATTATTTTGTAAACCCAATGGCATAAATTGTTAACGACAGCTTTTGCATTTCGATATTAGTAGCCTATAGACCAAACATGTTATTTATTTATTTTATTAGTAGGCTATTCCCACCATTATCATTTCGTTGTTCATCGTAGTTATCGTATTTCACGCGTGAAAATGACTGATCTCCTGCTGTTAAAATTTACGAGTTTCTCCGTTTCGGGGAGCAATGACAACTTGTGCTGTTGCTTATCAAAATTATGATTATATGTTTTTCTTGTAGGTAGTCTTGTAAACTTGGCTTTTTTTTTTTTTTTACCTGTGAAATATCTGGACAAGGAGTGTTGGTTATTCAGGCATCATTTCCGCGCGGTTGTTTACCGAATGTTGTGGTCGGCCACTGCACACCCAAATAACAATAAAGCATATGTCTGTCATGACACGTAAACCCACTATTCGTTGGGTGTGTTTTCAAACTGTCATAACAAGTAATATTCTGACAAACCCCTCCCCGAGACTTTGTGGATTACACGTTAAGAAATATGATCAATACGAGGCGAATGACAAGCCACTTGTCAAAATGGTTAATCTTGTATGTAGTGCGATTTTATTTTATTATTTTGTACGAATTTAATGAATGTGCAGATATTTCAATTGACCTTCAAAATGTATTGAGTGATATTGTAAACAGTAATATGTGAACAAATGTTGTAGTGTTATGCAAACAGGAACAAATTGCACTTTGCTTTACATTTAGAATCTATTGAAAATGTGTAATTATCTCTGGTGCACATCAAGAGCGTATTATTTTGAATTCAGTTTTGAATTCAAAGCCTAAGAAAAGCAGCTAACGAAATTTTACAGAATGAAAGGGTGCTTGGCGCAAGGAAATAAAGTGTATCTTTGTTTGCCCCTCTTTGTTTACCGCGGGATTTTTTTTTTCTTTCTTTTTTTTTCATTTTACTAATTCATTTCAATGGCTTTCAAACTGGAAAATGGAAATGTTGCTCTTGCCCTCTATTTCAGCAGCCGCGTCCTGGCAACAGAGCAATTTTCTATCATCAGGGATAAACGGCATCGAACAGTACATTCGGATAAAAAAGCCTGTGATTGCTGGCCTTCCTGTCTGTCATCTCTCTAGAAAATCCTCTCCCCAAGACCTGAGCCGTGTGCTGTCAGAGCTAATAATGTCTTCTATTAAGTCGAAAAAGAACCCCGAAAAATCCCACTGTTCTCAATTGTACAACATTCTCAAAAGATAAAAGATTTTTCAGCAGAGCCACGTTCATTTATGAACTGAAAATTAATGTTCACCCTCTGTGTTGGCTGCAATTTTGCATTGAACATTGAAGTATCCTTTCAGGTCTGTGTACAGCCTTATGTTCTTATTTCCTAGAGATAAACAAAATTCTTTGTGCATTTGACGTTTCATCCCAATGTACAAAAGAGACACGCTATGTGACATTATAGGCCTCTCTCATTTTAATTTGCTCATGCTATATATATAAAAAAGGGACAATTATGCTCTTTAAGCATGGTCACCAAACCGTGACCACTGTTAGTGTGAAGTTAGGCTACATTCATCAACCCACAGGTGGAGCTTTTAGCAAGAATGGGTAGTAGCTAATCTATATTAGCCTAACAGCTCAGTCTTAAGTGGGTCTATATTTCGATAGGCTCTTGCTTTGTGGACAGTTTTATACCATCATATACAATTTTAAACATTAATTTTTTTATATTTTAAATGTTTGACCTATAGTCTATGTTTGAATCGAATTAATGCATGTTTAATATGAAACCGATACCTCCACCTCCACTATATTTTCAGTAAGGGTTTCTGTCTTTTTTGTTTTTAGCTTTAGCCTACTAACTTTATTTATACAGTTACATATTTAGTGAAACAGTCCTGGAATAAAATGCGTGCTTTAATATGTGACCTAAATGGCTGGGAGGGGTCTGGTGATATTTGTTCTCCTGATTTCTATTGTGATCTCGCGCAGAATACCGACAGCTGCGCGTGCTATCATCTGCGTTCGCTTTGCCTCGCCACTTCCTCTGCTCAACAGCCACGGAGATCCGTCGACGCCTGCGTGTGTCTGTGTGTGTGTGTGTCTGATCGGCAGAGAGAGCACGATCAGCCGCCTCTGCTGGACTGGAAACGCTCTACAATCCGAGCCGGTCAACATGTCTGTTCGGACCAGTGACAAGAAGGTCGTGCGCTCTTCGGAATGAAGGCGAATCCATTTCAAAGTAGTTTTGTTAAAGCTCAGATAGGGCTGCATGGATGCACTCGAGCGCAGGCATGTCCACACAGACCACTCTCTTTCTTTTTCTTTTTGACAGATTTGTAATATGTTGCATATGGGTTTACATGCATGCTTTGCTTTAATATTCTCAGTAATAAAAATACAAACAAATTTATAATAAAAAAAACAACAACACAGTTAACACATTTTTATTTAAAGAAATTGAAATAAAGATTTTTTTTTTTTTTGTGAGTGATCGCTACTAAAGAGTTTGGTTTTGGTGAAAGTAGACTCCATTATAATACAAATATATATTATTTTGTCCAACACAATAGGTCATTTATTTTTTAAGCGTCAATTTTAACTATCAAAACGGTTTTTCTATTCCTGCGCAATATTTCATTTTAGCTATTGGAATACAATTTATGTAGAAACACTACACCATTTGCGATCATTCAACAGCTTGTAAATGGAGGTTATTGAGTTTTAATTGAAATACGCGTCTTGTGGTCAAGATACGCTGAAACAAATCCACTGGCCTGTTGTAGAATTTTGTCAACTTGTATCAAATGATTTTATCAGTCCCTGGAAATATTATGTCCTTAACTGTCAAATATAAAGTGTCAACGCAGGTTTTAAAAAGGAAGTCATTTTAAAGGTCCCAAACCATGAATTCTCGATCAATTAAGCACTTACAATGCCAGCAAGAAGCATAATTGGAAGATGTTTGTACCATGCCATGGCTGTGTATCTGGTTTCAAACATTTTAAAACTGATCATGCAGCAGCAATAATCAATCAAATCCCTGATCACTGATAACTCATTTGACAATTGCATTTAAGCAAATTATGACACAGCTTTTTATAAAATGCAAAAGAAACAAAAACATTCACACACTGAGGAAATTGTTGAAACAAATTCTCCAGGTTTCCTCTTACCTGCATGCACAATTCATTTGAACCCGAAATGTTTGATATCTTGACTATAAGAAGAAATCCACAAGCGTTCAGAGCGACCAGATGCCTTTCTGTCTCTCCCAAGTTCAGTCCACCATGGAAAATGGTTATCTACGCCGCTTGTGCACTCTTAAATCCGGCAAAGTAAATAACATCCCTGGTAATAATAGCAAGGTACGCAGTTCTTGTTACAGAAAGGGAGAAAATTGAAACTAAATGCTGCATTTAGGGCTACCATTTTTGATAAGAGGATAATTGAGGCGACACTGGTGTATAATTAGCGGATAATTTATGCTATATCCACTTTTAATCCACCTCCCAAAATAAACAAGGTCCATAATCATTACAGACGAATTGTTCTTAATTTTATAGCGCCAGTCTGAATACAGTGTCTAACGGATAATCAAAGAGGATTTGGATATAACTGATTGCGACCGTAATTGCTTTTTCATTACCATTTAAAATAAATGTATGCCATATCATGAGGAAACTCGTTGTCTATAAAATAAAAAATGGAGTGAAATGAGAATGAAGAAAGCCTTGCAGTTGTAGGGTATATTTACATCGTGGTTTATAATGCGATCGCGATTTGCCAAACCACAAACTGCACTCGTAATTTGCATATATTTTCAACTGTGACTGGCTCGTGATTATACGAGGAAAGGCTGTCACTAACCCGGGCCTTTCAGTGACTGTGGCTTAATTAAACCAGACCATATCTGGCGTGTTTATAGTTCACGTGAATCCTCTCTGAAGAGCCTTACAACTATTGCTTTTATAGACTCTTCTTTTGACACCGCATATTTTCACTTAATATGCATGGCTTATATTTTTTTTATTCCATTGGCTACTGTAAATCTCATTAATTATTTATGTATTGTTCTGTGTTTGCATTTAGCCTATATTATTATTTTACTGTTGTGGTTTCTGCTGTTTTGTAAATGCATTGAGACATCAACGTCCATATAAAAGGACTTTTTAGTCGTACATATGGCAACATATTCGCTTTATCCTATAAAACGATTCGATTTTGTATGGTGTTCTTGCGGTTTGTAGGCTAAGCGATATTTGGCACCTCGAGCTGTGGTTACGAACCACGCGATTAATTACTTCGATAGTAGCGCGCGACATTGTCTCTGGAGTCGTATCTGAGTGGGAATTTTGTGAATATCAGAGGGATATCCCAGCATTATTATTCTCCACATGGTTATGGCTACGGTGGGAGCTGTTAAGGTAGGTTAACTCACTGTGAAGTCTCAGCTAAAGCAGAGAACTGATGACGTTAGGTTGAATGACCAATCGGAAGGCGCTGCCCTTTGGAGACAAACCATTTTACTTGTAGTGGCTGCATCAAGTCTGGAAGCAAGGACTCAAATTTAACAGAATCCACCTTAAAATCTCTGCCTTTACTCAAGCCCACCTTCCACCATACCGCGTGAGAATTACAGGACAAAAAAAGGATAAATTGTGGAGGTAATAACGCAATATCTCCTAACCAAGGAGAGAAAGAAACGAACACAGCGAAAGGACTCATTTGGACTTCAGAGATAGGGGGTAAGTGCTCTTAAAGCAGAAAATTTGATGATGACCATGACTACGATGGCTGACGGTCTGGAGGCTCAAGACTCGTCAAAATCTGCTTTCATGGAGTTTGGACAGCAATCGCACTCACAACAGAGCTCCCCGTCAATGGCCGCCAGCCATTATCCGCTCCACTGTCTCCATTCCGGGTCTCATCATCATCATCATCATCAGCACGACAGCTCTCCGTACTCCGGCTCAAACTCTTATAACAGGTCGCTACCTTACTCCTATGTAAGCCATCCCCACCACAGTCCGTACCTGCCGTCCTACAGTAACGCCAGCGGAGCACAGACCAGGTTAGACGCCACAGGTAAGCGTATTTACATGCGTAAAGATCCAGCTCTGTTTTCAATGTTGAACTATACGAGGAAAGCCGTATGTCGATAAAATATTACATTCACAGTTCTCATCTAAAACACCGTACCCGTTCCCCTTTGTTCTTGCCCAGTTTTGTCCGCCGTATGTCAGCAATAACGGTGTTCTCAAAATGATTTATTGCGTTCCGCCAGTGATTCTACCCACCATTACAAATTATAATTAGCATCTAATTGTCTCAGTCTCGAGATGTCACTTCATGCTATTTCCTAAATATGACAGACAAAGTAATTGTGCTATATAACGCTTGAAAGAACGTTACAAATATGTGTTTGTCAAAAAAAAAAAAATCACATTTAAAATTCTGATAAATGTTTATGTGCGGGAATCATTCCACAATATTCACCCTTTTCAGAACAGCAGAAAACAACAGTGATTGAAAATGGAGAAATACGTTTCAACGGAAAAGGCAAAAAGATCAGAAAACCAAGGACGATTTATTCCAGTTTGCAGCTCCAGGCATTAAATCACCGGTTCCAGCAGACTCAATACCTGGCGTTACCAGAGCGCGCGGAACTGGCTGCCTCTCTCGGGCTCACACAGACACAGGTGAGACTCATTTACATTTAATAGTGAATTGTGCTTTTCATTTTGGTTGGGTATTAGGCTATATCTCAGGTGGAATGTGGACTCAATTGAATTTAACAGTAATTTAAGCTTTTCATTTTGGCTGAGTATTATAACTGATTTTTGTAATTAATAAAGGTGGACCTATATATGTTTAGGAAGATGATGACAAAAAAAAAAAAAAAAAAAGCTCATGTTAACTAAATTAGACACCTACTTCACTTTAAATAGGATATAACCCATTTTTTTATATTTGCCTTTTTTTTCAGGTAAAGATATGGTTTCAAAACAAAAGGTCCAAGTTCAAGAAGTTGTTGAAACAAGGTGGTAACCCTCACGAGACTGACCCTTTGCCCGTCTCCATCGCCCTGTCCCCGCGCTCTCCAGCTATTCCTCCCATCTGGGACGTCTCAGCCTCCTCTAAAGGAGTAAACATGTCTGCTAACAGCTACATGCCCGGTTACTCACACTGGTACTCTTCGCCTCATCAGGACGCCATGCAGAGATAGGCAACTAGCCCTGTTTTAGGCCAGAGGCCTTGACGTTGACTTCTTGTCTTCGCCCAGTTCACGGTTTAACATCCCTAATAGAGACCTATTCTAGTCTATTAAGGGGACGATTTCTTTTGAAGGATGAAGACATGTGGTGTGGCGAAGCTCGACAATGGAACTAAATGTCAGTAGCAAATTAAACGGATTGATTAAAAATCTGTTCTCACGTTTGGCTGTAATCAAACACAATCATCACCAACAGGAAGCGAAACGTTTTGTCACGCGCTTGAGTCGCATTTGAAAACGAACTCAATCCTCCTGCGTTTATGTTTTTGATCATGCAAAGGAAAGCAACTTGACTGTAAATATATTGTCCTATTTTAGTTGTCAAAAACTTTTTATGTTTTGTCATAAATGGAGTAAACCATGACTTCAAGTAACGTGTCGTGCCTTTTATTCCCCCTTTTTTTTTAGGAGATATTATGAAAGACTGGCTTTTAAAAAATCAATTTTGAAATTGATTAATGAAATAATCTGAATTTGAAATAAATGTCTATAAAAAAAATAAAAAAGACCTATAAACAACTTACACAGTCATTTGAAAACAATCACCTCCACATTAAGGCATTTTTCTAATGCTGGAAAGATATGAAGGAATAACAAAATGGCTTACCCGAGATGGTGGTTTCTCAAAGTGTTTTTCCTACAGAATTGAGCTGCATCTTGTCCATCTTGTCATTCTCTAGCTCAATTATTAAGGTATTGACAAAATGTTTTCCCCCTTTCTCTCTGCCTTGATCTGCGAGACGCTGAATGCCTTTCGCCACAGGATCGATCCTGAACAAAGCATCCAGCTGCAGTCTCGTTCAATATGAAGGAGATATTTGGGACAATTTATGGGTTTTATCCAAGAGAGGGTTTTTTTTCCATTCTCATAAATGCAGACATAATTAGGGTAATTTTTGATGTAGCCCGCTGATTACAGCGTTTTTACCGTCAAAGATAATTACCTGTAATTTTCTACCACTTTTAATACTAAAAGGCATCTTTATTTGGATTTGAAGTGGCAAAGACGAAACAAAAGATGAAATTATTCGGTTATTCATGTACAAATTGCTGAGGAGAGTGAACACTTGGGATATTATCTAAAATTACAATGTTGAATAGGGAGACGAGAAGCCCCTGCAGCTGTCAAATCGTGGATGCCCCAGCCGCAGAGAATGGGGCTTGATTTTCTAAAAAGGTTTCCTCATCAACGGATTGGGATGGTTCATTTAAATGTTTGCTCTGCCTATAAGAACATAAGGTATATCTTGAAATAGGAACCGTCAGAAACACATTTGTCATTGGTATTTTAGTAATCTGCTCACAGTAAGGTCTTCAAAAAATATAGCTAACATTTGCAACTGTATTCAATTCAATTCACATTAATTTGTATAGCGCTTTTGACAATACATATCGTTTTAAAGCAGCTTTACAGAAAATGCATGTGTACATTACAATTTAGAGTGATCTGTTATCAGAGGACTGTGTCCAATGTATTTCAGAAATGTAGACTACATACAAATCACGCAGTAAGCTAACAATGTAGGCTATTAAATTGAAGGCAGAAACAATGAGCTCATTGAAGTAGGCTAAATAATTAGGGTCAAGTTGTCAATAATTTTACAATAGAAATTGTCAACAATTTTTACAATATAGGCCTAGAAATTTTGCATTGGTGCATGTTGATTCAGAGTTTGCCTCAACTCTAAAATTCTACAGCTAAATAATCTTTGGAGGAATCATAAATTATTCCGCATAATATTAAAAATAAAATGTGTTTGTGAGAGTTAAGGCTCCTACACATATATAGGCCCCCTGAGAGACTGTGACAGACACGATCTTCTAGCTCCGTATCCCGACATCCTCAAGACTAAATGAGAATTAACCAAAGACCAAGAAGCTAATAATTCCGAGTGTGTGCGCAAATGAAAAAGAAAGGGATAAAACACCAATACAAATTATGACCGGTTTACTATAGATCCCAGCGTTCGTATGTCATACGTTTTCCTGTAAAATAGCCTGCCTTCCCCAACAAGCCGAACTGCAGTTCATAACAACACCCACCCACCAGCGGCACACAGATTAGCCAACAACAAAACAACATGCTAGGCTAATGGAACAACACTTACCTTCGGTAGCTGAGTTTATTGTCTTGCATAGACCAAAATCTCTGGTTTCAATGTTTCAATAAAGATATCGTTGTGAAAGCGGACGGTCCTGTGTACCGCTTGTGTTGAGTAAGCAAATCCAGGTGTGGAAGTGTTTGCACACCCCGACACCTCTTATATATTGCCTGCAAAATTAGCCGTTATTACTGTCACTATTTAGAGATGGTGAGCTAGGGAAAAAACCGTCTGCAATCAAGAACCAGGCGCATCTTTGCAAATTATAGATAATTGTAAATGTCCAGATTATGATAATGGAGCTAATCCTGGTGGAAGTATAATTATTGTTGAGTGTTACAGTTGAGGGTGTCCAGTAAAGCTAACTGTCATTATTTATACACGGTTTGCAGTGAATTCGTTGAGTGGAAAATGTTGAGTTGGAATTTAACAAGCCTCTCGATATAATGGCATGGAATGTAGCGTGTTTGTGTACGTGAAATAGAAAGCGAGGCAAAGTTAGAGTTGATATGGCGTGTATGTTTGGAGCTTGAAGCGTGCGCACATAGGCTACGCGAGCGAGTGTGTGTGTGTGTGGGTGTGGGGGTTTAAACAATGCATATGAATACGTTTTACAATTTTCTCATGTCATAGGTTTCTATTGGGTAGATATTTGTCACTTTGATTTGTTGTTTAGGCAAAAAAGCACAGTATGCCTAATTAAACATAGTCATTGTTAACCAAAATTTCAGTGTTCAAAACATGGCAAATACCAATCCTTGGGTGTTATGCGCTAAAAAATCCCGAGATGTTTCAACCCAAAATTGGGATTGGACAAACCCAACCGTTAGGTTTACATTTCTAATTAAAAATAATAATAATAATAATAAGATATTTAAACCAACAGTTGGGTTTGTCCATATTTGACCCAACAATGAAACAACTCAGTAGCTATTTATGTGTGTGGAAACATCAGTCTCAAGTCATATTTTTAAAGGATGAACCGTGATGTTTATTTTCAACATTGAAGCGATCATCGAGGAAAATATTTTCCTAATATATAGCCATGAAACTGCGCTGGGACAATTTTTTATATTTAGGTTTTAGGCCTACAATAATATCATAGTCAACAAAGAAATCTCCACCATGGCCTGGTGGCCTTTTTCATGATTTATCCGTGGCAGTCAGCTGTAGAAATGTTAGCACTGGTTTTAATGAGATGTTCAGCATTTTTCCAGGAGGAGGATCTGTCAGGGCTGGGTTGTGGTCGCTGGAGCCGGTTTGCCCCCACAGGCATGCGGACTGCCTCAGATCTCCGCGCCGTTCCTTCGCCTCCTCACTACAATTCAAAGGTACTAATTGTAAGGAACACAAAGACAGCAAGGCAGAGCAAACTGTTTGCCAGAGCAACAACCAATTTTTTTTTCGTTCGTCATGGGTGGGTTTAATCAAGATGGAGATCAAATATTCAGTCCTACTAACGTAAAAAAAAAAAATCTAAAACTTGTTTGGAATAATAATAATAATGAATATTCATTTAATTGAACCAGGCTAGCTGAGGACCAAGACCGAAGCAAATCCTTTTTTCTTTTCTTTTTAATTAGACTGTATAGAAATGTTTCCATTTATTCGCCATTAAACAGTGACTCTGCCCAGAACACATGATCCCAAAATGTTAAAACAATATCATGGTTTTCTCTATAATTTCCACTCGAAATTTATTTTCAGGCTTGCAAAGTTAAAGTCCCTTTACCAATCACAGAAAAGTAACATCCCAAGACGGGCTCTAAAAGCAAAGTGCTCGGTGCGTTGATCTGTTTTGATTTACCTTAAAGAAGACAAAATGTTTGATAATTAAAGAAAAACACACATTTATTTGGGGTTGTCCTTAATGATTTGGCACATCGTCGGATGCACGCGTTGAGGTCAAAATTCAAGGCACCATTCAGAGTGTTTGGGTCCATTGTCCATTTAAAACATTTAATATTCTTCCAAATGCAATAAATTACATGCACACAATTTACACATTATACACGTTCTTCTAGGACTGCCATATCGGTACATTGCATATTCCTCAAAAAAAAAAAAAAAAAAAAAAAAAAAAAATTGTTAACACCAGTCCAATATACAACAAAATAATGAACAAATTTCAGTACAACGTTCCTGCTCCGAGTGCCAACGAGTGCTGTAACGTGCCAGGAGCCTGAAGGTGAGAATTCATCGCCCCGGCGGCGGAATACCAAGATGCGCTGGCGCTTTCCAGAAACGTGGATGCCGCTGTGTTAATATTCTGCGGCTGATGGTGAGGTCTCTGAGGACCCTGTGAGTCCCAGACGGCGGGAGACTGCGGAGAGTTACACGCCATCGGGTCGCTGGAGCTGGGACTGTGTTCTGGAGGCAGCTCGCCGTTTTTCATGATCTTCTTTAGTTTTGATCTTTTGTTCTGGAACCAAATTTTCACCTGAGGAAACAAAAACAAAAACTTTTTTTTTGAGTTTCTGGGGACAAATAAATAAAGCACGTGTTTCTGCCAAACCTCTAGGCCTACATCATAATAATATATATATATTTTTTGTTATATCGTTAACAATTTTTACAAAAAAAGATGTCTATGCTAACATGCGCTTGCTTCATATATAAAATAATACAAATTGGCTATATAAAAAAAGGCCTACCTATTTGAGAATTACATAAAAAGACATTGCAATAAAAACAATTTTTTTAAATGTTGTCGAACCTGTGTTTGCGTGAGTCCCAGCGACGCCGCGAGCTCGGCTCTCTCTGGGAGCGCGAGGTATTGCGTGTTCTGAAACCTTCTCTGAAGAGCAGCGAGCTGAAAACTGGAGTAGATGGTGCGGGGCTTCCGGACTTTCTTGGGTTTTCCATTGACCATCCTCACTTCGGGCTCGGCTGTTTCTTTTTCTGACGGGTGAACAGAAATTAGATAAATGCACGGGGACAGAAACGCACTCTCTTGATTGTTGGTAATTATTGCCGTGATTTATGTAAAGTGTCGTAGTGCTTTAAAATTGCTACTCGCATAAAGTCAAACAGAATCATTAATGTTTACGCATTTTACGCGCTCTTATTTTCTATGTAATCTATTTTCATATTGCATGCAGGTTTCCCCCACCATATTAAACACATAGCATTAAAGAAACTTAAATGCAATCATGTTTCGTCCTACTTGGTTACAAAATTGAGACCTTATAAAAAGAAACAACTCTACTATCATAACGCTCAATAATAATGGCCGACTGTGATAACTAAGTATTATAACAACAATAATAGTATGCTTAAATATAATATAGTAAGCTAACTGACCTTGCGGGCTCGGTTGTGACTGCACCCTGTTATATGTTCCGGCATATTGGTGATATGCTGTGGAGTATGAGCCGTAATCAGGGTAGGATTTTGCAGGGTAATTTCCAGAAGATCCATTGACTCCATGGTACTGGTACTGATAGGCATTAAGAGGTTTCCCATAAGTGCCCGAGTTCGGTGAACAATAGCCATGATGAACTCCTCCAGCAGGGCTGTAATAGCCAGAATCCGTGGCTGTCGACTCCGGTAGGGTTGGAGATTCCTGAGATGGATGATGCATCGTGGAGAGCTGAAAAGCGTTTTGGAAATCTGCAGGTTTAATACTCGGAATCCTTCTGTCGAATACTCCAGTCATAGTTCGGATAAGACAACGTAAAAAGGCAGTCTAACTCTATAGGGGTCCACAGAGTCTACACTAACATTGTGTGTGCAAGCGTCAGGCGTCTCTCTTGAAGACTGCTTTAAGCCCCGCAGCAAAGACTTGGTTAAATCCTAAATTGCGCTGTTACGCACTGCAGGGAGGATCTAGTGCCATTGGCCAAGGAGCACAGCAGACGGCAGTTACTCCCTAACCCGTTCAACCAGTTTCAGAAGAACAAAAAAAAAACTTAATAGAGGTATTTATGGTATGTTTACAGACAAATGGAAAGGGAAATTGATTATTATTTGATAGGCTAAGTCGCTCACCGTGCAGAAATAAGACGACCGTTGATCTATTCCATGTAATGTCCATAATAAATGTCTGATCCCTTAAATTAGTTTGGAACACAACGGGCTACTCTCATCGAAGAGACAATTACATATCCAGATATTGTTTTGTTTAGTTGTATCCTTTCAGACGAATCAACAGATTAAACATTTGTTTGTTTGTTTTGTATAGGCTATTCTATAATCCTATACTATTGCTGTTTGGTCTGCCTTAATCTACATATTAATGTGCATATTTGTTACACATAAAATGTTGTTTTGTTTTTTTTAGATTACAATCATTTGTCACTAAAAAACGGAATCAAATGGACAATACTGGATGTCCATCTGTGTCTGCGGCGGGTTTGTTTATGCCAATGCATGACAGCACTTTGGTGTGACTGATTTTATTATATCTAATTATCACCGAAAAACTATTTAGCTAATTTGTCCTATTATTGTTGTTTCTAAATCTTAATGAAGAGCATTGTCAAGCATGCATTCACAGTGACAAAGCTAGTCAGCAATAGTGGTGAAATGGTGCCACCAAGTGGAGATTAGTAAATGAGTCAGTCAAAGTTTCCTTACATCTATTATCCTCCTCGAGACAATGCATGTCCACTGTAATAGTTCAGACTAGTCATGAACGACGAGAAAAAAAAAAATCGACCCTATTTTACAAATGACAAATTGTCAGTCTAGTAATAAAATAGTGATTAGGTTAAAGGGTTAGTTCAATCAAAAATGAAAATTTTGGAATGTCATTCCAAATCTGTAAGACTTTCGTTCATCTTTGGAACATAAATGAAAATAAAATCCGAGAGATTTCTGACCCTCCATTGACAGCTACAAAACTACTACTTTGACGCTTCAGAAAGTTCATAAAGAGATCGTAAAACTAATCCATATGAATTGAACATTTAGTCAAAAATGTCTGAAGAGACTCGATCGCTTTATATGATAAACAGATTTAATTGAGGCTTTTATTCACAGTTAAACATTTATCAGCGAACACAAACAGAAGCTCAACCGAACTTGCTTGATGCACGAGAATGAACCTCATTGGTTCTTGCAGAAGCTCAAACATGATGCGTAACAGGAGAATGAACCTCATTGGTTCTCACACGTCAAGTGAACATGCTTGAGATTCCATTTACCACAACTGATGTGTGAGTAGATGAATGTTTATATGAGAATAAAATACTGTGAAATATGATTACAATTTAAATTAACTGATTTATGTTGTAATATATAGCCTATTTTAAAATTTTATTTATTCCTGTGATGCAAAGCTGAATTTTCAGCATCATTACTCCAGTCTTCTCTTCAGTGTCACATGATCTTTCAGAAATCCTAATTTGCTGCTCAAGAAAGATTTATTTGTATTAATATTACACAGTTGTGCTGCAGTGCTTAATATTTTTGTGGAAACTGTGATTTTTACCAAGATTCTTTGATGAATAAAAAGTGCAGCATTTATTCTAAATATAACTTTTTTTTGTAATATTTATTAAATTCATAAAAGTCTTTTGTCTGTTTTAACCAATTTAATGTGCCTTTGCTAAATAAAAGTATTAATTTCTTCTTTTAAAATCTTACTTACCCAAACCTTTGAATGGCAGTGTATCATGATTTCCAAAAAAAAAAAAAAAAAAAAAAAAACTCAACATTGTGATAGATTAGGCTATCTTAGAATGATATCTGAAGGATCATGTAATATACAGAAACCAGTTCGTTTAAATTGTAATAATATTTCACATTATTACTGTTTTAGGCCTACTGTATTTTTGATAAAATAAATGCAGCCTTTGTGAGATTAAGAGACTCCTTTCAAATACATTAAAAAACCTTAATGTTTCCAAGCTATGAAACTAAACATTTACAAAGTAAATATGTTTTTATTAAAAATAATTTAGCTGCATATATGAAAGGGAAAAAAGCTGTTTTTTTAAAATACAATAAATATAACCAAAACTTTTTACATTCATAAATCATTATCAGCTAAATAATTTTTAAAATCATCTCTGAACCAACCCGGAAATGACGTAACATGAGCGCCAGTATTATTTGGACGTTGTGAAGTTAAATTTAATGAATGCTTTGTTACTACTCTTGGTAAATGTGAAAAAACCTGCTGAATAAAACGTAAAGCGTTCAGATACATCGCGCATAGGTTAACGTCTCGTTTTCCATGAGCTTAGTTTGCAGCAGCGAGAGTGTGTGTGTGTGAGAGAGTGTCGGGTAAATAGGCGCTCGTGCTGTGATGGGGGGATGGGATGGGGCCACTCAGAGCTCTCGTGCTCCACTAACTCAGCGCGCTCATTAATCTCTGTTTTCTCCTCTATATCGATGCTGTTCTAATATTAAAATCATCTTTCCAGTTACCGCATGTGTTACCTGGCAACAGAAGAGCAAAAAGTGTCGGCCTGCGATTGAATTTTGGTGCAGAAAGCGTTTAAAATGTATCCCATTGGAGCAGCTGGTGGTGAGTATTATTATGATTAGCGAGCGTGCTAGCGAGGAGATGCTAGCTGAATAAGTGTGGTGTTTTTGATGATAATAAAATATGCAATTTGGTGGCGGTCGGTTGTACATGACGTCGATGTTCAAATTATTTTTTAGCTTATAGTAACGAAGTGTTGTTTTTCCTCTCTGTCGAGGGTTTGTTTTGTAGGCCCATTGTTATTGTTAGCCTGCTAGCTAAGCTTGTTGACCTGCTGGCTTTTGAATCTACAGCAGCTGGTTAAAATGTTATGTACGTCAAACTTAAAACGTTAATGTGACGTACGTTGTAACTATTTTTAGGTTTGGAGATATAAAAGTAGTTTATAGGTTTTTTTAGTCTTATTGTTGTATGTGAATTGAACGGTGGTTGTTTGGCACCAGTTTGACTTTCTCCAGTTAAGAAGATAACGTTCCTAACTAAAGTTCTAGTCAATACATACACAATTAATTATTCCGCTTCCAAATGTTTCAAGTCTATTTGTAACGTTTTGTTATATATTTTGAACAGTTGAGATGTTCATCTAACTTATCGAAGATTAACTGTTAGGCTAAATTATGGATGTAAATTATCATTAGAGTTTAGAAAACGTTGTTTTGTTTAATATATATTTATCACTTTTCTTAATAAAAAAGTGTTGAGAACTTAAATGCTTTTCGCACATTTTAAGAAAGAGGCATTCAAATTACAGAACTTTTTGTCTTAGCCTAAGTTTAGTCAAACTCAGTTGGTAACACTTTACAATAAGGTACAAATTTGTCAACAATAGTTGCATTAGCTAAATTAACAATGAACATTACTTTTACTGCACTTAATATTTTTCAATTATGTTAATTGAAAAAATGGTATTTATTATAGTGCTAAATAATATAGTCCTGTTGAATTTGTTAACATTCGTTATTGCACTGTGACCTAAAGTAAACAGTTGAATTTTTATTAATAAATGCTGAAAAAATACATTGCTCTTTGTTAGTTTAACGAATGGGATCACTTAGGTTTCATGCAGTGACAAGTTTGTTTTATTGTATGTCTTAGACTCTTTCTGATATGCATGAAGCATCAGAATTGGTGGTGATATAGAGAAAAGCCGCTGAAAAGATGTCCTTGTATATGTGTGTGTGTGTGTGTGGGGCAGGTTTTTGACTTGTGTGGTGTTGGTGATAAGAAGGTAAAAGGTCTGTTGCCCAGTGGGATGGGTTCACGCTCCTAGTATCTTCCTGCCGTGTTGTGTTTTTAGGGTTGATAAGACACTTCAGGGAATCTGTCAGCCAAAGATTTAAGATACCCACAACCTTCTTTCTTGTACATCGAAAGTTTCACGTGTTTAACATGGTTGCATTAACTTGACCTGTTTTTTTTTCCCAAATCAACAAGTCCTTCTGTGTGACCCAATTTTATTGTAAGCTAGACTTTGTAATCAACTAGCCTAAATCTGATGGATATTATTAGCTAAAATCAGCTGATTTATTTTGATCTTGTATTCAAATTGTAATGTGGCGTATTTGCTCATTGACTTTGCACGTAAAACCTGTTTGCAAGTAAAATGGCTGCATTTTCATGGTTTTACATGTGTTTCTGCACATGACCACCAATGTAGAGGTTTGTTTGAAATAAACCTGTTATTATGTCTTTTATAGCTGCTGAGCTGTGTCAGTCCTCGGGGTCAGATGTTTCTGGTAAGCAGCCCAGACTAAGCTGGCCAAGCCTAGCATATATTTTCAGTACTGTTTACCAAGTTGTCTTGAAGTGTTTAAACCAAAGGAATGATGGTTAAGAGTACTGTAATGTACTGTTAAGAGCACACTAATTCTCTAAATATTGACTATTGCTTAGTATTTTTCATTTTCCAGTTTCTGATTGGGTTAGTTACTAATGTTCTAAATGAGATTTATTACGTAAAGGGTTATTCACCCAAAAATATGAAGAAAAAAAAAGTTTATAAACAGATCGTAAAACTAATCTCAATAAGAATTGAGCGGTTTAGTCAATTTTCTGAAGAGATTCGGTCGCTTTAAATGATGAACAGATTTAATTTAGGCTTTTGTTCACATATAAACATTTATTTGTTTATTTATTGGTTCTTGCGGAAGCTCAAACGTGATGCGTAACACGAGAATGAACCTCATTGGTTCTCACACGTCAAGTGAACATGCTTGAGCTTCTGTTGGTGTTGAATGTTTATTTGTGAATAATGTTTATATGTGAGTTGATGAATGTTTAAATGTGAATAAAAGCCTAAATTAAATCTGTTCATCATATAAGGTGATCGTGTCTCTTCAGAAAATTTGGACTGAACCGCTCAATTCATATGTATTAGTTTTACGATCTCTTCATGAACTTTTTGAATGTCAAAGTGGTAGTTGTGTTGCTGTCACAGAGAAATCTCTCGGATTTCATTAAAATATCTTCATTTGTGTTTCGAAGATAAAAGTCTTACGGGTTTGGAACAACATGAAGGTGAGTAAATGATGAGAGTTTTCATTTTTGGGTGAACTATCCCTTTAAACAATCACATCTGCAAAAGTGTAGTTGTACTGAACATCAGCACGGCTGTAATTCGGCACGAGACCACAGGTAGGCATGGAGGGGACTGTGCTGATATTCAGTACAACAGAGCGATTATGACATTGACGCAATACAGTTAAACAAACAAGAAGTTAATAGCAAGTGACTTGCGTTTCAAACTAAAGTTGGCCAGTTTTCATATGAAAATAAAGATGTTATATAAGATGGGGTGCTTGAGTTTATATGGCACAGCAGAGCTCTAATAGTCTTAGCTAAATGTTTGTGTGGGACTAATTAATGGGATAAAGTTGCTCACTGAACTAAAAATGGACATTACAGCTTGAAATAATTGACCTGGTAAAAAGAAATGATAAACATAAAATCATGGAAACTTAATGTTTGTTTAATTTGTATTATCTTTCATTATTTATTGTTGGTTTGTGTGTTTTTTTTTTGTGTGTGTTTTTTTAAGTGCATTAAGTCTAGTGTTTGTAAAATTATTCCCTAATTTTCTTTTGTTCCCTTTTAAGTACATTGAAAAAACCTGTTTTTGTACGTGTCCCGCAGCTCCTGTGTCTCCTCCACCACCAGAGTATGTCTTCAAACCACCTCAACGGCCAGACTTTGGCACAATGGGTAGGACAATCAAGCTTCAGGCTAACTTCTTTGAAATGGAAATACCCAAGTTGGAGGTGTACCATTATGACATAGACATCAAGCCTGAGAAATGCCCACGGAGAGTTAACCGGTAACATCTTCAACTGAAACTTTAAATTTGAACTGGTTGTTTGTTTGGCAGGACATTTGTATGTACTTGTTTTTTTGTTTGTTTTTTGCAGTGAAATTGTTGAGCACATGGTCCAGCACTTTAAGACGCAGATCTTTGGAGATCGAAAGCCTGTGTATGATGGAAGGAAGAATCTCTACACTGCCATGCCTTTACCCATTGGAAGAGACAAAGTATGTACTATTAAAGTCTGTGTACTGTACCGAATACATGCACAGTTTAAACCCTAATGTTGAAATGTTTTACTCTGTACCTTCTCAAAATGCAACATTGAGGTCTTTTGATATCTTATGGAGTGTCACAGCGTACTGACGTCCCAAACTGCTCTTTTAGGTAGAGCTGGAGGTCACAATTCCAGGGGAGGGAAAAGACAGGAGCTTTAAAGTAGCTATAAAGTGGGTGTCATGTGTGAGTCTGCAAGCTCTACATGAAGCACTGTCTGGGCGGCTACCAAACATCCCCTTTGAGACCATTCAGGCTCTGGACGTTGTCATGAGACATTTGCCCTCTATGAGGTTAATGGCTTTATTATATTGACCCTCTGTTCCATATATCCCCATTAGAGGGAGCTTCATCCTTCTGCACGTGCACACTGCTGTTTTACCATGTATTATTGTCTTCAGGTACACCCCAGTCGGACGTTCGTTCTTTACTCCGTCTGAGGGCTGCTCCAACCCCCTCGGCGGAGGAAGAGAAGTTTGGTTTGGTTTCCATCAGTCTGTTCGGCCATCCCTCTGGAAAATGATGCTCAACATTGATGGTGCGTGTGAACTGACATTAGCAGTAGGATTTTTTTTTTTTTTTTTATGTTTTTGCACTGCTAATATTTATGTAAAATGTGTTTTTTAGTGTCCGCCACTGCATTTTACAAAGCTCAACCCGTGATTGAGTTCATGTGTGAGGTTTTGGATTTTAAAAGCATCGAAGAGCAACAGAAGCCCTTAACAGATTCCCAGAGAGTGAAGTTTACCAAGGAGATCAAAGGTAATTTATCACAGTGATTGGTGACAGAGACTTTTTATGGGAGTCATTTTTGTTATAATCTGAGCTTTGAATTTGTTTTACAGGTCTGAAGGTTGAAATAACTCACTGTGGACAGATGAAGAGGAAGTACAGGGTGTGTAATGTGACCAGGAGACCAGCAAGCCATCAAACGTAAGATCTTTCACATTTTTAAAACTTTCATTAAATGGTTATATAGCTCTTTCTGTATGAATGCCATTACATTTATATTCCTCACTGAGATGATGCTGTTAAAGGTCGATGCTTATTTAAAATGTACTTTGCTTGTCTCAAGGTTCCCCTTGCAGCAAGAGAATGGTCAGACCATTGAATGCACTGTCGCGCAGTACTTCAAGGATAAGTACAAATTGGTGCTGCGATATCCACATCTCCCATGTTTACAAGTTGGTCAGGAGCAGAAACACACCTACCTTCCACTGGAGGTTGGTCAAGACCACATCTTACACTTACTCTTTCCCCCTTCTCTCTGATGCCTTTATCTGAATGTCATTATCCTTTTTTTTTACTTTTTTAATCCAGGTCTGTAACATAGTAGCTGGACAGAGATGCATAAAGAAACTGACAGACAATCAGACCTCCACTATGATACGTGCCACAGCCAGGTCTGCGCCTGACCGTCAGGATGAGATTAGCAAACTGGTATGTGATCAGCAAACTGTTCTTTTGCAGTCTCCTAAATCTCATTCACACCTCATGAGATATTTAATTTGTTTGTGACAGATGAGAAGTGCCAACTTCAACACTGATCCTTATGTGCGTGAGTTTGGAGTCATGGTAAGAGACGAGATGACTGAGGTCAATGGTCGGGTCCTTCAGGCACCTTCGATTCTCTATGGAGGAAGGGTAGGAACCTGTTCTGGTCAACTAAACTTGACAATTATTCTGCCGACCTTTTGGTTAAATCCCAATCGGGGCGTGTCTGCCTAATTTGGTCATGTATCTCTTGCTGTTTCAGAACAAAGCAATAGCAACCCCAGTCCAGGGTGTGTGGGACATGAGGAACAAGCAGTTCCACACAGGGATTGAGATCAAAGTGTGGGCTATTGCCTGCTTTGCCCCACAGAGGCAGTGTACAGAACTCCTCCTGAAGTAAGTCAGCTTTGACTGGAATTTGTATTCGATTGAATTATTTAAGAAAGTTCAAACCCATACATCATTGGTTCTCAACCAGGGGGCCTCGGCACACTTCCAATGGGGCAGCAAGATGACACAAAATTATTTAAAGCAAAATAGTTTAATGTAAGCTAAAACAGCTAGAAATAAAGATGTACTGTATGCTTAAATTATTGTTTCTACTATAAATTGTTCCCTTAACTGACTTTTTTATTATTAAATAACCAAGGATCTAATGATCTTGGACAACCTGGATATGATGACATTTTAAACATGATAAATCATTTATAGACCTACTAAACTCATGGAAATTAAGTCTTATATATATATATATACACATATACATGCATACACGTGTGTGTATATATAAATGTGTGTGTGTATACATTTTGTCAAGCTTTATAATATTGAATAGAAATTGTTATTTGCAAATTACTAATTTGCTAATTACAAACTAGATAAGTCATACAAATAAATTGGTAATAAAGTGTAAACCATGAAGAACATTAAGTTATTAGGATTGTGTTAATTATTTAAAAGTTAAAAATTATTGAATTACTTTATTGTTGCCACACCTTGTTTCTGTAAATAAAAAAGGTTGAAAATGAGCT
This sequence comes from Rutilus rutilus, assembly GCF_951802725.1. Lineage (NCBI taxonomy): Eukaryota > Metazoa > Chordata > Actinopteri > Cypriniformes > Leuciscidae > Rutilus > Rutilus rutilus. The sequence goes on along the minus strand of NC_140216.1, from coordinate 4,543,850 downwards.
GCTTTGTCATAGCAGAAGTATCAGAAATATCTTTGGGGGGGCCTTTAAATATCATCTCTGACAGAAGAGTGAAAAAGGTTGAGACCCTCTGCCTAGTCTAATCCTTTGCTTGTTTTCTGTAGGGCGTTTACTGACCAGCTTCGTAAAATCTCACGTGATGCTGGGATGCCCATTCAGGGCCAGCCGTGTTTTTGCAAGTATGCCCAGGGAGCAGACAGTGTGGAGCCCATGTTCAAACACCTCAAGTACACTTACCAAGGCTTACAGTTGGTGGTGGTTATTCTACCCGGGAAGACCCCTGTTTATGGTAATTTAACTTTTCTCTGTTTCTTCAGTGTTTATGTTTGCAGTGTTTTTTTTTTTAGGTTGTATCCCTCTAAACACTGTAATTCTCATAGCTGAGGTAAAGCGTGTTGGAGACACTGTTCTTGGCATGGCCACGCAGTGTGTCCAGGTGAAGAATGTACAGAAGACCACACCTCAGACCCTTTCCAACCTCTGCCTCAAGATTAATGTCAAACTGGGTGGAGTCAACAACATTCTTCTTCCACAGGGCAGGTGAGGGCAGCTTTTTCAAAAGCCTTTGACATGTTGAATGCTTAAGGCACTTTTCTCAGTCTTTGTCTGACTGTCCGTTAAGTCCTGGGCTGCTTTCCCATGAAACTTAAAAGGTTACTTCACCGATTAGCATTAAGCTTTGTGTCAGTAGAAACCCGGTAGTATTTTCGAATGACCGTGCTTCCCTCCCTCATGTGCCCCTGAGACGAGAGATTTCTGTATTGTGTGTCTGGAAAAGTTTGTCATCGGAGGCTTTTTTGTCCAGAGGCGAGAGACTACAGCCAGTAGGAGGAGCTCGTTCCGCATATTTTCAACCCGCCCATAGGGGGATCTCACGATAAAACGCCGTCTTTTCAGTTTCTAATCAACTAGTAGCCTAGTTGTGTCATTTCTTCCGATTCTGCCCTCTGTAACCGGTAGGCGTGGCTTGGGAGTGGCCTCATAGGGCAGCGAAGCAAGTGCATTCTGGGAGTTGTTGTCTTTCATCCACATGAGCCAAAAATACATTTTCTGGCTTTTCTCAGTCTAGAAGGCACCAACTTCTAAAATAACTTCACATTTCTACTACATAAATGACCCAATTTAAATACACATTCATCTTTCCAGCGGTGAAATATCCCGTTAAAGGAATAGATCACCCAAAAATGAAAATGTACTCACTCTCAAGTTGTTTCAAACCCATAAAATTTGGTTAATCTTTTTGGTAAGCAAATTATGATATTTTTAATGAAACCTGAGTGGTTTCTGTCCCTCCATTGAACGTCCAGGTAACCAAAACTTAGAAGATCCAAAAAAGTAATTAAAGTGTTGTAAAACGAATCCATATGAATGAAGTGGTTTAATCCAAGTCTTGTGAAGAGGTACGATCACTTTATATGATGAACAGATTTAATTTAGGCTTTTATTTAAATCTAAGCAGTGATCGACACATAAATGGAGCACATCGCATTTGGTAAACATGGAAGCTCAAACAGGTGTATTTTGTATGATGTATGAGAACCAGTGAGGCTTATTTTAGCCCATGACGCATGACCAAATTAAATTGTTCATCATACAAAATCATTATATCTCTTCACAAGACTTTGATTAAACCACTCGATTCATTCGGATTCGTTTGACAAAACTTTAATGACTTTTTTGGATCACATAAAGTGATTGTTCCTCTCCTCAAGATTCATTTTAGGACCTCTTCATGACCGTTTTGGTTTCCTGTCCTTTCAATGGAGAGACTGAAACCACTCAGGTTTCATTAAAAATATCTTAATTGTAAATTCTGAAGATTTACAGCCTTTTTGGGTTCGGAATGACATGAGGGTGAAAAAATTAAAAATTTTTGATGAATTTTCCCTTGGGTAGAAAATACTTTTATCACTAAACTATTCTGCACTCCTTTATCACTGTTTTTTCTTCTTTTTTTTTCTTTAGGCCCTTGGTGTTTCAGCAGCCAGTCATCTTTCTGGGTGCAGATGTAACTCATCCACCAGCTGGAGATGGCAAGAAACCCTCAATTGCTGCTGTAAGACTGAGAAACCTGACAGCCTTACCATGACTGATTATGCTCATTGCAGAGTGCCAAGTAGCACTAATACCACAAGTGTGACCAGTATTGACTTCTGGTGCACAATTTTAAGCCAGACCATATAGCCTCAAAGGTCTCTAAAAAGGCTTTTAACATCTTCTTTGGTGGCATTTAGGTTGTTGGCAGTATGGATGCCCACCCAAGTCGATACTGTGCCACGGTTCGGGTGCAACAGCACCGTCAGGACATCATTCAGGATCTGGCCACCATGGTGAGAGAGCTGCTCATCCAGTTCTACAAATCCACACGCTTCAAACCAACACGCATAATCTACTACAGAGATGGCATCTCGGAGGGCCAGTTCAACCAAGTAAGCTGCAGACCTGCACCTTTTGCCAACACATGATAAGTGTGCTGACACATTTAATTTAATCTTCATTGTCCTTTTTTGACCATGCAGGTTCTACAGCATGAACTGCTGGCGATACGGGAGGCCTGCATCAAGCTGGAGAAAGATTATCAACCAGGAATCACCTTTGTAGTAGTGCAGAAGAGACACCACACCAGGCTCTTCTGCATGGACAGGAATGAACGGGTTGGTTATTGCACAGGCACAATTTGTATAATTGCAAGCAGTGCTTTTAAGCAAACTCCCTTCATTCAAAGTATACGAATTATTCTTTATATACAAAAGTATATACAAATCTTGTGAAGTAAAGCATTAGTTTCAATAATTTGCTCTACAAGCACGTCCTTGAACAGATTGTTTGTAAAACAGCACAAACCTTTTTTTACTTTTTTTTTATTGTTTAATGTTTTTAATGTCTTTTAAATTTACCTTTCAAATTGACTGTTTGTATTCAAGGTCGGAAAGAGTGGCAACATCCCTGCTGGCACCACAGTTGACACCAAAATTACTCACCCATCTGAGTTTGACTTCTATCTTTGCAGTCATGCCGGAATTCAGGTACATTTGAATATTTTAAATGGCATATAAATTAGAGGTCGATCAAGATTCCTCAAATTCATAGACTTTTTATATAATTTGAGTGCTTATGAATGTCCTAGTTATCAGGTACTTTAAAGAGTAGAGGTTAATTTGCTTTAGTGTTGGCGAACATTATATTTGTCTAAGAGTGTGTGAGTTTTGTTAATTGCTGAATATCTCCACAGGGAACCAGCAGGCCGTCTCACTATCACGTGCTGTGGGATGACAACCATTTCACCTCTGATGAGCTGCAGGTCCTCACATACCAGCTGTGCCACACCTACGTGCGCTGCACCCGCTCTGTCTCCATTCCTGCACCAGCCTATTACGCCCACCTGGTGGCATTCCGTGCCCGTTACCACTTGGTTGACAAAGAACATGACAGGTACTGAATGAGTGACTGGCAGTTAATTGCAGAGTAATAACTATCTAAGTTTTATTTTTTTATTTTTTTTGTCAAACTACATTGTCTAAGCTGTTGTTTTATTTAACTGATAACATGTAGAGCAGGCTGGTGGAAACCTTGTATGTCTAAAACAGCTGAAAAGGTAGTGGAAAAAGCACTTTAAAGAAATATATAATTATACTCAACTCAACTTTATTTATAGATCACTTTCAACACCACAAGTGTTGCACCAGCAAAGTGCTGTACAGAAAAAGATAAAATAAAAACAATGCAAACATATGATATACACTGCTACCAAGCATTTTTAAATGCTAAAGCAAACAAATAAGTTTTAAGCGCATTCTGAAATACACCCAATGTAGGAGAAGATGAAACAGACAGAGAAAGGTCATTCCAGAGCCTTGGAGCAGCAACAGAGAATGCCTGATCGATCACCTTTACATTTTAAACATTGCAGATGCAGAACCATGAGGAGCAATTGATCATTTGAGTGCAGAGATCTACTGGATACATTGTGTTGTCAAAGTTAATATACCTTACATTATTAACATTTCACCAAAATCAAGCTCAAATGGACCATTGTTGATTTTTTTTACAGGTTATATATTAGTTTTGAGGATCCAATGGAGTTAGGTTTAGTCACAAGCTCTTTTTAATGCTTTTCATTGTTTAAATATTTTCAAAACCCACAGAGAGATGGAAAAAGCGACCAATAGTAGTGATTTATGGGGCAAAAAATATGATGAGGTACTATGGAGATGCAAGGTTTCTGGCCATTTGCGATGATAGCCTTGTTTGGTATACTTTTTTTATTTTTATTTAAATCTCTGCTCCATACAGTATGCTAAAGTAATTCTTAATAATGCTTCCAACTCAGTGTGACTAATCTTTATCATAAAATTATCATTATGCATTCCTACTAGGTCTGATTATATCTGTGTTGTATCTGTTTTCTGGCAGTGCTGAAGGCAGTCACACATCAGGTCAGAGTAACGGCAGAGACCAGCAAGCCCTGGCCAAAGCTGTGCAGATCCACCAGGACACACTGCGCACCATGTACTTCGCCTGAACATAGCCAGAAACAAGCCCCACATCCTGAAAACAGCACGGTGTGTGTGTGTGTGTGTTTGCCTCATGAGAACCTTCAAATGGGGGAAAAAAACAATAATCGCCATGCTGTTAGGTTTCCCATTGCCCATGTAGTCAATTACCAAACATCCTAAATATCCATGATTTTTAAAACTGTAACTTATTAATTTATCTTTCTTTTTTTTTTTCTTTAGTTTGGTGGGCATGATTTGTGTATCTGTTGTGCATGTCAGATTTGAGGTTAACATGTTTACATAGTCAATCCAAAAATTCAGACTATTTTTACACTGAAAGTTACATTTGCATCCGGATGGGCTTGATTTCAATACTATTGCCAAGGCTGGTGATGGAGACTGTTGAACAGTAGTTTTTACAAATTCATCAAACCAATGAATTTGGGTTAGTTTAGGATAACACAGATCAGGTTAAGGGGTTGTGGGGATGCAGTTTCCACAGCTAAATTATTTATCAGCAAGAGCAAGTGCACTGACCAGAAGAGGACTTCAGGACAAAAGTACTTATCCTGTTTTGTTTCATTTATTTGTGCTAATATGATTTTTTTTTATTATTTTTTTTATCATGGTGTCATTTATTGTTTAGTCCAGGGCTCAGTCAACCTACTGTACCTGTCCGTGTCCGCCAATGGCATGATTAACGGAGTGCTATCATGTACTTGTGTCAGAAAATTTGAACACAGTGAGTTGCAGAATCAAGAAAGCTTTTGGAAGTGAGAATGTAGGAATTGTTCTGACAATCAGTTTTCTGGCACTCTGCCGCTCATTTGAGGCTGGTTCTCATCAGTGACGCCCTCCGTTTACCTGTGACAGGGTTCTCGGTGCAGAAATATCTTTGTAATGTTGATAATTGACCTGTAAAGTACTAATATTTTGGGACTCCAAAGCATTTAGATTGAGATTACCTTGTACGTACTTCAAATTCTGCTGTCATGAGCATGTCTCTGATTTGTCGGATGTGATCGGAACAACCTAACGTTTCGGTGGGTTGTATGAGTTAAGTTTCTTTCACATCAGAATTAGATCGCATTTCACTTTAAGCACCTATTCTGAAATTTTCATTTTGACGTCGTCAAAAATATTCCCCACGTCGAAACACGAGGCAGTTTTGTGCTGAATATCGGGGAATCTGGCGTTTGCTTGGTTCTGTGTGCTGTTTCCAACGGTGAAGTTTGACTGTACTATGCCGACTAGGTTTAAACGCTGTCGTCGCACTCCAGCTGACTTTACAGGCAATCGAAACTTTTAAAGATTAATACAGATATCAATTGCATTGTTCATAGAGACACGAGGTCAGTGAAAATTTCATACAAATTTCGAATGCACCTTAGTTTTTTTTTTTCTAGCTTATAACCGTTTCCATGAGAATATTTCCAATCCCTTTTTAAAACTTTTTTTTCTTTTTAGATATAAACTGTGTGAATTATTAATTTTTTTTTATGGAACCTTTTGTTAGAATCACAGAGTGATCATGAGCTTTTTATTGTTGAACTGAAAAGGAACATTTATTTAGTGCGAATCGATCCATACTTAGCTCAAATTGAAGCGCAATACATTGTATATGTGTCGGTAAACTGTTTTCGTGTAAACAGTCTTATGCCTTCTAAAGCATATCATGATGTGTAGTGATTGATCTAGTGAGTCTTTGTTAGTTAATTTAACTGTAAGATCACTTCCCCAAAATAATGTTTCAATTTTAACTTGAAATTCTTGGGAATTTTTAACCATCTTTTTCTAACTATGCATTCTTAACCAAGAGATTTTAGTGGTATGTTTGTGTATATGAATTTAGAACATTTGTAATGTAGTCGTTTTCATGCTGGGTACTTTTAGTAGTGTAAATAGTGCAAACCCTGTACCCACTGTAGCAGTATTAGCTTACAAAATACTCTATTTTTATTATCAACAATTGGATGTTCTTTATATGGCTCTCAATTATTCCTGTTAGCCGAACAAGATTACATTATGTACTTGTAGTTAATGTCCTACCATAACTGAAGCACAATAGGACATTATAATTGTAGGTGCTAGAGTTTATTCTTGAGACTACCATTTTTTTTTATATATATATATATCTTGTTTAACTTCAACTTTTAAACAAGAATCATAGACTGGTCAGAGAGCTTAATGGGTATGTTTCGTTTTCGATCTGGTGAAATCTATGACATTTGACCCTGAAACCTTTTGCCATTTTTCTAAACCCAAAAGACTGTGTATAAGGGGCATTTTAATTTATCTTCAAATACTTGATTAGAGTTATGATATTGTTTGGCGCTGGTCTCATAACTCGTGAAAGTAGATGCACTTTGAAGAGCTATGGACACAGACCCCCCCCCCCAGTTCCAGTGTTTATCTGGATCACAAGTACGCTATCTGGGTGCAGTTGTGTGGAAATGACTAGATGTCCTACCTCTTGTTACCTGTTACTTGTATTATGGTAACATTACCGCACTGGTCATTTCCTCATAATTGCGTGAGTGGGGAACGTTGTCTTTTCGTCCCTCTGAAAGTGAAAAGTGGTAGATGTCACAGAAAATCTATTCATATTTGTTCAGAGGCCATACCTGCTGCCATTTAGCCTGGGTTTATTTAGCATTGCTATTGTTTTGTTATGGTAGTTAAGCTATGTATTCAAAGCTAGAGTTGAGTGCTGCAAGTTTCAGATGTCATACATTTGATGTTTCATAAGTCAAGACATGAATCCAAAAGAATATTTATATATATGCTTTTCAGTGAATAAATGGCTTAATGCTTTAAATGTGTGGCATAAGCTATAAAAAAAATGTTCATAAATATATAGTGTGAATTCCAGTTTTATCATTTTTTTTCTGTCCTTTTTCAATCGCAGCGCATTGTCGCTTTATCCACGTACTCATTTGAATATGTGTCACTTAGCTTTTTTTTTTTTTTTTGCTGTTTTTCTTTACAACTTTAGGTTTGAATAATAGTATTTATCATTTATCATTAGAAATATGAGGTGAAATCATTTCTCAAACTACTACTACTTCTATTTTTTTGTTAGAAACCGTTCTTTTCGTCCTCATGACCTGCTTTAGTTAGATGTTTGCAGAAGTTACTGAGTTTTTAGTATTTTTAACCTTTTCAAAATCAGCACCTTAGTCTCAAAGGTCTACAACATATGCAATTTCTCAAATATGAAATATGAGATGTTTTTGCACTATATCAGAAGTGGTGTTACTAATTTGCATGCTGGTGAACAGATTTGTAAGGTTAGAGAGAAGAACCATCATTTTTAGACTAGTCTTGGCCTTGTTTCGCATTGGCACTAATCTATTAATAGTTAACAGACGTGAGAAGGTCTTGAGTTCTTTCAATATGCAAAAACTCATTTCCATTCTGAGCACCCACTTTTTTCTTTTTTTTTTACAAATTGTTTTATTTTAATTTTTTGTCTGTAAAATCTGTCAGGCATACCACTTTATTTTTAGTTTTATTTCCACTTCACTATACAATCAACTGACTTTTTTTTTTAATGATGCCATAAGGAATCTGATGCAAATTTTTGATAAAAATAATTCCGTTCAAATATCGTGAATGCAAATGTAACAGAGGCCAAGGATGAATGAAGTACGATGCTGGTTTTGTAGAGACCATCGCGTTCATCTATGCTGCAGCATCGGTTTCGGATTTTAAAGAGGCACGCACAGTGTTAATTGCAAATTGAAATGGTGCCTCAATTTCCCTGGAAGCTTTGAATAATCTACCGATGTTACGACAATAACATTGAATGGATGTCTCTTGTGTCATCATTTCTAGAGTGTTGACTTGCTGCTTTAGTGAAGCTTGTACATTGCTTGGCGATCGCGAAGTGTCTTTCCAGCTCTGTGTTGGGGTTACAGCGTCCACATGCCTCTTCGCTTTACACGTTATGGGTTGAATAAAACTAGTCAGTTTAGCTTTGATTCTTAGTTTGTGCCCCAACAACTTTCAGAATTGTCAGACAAAAAAAAAACGTCTCATCAAAAGAATTGTTTTGGTCTTTTAACCTATAGAGATATATAGCTAATGTATTTGCATCAGAACTTTGCACTATAGTGTTTTTAAGCAGAAACGTAAGCCTCTCTTTACATACCGTGGTAGTTTTGTTAATGTTCTCATTGCTTTTTGAATTTCCTAAGATGGCAAGTTTCAAAGATGCTATCTTATGACCTGCTAAAAACCATAAATATACAACTGAACAGTTTGAATGTACTTCATACACCTGCGTACTGGCAAAGAACATCCACGTTACTTTCATCAGCTTGTTTTATGCATGCACATTTAAAGCAGCATTGAATCGTTTTGGCTTTTATTCATGCATATTTTGAACTATCTCACCATTCATGGTTGTGATGTACTAGATTAACAGATATGGAGTGGCAACATTTGGGCAGACATTTTTACACTGGCACAAAGATCCATGTATCGCTGACATTTGTGGTGCTGTACTGTCAACGGTGTACATAAGGCTTTTTTTTTTTTAGGTGTTTCATGTTTTTTTTTTGCCGTGTATTGCTTGTATGTTTGCCAGAATTTCCAACTGAAGTTTGATCCAAAGGGTTTGAGAGATATACCATAATACCCATGTTCATATGCCAAATTCACTCAGTTTTAAAGCCCTTTTGCTTTACCAGCAAACACTCTGTGGTGGTCCCGTAATCATGACAAGTGAGACTTGCTTGAGCCTCAATTCATTGTGTGCACAAACTAAACCTCAACTCAGATTCATTACAGGTCAGGTGCCATTCAGCTTGATGATTTTGATTGGGGCGTGACGGCATACAAGTGTTTCAGACCTTTTTGGATTTCTTCCTCCCGAGTTCAAAACCAGTTTTAAAACTAGCCTAAAATGACCAAAATCGAAGCTTGTTGTGAGGGATAATAAGGACTCTAAGTATTCTGTTAAAAAGAGCACACTTCCATTTAGTTATTTATTCAAATATGAGCATGCATGTATAATAATTAAAATAGGGTCTTGAGACTGATTTATCGGAATAATTGAGAGCTTCATGACCTGGCTTTTTAAACCAACTTTGAAAAACTACCTCAATAGTGTCAGGTGCTAACATTAAAATATCCCTTATACATATATGTATATGTGCTCATGACAAAGAACAATAATTGTGACCAAACAACACAAGCCTATACTGTGTATTAAGTGTTTAGTTTTGTTGGTGTTTTTTTTTTTTTTTTTTTTTAAGCGACTTTTAACATTTGTAATGGTGGATCAACATGAGGGATGTAACAAATTCGCAGGGGACCAAAATAAATATGATCTGAAAGTTTCCCTTTTTAAAATGTAGTGATAAATACTCATCAGCTTTTAGAGGACTTCATTAACATTACATTTTTGACTGAAATGGTGCTGGAACAAATAGCTAGGAAAGCGAGTTCAGGCCGAGATTATATGCCAAAACATGGTGGTTGATTTGGTCGTTACGGATAATCGACTGAGTCGAGTTGATCTGATGTGTGGCGGTGTCCATCCCCATGTCCATCACTAGCATTGTGCCATATTATGGATAACATACTTGACAAGAAGCGTCCAATGACCACTGCTTTTGTGTTTAACGTATGTTCGGGGTCGAACTTGACAGGATTTTCCTATGGAAGCCGCTTGTCCACGTGTCAAAATGGCAATTCAATCATCGTTGAGATTTTACTGTCTTTGGAGTGCTAGGATTATACTTGATTCTACAACTTGTTTTATATCCAGTATTGCAATAACTCATTAAATCCTGATCCTGTTTGATGAAAGTCCCACAACGAGTCTGCGATAAGCTATTTGTTATTTAAGCGTCGACGTAAGACTTTAGGAGTGCCGTTCGTTGCAGTTGATGCGTATTTACCTTGCTATATTTTATGAAGGGAATTCAGTTTTGATTTTGACGTCTCTCAAACTCTGATTTAAGGATGTTTAGCATCCTAAATACACTGGCATTTGAGTTTCTCGAGGGATGCATAATATTAAGGTACAAAAGGTTGTATGGAAATCAATCAAGTTTCTTGTTTTTCTTTTGGTGAGGTTTAAAAAAAAAAAAAAAACGTCCAGTGTGTTTTTTCTCGTGTATGTGTGCCTTTTCAAAATCTCTCCCGCCCCCTTGATCGAGGGACTATCCTTTTAATTTGATACTCGGCTCCACATTGAATAATAATTTGTACATTTATCATGCAACCTTGAGTGAATGCTGCATAGAATGATCAGTATTTGTATTTTGCACTTTCTAAGCAGTTTTAAAGGATGCCCTGTTGTAATTGGGCACACAGACTATAAGACTATTTAAGACGAGGTATTTTCTGCTACAATAGGAATTCTAAGGAACCATTATGACTTGTTGGTCTTTTCGAAAAAGTGTATAGATGTGAAGTACCTCATAAGCCTGATAAATGCTGCATAAACTTCATTTATTGTTCTTTTGTGAACCTCATTTTTCAAACAGTTTTCCCCCTATAGGGAGGTTTGACGTCCGCATGCTGTGCAAGCACCGTCAGAATCACGTGATTTTACCAGAGCCGCTATTTAATAGATTGCCAGTGATGCACATCGAATGCAATTCTGACTGATTTTTTTTTTTTTTCTGACGTGATACAATATCACCAAGCCTCTAGCTCAGTTGATCGTGACTATTGGATGGTGACGTCTTGCAGTCAAAAGTTACAGTTGACTCAGGTATTGCCATTAAGGGCTGTATCTGCTATTGCCTCTCGTCCCCAATCCCCCTCACCTGTGTCTTAATGTAGCCTTAGAACTGCATTTATGGATGGATCATAGTGAAGAATACCTGGCCTTAAAATATGCACTATTACAACATGCAAATCACTTCAGATCAGGCCATATGTTTTTGCCATTAAAACTACCTCCTGAGATTGTAGGAGTGTCCTTTATTTCTTCCTCTCCCACCCCCAAATAACTCTGTTAATTGACAATCATCTTTTTTTTTTCTTTTTTTTTAAGATTTAAGTTCTCAAAGTGTATTACAAACGATTATTTCTGGGACACTCTAGTTGAATATTCTATTTATTTTTTTATTTTTTGAAAACCATGTCCAATGTTAGTCATGGAAGAGCCGAGCGACCAAAGTTTCTATTCGAAAGGCTTTCTTGCGCTGCCGTGTGGCGTCAAACCTCCCTCTCACATCAGCAATTTCTTTCATTTTAACCTTGTGTTTGCTCCTTTTACAACATGCCAAATTAAATTTGCTGTCATTCCTGTCATGGTGAAGTCTTTAATTTCTGATTCATGTGTTTGCATTCACTGCTAAGCTCCTTGTTGTTGTTTCTTGATAATGTAAAGTGTGAGCTTTTTTTTTTTTTTAACAAGCAAGATTACAAACTGAGATATGCTGTAAAACCCTGCTAAGACATAATGTGAAAACGTATCATTTAATATAGCTCACTTTCGCTTGACCGTGTATTGCATCATTTAATAAACTTAATTTCCTCTGACTGATGTGTCTTAATGTTTTAAATGCCAGATTTTATGTTTTTGGACATGCGAACCTCTGCTGATGTCTGGATCCCTCTGCGGCTTTTGCCAAGTTTTTTCCATTCCTGTTTGCTGAGATAATGTTGGACTTCTTTTTTAAAAAGCAAAAAATCCCTCTGTTTATACAACCGTCTGTAAGTAAACTCAGATTGTGTGGATTCTTGCAAACCCAAAAAACAATGTGTTTCTGAGGCCAAAGTTGGTGCTTTCTTTTTCTCCCCAGACTACACTCCAAAACTAACATTTATATTGTACAGTTTAGCTCAAAGTAAGGCTTTTTTAACGACAATCCTTGTATATCTGTTAAAAATTAGTCATGGTGTTTATGAGTGTCTGAGAGAGTCAACTTTAAACTTTCTAACTTCAACATGAAAAGAAAAAAAGAAAAAGAAAAAACATGTTCACAGACAGGGAAGTCCTTAAAAAGTTTACAATGGCTGTGTTTCAAAACTAAGTGCATACCTACAAAGTGTTATAGAAGCCACGCAAATGATGTCCACAAATGCTGTCTAGATAGGCAGCACACTAGGTATTGAGACACGGCCACTCTTTCAGCTGCTCAAAACTTTGCAAGAACATCTTTAAGACGTTTAGCCTAATGTCTTTCCATTTCACTCGGTCTCTTTGTATATTAACGCTAATGGTTTTCGTTTAATATTGTTGTGTTTGTAAAAAATAAAAGGCCTCCTTTAGTTCGCGTAACTAACTTTAGTCAAGTGAGTTGTGAGCAGCTCTGAGTGGAGCTGGGAAGAGCGAGTCAGATTTTCCAATAGCTCATTTATGAGAAGCACGCAAGCTCTCTCTCTTCCTGCTGATCTACAACAGTCTCTGAGGTAAGTTTATATTAAATTTTGAATGCTTTTAACATTTCACGGTGTCAAATGCTTTTGCTTTACTAGTTGCAAGCCCAAAAGTTTTTTAAAGAGACGTTAGCGCAAAAACGCTGTTTTTAAAGTAATTTTCCTTAAAACAATAACGTTTAAATGCACGATGGCATTTCTACGTTTCATAAACGTGTCTTTACGTACCGGTATGTTAATTTTGCGACAGAGTTCGATGAAATATTTATTCATTAACTAGCTTTATTTATTTATCTTAGAATTTCGTCCGTGTTTTGCTGCAATAACACTTGAAGTCTACGTCTCTCCCGAGAGTGAACATTAAAACAAAATGATGAATGTAACGTTATTTGGATTTTAATATCTTATACTTAATATCCCATCTTAACAGCAATGGCAACTATATAGGATTAGGCTGATTCCCTCGAAAAGTGAATTCTGGGCACAATCAAAATTTTGTTTTAGCATGAAGACCAGCTCATAGCCTTATGGTAATACTTCGACCTCTTTTTTTTTGTCTGACTAACAAGTGGGAGTGTTGAGGAAATTTATTTGAAAACGATCATTATTTTGGCCCTTGGGTGGCTGCAATTATCATTAAACCTTATACACAAAAAGTTACAATGTTCTTTCATTACGTTTCTTGGTAAAATCCAAAAGAATAAATGGAATATCCAAAAGAATAAATATTTGGGGGCGTCCACTTCATTCCTAATATATCAACCTTTTTGGATCTGTATCTTTGGTGCCACTGGCAACTTAATACACTATTTTGTAGATGTCAGCAAAGAATAAAGCAGTTAATAATTTTAAGCTAACTTATCTTAAACATACTTTAATAACATATTAAAGAAAAGCAATGCATTAAAAATGCAACAACTGTAACAAGACAACAATTGAAGTCCCTCCTGTCTGATATGTACATGTGGTATTTCTGTTGTAATAAAAATGTCTGTTTAATGTACATCAAAAATGTTCAGCCTTCACATATGCACCACGGCAGGAAAAAAATATTGAAATTAAATTGTTATTTCTAGGATGTAGTGTTACCCCAAAATAGCAGTTTATTGATTTATTCAGTGAAAGTCCTTTCATTGTTAAGCATTGTATTAAGGTCTATTCAACCCCCATTGAAAATCAGGTTTATTGGCAAAATATACAGACATTCAGCTGTTTGCAATGACCAAATCAAAAGTAAATGAAATCGCCTCAACACAATAAATGTTTCAAGTGGTTTCCCCAAATTTAACTGAAAAAGCAACTTTTAATGACTTAAAATGATTCAACCCCTTCATGGCAAGCATCTTTAGTACTTAGTAGAACAGCCTTTTGCTGTTATGACCTGATACAAACGAGATGTAGAACCTGGCAGCGTTTCTGAGGAATCTTAGCCCATTCCTCATGAGCAATGGCCTCTAGTTCAGTAATATTCTTGGGTTTGTGTGCTGCAGTTGTTGCCTTCAAATCCCACTAGAGATTTTCTATGGGGTTCAAGTCAGGTGACTGTAACCCCTTTTCCACCAAAAAAGAACTGGTTTGGAACTGGTCCTGGTTCAAAGTTGGTTCAACTTGCGAACCTTCTCAGAACCTGGTTGTTTTTCCACTGACTAGAGAGCCCAGCGAACGACGTCATTACATCACTGTGTACGTTGCCATACGTCTTAGCTTTCCCAACTTCAAGCATAACAGTTACAATGTTGGACTACATCGTCTTTCTGCAAATGTTTCTCCTGGCTTTACGATCCTATATTGGGATCAGAAGACGACGTTTAGAACACATTTGTGCTGCTCGTCTGGGTTACTATAGACGGAGGTTACGTTCGAGAAGAAATTCGACAATAACCCCGATGTAAGCATGACGTGGTAAAAGAACGGTTCTAGTCCTGCAAAGAGTTGGTGCCGCTTTGGAACCAATTTTCCTGGCCGAGAACCGGTTCTTTGGCTGTCGAAACACAAAGAACTGGTTCGCGAGTAAGCACCGGCTCCGAACCGGCACCTGCCTTGGTGGAAAAGGGGTATGTGATGGCCACTGTAGAATCTTCCAGGACTACTACTTCAAGCCTTGGTGATTGCCTCAATTGCTTTTGTTTGATTTGTTCATTGCAAACAGCTGAAAGTCTGTACATTTTGCCAATAAACCTGATTTGCAATGGGAGTTGAATAATTTTGATTACAAAATTATATGCATCATGTGCTTACAAAGTCAGGAATATGGGTTTGATACACTAAGCTCACGTTGGTGCAGTTAACAGTTAAAGGGATAGTTCACCCGAAAATGAAAATTAGCCCATGATTTACTCATCCTCAAGTCATCCTAGGTGTATATGATCTTCTTTCAGACGAATACAATCAGAGTTATATAAAAAAATATCCTGTGCTCTTCCAAGCTTTATAATGGCAGGGAATAGATGTATATTTTTTGAAGTCCATCAAAGTGCATCTATCCATGATAAAAGTGCATCTATCCATGATAAAAGTGCATCTATCCATGATAAAAGTGCATCTATCCATGATAAAAGTGCATCTATCCATGATAAAAGTGCATCTATCCATCATAAAAGTGCATCTATCCATGATAAGAGTGCTCCACACGGCTCTGGGGGGTTAATAAAGCCCTTCTGAAGCGAAGCGAAGCGATGCGTTCGTGTAAGAAAAATATCCATATTTAAAACTTTATCGACTAAAATAACTAGCTTCCGGCAGACGGCCTACGCAAGTCAACTTACGCCAAAAGAGTAACACTTGATGTATGACGTAGGAGTAGCGTAAGCTTTGACGCCTCTCGCGGTTCAAACAAACAGGGCTGGGCAACAAACTCAAGCTCCTCCGACATTTCTCTTAAAAAATTCTCGTTTTAGACTTCTAATTCGTGACTGGTGTTTTGTTTTGCTCTATCCTCTGCGCTTCCGCGTTCGTCATTACGTTGTGCGTCAAGGTCAAGGGTTTCTCTTTCGCCATCTGCCGGAAGCTAGTTACAAAAAAATATACAGCCATTCACTGCCATTATAAAGCTTGGAAGAACCATGACATTTTTAAATATAACTCCGATTGTATTCGTCTGAAAGAAGCATGTCATATACACCTAGGATGACTTGAGGGTGAGTAAATCATGGGCTAATTTTCATTTTTGGGTGAACCAACTATCCCTTTAAGGACAGTTAACAAAAATCGCTTTCTTTCACTGCTATTTAGCGTCTGTTCGATAGCACCAGTATGCGGTTGCTCCAGGATAGAATGGGATGGACGTGTTTGTCCAGGTGCCTTTTCCTGCTGTACTCAGTGGGCAGCGTAGTGACCGAGCTCGAGCTGGACGGCTCGGACCGGGACTGGGACTGGGGTTCGGGATTACACGAGCTCCTAAACAGCTTTCCAGCAGATAGTCCTTTTCTCAGAGAGACGCCCGGCAGACCGGCCAACTGCACTCAGCGCTTCTGGCTGCCTCCGTCCTCCCCTGTGTGCTGGGATGATATAGCGGGACCAGAGGAGTTTGAGAAGTCACGCCTCCTCGTGCTGCAGAACAGGGCGGCACTGCAGGCTGTATCCACATCTAGTGGTGTCGAGGAAGGGGGGGCGTCCTATGACCAACAGGCCAGGGACGATGTGCAGGGCGTCCAGGCTGACCATCTCGTCGTGACTCAGACTGCCGACACAATGCAGAAGGTGTTCATGGATTTGGATGAGAAGAGGAAGGAGGAGAAAGAGCATTACACCTTCTCAAGGTAATTGAGTTTTGAATGTTTTCATGGTAATTCGTTTACTGTAAAGTCGTCTTTTCACTATCTCCATCAACGATAGACATTCATTTCCAATGGAGCTGTGTGGGGTTTCAACTAGTCTCGCGTAGCCAGACCTTCAGACTGACGGCAGGAGGTCTGGACTCCATTGCAGCTTTCATTGGCCAAGAATCACCTAGAGGCCGTCTGACTAACATGTAAAGCAACCAATCACTGTTTTTTTTTTTTTTTTACGTCATGTTTAGGTGTGTGAAAATGTAACGTCGATGTCCCTATAATATCAAACTCTTGTACGTATTTTAAAGTGTTTATGCCGTGAACTTTACATACTTCAGAAAATCCAGCGTTTAGTTGATCCTGATAAGCGCTCATTATCACAGTTTAAACACAGCGTATGCATTTGGCAGATGCTTTTATCCAAAGCGACTTACATTGCATTTTAAGGTACACATTTACATTCTTATCAGTTCTTGCTTTCCCTGGGAATCGAACCCATGACTTTGGCGTTACAAGCGCCAACGCTCTACTGTTTGAGCTACAGGAAAAGCCTGTAGCAAAACAACGGTTTGCTTTTTCCATAAGGGGGTTTGAAATCACGGCATCTTTCCAGGTGGAGACGCAACACACACGTCTCACGGAAATCCTGTAGAATTCAACCAATCAGATGATGACTTTGAAACTCCAGAAGAGTTTCTGATTTTGTGTGCCATATGCATCAGACGTTCAGCCAAACTGGTGTGACGTCTGAGACTTTTTTTTGCAGCGTAGGCAGACTTTTTGGATCCGATTTGAGCTTCGATTCAAGTGCATTGAAATATTTATTTTATATATATATAACTTTTGCAGATAGACTGCATGCAAACGCCCGACCGGATGTGATTCTAATTAAAACTGAGCACAAGGTGAAAATTAAACAAAAATATTCAACTTTTTAAACTATTTATATATATTATAATAAATAATATATTAGTAAATGTTGAAATTAACATTAAGATTAATAAATGCTGTAAAAGTATTGTTCATTGGTAATTCATGTTAATTAAAGTATTAACTAATGTTAACTAATGAAACCTTATTGTAAAGTGTTACCAAATAGAAATATATTACATTGATTTACATTACATTACTGAAATAAAAAATATAAAGTTAGATTTGAGGTGTTCGCCACTTTTGACCAGGACTACGAGTTTGACCCCTTAATGAGGAGAAACAAAATATTTTATGTTTAATGCTATATATATACAGTGCAATGCATAAGTTAATACACCCATGCTAAAGTTGACTAAAAAGAGGAATAAAAAATCATATTTTGGAAATTGAACTTAAAGGGATAGTTCACTTTGAAATTAATTTTTGATATGTTTTAGCTTACCTCAAGGGCATCCAAGATGTAGGTGTCTTTGTTTCCGCAGTAGTTTCAATTTTGATATTTTTAGGTCAAACCGTTCTTGTCTGTCAGTCATATAATGAAGGTCTGTGGTCACTGTCTCAAAACACAAGCACAGAGTCCAAATTAAAACAATTCCCCATCGTCCAAATGAAACAATTCCCCATCATAAGTACACATTGATGGCCTAAGACACGAAACGAGCGGTTTGTGTGAGAAAACGAACAGTATTTATATAGTTTTTAGCTCTTGAAAACAGCACACGTCCAAATGGTCTGACGGCGCGGGCGAGTATAGACGTATACATAGATGTCGCCTTGGCTACGGTTTCGTTCCAATGAACTGCAGTAGCGAAGGTGACATCTAGTGTATACATCTATACCCGCATAGATATATACACTAGATGTCGCTTTGCTACGGTTTCGTTCCAATGAACTGCAGTAGCCAAGGCGACATCTATGTATACATCTATACTCGCCCGCGCCGTCAGACCATTTGGACGTGTGCTGTTTTCAAGAGCTAAAAACTATATAAATACTGTTCGTTTTCTCACACAAACCGCTCGTTTCGTGTCTTAGGCCATCAATGTGTACTTAAGATGGGGAATTGTTTCATTTGGACGATGGGGAATTGTTTTAATTTGGACTCTGTGCTTGTGTTTTGAGACAGTGACCACAGACCTGCATTATATGACTGACAGACAAGAACGGTTTGACCTAAAAATATCAAAATTGAAACTACTGCGGAAAAAAAGACACCTACATCTTGGATGCCCTTGAGGTAAGCTAAAACATATCAAAAATTAATTTCAAAGTGAACTATCCCTTTAATGCCTTAATTTAAAAAATTAGGAAAAATCCAACCTTTAAGGACACCAATTTTCTTTGTGAATGAATAATGTATCGTAAATAAATAAATGTTCTTCCTTAAAATACATGGTGCATAATCAGCAATGCAAATCAAACTAGCTATTAGGCTAACTGAAATAAAACCATGCCAATCTCTAGGTATGGTGAAGGCTATGTGATGATGTGGGGCTATTTTAATTCCAAAGGCCAATGGAACTTTATCAGGATGCATAGTATCCTGGATCCATGAAGTAACTGGCCTTTAAAAATAAAAATCTGCCTGCCTCTATGGGAATTTAACATAGGGGTGTACTAACTTATGCACCATGTATTTTAAGGAAGAACATTTATTTATTTACGATACATTATTCATTCACAAAGAAAATTGGTGTCCTTAAAGGTTGGATTTTTCCAAATTTTTTAAATTAAGGCATTAAGTTCAATTTCCAAAATATGATTTTTTATTCCTCTTTTTAGTCAACTTTAGCATGGGTGTATTAACTTATGCATTGCACTGTATATATATATATATATATATATATCGGTCATGGGTTCAATTCCTGGGGAAAGCAAGAACTGATAAGAATGTAAATGTGCATCTTGAAATGCAATGTAAGTCGCTTTGGATAAAAGCGTCTGCCAAATGCATAAATGTAAATGTAATATATATATATTATAAGCATTAAGTAGTTTGAGAGTGTAGGGAGATTGACTCGATTACACCAGTTGCGATTTTTGGATTTGGGGAGATTACTCTGCAGAATCATGGGTAATGTAGTTTTGCAACAAGAATTCCACTGTTAAACACAATTCTTGTAAAAAATAATACAGGCTGATGGCTTCAACAAAAGCATATACCATCACTTAACAAACTTGCAGCCAATATAGGTCATTAGCATTAAAAATCAATTGCTCAATGGAGATAACTTTACAAAGAATGTTGCACTGTGTGTTGGAGATAGAGGAAAGACGGTATATGATTACATAATGTCAACACACGTTGTTTTCTCCTAAATCAAATAAATTCAGAAATGTTATAACACATGAAACAAGTTTCTCTCTCTGTCTCTCTCTCTCACAGTATGAAGGAGCAAATTGAAATCACGAAAGACTCCATTGCAAACAGGGAGCAAGTAGCAGCACTTCTGGAGAAACACCTTGCCAATCTGGAGAGGTCTTTGAACTCTATGCAACTTCGACTGGCCAAACTACGACCCCAGTAATTTAATTTAAGCAACACAAGCCCATGTTAAACGGACATGTGAAAAAAAAAAAAAGAATGCATGTTTTATTACAACATTTAATCACACAAACAAAAAAAAGACATATATGACCATATAATGCATGCTAACAGCATCCTGTACTTCTTTTGGTACGTTTTCCCCCCTCGTTCTTCCACTCTATTAAGTAAGTGAGTTACTAGGTAGTAGAAATAAAATCTATTTTTATACCCCCAGACTAAAGACTGTTCCATAATAAATTGTAAAGGTACAATTTTGTTATGCCAAATTTGTCTAAAATAGTCTGTGATCAAGAAAAATGTCACTTGCACAGTGGTTCATTTGATTTTGCATGACTGATTGCCATATTAAAAACAGGATGAACACATAACCAGCAAATGCATTTATTCAAATACAAAATCAAACGGTTCGAGCATTTAAAAACTATACAGTGCACTAGATAAATCTTCAGCTGCAGTCCAGACTCAAGTATGAATCAAATGTATTTTTACCATCAGCGGTGAAGTGGTTAAAATGTTAAAGCATCAGTGGTCATCAAATATACCTCTCTAAACCCTGAGAAATGTCATTTTATTTTGAAGATGCATACATAAGCAAAGTCTAATTTCACAATGAATGGAATGGACTGTATAGATGTTTGGATTTTTGCAGCTGAATGAAAAAACTAAATCTTCAAAAAACATACAAATCATGGTGACAAGTAGCAATAAAACACTACCAATGCATGACACAGCACCACATATACTGGTTTCCAGTGCTCACGGTGGTTCAGCTGTGAATCCGAAGCAGCTATTGAACATTTTAAACAGCATAGTGTAAGTGGGTGCTAAAACATACAGACTACAGTAAGTAAAACATGTATGTTACCTCTCTAAAACAACAACTCTTTGGGTGAAATGTCCTTATTTGTAAGACAACGTCCTATGACTTTATCCACTGTGTGAGGAAGTGGTCAGAACCAGTTCACAGTGATTTCCTCCGACTTGCTATTCATCACTACAGGTTGTCATCATCTTTGTCCATTTCTTCCAGTGACTTCAGATAATCTCTGGCCAAGATTTTCTTGGGAAGGATATCTAAAAATAGAAGAGACGAAACTGTTTACACACCACTTCATGTAGTTTGAATTGTGTTTGTCATCATTACAAATGACCAGGACTCACCAGTTAAAAACTGAAATGTTTCCGACTCCTCTGCTGCCCTGGCCAGATCACTGTATGACAGTGTGTTTGTCCCTTTACCGGAACCGTTTTTATATGAGGACAGAGCCAAGTGCTGGACAAAAAGCTCCTATAAAGTATGAAGATGTCACACAGTAATATAAACATCAGTCAATGATATAAGAGTCGTTCGCTAGTACTCTTACTAATGCGAGAGATATGAATTTAAACTAAAGGTTTAAACTGGTGTCGCAAATGTTCATTGCGACCAAATACAAAACAGGTTTTCAACTGAATAAGGCAGTTAGCCTGCCAACTGACCATTGATTAACAACACACCAAATTACCGTTGCTTTTGTTGTCAAGAAAAGAGCGTCCTGGTTAATACAGGACACATCGGGAGAACTTTTCATGATTAATCGCACCCTCGACATTGGCAGAGATATATTTTTACTGTTTGAAGCTTGCTCAACTTTCTCCTCCATGTTTCTATCAGACATGTTTCTGTTAGCAGCCGCTGTGTGGGTTAAGCTTAACGGAAGTAAATCAATCTACAGGCTTTCAAAGAGACGTCACTGGATGACGTTTACATGGGAACTGTAGTTTTCAGACGAATCGTTTGTAGTCCTTTGAGAATTTTGTCAGAAGAGAAAAAAAAAAGAGAGAAACAAATAAGTGTAAGCAGATGTTTGTTTGTTTTTTGTATGTATGTATTAGATATGCAAAGTGACCATATGTTTCTATCATTTTTATCTTTCATTTATTAGTGAAAGTGCTGTGTCAAATTATCTAAAATATTGGTTTTCAAACTTTTTGACTCCATAGCCCCACACATTTTTTTCACGTTAAATGTCAATTTATTAAAATAATCTAAAAAAAATAATAAAAAAAAATTTGTTGATGGGACGAATTAAAATGGCAAATATAACGTCATATTGTTCATTTTTTAAACATTTTAAATGTAACATAATTTATTAACTTTTTTTTAACGATTTAAACTGGTATAAAAGTATTTAAGTACACGTATTTCAATGTTTACTTTAATTAGGACGTTTTTTTTTTTTTAATGCGACAGAAAGTCTGGCAACAAAACTGTCCGCATGGTGGTCGTTAAATTGGTATAAACTACGTTTCCCGAAATACCAGAGTTGTTTTTTCCCTCCTCGACAGTAGTTGGGCGTGTGCACTTCACAGATAACGAATGAGCTTGGCAACGATGTTTACTACAGCGTTCAGGACTGCGTTACCCACAATGCATTGCTCACCGTTGTCAAAAGTCTTGCTTTCTTGGGTCACTTGTCGAACTCTGGCCAGCTAACTTTCTCTTATTTGACGAAATAATGCATCTGTCAGGCGCTATGCTTGGGGAAATAGGACACGGACAGGGGCCCGGAGCCGGACCAGCGCCTGGAACCTGCAATCCGCGGAAATTCAGCGAGAAAATCGCGCTTCACAATCAGCGACAGGCTGAAGACACAGCCGCTTTCCGAGAGGTTATGATGGACATTACTTCCATCAGGGTGAGTCTACTCGATACAGGACATGTCAGGCGTGTTTACGACACTCGTCATATATTTGACCTGGGCTCCGTTATAAGGTTATTGCGGCTGCTTAAACTCAGTTTTATTGATTCCTGACAACTAGCTTTAGGTAAAGCTACTGGGGGTTCTTAGGAAGTGCGATGTCAGAAACAAGAAATCAAAAAGGAAGTAAAAAAAATTACTTTATAGTGAACAGTTTGGGATTGTTCTCTTTGTACATGTATTAACCCTTTTAAAACCATTTACCCCAGCTAAAGTATTTTTACTTCTGCTTACCTTTCGTATAATAATATAACTCATATATAACATATTTTCTAAAATAAATTAATATTCAAAAACTGTATTTTACTTCTGGTCACGATTTTAACTGGATGGAAACTAGAGTCAAAAACTTCTTGTTGGACTATAAGATCCATTATAAAGTTTCAAACAATGAAGTAACATAATTACATAAGGACAATGCAATTGTTTTCCATAAATACATGCATATTTCGTTGTACTTTTACTTGTTTTAATGTAGCAATACGTCTTGTGAATCAATCAGCTAAAAATCGGGCTCAGTGTTTACATGTGTGATCATGACTTGCATGAGACAGCAATATTCATAATAAATCAATAACATTAGACCCTTGAAATATTTTATGTACCCAAATATGGTAGTTGTAGCTCTATGATGATGTTTTATGAAGTTAAAGCAGTGTTAAACAGTTCTGGTCACGTAACTATTTACAGCAGATGTAAAAAAAAAAAAAAAAAAAGGTTCACCTGAAATCTAGACCGTATTAGACCCTTTAAAATCAAAAGTAAATTGTAGTAAGATTTTTTGTGGTTACCATCTGTATATGGACTTGTGATTCAGCAGGTTCACAACGTGGATTAGGTCAATGCACATAAATAGCACTTTGTCAGTCACTCATCTAGGGTCTGTTTCACATCAGTGTTGCAGACTGAGGCAAAGGGATCTGTAAATCCCAGGTACAGTGTCTGTTTTTTAAATGATGATGTAACAGGTGTTGGTTCCCCTGAGGGTAAAGCATTCTGTGGGGGAGAGAGAGAGATTTGTGTTGTGCTACTGTGACCAGTGTGCATCTATTCATTCCCTCCTCAGGTTCAGGCTGAGAGAGTTCGGCAAACCAGTGACTTGGTCCCGTATTATGGAGGATCGCTGCCAAATGTCAATCAGATCTCAAGATGCTCCACGGAGAGCCAGGTGAGGGATTTTTCTTGCATTTTTAATATCATTATTATACAATTATGTTTCTTTTTCAATGTCAGGCCTTGCTCTTTGAATGAATTGCATTTGATTTGCCTTTCTGCTATTTACAGTACCCGAGTTATCTCACACAGCAGCTCCTAGAGGCAGATGAGGAGTACAGAGACGTCCAGCCCAGTCCTCTCGGCAGGCCGCACCGGAGACATGTATCCCCACGTTTACAATGGCTTATAAGGTTACACTTTATTTCGATGGTCCACTTTAGATGTTCTAGTAACTTTGCAACTACATGTCAACTAGCTCTCATTAGAATATTAGTTAGGGTTTGGGTAAGTAGACATGTAGTTGCAAAGTTACTTATAGGTAGTAGAATGTCTAAAGTGGAGCATCAAAATAAAGTGTTACCGCTGATAATCTTACAGATGCATGTTTATAGTCATATGAAAGGAATATTGCAACAACTCTGAACAGTTATGTTTAATAATGGTAATTTTCACCACCACCGGAGAGGCCATGTAAATTGTTATTAGTGAATATATATATATATATTTCTATTTATGTTATTCTTTTAACTGCATTAAGTGCTACACAGTATTACACTTAAGTACACTACCATTCAAAACATTCTATAAGATTTTTTATAGAAATTAATACTTTCATTTAGCAAGGATGCATTAAATTGATCAAAAGTGACAATAAAGACATTTTTAATGTTACAAAGAAATTCTGCTTTCAAAAATATTCTGAAATTCTGCAACAAAAATATTAAGCAGCTCTTTCGGCATTGGTGATAATAGTGATAATAGTAAATGCATCCTTGCTGAATAAAAGTATTGAGTTCTTTAAAAAAGAATACAAATCTTACCCTGATCTTTTGAATTGTAGTGTATCACAGTTTTCACAGAAATATTAAGCAGCAAAAATTAAATTAAATATTTCTTGAGCATCAAATCAGCATATTAGTATGATTTCTGAAGGATCATGTGACACTGAAGACTGGAGTAATAAAATTTTTATAATAGTTCATAATATCACTGTTTTTACTGTATTTGAGCATACTGTAAGAGAAAAAACCTTTCCGACCCCAAACCTAGTGTATAATCTGTCAATTATTTTTAACATACTAAAACAATAATCATAAACAATTGCAGAATGTATGGATCATTGTAGGTTGCAAGGTCTGAGAAGAGCCAAAATCCATTATTTTTAAGCCTTAACTTCATTTCACAGTTTGAAAGCGCTCCCTATCTCTCTACCCACCTCTCTCCTCCTCGAGGTCCTAACTGGAGAAGGTAAGGTTATAGAAGAAAGTGTGCTGAAGTCTACCACAATCATGACATTACCTTTAGGTGCACAATCATGGGGTTTGAGCTCCCTTAATTCTTTTAGTGCCAGTACTTTGATTAGTTCTTTTAAGTACTTTTGCTTGTGTCCAAGCAGAAACTGGTCCAGTTGTTCTGCCACTGAGAAGAGCCAGATGGTCCGTCTTCCTCTGACAGCTCTAAATAGGTAAACAGAAGTCGGAAGAAGACTGCTGATCCAAGATCAGCTCTTGCGTGTGTACAATAATGGTATTAGTTACGCCCACTGAGCTCTCTAATTGAGGATGAACTTGCTTAACTCTGGAAGATTTAGAAAATGTTATTGACTCCCACATCACCCTGCTCACTACGCCCATAACTCTCTAATCCTATTTATCCTCTCAGAACCAACTCTGACTCAGCCCTCCACACCAGTGTGCGAAACACCCAGTTACATGGCCATCCCAAATCTGCCCAAACCCTGAACCCTCAAACCAGACACCATGGTGAGTTTAACAGTTGCTTTATCTTGTTAGATACATTACCGTTCCAATTTTTGGGGTCTGTGAGATTTTCTTTGTTTTTGTGAACACTTTAATTCAGCAAGGACACATTAAATTGATCAAAAGTGACAGGAATGAATTAAAATAGCAAACAATTAATTTAAATTGTAATAATATTTTTACAGTTTTTACAGTTTTTTTTGATCAAATCAATGTAGCCTTGTTGAAACTTAAAAAAAAAACATTAAACGGTAGTACAGGCTAACTGTATAATCAGTCAGTAAACTTCACTTTAAAAAAGACTGTTGCAGATATTAACATGACATGAAAATATTATTTATATAATATTATAAGTATTTTGTCTTAAATTACTTGCTTATTTTGATTGAAACCTATTCTTCAAGGATTTGCGCATCCTGCACCACTAATTGAAGAAAATATTCAAGAGGAGACACAATCTCCCAAACTAAAGAAGGTATTTATTCTGCCTCATTGGTGAATTGTTCTTAAAGTGCCCCTATTATGCTTTTTATGCGAATGTTACATTTCATGCTGTGTGTAATAAAGCTGTTTATGAATGTAAAAGGTTATAACAGGGTTCCCACGGGTCCTTGAAATCCTTGAAAGTGTGTGAATCTGGAAAAAAAAGATTTCAAGGCCCTGGAAAGTTCTTGAATTTATTTTGTGCAAAAAATTCCATATTATTCGCTTCGGTCTGCTAATGTTTTATTTCGCCAACACTTCGTGGCCTATGCATACTAGCTTGCTTGATTATCGTTAGTTACGTGCATTTACGCGTTACGTTAAGTGTTTCCCGCGTGAGGTACTTTGTTGTACGTTGCCATGACGTTCACGCGCAAAACTGTAACAATGTATCTTGCGAGGTAACACAATGTAACCTTGCTCTCACTTCAAATGTGTCCGCACATTAAGTCCTCGAATTTGAGGGTATTGGACCTGGAAAGTCCTTGAAAGGTCCTTGAATTTGAAGTTAACCAAGGTGTGGGAACCCTGTTATAAAGATCAAAATGAAAAACTAAAGTTATTGTCCCCTTGAAGAAAGAATCGATTCTGAACTGCTGAGATGAGACATCAGTAATTCCAGTCTCACTATTACATACCTACGTAACAATGTAACAAATTTGCATAATGCCAGCCTATGGTCTTCATTGGCTGCCCGCGAACAACATCTACTTTGACCCTCAAACACTAGTTATACCTGAGGCCTGGAAGAATTTGGATTGTGTTGTCATTGTCAACATGTCGAGAAGACACTTTGATGCACATCACTGGCTCGAATTGATATCATAAAACTGATGCCATCGTTACTGTTCGTATCACTGTGTATCAAGACCTGAGGAAGCCTGCAGTAGTGAAATTCAGATATGGTAATAGGCGTTTTGTTTCTGACACACACTGTGAGCAGTTGA
Source organism: Rutilus rutilus (assembly GCF_951802725.1). Classification (NCBI taxonomy): domain Eukaryota; kingdom Metazoa; phylum Chordata; class Actinopteri; order Cypriniformes; family Leuciscidae; genus Rutilus; species Rutilus rutilus. Next base: position 4,516,593 of record NC_140216.1, on the reverse strand, counting down.
CCAATCACAACAGACTTGGACGTCTGACCAATCAGAGCAGAGTATGCAGGGGTTCAATGAGACTGAATCTTTGAGAAATTAGGTGATGCGCAATGTTTTTTGACATTTGATGCATGTTAAGCCGAGACCTCCACAACACAATCAGGAACCTCTAAAACAGCATAACAGGGGCGCTTTAAGCACTTTATTTGATAACCCAAATGCTCATTATCTCCATTGCATCTTCTTTTGTAGTTTCCCTCAATGTCTTCATCAGAATGTGAAATGCCTGTAATTCAGTAAGTTCCTTTCAGTCCTAGTAATTAAGCCATCACAGTTTTTCTTCTATAAACAGTGTATGTTTGCTGTCTCTCCAGCAACTTCCCATTGCCTGATCAGCAGGTATCTTCCCTCCCTGTCCCATCGGCCCTCAGTACGTGTGGCTCTCTTCCAGACCTCTCCAGCCTGCACCTGCCTTCTCCTCTTCCTGCAGGCCAGGATTCTGAGCACCACAGCGGTGCCGATCACCTGAACAACACCTCCATGCACTCTGGCCTTATGGCTGACTTTAACTTGCCAGGTTTGCAGAGGGTTTTCACCTTATTTATGCCAAGGATCCCCATAATGATCATTTTTCAGTGGAGAAACAACAATGATGCAAATAAATGACACAATTTTGTCTTTTCAGGTCTGTCCTCATCTCTTCAGGCATCTTTAAGTAACCCTTTGCTCCAGTCTTCACACAGCAATCCCAACATCCAGACCTGTCTCAGCAGCCACTCCCTACCCAGCTCCCTGAGCTCCGCTTCCTTGCGCCTGTCCCTTAGCAATTCTTCCCTGCATTCATCGCTCAGCAACCACTCCCTGCAGTCCTCCCTCAGTAGCTCTTCTCTGAGTAACCAGTCCATCCAGTCATCTGCCAGCCGCTGCAGTCACAGCAGTGGAATTGGTGGCTCTCCCTCTTGCTCCTCTTCCTCTCTCTCTGGTTCTCCACGTGTAACTGGCCTCGCCCATGCCACCACATCACGGAAGAGAGCCCAGCTCAGCCCACTCATTGTGCCCAGTGGCGGAGAGTCCCGCTGGCAGCATCCAAAGCAGTTTTCACCCACAGTGTCTCCAACCATGTCTTCTATATCACAGGCAAGATATGAAGATTGTTGATAATCATACTTGCTCACAGACTGTCTGTGGGTCCTTAAACATTTTTTTGTTTATTTAACACTTTATTTTACAGTGTCCTTGTTACATATGATACATGTACTTACCATAGTAATACGAGTAAATGATGCATTATTACATGCAATTAACCCTCAACCAAATCCTAATCCTTTAGTAAGTACATGTAGTTAATTATTATTACTCAGTACTTAAATATCTAATTACACTGTAACAATGACACCTTTAAATAAAGTGTAACCATTTTTTTATATAGTACTATAGTATTTTTTTTAATTAGCTTTAATTCATCCATCCATCCATCCATCCATCCATCCATCCATCCATCCATCCATCCATCCATCCATCCATCCATCCATCCATCCATCCATCCATCCATCCATCCATCCATCCATCCATCCATCCATCCATCCATCCATCCATCCATCCATCCATCCATCCATCCATCCATCCATCCATCCATCCATCCATCTATCCATTCATCCATCTATATAATTTAATCATGACAACTCTTGAAATAGTTTGAGCATGTTATTGAATATGGCAGTGTTAATGTATTTGGTCTTGGTAGACTAGATCTGCTTTAGATCTGAAATTTCAGAAACATCAGCACTGGCATGACTCTCTGCACGCTAGACATGCTGCCAGTCAGACCAGACTATTTAAAGGGTTAGTTCACCCAAAAATGAAAACTGTGAGTAATTGCTCACCCGCATGTTGTTTCAACCCCGTAAGACTTTCGTTCATCTTCGGAACACAAATTAAGATATTTTTGATGAAATCTGAGAGCTGTCTCACTCCTCCATAGGCTTCTATGTAATCGATATCTGCCTGCCCAGAAAAATTAGTAAAGACATCGTTAAAATAGTCCAATTGACTACACGTTGTGTAACAGCGCAGCGCTTCTGGGTTGTACGTCAGAACATAGGCTCACTATTCTGTGGGAGACCTCTTGGGGAAAAAACAGGTTGCTGCTGGAAGAGGTGTTAGTGAGGCCAGGAGGGGGCGCTCACCCTGTGTATGTGTGGGTCCTAGCGCCCCAGTGTAGTGATGGGGACACTATACTGTCCTTCGGATGAGACGTTAAACCGAGGCCCTGACTCTCTGCGGTCACAAAAAATCCCAGGATGTCTTTGGAAAGAGTAGGGGTCTTGGCCAAAATCCTAATCATCCTTATATATACTGATTGGATTCATAACTCTGTCTCCTCTCCACCAGTAAGCTGGTGTGTGGTGGGCGTTCTGGCGCAATATGGCTGCCGTCGCATCATCCAGGTGGATGCTGCACATTGGTGCTGGTTCCCCCTCTTCTATGTAAACGCTTTGAGTGCAGAGAAAAGCGCTATATAAATGTAATGAATTACAATTACATTACATTATATGTATATATGTATACATCATGGATTAGAAAAACTTTCTTTATTTTGATCAGGTACTCATAGTGTTTTCATTTAGTTTGTTAAGAAGATTTATTTTTTAAATTGGCATTAAAAGGTCTTAAAGGAGTCATAACCTGCAATTTTCACTTTTCCACGAGAATCAATGTATGTTATGATCGACTAACGATTATACACTGGCCGGGAAGCCGATATTTAAAAGTGAAGCGTTTGTTTACCTCAGGGTAAATAAACCAGCGCGCGTGCACGCGCACTCAAATACGAGATTTTGATTTCAGCTCCCTCTTGACGTCATGAGGTAGTAGGATATACCATATATGGACACCGCAGCAGGAAGCCCCCCTTCCCCTCTCCCCCTCATCTTCAGTTCAGTCGAGAAAGATGGAGAAACCGAGTGCACACCGGACTTGCTCTGTGGTTGATTGCCATAAAAACATGTAAATGTGTGTTATCTCCCAAAATCGGACGAAACTATCAGGGACCAGTGGATGAAATTCATTTTTAATGACGCTGTCCCAACAACCCTTTCAACTGGCGTGCAGAGCCATATAGAGCGTCCACGACAGCCAAAACATCGCATTGATCTCGCGAGACAATAATGCCTTCAGAAATAAGGGTAAAAGTAGGTCTGTGTTTATTTTTTTTCCACTTCTCTTTTTTAGAAGGGCCTGAAAGACTATAATACAGCAGTAGGTATCAAATGTAATACTAGGTTATGACTCCTTTAAATTTAATACCATAAACATGCAGATATACTCTGGATCACCTAGAAGTTTCAGAACAAAGTAACTTGCATCTTCCTGTTCACAATTTCTTATTTTCTTATTTATTATGTTCTAATAATTTATTTTACTATTTATTCTTTTATTTATAATAATATTAATTTATTGTTATTTATATTTAGTATGAATGTTTCTCACAGGGTGCTCCTCTTCTCAACCCCAACAAAGTTCAGAAGGAGACAAAGCCACCAGCATATCCCTGCAGTCAGCATCTCCGCTCCGCGCCTCCGCTGTCCCATCAGCCAATGCGGCAGTATTTCCAGCCAGAGGCGCAGGATCAGTCTATCCCAGAGATGGAGCAGTGGATTCAAAATGACCACCAGCCACAACATCAACAAACACACAATCAGACGCAACAACATCACACTCACAAACACAGTCGGCACCTGCAGCATCACTCACAACTGCACGCTAAATATCAACAGCAGTTACAGTATCATTCCCAGACTCAACAACCACACGTATCGCAGCAAGCGATTTCCCAGCAGCAGCAACAACATCAGCATCATCATCAGCTCTACACACAGTTCCAGCATCATCAGATGTCTGGGGAGCAGTGGCATGTGCCTTGCCAACAGGGCCAATATCAAGGTCAACATCTACATCAATCCGCATCTTTCCCCTCTCCGGATCAGGAGAAAAACTGGAATCATATGACAGACACGCACGACTTGCAACACATGCAGGTGAAACGTAGACACTGTATGCAGATGCAGGACGAAGCAACACCCCAGTCTAAAGCCGCTGTCCACGAGACTCAAGGAGAGGGATTGAAAGTCACTCATAGTAAGGAAAGTGAAGTAGACGGAGCAAATCCAAGTTTGCAGGATAAAGGTTTCGAACTAAACAAGGTGAGCCCTGTTTGCGATAGAGTGTGTGTGTGTGAACCGGACTTAATGAAGATGATGAAAAACACCTTTTTTGTTTCAGGAATCATACGTCGGCTTACATCTTACCCCTAGCCAAGCAAAGGCCCTTTCTCAGCAGGTACATTGCTTATTTCATTAATCATCAGCTTAGATTGCACACGTATACACTGTCTTGGCCATATGGTGTGTGGCTGAGCTGCATTTACCACTGATTTTGAAGATTTCTCTCCCCGCTCAGCTTGGAGCGCTTCAGAAGGATCCTCTAGGCGGCAGTAGAGGGTCAGATCTGAACTGTGAAGCTTCAGAAAGCAGTGAACAACCACAGCAGAACCAAAGCTGCAGTGCTGGAGACACACAAAATATGTTCAACATCAACTTAAATGGTAAGATTAACATATGAGCTGCCAGTTTAATCCTGTAAAGCCTGAAGTATGAAATCATAGTTAGCTTTTTATATTTGATGCATATGTAGTATGATATAGGAGAATATGGAGCACACACACTGGAGGAGAAAAAAAGAGGCTCAAACTGAGAGAAAAAAATGCATTGTGAAATATTATTACAAATTAAAATAACTGTTTTAGATTTGAATGCATTGTCAAATTTAATTTATTCCTGTGATATCAAAGCTGAATTTTCAGCATCATTACTCCAGTCTTCAGTGTCACATGATCCTTCAGAAATCATTCTAATATGCTGATTTCCTGCTTAAAAAAACATTTTTTATTATTACCATCACATTAATATTTTTGTGGAAATGTTGATGCTTTTTTCAGGATTCTTTGATGAATAGAAAGTTCAATGAACAGCAATTATTAAATGTATTATATAGAAATATTTTTATAGACATTTATAAATGTCTTCACTGTCACTTTTGTGTATTAATCCACAAAAATATTAAGCAGCAAAAACAGTTTTTAACATTGATAATAATAATAATAATAATCAGAACTGTTTCTTGAGCAGCAAATCAGCATTTTAGAATGATTTCTTTGTATGATTTATCATGTGACACTGAAGACTGGAGTAATGATGCTACAAATTCAGCTTTATCATCGACAGGAATAAATAAACAATTTTAATGTATTGAAAACAATTATTTTAAATTGAATTGTAATAATATTTCACAATATTACTGTTTTTACTGGATTTTTTTGATGAAATAATTGCAGCCTTGGTGAGCTTAAAAAAATTAATGTTTCCAGACTTTTGACATGTACTCTATAAAAATTTGTGGAAATTTCACAGCAAAGAGACACGTGAATCTACTTGAAATGGGGCGTTTTTAGAATTATATTAAAATACCTATTACTTGCTTAAAAAGTATGAACTATAAATCAGACAACAGATTGTGTACACATTTTTCAGCAAAGTTGAGTGATTTTGTTGTTGTTTTATAGACTACACTGTAGTGCAAATGTCTTGTCATATTTCATTTTAGATCCTCCTGTCATTCACTTATTTCTCTCACCGATTAATTCTCCACCTTTTTCAGACCCGTCATCCTGGCTGGACCAGGACATATCAGGTCTGCCGGACTCCATCCTGGAATTTGATCTAGAAACATTTGGCCTGGACAGTAACTTAGGTTGGCCATGAATGTGTCATAAAAGTGCACGAAAACATCCATAATTGTGACACATTTATTTTTGGACAAGTACCTTTTTTTTAAAGGAACGTTTTTGCCAGGGAACTCGAAATATATAGTCCTTCGAGTCAAATAGAATGTAAACTATAAATTGGCTTAAAGGTCCTATAAAGGGAACAAACATGAAAATTATGTTTTAATAAATAGGTTTTGCACACAAAGGTCTTAGATAGCAGGTCTATGTGCCTTAATATGAAGCTTTAGTTATATTTAATTATCAATAGAATTGAAATAGGTTATGTACAGATACATGTGGTGATGTCATGTATGAGTTGATTAGGACATGTACATGTTCACAAACCGCATAGAATTGCCCGATTAATATGGAAATATAAGAACATATTTTTGGCTAGTTTTAGGCCAACTTCTTTAACTAACCATGTCATGATGGTTAAGATAGTAAACAAGCTTTTACTCTATGTCTAACTCCGACTTGGCTTAAAGATTTGATCATATCCATTTGTTTTTTCATGTTATAGTCTTTATGTTGCAGTGTTTTCTCTGGGGGGTCATTTTTGTGACTTTTTGTAATATACTGTTGCCTTTGAATTTTCATATTATCATTTCGTTGCCGTTTTATCATTCACAATTATATTCATAATGCAGTTTTATCATATTTTCATATTGATTTTGCTTTATCACTCTCTGGTAGAGGTGATACTGTTATTTTACAGTATTTGTCTTCAATATGAAATCAAATTTATTGAGATTTTTCTCAGTAAACATATGCATTTTCATGACTGATAGAATTTGGGGTTCGTTTACATGACAACTAAAAACAGAAACATTTTTCCTTTGCATTTTTTGGAAAGTTTCGTGTACAAACGGTCCCGTTCACATGGATCCATAAAAACGACAAAAAAAAGCTGTATTATTTTGCCAGGCCAGTAGGTGGCGATGTTAATTTGTAAAAAAAAAAAAAAAAAATTGACTGAACACGTAATATAAATAATAACCATTTTTACCAAATTCGCGGCCAAATAAATGGCCAAAACGCATACAGATTTTTCTGTTTTTAGTTGAAAACTTTCATGTAAAACGGCCTCTTAATAACATAATTTGAACAGTAACACCATCTGTAAATTCCATAAAGTATTGCAATTAAAAAGTGGACTAATGCATCCAAGTGTACGCTTTCAAATATTGTTACTAGTAAGTGTGGGACTGATTTACCTCAGGTTCACCCTCACAGTGAAGTCAAACATGTCTTTGTGCATTAATATGCAAATTGTACCTATAATACTTAGTTAAGATTAAATCATTTAGCAAATGATTAACCCCAGTATAAGTGCTAACGCCCATAGGCTCAAAAGTGATGCATCATCCACACCAACTCCAACTAAAGCCCAGTTTGTTTGTCCATTTCTCTGGTAAACCATCACATGCGCAGATTTTCAGATCTAGTGCTTATATTCCACAATTCAGTTTGTCATCTTAATTTGTAAAGTTCATATTCATTTTAATGACGGCTTAAAGAATTGAACAGTGGACATGCAGGAAAAGAATTGCTCATTTGGGATGTGAATGAAATGCAGATTTTTCATATTTTGTAATTTTATTATAATCATTATGTTTTTCTATTGTATTACATAAATATATATACACAAGAATGATTTCTGAAGGATCATAAGACACCAAAGACTGGAGTACTTGCTGATGAAAATTCAGCTTTGCATCACAAAAATAAATTACATTTTAAAATATATTAAAAAAGAGAACCATTATTTTAAATTGTAATAATATTTCATAATATTAGTTTTTTTTTTTTTTTTTTTTTTTAACTGCAGGCTTGATGAGCATAAGAGACTTCTTTCAAAAACATTAAAAATAGTAATGTTTCCAAACTTTTGACCTGTACTGTATATATATATAGCTATTTAGATTTGATTTATTTTTATTTCATGAACGATTTTTTTAGATTCAATGCCCTCCTCTTTTCCCCACCATTTAATCTCTCTACTTTTCCAGTAAAATGATTGTGTTTCCAGTAAAAAGTGTTCAGATGCACCATTCTTGCAACAACCGAAGAACTATCACCTGCTTTATCCTTCTCCTGCAGATTAAAACTCCCTGTATCCCTTTCCCTCTCTCTTTTTTTCTCTCCTTTATGTCACTTGCATCTCCATAAACCACTTATATTATCATCTCACTGTCTTTCACTGTCTCTATTATAAGTTGCTGATCCTTCTCAAATTCCTCAAATCTCCCAGCGACAGAAGCACAGGTCTAAAGTTGCTCTCATATCCTTAATCGTGCAAATGAAGTTGAACCCAGAATGCACTGGTGACCAGTCTGTCAGATCCTGTATATGACTCAAGATTCCTCTCCTCTCTCCCTCCTTCTCCTTCCCCTGTGCGTAATAGAGTTAACAACATATAAAAGGCATGGAGAGAGCGGTGAATGAGTCCCTAAGTGTTAGGGTGGATTATCCCTGTGCCTGTATCCATGGTTTACTGGGCAGCCATAGAGCACCTAATGGGATAAGGGGAGAGCGGAACGGTAGGTGAGGCCTGTCTGACTCTCTCATCCGATCTCTTCCACTGGCCTGAGTGAGGACAGCCAATCCTTTAACCCTTGTGCATTGTTCAAATTCACTTCCCTTTCGTTATGTTCGTGGCTGAAAACAGCCACTACTTTGAACTGCGGTAAAAATGTATCAGATAAATATAGTGTCACACACACACACACTTTATTATGCTATTATACTCCATATAAACTCCATATAACTCCATGTAAAAGCCAGAGACTAAGCTTTTTTTTTTTGCACAGGCCTATCTAAAGGGTTAATGGTGCCATCTGGTTATCAACAGTAAAAATTACAAATTTTACCTCTTCCCAACAGGGAAAACCACCAACAATCAAAAATGCATGATTATATGGTGTCATGGCTTTGCAATAAAAAAATGTGGTTATAATGGAAGTCAATGGGGCAAAAACAGCCACGAACAGTAAATGAGGGAGAAAAAGTTCAAATCTGATGCTGCACAAAAACTACCAATGCATCAAAACCAATGTTGTTTCTAATCTTTGACATGTCCAAGACTGTGATAAAAGGTTAAAAAAAATCCAGTCCACAATCACATTTTATATTGAAAATCAGTCATTTTGTGGGTTTTTCCCCAAATCAGTGACATCATTTACGAATTTGGCAATTAAAGAGTTAAAATCCTGTTTTTTTTTTTTTTAAACATTTAGTATTTTTGAGCAGGACTGAGGTTGATTAATAGATTTATGCAAAAAAAAAAATTGAAAAAATTATTTATCTGATACATTTTTACAGCAGTTCAAAGTAGTGGCTGTTTTCAGCCACGAACATAACGAAAGGGTAGTGAATTTGTCCACAGTGTATACTGTTGAGTTTTTGAAAAATTTCAATGCATTTTCCCAAAATATGTGTCAAAATAAGATTTGTCACCAAAAATCATTCCATTTGCTGAAACACAGAGAAAGTTATGGCCAAATTAAGACTCAAAAATACCCCATAGTGGATGAAAACATCCCCAACAGCACATAAGGGTTAAAGAAAGATGGATATAACCAGATTCACAGAAACACCGTTGCTGCTCTTTTTCAGAATTCTGATACAAATTTCAGTGCTTTTATCCCTTCAATGTTGACCAGTAATGTTTGAACATAATATAATTAAGATTACGTAATTAGATGTGCCGATGGTGTTACATGCATACTCTGACACAAGACACTTTTTTGCTATTTGTGACCCTGGATGACAAAACCAGTCACGAGTCGCACGGGTATATTTGTGGCAATAGCCAACAATACATTATATGGGTCAAAACTCAAAATTATCGATTTTTCTTTTATGCCGAAAATCATTAGGATATTAAGTAAAGATCATGTTCCATGAAGAAATTTTGTGAATTTCCTACTGTAAATATATAAAACATTTATTGTTGTGAGTGAATGCAGCATTAATCGAACATAAATTGACAACTTTAAAGGTGCTTTTTTTCTTGACCAAATATTGTCCTATCCTAACAAACCATCAATGGAAAGCTTATTTATTCAGCTTTCAGGTGATGTATAAATCTCAATTTATAAAAATGTACCCATGTGACTGGTTTTGTGGTCCAGGGTCACATTTTTCTAGGACATTATATCACATCACTATATTTTAACAATGTACAGAAGGCCCAAAAAGTCTGAGACCACATGAAAGTCTGGAGTCTAATTCACTGCACATTTTAGAATAAAAAACAACAACATCTAAAACAAAGAAAAGTTCTACTGAAAAATGAAAACTATCACTCAGCCTACTAATGAAAATAATTGTATTAAAATGCAAAATTGGAGTATTTGGTTCCGATTTTTGGACCCCACTCAATATTCAGTGAATTAAGAAAAGTTGAATTGCTAAATTTACAGCACGACCTCATTCTTGTAACATTGTTAAAGTGCTCTAAATTATTTTAATGGGCTCTTTCACATGCATAATACAGATGTACTACTGATTTCCATTTTAGTGAATTATTTCATTGTCTTCACATGAAAACAGAGTTTGTTATGTGACTGAATAGTGTGCTTTCAGCATGTGTCTTATAATTGGTGTTTCTCACATGCACTGCCTGTTCAAATGTTTCATACTTTCCTTCAATTAGTAGCCTATAATGAGAGAGGATGGGCCCCTGGGCAGGCAACTCACTTTACTTAGCATGCAGATCTATTCATTTACTGATTCATATGCTAATCACTGATAATTGAATCAGTGTGTTGGGTGTTTTCCTGGGTTTAATGATTTCTTTGGATCTGACCGCACAGGGTGAGAATGGTTTACTCAAATTGTAAGGCTAAAAATGCAACGAGGGTAACAAAATAAGGAGGTTAGTTCACACTGCCACATAAAACACTGTCATGGAGATAGATAGATAGATAGATAGATAGATAGATAGATAGATAGATAGATAGATAGATAGATAGATAGATAGATAGATAGATAGATAGATAGATAGATAGATAGATAGATAGATAGATAGATAGAACGACAGACAGATAGATAGATAGATAGATAGATAGATAGATAGATAGATAGATAGATAGATAGATAGATAGATAGATAGATAGATAGATAGATAGATAGATAGATAGATAGATAGATAGATCATGGATGGATAGATAGATAGATAGATAGATAGATAGATAGATAGATAGATAGATAGATAGATAGATAGATAGATAGATAGATAGATAGATAGATAGATAGATAGATAGATAGATAGATCATGGATGGATATAGATAGATAGATAGATAGATAGATAGATAGATAGATAGATAGATAGATAGATAGATAGATAGATAGATAGATAGATAGATAGATGGATGGATGGATATAGATAGATAGATAGATAGATAGATAGATAGATAGATAGATAGATAGATAGATAGATGGATGGATATAGATAGATAGATAGATAGATAGATAGATAGATAGATAGATAGATAGATAGATAGATAGATAGATGGATGGATGGATGGATGGATGGATATAGATAGATAGATAGATAGATAGATAGATAGATAGATAGATAGATAGATAGATAGATAGATAGATAGATAGATAGATAGATAGATAGATAGATAGATAGATAATGGATAGATAGATAGATAGATAGATAGATAGATAGATAGATAGATAGATAGATAGATAGATAGATAGATAGATAGATAGATAGATAGATAGATAGATAGATAGATAGATGGATGGATGGATGGATGGATGGATATAGATAGATAGATAGATAGATAGATAGATAGATAGATAGATAGATAGATAATGGATGGATATAGATAGATAGATAGATAGATAGATAGATAGATAGATAGATAGATAGATAGATAGATAGATAGATAGATAGATAGATAGATAGATGGATGGATATAGATAGATAGATAGATAGATAGATAGATAGATAGATAGATAGATAGATAGATAGATAGATAGATAGATAGATGGATGGATGGATGGATGGATGGATGGATATAGATAGATAGATAGATAGATAGATAGATAGATAGATAGATAGATAGATAATGGATGGATATAGATAGATAGATAGATAGATAGATAGATAGATAGATAGATAGATAGATAGATAGATAATGGATGGATATAGATAGATAGATAGATAGATAGATAGATAGATAGATAGATAGATAGATAGATAGATAGATAGATAGATAGATAGATAGATAGATAGATAGATAGATAGATAGATAGATAGATAGATAGATAGATGGATGGATGGATGGATGGATATAGATAGATAGATAGATAGATAGATAGATAGATAGATAGATAGATAGATAGATAGATAGATAGATAGATAGATAATGGATGGATATAGATAGATAGATAGATAGATAGATAGATAGATAGATAGATAGATAGATAGATAGATAGATAGATAGATAGATAGATAGATAGATAGATAGATAGATAGATAGATAGATAGATAGATAGATAGATAGATACACTGAAAAAAATTTGGAGTAGGATTTACTTGAAAAAAGCTTGCTAAGTTTTTTCACTCAGAAAATGCTAGTAAATTTACAAAGTTTGCCAAGTAAAAACCTAAACATATTTATCAGTTGCTTTAATTAGAAATCTTTAAGTTAAATTTACTTGGAATATGGAATTAAGTAAACTTCACTTAACCTAGTTAAGTGAAAGTAACAAAGAACATAAGTAATTTTAACTTGGCTAGTAAAAGATTAATTAATATCGATTTAGTTGAAATTTCCTTTACATTACATTTCACTCAAACTATAATATTGAATTATACCAGTCATTTATAGTATGTGCTTTACTTAGTTTATCTAAGTAATTTATGCTACATTATGTCAGATGTTAAACCTCATGTGAATGCAAAGACCTCAATACTTGGTAGACAATACACAATGACGGTAACATTTGATGGATCATTTTTGTGTTTGAATGTGTCATTTTGAGCAGAAAATTTACTCGAAATGTCACAAAATGGCAAGTTACTAATCCTGACAACAAAAGCAATGATAAAACAGTGTAAATACAGCTGGAAAACAATGAAAAATGAACCTCATTAATTATTCAAGGTCCAGTGCATGATGGGAACCCCAGTATCAGAAAAGTTGAGTAATTTTTACTTAATTTTATTGAGTTGATATTTACGCTTTCATTTCTACTCGCTTGAATTAAGTACTGATATGGAATTTACTTCGTTTTTTTAATTCTTGCCTGAACTAACTTTTTCATGTAAATTACATTGTTTTTTTCAGTAGTAGCCTATTTACTTCACCAAAAAATCATTTTTTACAGTGTAGATAGATAGATAGATAGATAGATAGATAGATAGATAGATAGATAGATAGATAGATAGATGATATGCAACTGTGATCCTTATGAGTAAAAGTTATGTTTTTTGCAGATATATCAAGTCATAACGCACCTCTCCAAAGACAGCAGCTTGTATAATGATTGGCTCATCACAGAGCCACCTGTCACTGACGGCGAGCGCGCGCGTGTCAACGTCCGTGTAGTGACCGTGCGCGTGTCAGCAGCTTCAACAATCTCATGAATAATGAATGAGCTCGCGCTCACCGCTGAGCTGAAGCTGCTCGCGGGGTATTCTCACAGTGGCCGTGGACGTGACCAGCAGCGCCCAGCTGGAGCGCCCTTAATGTGTGATAAAGTAACGATGATGTTATGCTAGGTTGACTCCGTTTAGGATTTTTTATTCGAATACAAAGGCATTTAGCACATTTTTTTTTCTTGTTCACTTTTTAAACTCTTTTTAACCCCAAAGAAGTCGCCTACCTGTTTCCATTATTTTTTGAAAGGATTTAACGTTACACAGGAAAATGAAGGCACGGATTTTACTGACCATCCTGACGTTTGTTGGCTCTTGTGAGTATAAACTTGTTCATTTTTCACATTGTAAAGATATGGTAGCCTATGCTTTTTAGTCATTTTGTTTACTATTCACCTATTTGTGTGCACTTTGCTTTCCATGTGGTTTCTTAAAAAATAAAAAATAAACCTTAAAAGCATACTTTGACCAGAGAGATTTAAAGATCATATTTTGAGTTCTGTATCAAAAGAATAGGCTAACTTGTTTTTCTGACGATACTACGACTAGCCTACAAACTGTCTGATTTCTCTTATTTGGATATATGTCCTCAGTAGTCCGTTCAATTAATTACTAAATTATGAAGCTAATTCAAATATTACATTATTAATATTTATTAATATTTTACTTGCTTTGTTTTGCCTTTAGCTACATTAAACACTCTTGTTGTAGAGTTTCGTTATCCTAATGCAGGACAAGCTATTGGTGCACAAAGCATCTTTTAAAAGTTCATAAAAGTAATTTTAGCTGTTATTATCCTCCTTCTTCCAGCTCTATGCTGTTTTCTGTGTTAAATTATTATTCACAGGGTGTTTCTCACCTAATAGCGAACTCATTAACCTTTTAAATGTCAGTGTATTTGAACATATTACAATTGTAATTTTGATGAATAGAGTATAATTATGTAGAAGCTTAGTATTAATGCCATATACACTAAACATCAGAACCCAATAGTTTGTATTCAACTAAGAGTTCATTTTATGACCAGTCACTGTAACAAAAGTTTAATTGCTGGTTAAATTCAAACCCATAAAATAGTGTAGAAATGACAAGTCAAATGGATGGTGACAAAGATTTTGCTATAATGTTAAAAAAAAAAAGCGTTGAAGGAATATGAAAAAGAAAAGTAGATTTTTTTTTTATTTATCACAATGCAAAAAGGTTCATTTGTATTAATTTATTCTTTAAGTGAATCTTTCTTAAGTTAAGAAAAAAGATATAGTTATATATAAAATATATAATATATATAAAAATATAGGGTAGAGCAATCATATAAATCCTGCATCAAACCTTTTTTCTTCTCAAATATTCAGGCTTTTATAAGAAACAAAAATCTGTTCAGCTTTAATATTAATATAGAGACTAAATGACTTGACTTAGGATCAAAACAGTTTATTTTCAAACCAGATGTTATTGCCATGAGGTTATGTGCGTTCTTTAGAATAAATCTCCTGTGGAACAATAAATAAACATAGTTGGAAAGTTGAACAGAAGGAGATTGGGAGTCTCATGGAGGAGGGGGGGGGGGGGGGGGGGAGAAACAGATGACCTTACAGACAGAGGAGCTGCGGTGACCTTGGGTCGTATTAACCTTTGGGGTCCCTCTCCTGGACAGCGGAGCGGTCCAAAGCGGGTGGAGCGAAAAAGAGAGCCAAGGAGACAAAAGTGTCCACCTCTCCCCACCCCCTTTGACCCCAACACCCTGATCTCCATAACACTGCTCCAGCCTTATGGGAAGCAGCGATACATTGAAAATCGCCTTAAAGCTGTTGGAGGTTTATGTGTGTGCATCCCTGAATAATCCTGCCACAGACTCCTCATCTTCCTAGAAAACACAGGATATAGCTAATTCTGACAAGACACCCATCCAGCTAATCCACACACAGGGCACAGACTGCAGCGGGTGGCCGATGTCTCTATCACTGCTAAAGCAAATCATGGTCTGGACCTGATCTTCACAAAGTTTCTCCTACCAAACAGGAGTTTTAAATCCATATTTAAAATAACTTCAATCTCCAGTGGATCACCACAGAAGATGTGAGTGATCATGTGCACTTGTTACCTTCAGGTTAGAGCCACTTCAGTCTGTGCATTCATTGCTCTAATTGAAGCACTGTCCACTTTCCTCATGGTAATGAAGCTGCCGTAATAACCTGTAATACAAAGTGCTGGCTAATCGGCCTTAAAACTAGTTTCGGTGGTTCAGTTAAAGAAAATCATCAGGGTTCAACAAGCCAAAGAGGAACTAACAGTGGCATTAAAACTCACATGTTGCAGCAGAGGGACATTTTAACCCTTGGTTGCTCCATTAAAAAGATTGGCTTAATGGAAGCCCTGGACCCCCTTCTGGTCCTTATCCCAATAATTAAAGACCTGAGGCCATAGTGATAGGGTGTCCTCCCCCTGCAATTGGAGCGTATTGCTTATTGATTTTACCCAAAGGTTTCATGTCTGAGAAAGACTTTTTCATAAAAGCTGTTGACCCACAGACACGATCTAATTAATAGAAAGACATATATTTGGTTGAGAGTACCATGATGAAAAATAGCATCTTAAAACATTCTCGTCAGATACTTGTAGAGAGAAAAGTGGAGCACAAAAAAAAAAAAAGAAGCTAATTGGTTAATAAGGAGGGTGGAGTTCAACTTCAGGGGATTGTTTCCTCTTAAGTGGAAATGTAAGTGTGTTTGCATGACTTTGAACTTGGCATATGCCACCTAATGGCAATCAGTGTTTAAACAAAAGACAACTTTGTCTCAAATGACCAACACAAAGGAGTGTTTGTGCAGACAGCTTGTGGCTGTTGTAGTCAGGAAGAATTTAACTCCTATTATGGAGTCAAAAGAAGCCCACCGGAGCAGCGTGATCCCCCCTCTCCACCCAGCTCCTTTACAATTCCTCCCCCCGAGTTATTCAGCTATTGTTTACGTTAGATCTCCTGCTGCTGCCATGGATATAATGGGAGAAAAAGAGAGCGAGAAGAATTTGTGAATGTTCATATGCATTAAGAATTTCTTTCAAAGGCACATATCACTTTTTCAAAGTGACAGGCCAGTTTTAGTAATGCTAAAATCTTCTCTGGACAAAGCCGAGACTCAGCTAGAAATGATAATGAGCATTAAAATATTAGAATATTAGAGTCGTGTAGCTCTAGGTTTCAGTGCTAAACAATTTTTTTTCCTCAAACTTTTTTTTTTTGTAATATGTAATCTACCATTCAAAAGTTTAGGTTCAGTAAGACTTTTTTTTTTTAAATAAAAAAATACTTAATTAATTGCATTAAATTGATCAAAAATAAAGACCTTTGCAATGTTACAAAAAAGTTTTGCTTCAAATAAATGAATGTCCTGTTCATCATAAAATTGTGGGGGGAAAAAGTACCAAAGTTCGAAAATACAGGTTTACCATCCCAGGAATAATTACATTTTAAAATATATTAAAATAGAAAACAGTTATGTTAAATTGTAGTAATATTTGACAATATTACTGTATTTTGCATCAAGTAAATGCAGCCCTAGTTTTAATACAGGACATTTTCATTCATACACACTATTATATTATATTATATGCATAGTAAGGTAAAGTGATGGTGAGAGTGTTACAGATCTTTGCCTCATTGACCCTTCTGAGACTCTGATTAGAAACGAAGGACATTAGAATAATGTCTGGCCTCCAACAATAGTTTGTGAAGTTCAGGTCCAACCTTAGTCTGGGGACAATGGCCCGAATTGGGGGCTGGGACTGTGTGTGTGACTGGACACAGGCTGTGTGCCTTAGGCCCCACGTTGTTCATCCACCCTTCACCAACTCTCTCATGACCCTTTAGGGACCGAGGTCACAGCTCAAAGGGGTGGGGATGGGTGGGGGTCTCCTGCTGCTCAGCTCATCATCTACAATCCCCCCCAAAACCCCATTTCTATCCACCTCTCATCTGAATTATCTGAATTATCCCCAGACTTGAGCTCTTAATCACACTTCTGGCCGGGTCTCATGCGGGTTGTAAGACTTTATAATCTACATATGCACCATCTTCACCATTGTGGAGACCATGGAGATCTTAGAATAGTGTGGTGTAATGACAAACTTCTTTCCGTTATGAGGTGGGCATAAACATAAAACCTCTTTCTTACAAAAATGGTATATTAATACATTTTATTGTTCTCTAAGACGGTTAGTGTTTAAGATCAAGTCCATTTATATCCCTGCTGTCTCATTTCCTTTTTTTTATTTGGATGTGTCAAGCAAAAAATGTACATTATATTTGTACACCAGTACCTTTATTGCTTAGGCCCGTGTGTTATACTCTATATCTCTGAATCCAGCTTGTGTGACATAACCCCCCTTTCCCCTGGGACCTCTGAATTTCATTAACACTTCGGGTGCAGTAAGCCAGGGAAGGGTCAGATGTAAGCTAGCCCTCATAAAAACTGAAAAAGGAAGAGACAGTCTCGTCCCATCCACATCTGCTCAGTGTGCGAGTTAACTGGGAGCAAAAGGAGCATCCCAGATATTCCCTTCAGTGGAAGACTAGTTTATAGCTCTATATATTTATGGACTCCATTATTGATATTATCCAAGGTATGACTCCAAGAGATGCTTGAGCTTATATGGTCATGTTGTCATTGTTAATGTCAGATTTTGCAGCAGTGGTTTTCTAAAGTAAACACTCTTATAGTTCTGGACCAAACTCATCATTATTTTCATTCTATACAAAAAAAAAAAATAATAATTCTAAAACCTAAATCTAAAATTAGTCCATTTTAAAAGCTAAACGTGAATTTAGTCACCGCAGCATTATAATGTACATTATGAAAAAAATATTTGCTATATGTGTTATTACATTGTTAGTGTTTTTAAAGATTTACTAAGTAAGCATTAGGTGATGGTGAAGGTAATCTAAAGGTAAAAATGCGCAATATTAAATATCCAATATTAGCACACCACTATCTATATATGTAGGCCTAAAATATTTTGACATCCGTCAAATAATAAGCAGCTAGATGCACTTAAAAGGGATGGTTCACCCCAAAATGAAAATTATGTAATTATTTGTGATATTCCAAACCTGTATGACTTTATTTCATTTTAAGGAACTGTTTTTATCCATACAATGAAAGCCAATGGGGTCCAAAAACACACTGAGACTTTAATATATAAAAAAAGATATTATAATTGGCTGATCTGTCCCTGTAACTAAGACTCTTAGTCTCTTTTGACATTCATGGTATGGCTGTCATGATCAAGTGCAGGTGGCGTTCGAGGAACCCAGTGGTCAGAAATTTGTATATTTTAGTGCATATTGAATGGGGGGGGGGGTGTAGGTTATAATATCCACCTAGCAGATGCTGAAGGAAGGTACTTCACATCTCATCTAATGCAAGTTCAAGAGCAGACTTGTGCTGTTTAACATAACAGATGCTGGAGACACCGGCCATCTCCAGAGGTCACATTAAAGGTTGCTTTAGGTCTGGAGTTCTCCATATAAAAAGCACAGAGGATGTGTGGAATGGCCATGTAGCGAGTTGACAATGAGAGAGGACTGGGGTGAGCCAGTGGCATGGGAAAGTCACCCTGGAATCAGACTGAAAGGAAAATGTGACCGCTGGGGGGTTTGGGATGGTGGGGGTTTGTATAAGTGGGGGGCAGATGGTCCAGACTGAGAGAGGTGCAGAAGGCTCCTGGTGGTTACCCAGAGTTGTTTTTTTGGGTGTCGTCACAGGCCTATTGTCATCAGGGTGGGTTTATTCAAAAGAGATTCCTCTAACTTGACCCCATAACTCACCCTAATTCTCCATCCCTTCTACTCTGGCTTTGTCGCAGCTCTCTATGCTTCACTGGCTACATTGCGTTTGTCTCTATTGTGATGACCAGGTTTGGTTTGATGATACTGAGTAAATAGGCAGATATGCTTAGACGGTGAAGCTCACAATGACGTCAGTCCTGAGGCACAAATGCAGTTTTTTGGATATGGAAAGTTTCGGAGCTTTCGCTTTCAAGGCATTTTTCCTTTTAGTTTGAGTCTTGAAGTGACAAAGAACACAGACAATATGCAACAAACACAAAAACATGCATATCATAAACTCATAGCTAAAAATGATGCTAACTTTAATGTCTATAGAAGTCAAAGTCACATTTATTTCTATTGTGCTTTATGCAATACATATTGTTTCAAAAGCAGCTTCACAGTAATAAACAAGAAACCAACAGTATTAATGTTGCAGATGTACAAATATTAATACAATTTAAGCTCCAAAGCAGCTCTAAAAACAATAGTGCTATTATTCAGTTGTGTTGATTACACTGTGAAAAATTAAAAAGACAACATATGTTTTTACATTGCTTTAACTCATCAAAATAAGTTAAACAAGCAATTAGTTATACAAGATTCAACTCATTTTTTTAAGTCAGTTTAATTTAATTAACTTGAAAATGACTTAAACATCCAAGTTAATTGAACTTAAATATTTAAGGCAGCAACTTTTTTTTTTTTTTTACAGTGTACATTTATTTCAATAACAGTGTGAATGTTGCAATGTTCATTAGTTATGAAGCAAACTCAGTTCATCTACAGAAGGTAATAGTGTCAATATTCGGCTCAGATCAGCTCAGTTCATGTCGCAGATTTCATAAATTATGAAACAGCTTCGATTCAACTATAAAGCAGCTTTACAGAAGACAATGCTCTTATTCATTAGTGTCAGTGCAGTCAAATTGATAATATTGCTGAATATTAAGTGCCTTTTAAACCTGTCACCATTCTTCTTATATATCATCGTTTAATACACATAACTATTATTATAATCTAATTTCTGAGCATTTATTTTACATGCAATCTTTACCTTTTAGGGTTTGTTTCAGTTGTGTTCTGACCCATACTCTATCCCTCTCTCACTTTCAGGTTTGTGTGATGGATCTGAGCTGGCGTTCCTTACGCAGCCCAGTGACGTGATCGCGGTGCGGGACAGGCCGTTGATGCTGGACTGCAGGGTGGAAGGCGAGGGTCCCATCACGGTGACGTGGCATAAGAACGGAGCGCCGCTGCTTCCGGGAGTTGGCAGCCGGGCGAAGATCCTATCCAACGGCACGCTCCTGATCCGCAGCTTCCAGAAGAGACGGGATGGAGATACGACCGATGCTGGAGAGTATTACTGCGCGGCACAGAACCACTACGGCATGCTGGTCAGCCGCAAGGCCCGTGTGCAGCTCGCATGTGAGTGACCGAGGCTAGCTAGTATGATATGAAATCGTATGCTTTGCCTATACTTTTAATAGTTTATGTGAGAAATACAGTGACATAGGGGCAGCACCAATGTCCACTTACTCCTTGTCTCTGCTTTTACCCGATCCTTTCCTATCTTCCTCTGGCTCTCCCTTTGGTCCTATAAAAGCAGTAGGGTGGGTGATAATCCTGTAGAATTATAGTTGTCACTACATGCTTCCCCAGAAGGTACTACGTAACCATGGCAATGAACTCTCATTGGGAGGCCCTTCTTCTAACACCCCTACCTATTGATTATATGAATGACCAGGCTATTTAGACCACAAATGCTCTCGGCCCCTCATCCTACATCCCCAATGAAAATCAACATTTAAATGTTGAAATTTGTGAAAATAAGAATAATTTTTTACAGTATGTGCACTTGCAATGTGCTTAGAGTGTACTTACCAAGAAAGTACTGAGTAATATAAGGTAACTCCATAAGGTGGAGCATGATAGTTACATAGGTTTAAGGTTATATGTTATATATATGGTATATGTTATAGTTACATAACATGATAGTTACATAGGTTTAAGGGTAGGTTCTGGACTAGTACCTAGTTATTACCAAGTTATTGTAATTACTACAATACGTATATAGTACGTACATGCAAAACGGGACTGTGAATTAAAATGCTACCAGAATAATTGTTATACCACAATATAATCTTTTAATAAATAAATTTGTTTATCTTGTTTTTTTGTTTTTTTTTAGGAAATATATAGGAAATATCTAGAAAATAATCAAATGTTAAATACAAATATCTTCAAAACAGGATACATTTACTCGACACGCAAAATCATGAAGAGAATATACCCTGAAACCTCACAGTTTTGTCACATTTATGCTTAATATTTAATATTAAGCATAATATTAAATATATTTAAAATATTTAATGTAGGCTATATATTTATGAAATAACAAATATTGTAAAGTATTATTCCAATTTTTATTTGATCTTACTGTATTTAAAAAATGTAATTTATTCTTGTGCTGTAAAGCTGAATTTGAGCATTATTACTTCTCTTCAGTGTCACATGATCCTTCAGAAATCATTCTAATATGCTGATTTGCTGCTCAAGAAACATTTCTGATTATTATTATCAGTGTTATATAAGTTGTGCTGCTTAATATTTTTGTGTAAATTGTGATACACGTTTATCAGGATTCTTCGATGAATAGAACGTTCAAAAGAAAGCTCATCTCACTCAACTGATATAAAATTGTTATTTATATTTATTATGTGGATTATTATTACCAATCTCACTCAATTATTTTCGTCCCACAGCTCTCCCTAAATTCCATACTCACCCAGAGTCCATGTCAGTAGATGAGGGAGGTGTTGCACGTTTCCAGTGTCAGGTCAATGGCATTCCTGAGGCCAACATCACTTGGGAGAAGGACCGTGTTGTGCTTGGAACCTCTGATGACAGGTAACATGGTCCCAGCAAACAGTCTTTCTTTATTTTGTTCCTCACAATTGCTCATTCGTGTTACTCTTTCTCCACAGGTACACACTTCTCCCAATGGGTATTCTGCAGATTACAGGAGTTAAGAAATCAGACGCTGGCGTCTACCGCTGTGTCGCCACCAATATCGCCAACACCCGCTACAGCCACGAAGCTTATCTGAACGTAACTGGTCAGTACTCAACCTTGATCTGGCAAACACCCCAGATTGCATGTACATAACCTTAACCTTAAACTCTGTTCATCCAGTAAATAAGGCCTAAATTATGTTTGTATTGAACATGTGGTTTGATATAGGGCATAACCAGAACATTGATTACCCCGAATGTCATGATGTCAAATGTCATCCTAATATTATCATCTCTTTATTTGTTCTCCTACGCTATAGGAGGTGTCCCTCGCACCTATAAGGAACCGTTCATCCTGTCCGGCCCACAGAACCTCACCATTACCGTCCATCAGACCGCCATCCTGGAGTGTATCGCCACCGGAAACCCTCGCCCGATTGTGTCTTGGAGTAGACTTGGTAGGAATCCTCATGCTTGAACTGTGCGAGGATAACTGGGTGTGTTCACACTTGGCAGGTTTGGTTCGATTAAAACGAACCTTGGTGCGATTGCTCTGTTAGTGCAATTCATTTGAATAAGTGTGAGCGCTGTCATCCGGACCCTGGTGACACCAAACAAGCGGGCTGAGACCCCTGAAAAGGTTGGTCTCTGTCCTCTTCCTGTCGAACTCTTCAGTTCGACTGAAATATGAACGCAACACGAACTAAAGACATGTAAACAAACCCAAAACAGGACAAGATGCGACCCTAAAAAGGACAGAATGCTCAAGAATACCTGGTTCTTCTCGTCACAGTCCCGATGCTGTCCATTACAGTTCAGTTCATTTAGTCCAGCACAGCATTGTTTTGGATGTTCAATAAGTTCCGTCGCAAAATATACGGTTTCGTTTTGTAGATTTAGACAGTGTGAACGCAGGGATAAATATATCTTTTTCTCCTTTGGTCCAGACCAAAAGAACCAAGAGAAACGAACTGCAAGTGTGAACTTTATGACTTAGTTGTTCTCTAGTTCTGTTCTCCTCGTAATTAATTTCCTTCTCATGATCCATTTCCCTCAGATGGCAGATCGATCGGAGTGGAGGGCATACAGGTGCTGGGCACGGGGAACCTGATGATCTCAGATGTCTCCCTTCAGCACTCTGGAGTCTATGTGTGTGCTGCCAACCGGCCCGGCACCAGGATGAGGCGTACCGCTCTGGGCAGGCTGGTCGTGCAAGGTAACCTTACTGGATTTCTAATAGAAATCCAAAGATATTATTTTGTGACAAATATTACTCATCTTCCACTCAGGCTTAAAATAATTTCTCTTCATTTTGGCATTTTTATGTCAGATTAAAGATCATTTACAGTGCCTACTGTTCACACGTTTAGGGTTTTGAAAGTCTATTCTGCTAACTATAAGTAACTCTGAAACTATAAGTAACTCTCATTAGAGTATTAGTAGACTGTTAGATTAGGGTTTGTGTTAGTAGAATAAGTAGTTGCAAAGTTTCTTCTAGTCTAGTCTTTTGAGGAGCATTAAAATAAAGAGTTAGCAGATATTAAGCAGACAGTCTACTAATACTCTAATGACTGCTAGTGGACATGTAGTTGCAGTAACTTATAGTTGGTAGAATGTTTAAAGTGGACCATGGGGAAAAAAAAGTACCTTACAATTTAAAAATAACTGTTTTCTATTTTAATATATTTTAATATGTCGTTTATTCACGTGATTACAACGTCGTCAGTGTCACATGATCCTTCAGAAATCATTCTAATATGCTGATTTGGTGAAACACTTCTTATTATTATCAATGTTCAAAATAGTTGTGCTGCTTCATATTAATGTGGAAATTGTGATGAATAGAAAGTTCAAAAGAACAGGGTTGATTTGAAATCTTTTGTAACATTATAGATGTCTATACTGTCACGTTTGATCAATTTAATGCGTCCTTGATAATAATTTATTATAAAACGGTAGTGTGTTAAATCACAGAAGTATATGTTTAAGCTTCAGTATTTCATAAATGGTCCAAACTCACCAGGGAAGTAATAGCTGACCCCACACCGCTTAATCCTGATTTGTTGTGACACAAGATCACAAAGCACCACTATTACAGTCATTTTATTATTTGCACACTTCACTGAGCACGACATAGCAAGCATGTGATCTTTTGTGTGTGTATAGTGAAAGTATGAAGTGTTTGTTGAGTGCTATGATGACCAGGCGTCAAGCAGAATTGGTTTTGAACATGACCCCTTGTAAGCTGACTGGTCAGCACAGCAGGAGAAGTCAATATTCAGGCCCTCCCTTCTCTCTGCCCTTTTTGTTATGTTTTCTCACTCACTCAGTCTGTACTGGGTCTGATGGTGTGGGACTCTTGACTACCATTATGGTAATTACGTTCCTGCTGGTGCTGTCCAGCTGGGCTTGAGAGGAATAGCTTGTGTAATGAAGTCAGCTGTTAGGAGATATCCCCCCTTCAGCACCCCAATGACAAAGCTCATCCATCACCCTGCTACTGTCCGTACATTCAACCTGATCATATATCCCTGAGGTATATATATGCTCCTCTTATTGGCTATCTTCAAAGTAGCTGCACACTGGGGATCTTTAGGATTGAACAACATGAGAACAAATGGGTAAATCATCCATGAGAGAGTCAAGTACAAAAGTCATATTTAATACCACACAGTCAGTAGCTGTGAAGATCTATGCTTCTTTATTCATCTGAACATAAGCATAATAATGTCTTTTAACATCTTAGATGGCCAGGAGACAGAAAAACATAATCAAAGCACTGAATATCTGCGCTTGAGATAATGTAGATTATCCTCTTGTACTCTTGTTCATTTGTTAAATTGTTGTTGGAATTGCACCCAGGTGTGCCTTCTCGATCCGTGACCCAAATGTCCAGCTTAAGCCTGATCAATCAATATTCACCCCTATCAGTCTTTTACAACAGAATTGGCAGTGAAGCCATTTGGGGGAGGTAATGTTGAATGTATTGAT
This sequence comes from Rutilus rutilus, assembly GCF_951802725.1. Taxonomy (NCBI): domain Eukaryota; kingdom Metazoa; phylum Chordata; class Actinopteri; order Cypriniformes; family Leuciscidae; genus Rutilus; species Rutilus rutilus. The sequence continues at coordinate 4,491,336 of NC_140216.1, read as the reverse complement.
TCATTTATTGATCCACTTTTTGTGTAAGATGGGAACAAAGAGATCAGGTTAGGTTATTTTCGCCAAAATGGAAACCAAAAACCTTCCCAACACACCCTGAGAAAAGCCTCGTGAAGTAAGTCAGATCAGTGATGCAAATCGAAATTTAGAGTAACGAGAAAGAGAAATGAAATTCCATGCCAAGGAATTGCTCAAAAATGCTTTATTAACAACCAGGTTCAATTTGTTCAACCATCAATACGGTTCAATTTGTTACCATTAACACAACTGACAATGAACAACAACTTGTAAAATGTGTTAATACTGTTAATTATTTAGTTAATGTGTTATGAATTCATATTTTAACTTGATGAACAAGTATAGAAATTCAATAGAAGAAGCAGAAAGGGGATCATGGATATTTTAGTCCTGTTGAGTGAACACATTTGATAACTTCTGTCCGTCTGTCTGCCTGTCACAAAGGTAAAATCAGCACATCCTAGTCAAGTTCAGGTCTATTTATGAAAGGTTGTTGTCCTCCAGACTCTCAGCTCATTGTGGAAGTGAAGTCTTTCACACACCCGTGAAGGTTGGGGCAGATGCTGAGCCAGGATGTGGACAATAGAGAACAAAAGGGTAGATGGACAGGCAAAGAGCAGTTTTCCTAGTGTGTGTGTGTGTGTGTTTTGGGAGGGGTGAGGTATCCCCTCTCACCTCTGGCCTCTCATTTCTCACCTTTGACATTGGCCTAGGAAGCTGTTAGTGGAGAGCCAGCGGAGGGGGCGGAGTCTCCTCTGACAGACAGGTGATGAAGCAGTGAGGGCGGGGCAAGCAGAATGGATGGTCCTCAAATGAGGACGGACGATGGTCCTTCTTGACCCTCCCCCACTGTTTCCATAGCATTATGAGGGCAGTTGTTCTCGTCCCAGCTGGTGGTCAGGCAGCGGGTGAAGAAGTTCATGACAGTATCGAGGGGAACCCCTTCTATTGTCTTCACCCTGGGTTATTTTTAATATGAAAAAATGAAAGGGTGTTGACTGGTTCAGCTGAAGGGTTTTTTAAGTTAAAGTTAACCTGAAAATGTGTGCCATACACATCATAGCAAGTGCAAAAATAGCATTCATATTGAACATGAAGCTAGTCATTACCTCGTGGCTTGAAATCCAGTGATAGCTCTCAAGAATTAGTTCATTTTGTTATGCGTATGAAAGTATTGCACATCAATAGGCAGACATGTTTTTCAACAATATTAATTGATTGCGTAAGTCACACAACAGAATGAAATGAATGAGGAGGAATAGCCACCTGATCAGATTCAAGGTCAGGATCTGAGAACCTGCTAAAAGAACAACTGATCAATACATGAGATGGATTGGCCACTGATGCTGTCAGTTGGCCCTGGTTGTAAAGACGCAGCTGGTTAGTTGTTAGAGGGAAAGACAGACCCCCAAAAGCTGATGCTGCTATTTAATTGTACTCTGATTGCTTCCTCTTTGCAGGCAAGGGAAATTGCATGTCATCAAATTATAAATCCATCTGAATCAGTCACATATCGACATGTGCACGTGTTTTATGTGTGCGTGAGCTCGATAGCTGACTTTTATTGTTCGTTTACATGTAATTAAGAAGTTTGATACTAATTTGTCTTTTTAAGATGCCATATAAATGCTTCAGCCTGACGGAAATAGAGCAAGAGCGGTTTTCATTATTCCTTATACACGTGTTATAATGTGAAAACCTTTTGCTAAAAGAATACGTTTCACACACAGCTAAACATGTTTATAATATCATGGTGCAGCTTTGATTTCCCATCATTTTTGGAAATCAGGGCTAATAATAAGTCTCAACTGCTCAAAGTTACACTATACACTACCAGTCAAAAGTCAAGAGTCACCTTTTACATTAAAAAATATATATCTTTGAGAAAGAAGTCTCTTATGCTTATCAAGGCTGCATGATAAGAAATGCAGAAAAAACAGTAATATTGCGAAATATTATTACAATTTAAAATAACAGTTTTCTGGATAAAATAATATTCTTATTATTATGAAAAAAGTTTTTGCTGCTTAATATTTTTGTGGATACACTGCAATTCAAAAGTTTAGGGTAAGACATTAATACTTTTATTCAGCAAGGATGCATTAAATTGATCAAAAGTATCACGGTTTCCACAAAATTATTATGTTTTCAACATTGATAATAATAAGAACTATTCTTAATACTTGCGCACCAGTAATTGATAATAATTGAGCAGCAAATCATCATATTAGAATGATTTCTGAAGGATCATGTGACACTGAAGACTGGAGAAATGATGCTGAAAATTCAGCTTTGCATCACAGGAATAAATCACATTTTAAAATAGAAAAAAGTTATTTTTTCAATTGTAATGTATTAATCTTTACTCCAAAATGTTGTCCAGTTGTGTATATGAGCCAGACAGATGCAGCATGTATCGGATCCCTCTCAAGGCCTTTGTTTAGTCCGTCCTCAGTTTAAAACATTTCTATTCAAGGATGTCTATTCATCAACAGTTCTACTCAGGTTCAAGTGTGAAGTGCTTCTTGGGAGAGAGGAGAACCACAATGACGTGGCTGATGAATGACACCCCCTCCTCGCACACACACACACACACACACACACACACACTGCTGTTCATTCAGATTGCGTCTGGAGGTCTGAAGTGACCTCTGTCCTATTGTGCCCTGCTATAGTTTCATTAAACACACCCTCCAGCCCCTCCCACCTCTCACTCTGACCCTAAAGTCTAAGCAGAACCAATGAAGTGTTTTTAAAGGCTGCATCTTTCATTTCAGGCCTACGAGGACCCATATGATGAATTTTATGGTTTTATAGTAGTGCTTGATGTCTTGTTATGGTATTCTCACATCAGTTTTGCATTTTAAGTTTTTTTTTTTGTGTCTGTAAAAAAAAATATATATATATAGGCTATATATATATATATATATATATTTATAATATTTTTCGTATATTTAAGTATATATAAACATATACTATCATTTAAACATCAAATGAAAAAAAAATACTACTACTAATAATAATGATAAATAAATCAATTAAATAATTAAATAAAAAGGAGGGAGATTTATATAAAAAAGTAATTAATCTAATGTGTATTTCTTTGTTTTATATATATTTTTTTTTTTAGAGGTGCCCATATTTTCAAAAGTATACTTTTGCTCTTTATTTATTTATCTTATCAGAGTTTAAGTGAACTTACTTTCCTTATCAACTGATTCTGAAGTAGATTTCAAAAGAAATCTTTTCATTTTTAATTCGATATTATTCGGGGCACAATGATGAAAAACAACAATCAGCTGTGAAACCCAATTAAACATCTTCTGCGCGGCTCATATTGATCTGCCAAATCTATATTTTTGTCCAACGGTTTTAAAAATGTTGACCTCTTTTGAAGGGGGGAGCTTCGCTGTTTTAAAGATCGGTGCCTGATTAATAGCTCTCTATTGAAATAGGGTTCCCTTTGACCTATGACCCTCCACACCTCCACAGACCACTTCGGACCCTCTTCCCAGGGAGAAGGGGTTCGGTCTGGGGGTGTTTTGGTTGTTGGTGGGTGTCAGTAGATCAATGAGATGCATAGTCCTGGGGTCTGGAGAGCTCTGCATATATGCATGGCCATTGTGCGGACACTGAAGAGGTGTCAAGCGGAACGATGAACCCGCATCTGGAAGATAGACAGCAGAAAAACTAGAGTTTAAGTTCAAGATCTGATTTGAAGGGCCATATACTGGTAAAATATGAATGTCTTGATGATAAACACATGTATCATTTGAAATTAGCTTTGTCTCTGTATTATACTTGTGTGTGCTGTGTAATATTTTCACATTCATAACTGAAATGTAATTTTTATTTTAGATCAAAACAGACGCATTTTAAAGCTATTCATATCATTGTCTTGGTTTTGACATAATTGCATTGTAACACTTTACGATAAGGTTCATTTGTTAACATTAGTTAATTGTATTCATTAACATGAACTAAGAGTGAAAAATACTTTTACAGCATTTATTAATCTTAATGTTAATTTCAACATTTACTAATACTTTTTGTATGTGTTAATTTTATTTAATGGATCTGAATAACGAACTAACAATGAACAGTTTTATTTTATTAACTAACATTATCAATGATTAGGAAATACTGAATTATAATATGTTTATAATAATTATAATACTTTAGTTAATTAATGCATTAACTAAGGTTAACTAATGGGCCTTATTGGAAAATGTTACTAATTACATTATTAAATTGGTTAAATAAATAAATGTCTTTGTATTGAGATGGGCTATTATTATATTTTAATAATTTTAATTTTTGTTTAAGTTTTAGCAGTTTTGTTGTGTTTTTGGAATGTTTATTAGGTTTCTTTTTTAAATATGTCTATATAGTTTTTAGTCATTTTTATTTCAGTTTAGTTTTAGTTATTTTTGTACATCAAGTTAGACTAAGTGCAAATGAGAAATGTTTTCTTGGCCATAAAATAAGTTTAAGTTTTTTAATATTTAATTTCAGTTAACATTTATTTTATTTCAAGTAATGGCTTTAGTTTTATTGGTAACACTTTACATTAAGGTATCATTTGTTAACATTAGTTAATGTATTAACTAACAAAAACTAACCATGAGCAATACATTTGTTACTGTGTTTGTTAATCTTTGTTAACGTTAGTTAATAAAAATACGTTGTTCATTGTTTGTTCATGTTAGTTCACAGTACAACATTTGTATTAGTGTATGTATTAGTAAATGTTCCCTCTCAAGAAGTGCAGTTCATTATTAGTTTATGTTAACTAATGTTAACTAATGAAACCTTATTGTAAGGTGTCACTGTTTTAGCTCTAGATAACTTTAATAGTAACCCTGTTCCCTGTCTTTCCGCAGCTCCTCCAGAGTTCCTGCAGTGGCCGCAGTCTGTGTCCAAGACAGCAGGGGGCAGTGCAGTGTTCACTTGTGTGGCTCAGGGTGTTCCCGAACCTCATATCATCTGGCTGAAGAACGGAAAGATACTCACGCCTGGTGACAATGTCAAACTCACCAACAATAACAGGTACACACAGTTCGGAGACTCACAAAGTGCAACAGGAATACACAAAATTACACTTAGCCATAAAACCTTCAGAAATACACATGCCTATACTATAAACACACAAATTATATAATTTTTTTATATATATCAATATAGAGATTTTTTTATTTTTTTATTTATTGTTGTTTTTGTTTTTCAAATTTTATTTTCTCTTTAACTGTTTTCTATTTTTTTAGTAAGAAGATATAAAAACAATATTTTAGCTGCTTTATGGACCCTTTTCACAGACTGCAATGACTCGTTTCCACAGTAATCAACATTGCAAATCGAGTAAATATTTCTAGTATTTTCATGTTTAAAAAATGTAATGCTATATTTTGCGTTACATTAATGTTACTTTGGCATTAAATGACTGCTTCGCAATTGGTGTTTCTAATACAAACGGCAAATATGACATCTTTCTCTCTTCTGACCAACGTAATAAATCTCTCGATATTTTTTCCCTCTTTTGAAAAAGTCTTGGATTTTTTTCCTTTTGCTATTGGAGCAAATGGGAATACAAAAGTGTTATATCTGTAGTCATCTCCCATTCACTACTATAGAAGTTTACCGAACCATGACGACTTCAGCTTCTGAGAACCCCAGAAATATAAAAAAGGGTCCATTTACCTTTGAAAATATCTGGTGTCATTACCAACTTCTGTCCACTAGATGTCAGTGTTCACCTGTTTTATATTCTCTCATCCAAATCGTAGCGTGCGATATCTGTAAATGTTACCAAGGTCACAACATCTTACATTAACTTCACAGTATAGATTTTTGTAAAATTATTTTGAATGTTTTTAGCACCCTGGCCGTGACTCGCATCACATCAGAGGACGAGGCCATATACCAGTGCATCGCTGAGAACTCTGCCGGCACTAACCAGGCCAGCGCTCGTCTGGCTGTTTCCCTGGCCAAAGAGCTGCCCGATTCCCCTCAGGACCTGAAAGCCACGGCTCTGTCTAAAACCACCCTGCAGCTCTCCTGGACACAGCCGCCGGCTGAAATCACAGACGGGATCATCGGATACGTGCTGCACATCCGCAAGTATGGCGGTAAGTGCCTCTGGAGTCTGGGCTGCGTTTAACTCCACTTCAGACATACGTTCGCAAACTTCCCTAGGCACGTCCCCCGGCGCTCATTTTGAAGTGCATTCAGCTTCATCAAGTTGGCGAAGGAAGTTTAAATGGACAGACCCTCGATTTTGAGGCAGATCCATAAACCACAATGCAACACGATTGTGACGTCACAGCAGATCGAGCTTAATTTACCACCACTCCTTACAACCAATGGCTAATGCACGACACTTCTGTTTTCAGAGCCTGAGAGTAAAGAACTACAGGAGGCAGTGAGTAAGACAACATTTCAGCATGACCTCTCAAACCTTGAACCTGCGACCACCTACTCCATCTACCTGAAGGCCTACTCTCCTCTGGGTGCCAGTGAACGCTCCAGTGCTGTCGTGTCCACAACACTAGGGGGCGGTATGTAGCTACACACTGTCCGCTGTTTGGTTCATGTTTTGCTTAGGCCACTACAATTTCAAACTCTTCCTCCATCTCCCCTGCTGTCTCTTCTCTGAGCCACGTCAGCTGTCCACACATACGTCCTTTCCCTGTTTTGTCACAGATGTTCGAGCATGGCTTCCTTTTTGCCTTTTGTTTTTTTGCTTCAACAGAATTAACTTTGACAGTGTTCCTTATTCCTCTGAGTTGATTATAAAGGTTTTTCTTTCTCTATCTCCCATCTAGTGCCCAGTCCACCTACATTTTTCACCAAAGCAATAAACAGCACAGCAGTCCAGGTGCTATGGGAGCTGCCCAGTAAGCCTGGGAAAACGGAGGGTTTCCGACTGTCATACCGCAGGGTTCCTCATGGAGAGATCCTGGGGCCGATTCAGTTGCAATACCATGTTAACGCTCACATCTTCTCTCATCTCGGTGAGGGAAAGCGGTTTCTGTTTGTGTAAACTATATTGATGCAACAATAGATGCAATATATATTTGCAGATGCTGTTTTCTTATCAAATGCAATTAAATCCATGAATTTTAAATATATGTTAAGTCAGAGGTTTTCAAATTGGCTCTTGGCTTCTGCAGAAAATGTGAGATTATTTTTTTTTTTTTACAAAGCATATTTTAAGGCTTTCAGAGTAAACCTTAAAACTGTTTTGCAATTATATTTAGTGTGAAAAGTGCGATAACAAAAATCTGAAAGTGAAAAAATACAATTTTATTATAAAAAAAAACATTTATTTTACATTATTATTGTTTTGATAATAACTGTAAAAATTTGTAAAAAAACAAAAGCCAATTATTTAATTTAGCAAAAAAAAAAAACTTATCTTTATAATACACTTTGTGTAATTTTTTTAGTAACTGAAAATGTATATTTATATATACCTTTATATTTTTTGGAATGTGGATCACCACTTTTTTGGTTGTTTGGCATCAAAAAGTAAAATAATAATACAAAAAAAACCCTGTTTTAAGTGTATAAATAGGCCTGCTTTTCAAGTCAAGAGCTTTATTGTCATCTGTACTTTAGTACAATGCAATTCTTATTTTGTTACACCTCCCTGTAGAATTTTCCCACATGATCAGCACAAAAAAGCCATCAGATTCCTGACATTTTATACTGAAAACTCTCTCGCTCCACTATTCAGTATAAATGACCTGTTTCAGCACTTTTGAAGAAGCCATTATGTTTGTACAGGGATAGTTGAAATGTTCGTGCTAGAGAACAAACACTCCTCTAAGAATATATCCTAGTACTATTACGTGAAAAAAGTGTGAGTTTCAGGAAAATTGAGATGATGAAAGCAAGGTTTTTTTTACACCAGACCTCAATCCCCATCAATAGCTCTATGGTGGCAAAATAAAAAAAAACAGCTCAATGTATATGTGTTAGACCTAGACACGAATGCATGTGTATCTTTGATTGATTTGCAGCGTGTGCGATACTGACCGGTTTCATTTTTCCCCCGTAGACCCCGGCGCTGTGTATGAAGTCAAACTGGTGGCCTACAACGGCAATGGAGAGAGCGACTGTTCGAAGAAACTGGTGTCACTGGCTGAGGACGGAACTAGTGCTAAAACCAGAGCCGGTAAAGCAGCATTTGCTTTGGCACATCTCAGTTTGTTCATTATTTTTAAGTGCACTGTATAATGATCATGTTCTGTGGTTCAGGAGAGGAAACTCACTGTAACTGCAGGGGTGTGGAGAGCTCGGTCAGCAGTATTGTGATTGGCATCCACATCGGCATGGCCTGCATCATTTTCTGCGTGCTCTTCCTCATGTTCGGATATCGGCGCAGGTAATGGAGCTTTTGGTTAGATGATGTCATGAAACTACATGCACAAATTTTACAAATATTTTCTTATTAATTCACTTCACAAGTGTCAAATATAATAATATTAAAATAAGAATAATAAATACATACCACTATAATGCTAATATTAATTATATCTATCTATAAATATATGTATAAAAGAGAGAGAGAGAGAGAGAGAGAGAGAGAGAGAGAGAGAGAGAGAGAGAGAGAGTGTGTGTTTTAATGACTCTACAATTTCCATTCAAATAGAAATTTTTTTTTATATATATTTTAAACTATTTTAAATATGAGGGAAGAACAAAACACTAAACTTGGTTAGGTATTTATCTGACAAAATTATTTGGCAAACGTTTGTTTTTATGCAAAAAAGCATAGAAAAACAAATAGCTCACAGGAAAAGGCATGCATTGACTACAACATAATCAGTTATAAAAATTCCATTGGTTCTCTCTTGTTTTTGCATTTGTTCATAATTTTATAATTTAATGTCGCACAATTTGCCATGTTTCATTGTGTCATCACAAATGACTCCAAGCACAACTAGCAATTTGCTTACAAAATCTTTTTAAAAAATTGAATAAAGGATGAAGATGTTCTTGGCCGGACATCACTTTTGGCCACTACTGTAGTTTAATAAATACATGATATAAATACATTAATAAATGAATTTAAATTTTGTCTCAGTTTCCTCTGTAGGAAAGGGACTCAGGACAGCTGGTCTGTGCCACAGGGCGAAGATGGAGGACACCATTCTCAAAGCAATGGCATCCCAAAAGAGGGAGTAACACGGCCTGCTCAAGGCATTGAATTAGTTCCTCCGGTAAGACTGTCATCTGTGGTCTAGCTTCTCACTGCATTATAACTGAGAATAAGCTGCCTTTAGCAGATTGTCTATTTTTGCAGATTGTCTATTTTTACAGCATGTGACTCACCAGTTTCATCAGCAGGAAGGTTGTTTTACTGCCAAAACACTTTTACACCTCTTCTTGTCTGTTAACAGAGTTTATATCATCAGGAACAATACTTAGCTTTAGCATCTCCCTGTTTACACCTGGTATTAAGATGCGTTTTGGTCGACTGGATCACAAGTGGACGACGCTAAATACAGGTGTAAACGTTTTGAGCTTGTCCAATTTCGACTACTTCTAGATGTAGTTATTCGACCGGATTGCTTTCGTAGTGTAAACGCTCATGTAGTCGAATGTGACACAGACACAAACAACCACTTACTCTCCGCCTAATGACCTAATGCATAAACATTAGCTAAAGGCTAAAGCCAGATGGGATTTAAACATTTTTGGCTGAAGACCTAAGTTTGGTCTGAAGATGAAAAACGCACCAAGCACAATGTTCTCTCACCATTCCTGATTTCTAACACACACTCACGGTGTTCGGCTGGTCTTGCGGCTGTCAGAGCAGAAACGAAAGCTGATGCTCTCTGTGTGTTTAACCGTGCAGCCATATGTAAATTGCGTGAGCTTATTTTATCCATTAGCTCAAAAGATTTGAAAAAAACCAAACATTTACCCGCCCATATTCCCTCCCCTCGAAGAAATCAGGATAGAAGTGTTTGAAAGTGGGCATAAGAGACGGATTAAAACACCAGATGTAAACGGGAATGTGTCTCCCTCGTCTACTTGTGATCCGATCGACCAAATCGCATCTTAATTGCGAGTGTAAACAGAGTCTCAGTGAGTGTACTGCAATGGAAATCTCCCATTGAAACTTGCGCTCTGCTTGTCAGGGTTTCGTAAAAAGGTAGCATATCACACTAAAAGCTGTTTTCTCTTTTTCAGGTTCCTAATATAGATCGCCAGACCCAATGCCAGGTTCTTATTGAGCAGCACTCGTCCAGTCTGCCAGGCACAGGCACAGGCACAGGCACAGGCACAGGCTAGCACTGCCTCCGTGATCTCGCTCTTTGTGGTTCCTCTGCCTAGCCTGCCCAACAAAGTCCATTATATTAATCCATATTTATCATGCCCTGGCCGTCACCTAAACTGCTGCTACCGTTGAAGGGTGTAAAGTATCTACAAAAATGCATATAGAGTTTTGCTACTGTTATTGAGTTTAAGTTAGCCTGTCCCATTTGTTTCTTTGCTACCTCCCTAAAGAACCAAAGCTTCACTGCTTTAAGATCTGTGTCCGCACAAGAACGCCAAATAATAGCCTTAGGAGATACTGTACACTGTTTTTAAGTTGCAAATAGTTTTTACGGCGCCTCTTTCTGAGCATAAATACACAATGGAAGCAAAACAAAACAAACAATGATACCAAAACCACTATGTATTTTATTACCAAAGGACTTTCTGCTAAAAAACCAAAACTTCCCTTTGCAATGCGTCCTGTGGTAATAAAATAAAGATAAACATAAGATTTAACGAACTACATGATTTACAAAACGAAGCTATATTCTCAGTTCAAACGATTACAGGAAACAGAGGTTTGTTCCATTTGTTAGCCTTAGCTCGGATATATACCAAGATTAATAACGTGGCCTTGCTTTTGCCTTCGCTTGTGGTTGTGTGAGTTCAAATAAATTGATTGTTATATGTTTCACCGTACATGCCTCGAGGCAGGCTACCCCAGAGGAACCATAAAGGTGATGGATTCCTATTCCTATCCTTTATAATACCCCACCAAAAGCTGTATACCTCCAAAGATAGCTACCTCAGAATGTTATTTTGGGCTAACTTTAGTCCCTGCTGATAAAGCATGCCTACCTCAGCCAAAAAATGTCCAGATACCCGCTACTCTTCCCACTGCCAGTGCCTGTGCCATCTGCCTCCAGAACCTGCATTCAGGTGCCCATCTGGTCGACTGCCATGGAGAGTGTGACCTTAGCCGCTCCAAATATTGCCTTAGCAGACAAAAGCTGTCTGGGAACCCCTCCCCACCTCATCATCGTCCAGAGACGTGTACACAACCACTGCTTCAAAAACACCTTTGACACGATTCTTTCCACGTCCATCCATCGTACGCTTTGGATATGATGATTTGGATGCCGAAGGATTCCTCTCTGATGCTGCTAAACTCCAAAGAAAATGATGAAAGAGCAGGAAGAGAGGGGGATTCGTTTTGTTTTTGCATGGAAAGTATGGACCCTTGGGATATTTTTGGGCCTTTCCAATGTGGATACCCGTTAAAACCAAAAGCTTAGGCTACTTTTGCTTTCCCCACCAAGGAATATGCGATGGCATCGAGAGGATGTTTATCCGAAAGTGATTCTTTTCAGCCAAACCAACTGGTCTTTTCTCCAGATGCCAAATCGGTTGCCATGGGAGCTTGAAGGAGCTGCGAGATGATGGTTGATTTTGGGTTTACTGAGAAACCGCCGCATTCTCTCTTCCCCAAACAAACAGGCATGGCAGCAGATTATCCAAAAAAAAATTTTTTGATATGAAAACCAAGCTTTATGATATCCAAAGATGTACAATTTTTTAAGGTTTTCATTTGTCTTTGTACCCATGTCCTACGCCATTGTGTTGACGTTTTTGCAGTTCGTGTTAAAAGGGGACGTTGCAATAAAATGTACTTAGTTAATAACAAACCTATTCACAGAAATATCTGCAACAACACTCTTAAAAACAAAGCGATGCCATAGAAGAACCATTTTTGGTTCCTCAAAGAACCTTTCAGAGAAGAGTTCCTAAAAGAACCTTTATTTTCTTAGCATGAAGAACATTTTAATAATCTAGAGAACCTTTTCCTACTACAAAGAAGCTTTAGTGGAATGGGAAAGTTCCATGGAATGTTAAGGTTCTTCACCGAGGCTAATAAAGAACCTTTAGTGGAATGGGAAAGTTCCATGGAATGTTAAGGTTCTTCACCGAGGCTAATAAAGAACCTTTATTTTTAAGAGTGAATAATAAGCTTTAATAGTCAAATTCCACACGTTCCCTCTTTTGACACTGAACTGTCAGATTTTTGTTTGAAAACCTTTTAACATTGAAATAATAACCAAATGAAAATGGGATATATTTTCAAGGAGATTTTATATGTTGATATAAGAAAAGGAACGTTTGTGTCCTCTTTATGATAATAGAGTTGAACTTGCCAAATAGTAGAAGAATAATAATAATAATGCCAAATACCTCTTTCATATTTAACATTTGTAACCTTTATATTTTGTAACACTTCATTACCAAAGCACAGGAACATACAGTACGGTTTATGTATGTTAATGTGTGTTTTGTGATTGGCTAACAGTAGGTCAAACCTGGGGTCAGTAGAGGTCAAAGATGCCCTATCAAAAAGAGTCATGGGAACTATGTCTATACAGTAACATATGAATGGAACCAAAGAACTTGACTTTTTCACTGATGTGCATCAAGAAAGCAAATTATGTTCTATGATGGTCTAGCCAAGAGTATCATCCTTTAAAACTGCTTTTCTAAAGACGCTCTACTCTACCTCAGGTTGACCTTTTGAACACAATGAGTGTGAAACGTTTACCCACAATCACTGCAGTTCAAACAGCCCCTCTATAGACTAAAACTCCCATCCTTATGTTGAATTTGAAAGAACTGAAGTATTTGGAGACAGAAAACTGGGAGAATTTTAGATTTGTAGCTGTATAGCGTGATTCGTATAGTGGGAAACATTAGATGGCTCATATTTTAAACACAATATTTGGTTCTTTTTGTAGAACTTTATTTCTACTCTCTTTCACAAAGTTGTCATGGTACCTTACCTTGGTTTGGAAAGATGTTCATTTTTTGTAATGTTATTATTATTCATATTTTAATTATTGTCATTGCTTTTTCATTTTTCATTTCTCTGTAGCAGACGAAGGAGAATGTGAAAGTGTTTGTTAGGAAAAAGCAGTGGGTCGAATGCAGCAGGTCGGCACAGATGTGATTTGGGATTCACAGTGTCTATTTGCCTTTATACTCTACACAATTTGTGCGAATCACCCTTATGTTAATGTGCAGATGCTAAGTGCACTTTTACAAAGGTTTCAAACCACAAAATAGCGCACATAGGCCTAAGTGAGTGAATCTGCCATCTGTTTGGATTATGACCCACTGGTTAGAAAAAAAAAAGAGAGAAAAAAATAGTACTAGAGTTTGAGGGCTAGAACCAACGAGGAAAACCAATGCTTTAACATGTATTTTCTTTTGAGTTATTTGAACCTGAAAACCCAAAAGCTTTAAACACTTTGAGACCGTGATGTCTCCAACCAAAAAGATTAAAAACAGAGATTGGTGTCCAGAATGGACAATTACAGAGCCGCCATAAACAGAGGGACCAAGTGATGAATGCACAATGTAAATGGACCATGGTTGTTGAAACTTTTTTTGTGTGTGTATGTTTGTTCTATTGCAGACTGTTAAAGGGATAGTTCACCCAAAAATGAAAATTCTGTCCCTCATGTCGTTCCACACCCGTAAGACTTTCGTTCATCAACGAAATTAAGATCTTTTTGATAAAATCGGAGAACTTCCTGTCCCTCCATTGACAGATACGCAACTACTACTATGACGCTTCAATAAGATAGTAAACTAAACACATCATAAAAGTAATCCACGTGACCAGTGGTTTAACCGAGTGTGACGCGAGTGCTTTGTGTACGCAAAAAAAGATGCTTTTACCACTTTATTTACAAAATATTAATCTCCAACACGTGTTCACGTAACAACGTCCGCTCTCGTGTCAACATAACATGCTTTCGAGGACAATAAAGTGTAATTAAACTGGTAAATTGTGTTTTTTTCCGTGTCGTTTCATAACACTGAGGTTAAACCACTGGGGTCACATGGATTACTTGATATGATGTGTTTAGTTTACTATCTTTTTGAAGCGTCACAGTGGTAGTTGCGTAGCTGTCAATGGAGGGACAGAAAGCTCTCAGAATTAATCAAATATCTTAATTTGTGTTCCGAAGATGAACGAAAGTCTTACGGTTTGGAAAGACATGAGGGTGAGTAATTAATGACATAAGTTTAATTTTTGGGTGAACTATCACTTTAATGGCTAAATATGCAGAGCTGAATTGATCTGTCTGCAGAATGAAATTTCTATGCCAGAGATGAGTTCATAAATTCATATTGATCATGTTGCTATTCAGATTTTACAGCATTTCTCAAATTGGCATTTTTACTAGTTCACAAAACAAAAATGTCAAGATCCTTCCAAGCATTGCCTTATTATAGTGACTGAATACTGAAGAATGGGCTTTGATGATTTCCTTTCCTGTTTGGAGAGATCATGTTGTCTGGCATTTCCTAGCATCCGATGGGAATGTCTTTATAATGCTTGAACTCTCTCCTGATTAAGGTGACTATAGTAATAGCACAGTCTCTGATCTCTGCTTTTCCTAATTTGTTCAAATTCCAGGGCGCCTGAAACCAAATAAAAACAAAGAACAAGAACACGTTTGTGTGATTACTTCTCAACTAGACGTAGCGACATATAACCCAGAGCTGACTGTAAAACATTGCTTCAATTGATCTATGACACAATAGCCATCAGACTGAGAGACATTCAGTGTTTCTGTTATCATGTTATACTGCCCTGGCAATGGAATCGAAACTCATCTATGGTTAATTAGCATGAATCAATGACAACTGTCATTTACCATCACCTGCACTTTAATCTGGACAAGACTGACCTCTTCTTCCTCGCTGCCAAGACCTCCCTCACAAAATCTCTCTTTATCTCAGTTTAGGTCACAGAGTCATTGCTTAATGGCTGCTATCATTCAGATGTGTTGAAATGCTGGCTGCCATTCTAAATAGAGTCACATTAAGAAAACTGCCCGATTCATTGCTTAATGTTCATGATTAAAAGGAAATGTGACCCTCAAGTTACTCTACTCGTCTTCTTAGACAGGCCCTATTCTACTTCTAACAGCCTGCATTTATAGGTTTAGTGTGTAAGCATGTAAGCAATGTAAGTTTTGGTGGGGTTTAAATTAGTTCCTGAGACAGCTATAAATAAAAAATAATTTTATTAAGCAATATTTGTGTTTGTTTGGCAGTTAAAAATATATCATTGTTAAAACTAGATACATTTACTTGAGAAGCAAAATATAGGAAATTAAGACTTGTTTTTAATTCGTTCTCGTTTTTAGTTAAATCGTGGCCGTGTTGTAGCTACTATTTCGTTCCCCCTTGTTTTAATTTTTGGCTTCGGTTTAACTAAGAGCACATTTACACGACAACGATGTACTAAAAACAGAAACGTTTTCCTTTGTGTTTTTCACATACAGACGACAACATTGTCAAAATGATCCCGTTCACACGGATCCGCAAAAACGATTAAGAACGCCGTATTATTCCTGCCACGCCACTAGTTGGCGATGTCACTTTGTAATGAAACACCATGGGCCCTATTTTAACGATCTGAAACGCAAGTATCAAGCGCGAAACGCAAGTAACTTTGAGGGCGGGTCTTGGGCGCTGTTGCTATTATACCGGCGGGATAAATGACTCTTGCACCCGACGCAAATCTAAAATGGGTTGGTCTGAAGTAGCTTCATTATTCATAGGTGTGGTTTGGGCGTAACGTGAAATAAACCAATCAGAGCAACATCTCACATTCCCTTTAAGAGCAGGCGCGCTTGTTCCATGGCGGATTGCTATTATAACGGCAGATTTGCCAGGCGCACGCCAGGAGCGGTTCACAGCCGAGGAGACCGACGTTCTCGTCAGGGCCGTAAAACACAGAGAAGTGACATTGGGGATGGAGAAACACACCCAAATTAGCTTCGGTTAAACTGGCGTATGATAATTTGGGTAAATGTGTAAGCTAGATGTATGCTTTTATAATAAACTGTCTATCTATCTATCTATCTATCGTAATAATGTATGATTTGGAAAAATGAGAACTGCTGCTTCTGTGTAGATGAGAGAATCGAAGTATATGCACGTTGTGCACACGCTACATTGATTATGGCCAAGCATGCGCCCTTAAAATAGCATAATAACATGCGCAACGCGCCACTGACTTTAAACTAGTTTTTTTCGGTCAGTGGCGGAATTGTTTTCTAAACCTGCAAAATAGCACCAGGGAACGTTTGCGCCGGAACACGCCTCCTCTTTGCGCTGAACCGGCCCGGGAGCGCAAGTGTATTTCTTAGTTAACCGACGTGCGTCTGTGGAGGGAAAAGTCCGCTGTGCGCGTGTGCAAAATAGGAATGATACATGCGTTGGTGTACAAAGTCAATTGCGCTGGGTGCAAGATAGGGCCCTATACATCTAGACTGAACACATGCGCATGACTGTAGCTGTATCGATTTTTTAAAACTTTGAAACCTGTTTTCAAGAATTTGTGTTTTCAGGCCCCCTTATTGCCGTAGTCGTGTAAATGAACAGCCAAACCACAATTCAAAAAATCTATTTTAGTTGAAAATGGTGTTGTGTACACTTTTGGAGTATCTGTACTTTACTTGAGTATTCTTTTTTCTGGAAACTTTTTACTGTAACTTCCCTACATTTGAAAGACAAATATCGTACTTTTTACTCCACTACATTTCTGTCAAGGTCCTTGAGAAGAAAGCAGTAATGTCAGTCAGGGGATGATTTTGGTTGGAAATGAAAGTCGGGTTGACGCCAGAACCCAACGTCCGACTGATGTTGGTTTCTGACGTCAATACGATTTTCATTTCCAACCACAATGCAACGTCTGTCCAACGTTGGAGATTAACGTCAATCTGACGTTGGATTCTGACATCAACCTGATTTTCATTTTCATTTTCAGCGTTGGGTTTGGTCTTCTAAATGCGAATTTTGTCATTGTTTTGGAGCACACTAGCTTATAGATAACAGTAAGGCTAACATATTCATACTAAAAGCCAAAAAACTTTAAATAGGGCACTATTTGAGGGAACAGCCATTTGGGTGTCCGAAACCATTGTGGACGTTATTGAGTGCTCTTATTCAATCTCATATTCACTCCCACTACTGGAACTGTGTTCTTGAAATAAATGTGATATTGATATGAGGGCAGGCAGGCATAGATTCAGAGGCATAAGGGACTGTAAGTATTACATACAACAATGCAACAATAATAAAACAATGCATTGACATTTACTTTTTACTTTTGATACTTAAGTACTTTTAAAAACAAGTACTTTTGTACTTTTACTTAAGTAAAAATAGGTCTTTACAACTTTTACTTGAAACGGAGTAATATAGCTCACAGAAAATCGCCATTTAACAATCATGTGCCACTGTCTGGGAGCTATAAATGAATTTAGAGTTGCTTAATAAAACTAGGAATGTCTTTATTCAGTGAAGATTATAATGGTGAAAGTGGTTCAAAATGTCAAACCTCACAGAAAAATGATCTTTATCCAGATCCCAGGGCGATACACATTGCACATTGCTGAAGGACATGCCAGATCTTTAGGGCTGATAAATTGTACAAATCAATTGCTTAGGAATAAATGGAGTCTTAAGCCAAGCTTGGGGAACAGCTAAAGTGATGATCCTCCGGTCTTTCAGTGCATCTTTAATAATTTCAGTGCATCTTTAATTAAGTAAGTTGGCACAGAAGAGTCACATTTTTGAAAAAAAAAAAAAAAATTATACAAATTTCCTCATCCATATTTCTTTTGCTTGCTCTTACATGAGTCTTTCAGTCGCTTCTTTTAATGACTGACTGACTGGGCGATATAATGTCACATGCTTTTGAACCTGCTCATACATACTCATACACACGTACAAAAGCTGTCGACCCGTTTGCTGTTGCCATGGAAACCTCACCCTGCAAACCATTGCTGTCTCCACCCTAGAGATGTGTCTTGATGTGACACACCACATGCTTTAGCCCTGCCAAAAGACGTATTAGGGGTAGATTTAACTCCCATATAGATTTTATTCTTACCTATTATAAAAGGCAGAGGCTCATAATTTCCAAGATCTTGAATTGAAACAACAAATCATCATTTTGCTCTGTGACTCATGCATTAAAAGCACATTTGTCTGCCATTATTTTGTTGTGCTTTAAAATTGCTTACAGTATTTGCGGAAATCGGTGTGTCTGTGTGTGTGCGTCTTCTCCTGTCTGCCAGGTCAACACTTTGTGTGATTGGTGTGTTGTTCAAGCCTGTTCAGCCACAATGCTTTTGTTGAATGACGCACAAGTTGTTCCTGCAGCTGTGAGGTCTTTGTGAGATTAAGATGAAAAATCAAGCCAATATAATGTGTCATAAATAAGGTGCATATAATGAGTACTTTTCCACACAAAGGGATGTTTTAGGGCTCACTTTGATTGACTGTGTTCAGATTCAGAGGCTTCTGATGTTCACAGTGAGTCTGATTCAAGGCAACAGAGCATATAGAGACACACGCACACACACACACATATATATATATATACTGAACAAAATTATAAACGCAACACTTTTGTTTTTGCCCCCATTTTTCATGAGCTTTCAAGTATCAGTATCTGGTGTGACCACCATTTGCCTCACGCAGTGCAACACATCTCCTTCGCATAGAGTTGATCAGGTTGTTGATTGTGGTCTGTTGAATGTTGGTCCACTCCTCTTCAATGGCTGTGCGAAGTTGCTGGATATTGGCAGGACCTGGAACACGCTGTCGTATACGCCGATCCAGGGCATCCCAAACACACTCAATGGCTGACATGTCCGGTGAGTCTGCTGGCCATGCAAGAACTGGGATGTTTTCAGCTTCCAGGAATTGTGTACAGATCCTTGCAACATGGGGCCGTGCATTATCATGCTGCAACATGAGGTGATGGTCGTGGATGAATGGCACAACAATGGGCCTCAGGATCTCGTCACGGTATCTCTGTGCATTCAAAATGCCATCAATAAAATGCACCTGTGTTGTGTGATAAAACTGCGTGAGTTTTTTAGAGTGGCCTTTTATTGTGGCCAGCCTAAGGCACACCTGTGCAATGATCATGCTGTCTAATCAGCATCTTGATATGCCACACCTGTGAGGTGGATGGATTATCTCGGCAAAGGAGAAGTGCTCACTAACACAGATTTAGACAGATTTGTGAACAATATTTGAGAGAAATAGGCCTTTTGTGTACATAGAAAAAGTCTTATATCTTTGAGTTCAGCTCATGAAAAATGGGGGCAAAAACAGAAGTGTTGAGTATATAATTTTGTTCAGTGTATATATATATATAATATATATACTAATATATATATATATATATATATATATATATATATATATATATATATATATATATATATATATATGAAGAGTTCAGATGCAAAAGCCTCATATGCCATCTGAAATTTTCTTCTAGAATGATCATTTTTATCAAGCTTGTATAATAAGTTCAGTAATTTCACTTAAATGACAATTAATAGGTAATCTTCATTGCCATTTAAGTGAAATTACTGACCTTAAATATACGAGTTTGATAAAAATGATCATTCTAGAAGAAAATTTCAGATGGCACTTAGAGGCTTTTGCATCTGAACTCTTCATATATACTCACACACACGCACACACACACACTATACCGTTCAAAAGGTTGGGGTTAGAAATATATACATATATATTTACAATATGTTCCTGATGGTTTCATACTTGACAGAAATATGAATTGAAAGTTCAACACATGCAAGTATACTATAGTGTCCTCTGCTTTATTGCTTTTTTTTACAGTCATTGAGATATTGAGTAAGAGTGAAGGAATAGCTTCCTTTGGAAATCAAGTAGCTTTTTAAAAGAGAGAGAGAGAGAGAGAGAGAGAGAGAGAGAGAGAGAGAGAGAGAGAGAGAGAGAGAGAGAGAGAGAGAGAGAGAGAGATTAAATTATTATAAGAGTGCAATTGTATTTACCAAGATATATCAAACTTATATCAAACCATGCCAGTGTCACAGTGTGCTATTTTCTGCAGTATTCTGACTCTGTTGACTAGAAAGTCCTCTGAACTGTGACTGTTGTATTGCAGTGAACACATAAGCGCACCTGCATTGCAGATGTCACTGTCTTTCTGGAGCTCTGTTTCAAACTGCCTACGGCTGCTTATAAGACAACGGTCAGGGAACGCCTTACTGTACGTCACTGATATGGAAAGATCAGTTCTAGCCCAGAAAAATAGCATTTCACATGGGAGACTCAATTCACATTTGATTTCTATAGAATTAATATGAACTGTATTCATTTATAAATCGTAATTACATATTAATTATGAATTAATTAAATATAATTATGAATTAATTCAATATAATTATTAATTAAATAAATATTTATTGTTATTATTATTATTATTAATCAACTATTTTATATTTCAGAGAGCACATCGCAGTGCATTACAGAATGGGTTTCCCTTCACCACAAATTATACAAAACTGCAAGGTACATATGCAATAGCTACGTTCTTGTATTTAATCTGTTCTGGTGTTGAACTGATGAATGGAGCTGCTGTTCTTCGGCTCCCGAGACATTGCTGACTGTACAGTTACACTGCCCCGATCAATAACAACACCTTTCTTCTGTTTCACCTCTTCTTTCGCTAAATTCACTCTGCTTGTGAACAGGATCAAGGACGGGGCAGCGGTGACATTTGTCCAGTTATATTAGCAATTAAAAGCTGCTTGCATTCTATATTGTAAATACATTCTGTTACGATTATCAAGTAGCATTTCGAAACAAACCTGACTTTGTTAAACATTTATCACATTTTGTTTTCCATTTGCCAAAATTGAAACACTTTACAATAATGTCTTATTTGTTAAAATTCTGTATTAACTAACATAAACTAACAGTGAGAAATATGTTTTACAACATTTATTAAGTTTTGTTAATGTTAGTTAATACAAATACAGTTCATGTTAGTTCACAGTGTATTAACTACTATTAACAAATGCAACTTTTGATTTTTACAATGTATTATTAAATGTTGAAATTAACATTAAGAATGAACAATACTTCTAAACCATTTATTAATCTTAGTTATTGTTAAAGGGATAGTTGACACAAATGAAGATCTTTATGATGAAATCGGAGAGATTTCTGTCCCTCCATTGACAGCTACGCAACTACCACTGAAGCTTCCAAAAGTTCATAAAGAGATCGTAAAACTAATCCATATTAATTGAGCGTTTAGTTCAAATGTTCTGAAGAGACTCGATCGCTTTATATGATGAACGGATTGAATTTAGGCTTTTATTCACATTTAAACGTTGATCAGTGAACATAAACAGAAGCTCAACCGAACCTGCTTTACACGAGAGGACAAACCTCACTGGTTCTTGCAGAAGCTCAAACGTGATGCGTAACACGCGAAAGAACCTCATTGGTTCCACATGTCAAGCGAACATGCTTGAGCTTCTGTTTTCCACAACTGATGTGTGAGTTGATGAATGTTTATATGTGAATAAAAGCCTAAATTCAATCCGTTCATCATATAAAGCGATCGTGTCTCTTCAGAACATTTGAACTAAACGCTCAATCAATATGGATTAGTTTTACGATCTCTTTATGAACTTTTTGAAGTGTCACATTGATAGTTGCGTAGCTGTCAATGGATGAACAGAAATCTCTCAGATTTCATCAAAAAGATCTTCATTTGTGTTCTGAAGATGAACAAAAGTTTTACGGGTTTGGAACGACATGAGGGTGAGTAATTAATGACAGAACTAATAAAACTTTATTGTGAAGTGTTACCAAAACATATGGTAGGGTACTGAACAATTTCATCCCACTGGAGATGTCTTTTTGGCAGTATTACTAGAATGGAAACCTCAGGTCAGGTAATAACATCCCGAGCCTATGATCCACCCTGACCTTCTTCAGCTGTCGGAATAAAAGCGAAATCAAGGTCATGTCGGAAGAATAAATCAATGATGCTTCTCTAAACCCCCGTTTGAAGACCTCACGAGAAATAACAAAAAACTACAGAGACCTGGAGATGAAGAGGACATATGCTACCCTCCACCATCTATTTTTTTTTTTTTTTATCCCTCCATCAGTGCATTTACACTCTCCCATTTAATTCTCTTCATGCTATTTCCAGCAGCATTTGGCTGTTATGTGACTGGCTATGAATCCTCCCTGTTCTCCCTGCCTTTGTATCCGTTGCCCTTTCTCATCGTCTGCTGTCTGTTCTGTCCTGCAGTTTTCCTCATCCTCTGTCTTCCCGAGACTCTCCTTCCTTTTTCATAATGAGCCCGTGCTGTAATAACACTCATGTTTATACAGAGATCAAGCCGACCGAGGTCGAGCTGCTCCGGTAAGCTGTCTTAAGTGCCATGTGGCTCTCTGTTGTGGTTGTCTTTCCTTTTTATTATATACAAAGCTGCTGAATTTATTATTTTTGCATCCTATCAGCTCTCCTTCTCCACTCTCTCTCTCTCTCTGTGTGTTTACGCTCATGTTGTTTATCACAACCTTCTTTCCCCTCCTGTCAGATTAAGCTTCACCATCTACTTCCATTGCAATATATCGGTTTTAACCTCCCAAACCACCCTTCACTTTCACCCTGCCTCTCATTACTTGTGTAATACTACAGTTCACCTAAAGATTGAAACTTCTGTTATCGTTTGCTCGCCCTCATGTCCTTCCAAACCTGTATTACAGATACATAAAGCATTAAATCAGTTGGTGCTTAGCAGTAAAATCGCCTCTAATTAAAAATGAAAACCAAAAGGCAAGAGACTGAGCTAATATCAGTAAATTAATGATCATTAAATTGTAGATTATTACTGTCATTGTCATCTGGAAACATAATGTGTGATTTCTGCTAGTCTCTGGATGATGATTTGATGGATATTCTGTATACGAGGGCAAAAAATTGCTGTGATTTGCATTCGTTTGCCAGCATGTTTGTTTGGATTTGCACTGTGTTCACATCAGTCGGCGTGCAACATCATTCACATCAGCAAAGCCAGCTCAAAGAACCTGTAATGCACAAACAAGCCCGTATCTCAGTACAGAAATGCCCACTGTTTTCCTTTCAGGGATTCACACATCTCTGAGCTTGTGTGGCTACATGTTTTCCTCCGAAAGTGGCTTTGTCCTTGAGCATCCGCAGACTGAACTGCGGTTATTTACCTCAGGAATACAGATCTCACGTCATAAAGCTGTTCTCCTAATGAGAACATCCTCTGCTTTAAACAGCAGTGCATGGTAATATAATCTGTGAGGTGAAACTGAAGCACACTGACCACTAAAGATACTCCCACACGCCGTGATTTGTGGTTACGGAGTTCCCTTGAGTCTTCTTTAGTTTCTTAAATACACGAGCCGATACTTACGGCTCTCCATGGGCTCAGATTAATGCTGCAGACCTGCGTTACACATGGTTATGCAGTTTTATTTTTCATGGTCAAATGAAATAACATTCAAATACATACGGATACAGATGTAGTTAGGCTATACAATGTAAAATGTGAGATGATAGCTTTAAATTGAACATTAAGCTATAACTGTCCTGTAATTTGATTGGCTGAGCTGCTTTCACTGTTTACCAATCCGCTTATCTGTGTTTGTGCGGCTCTTTCTGCGGGATACATGCATGCCAGATTTATTTTGTTTTGTTCCTAAACCAGTTCAGCGTAAACTTCGCCCCGCAACAGATTCTAGAAGATTTCATTGGTCATATCAATCACAGTGCAGATTGCCTACACACAATGCTAAAACAAATCTGGCTGCATGGGCGGGATTTGCAATTAAACTGGTTTGGGGAAAAAAATCATGATAGTTACATCGATGTGCCAGTAGGTGGCGACACGTGGCTGTCTTTATGAGTTGTTGACTCTTTCATTCAGTCGTTTTGTTTAAACACACTGACTAATTCAGTAACAAAACCAATCCTTATGAGTGAGAGATTGAATCGTTTACGCATCCCATTCATTCAAACGCACTTATTTATTTAGGAATGAAACGCTACTAGTGACTTTTACTGAATGAGCCTCATGCGTACGGCTGAATCACAGTCTGCTAATATTCGTAACAAAAACACTGTCTTGTTTATGTGATATTGCTTAACATTCTTCACAAAGCTGCATGTGTTTCTCAGCTGCAGGTTATCAGGGCACTGTTGCCCAGGGGCTTGTCTTCATATATAAAAAATAATCAGTGCTGTGATCCATTGGCGTTAATTTCAACCGTCACCTAGCCTGTATTAGGAGCTATTTATGGATCCAATTATTTGTAGATGTGTTTAGTGGCCTTTCAAAGGCGCATGGGAAAAATATGCATCTTCTGACAGTGTCGGCACTGCAGGCTGATTCATTTTCTGGCTGGCATTTCTCTCAAACCTTGTGCTCAGCAGAAATGGCAGGTGATATTTCTCTTCAGCTCATTAATAAATGAAATCTGTTGTGTCATCAGTGCTGGTGACCCATTGCTGCACTGGAACATGAGACTGTCAAAATATCTAATAATTCATTTTCTTCAAACGCCAGGATTTCTACTGTTAGAGGAAATGTCTCTGGAAATGTATTTTGTGTTAAATCATAAGGGTGAGTAAATCTCTTAAGAAGTTATTAGCCTGCCAAATTTAGGCATGTTTTCTCTTAAAACCCGGAGGAATGCAACATTGAATCTTGGCGTTATTATTTCATTGAAAAAAAGAAAGAAAAAGAAGAAAAAAAAAGGTTATGTTATAAGCTAACCTACAAATATGCTTTATGTGGTGGTAATATCTAAGTATGGTTTTTATAGTCTAATTATTTTGAATATGACTAAATCACCCTGACTGCCATAAACCTTTCAGCACATTTTTAAGGATCAGTATAAATAGCTCATGAGGTAACGACTGTCATGTTTCTGTTTGTGCTTGGACCTCTCCCTCCTTCATTAGTTGATTTGGTTCAGCTGTATCTTGTTAGTTACTAAGGTTACTGTCATTGAGTTCATTTGCTCCAGCTGTGTCTCGTTTCCCTGATCTGTTCTGTGTATTTAAGCCCTCTGTTTGTAGTTTTGCGTTATATATTGTTATCAGTGATTTGTGGTTGTTTGTTCTGGTCTAAGTTTTGAATTAAAGTATCCTATTGTATCTCCTTCGTCGTGTGCTTGATCTTAACCACCTCACCCTGTTTTCACTTTCTTTTCTTTTTTACAGCGTATTCTTACGAAAATTCTGGATATCATCAAGCATCACATGTGAGTTGAAACACTCATTTATCTTTCTCATAGAGTTGTTTGTGAGGTGATGTTCATGTGTGGGACTTTATTTAGCCATGTTTGCATTAAAAGACTCTTTAACATTCTTGTTAACTCAGTTTGAACTTATTGCTTTTAGTTTTTACCTTGATACTTATACACTGCTGTTCAAAAGTTTGGGGTTGGGATGGTTTTTGAAAGCTGACTTTTATGCTCACCAAGGCTGTATTTGATCAAAAATACCATAAAAACACATAGTTAAATATTATTACACATTGAAATAATGGTTTTCTATTTTTTTGTATATTTTAAAATGTAACTTTGAGAAAATTATTGTGAAGCAAAGCTGAATTTTCAGCATCATTACTCCAGTCTTCAGTATCACATGATCCTTCAGAAATCATTCTAATATGCTGATTTGCTGCTCAAGAAATGTTTCTAATTATTATCAATGTTGAAAACATGGTTGTATTTGTTGTAACTGTTTACCTGGCCCCCAATGGAGAAAATCACCTGACTAGCGGCCCCCAGGCAGTTTGTGTTTGAGACCCCTGCTGAGTGAACCGAGCTGTTATATCAATTGCCGAATGCTGCCTAATGTCCCATGTCTCCATGTTTCATTAAATCGTTCCTTAAAATCCTGGGAGAACAGAATTACATCGTCACACAATCAACTTTAGGACAGTGTATCTATCAATCACATGCATGTAAACACATTTGTGAGATACATTGCACATTTATGTAATGTAATCACCAGAGTTATGTGATTTGTGCAGCTTCAATATATTTAGCTTGAGAATATTTCAATTTGCATTCATTCAGTGTGTTATGCATTGACATTAGAATCTGCTTTAAAACAAGGGCTAATAATCATTAGCCGTAATCATACTTTCCCTATTCAATAGCACAATATGCAGTCTATTACATTTATATTTTTTACCATTTAAAATACTATTTATTATTAAAATTAGTTGTTAATTTCTTATGTACTTTTTTTTTTTTTTTTTATATTTAAATATATTCATTTTACATATATACCCACATATATTATATTATATACATACTGTATGACACATTGCTTGGTATTCTGCCTTTTATACGTGTCACTGGAGCATTTTATAGTGAAATATTGATGCCTTAGAGCTTATAAGTGAGAGGAAACCTGAATAAATGGAGAATAAAAGTGAGAAAAAGATGGCGTGCATTGTTTGCATTTGCACCTACCTCATAAAATTTTATGAGGTAGGACCAAACAAATGGTGAGAATGAATGACATGCAGAATCAATGGAGAGTGATGATCAGATCTGAATAAAAATGAAAGTGGAAAAACCTCTAGATCGGATGCTGCCGGCTGAACGCGTTCCAGGCCCAATCGCTTCTCGTGTAGTTTGGTTTCTATCAATCAGGTGTGTGTTTGCAGTCCATTCAGTGTGTGTAAATAATCTGTCAGTCTCGTCTGAATGTGCAGCAAGAGTGACGGTGCATTCATTCACCCATCAATCATGGAGCTGCTCTCAGCCTGGAACGAGCGTTTACCATGTGGAAAATCTCTCAAATGTAAGTATGCAAGTTTTTTTTTATTGTTTCACTAACTCTCTACAGTACGGTAAACATGTTCACAAATATTAGAATATCCAATGCATTCATATTAATCTTGGTTAATATTCATTTATGAATTATACGTGTATAATGTATATTAATGTTAATATCTACATTTCTTTTATATACTAAATTTCTATACCATTTTTAATTAATCATTTATAAATATAAAATATTTATGGAAATTGTCCACTGTTCATGTTCATTCCTGGAAGAAAACTCAAGACTACAATGGAGGCGTTTCAGGGAGTTTAGAAACACTGACACTGATATAGAGAATATACGTTGGGGACTTTGCTTTGTAATTTGTCCCTTTTTATGAGTTGAGTGGATGATAAATTGTCTACATTGTGTTTCCCATAAATAAAACTAAATATAGTGCTCAATGCAATAGCATCTTGTTTTGTTTTTTGAGCCACAGGATCCACAACAAAATTCCATTAAAATCACAATATGTGGGTACTCACACCCGCATTGAGTAATTGCTCTCTCCTAATGTTATAGTCGAGCTCATTTAAGTCATTTGTGCTCGTGTTTGTTCTTAATTTCAAATAATCACACTTGCCTGATTGTCAAGACTAGCAGGCGGCTGATTGGGATCACAAATCATGGAAGCCTCCCTAACAAGCCTACAAGGTGACATTCGTAGTAATTGTCGGCCCACTTATCAGTGTAGGTGGGAGAGATTTCCTGAAAGGGAACTGAATAGGCACCTTTCAAAGAATAGCCTTAAGGTTAATTTTATTCTGCCTGACTTCTGAGTGATTATCATCACTGATAATTTGGTTTGTTTTTAGTATTATTTTATCTGTATTTGTACCTATATCTGTAAATTTTGCACATTTTTTTAGAAGTTAAATTAAAGGGATAGTTCACTTTGAAATAAAATTTTGGTATGTTTTAGCTTACCTCAAGGGCATCCAAGATGTAGGTGTCTTTTTTTCCGCAGTAGTTTCAATTTTGATATTTTTTAGGTCAAACCGTTCTTGTCTGTCAGTCATATAATGCAGGTCCAAAGTCCAAATTAAAACAATTCCCCATCGTCCAAATGAAACAATTCCCCATCGTAAGTACACATTGATGGCCTAAGACACGAAACGAGCGGTTTGTGTGAGAAAACGAACAGTATTTATATCGTTGTTATCTCTTGAAAACAGCACACGTCTAAATGATCTGACGGCGCGGGCGGGTATACATAGATGTCGCCTTGGCTACTGCAGTTCATTGGAACGAAACCGTAGCCAAGGCGACATCTATTTATATATCTATACCCGCCCGCGCCGTCAGATCATTTGGATGTGTGCTGTGTTCAAGAGATAACAACGATATAAATACTGTTCGTTTTCTCACACAAACCGCTCGTTTCGTGTCTTAGGCCATCAATGTGTACTTACGATGGGGAATTGTTTAATTTGGACGATGGGGAATTGTTTTAATTTGGACTCTGTGCTTGGGTTTTGAGACCGTGACCATCGACCTGCATTATATGACTGACAGACAAGAACGGTTTGACCTAAAAATATCAAAATTGAAACTACTGCGGAAACAAAGACACCTACATCTTGGATGCCCTTGAGGTAAGCTAAAACATATCAAAAATTAATTTCAAAGTGAACTATCCCTTTAAAGCAACTCTCTCGTAGGGAAATGTCACTCCTTTTACTCTGCACCATCAAAGCATCATTCTTGTTCTGTGTTTTAAATGTCACTCTGTTGGCGTATTCGTTTTGGAGGACTCCATTAGGTCTTTCAAATAAGATGATTAGCAAATGTCATTTATTTTTTCTTTTGTCAATGTTTTTATTTTCTGTGGTACACAAAAGGAGGATTTCATTGGTCCGAACTTGAGTTGTGGCTGCAAAAATGACAAAAGCAATGTGTGTTATGTAGTCAATCTTTGTTCGTAGGGAATTGTTTTTTCTTTCTTCAGTGTTTTTTTGGCCAAGTTTTCCATTTGTGTGTTTATGTTCAGTCAATATCCCGCTGGATTATGTAAGGACATTCCTTCCTAAAGCATTCGCTCTTCATCTTTGTGCACTTGACCTCTATCAGACTTTCCTCTCACTCTTGTGTATATGGTTACATTTCTCCTGAGAATAACATGTTTTTCTGCTTCATTCACTGCCAGTCTGAAAATCTTTATTGTTCAAAGTTGCTTGCTTATATTGCTTCTTGCCTTTTGCAAATGAAAGCTTTCTTCAGAAGGAGCAATTGAAGCATGTCTGTTTTCAGACCCTATAGAAATGAGTGATGTTTTTTTCCTCAGGACATGAGCTCTTTGTTCAAACCAAGACGGATTACATGTGTTCGAGGTCATGTCTCCGCAAACAGGGACTGGTGAACATGGTCTGCTCATGTTGAAAGCCTATAGTGTTGTAGTGAGTGCAAATGACTCGCTCCGTTGTGATGTTTCCTGGTTAAACAGTAAAAACTGCAGTCGGATGTAATCACACAGTCTGCAGAGTAGATGTTCCTCACAGATCTTAAATCTCCCAGGTGTCTGGATCTCTGAAGAGTTGCTATTACGTAGTTTTAATGATATATTTCATGACAATAGCTTTTTTTCCTTTTCCTGTTTTGGTTCTATAAATATTCTAAAACTCATGATTGGGTAAAACAATCATAAAAGGCTTGACCTCATTTGTGAAATGCCCTTTAGTTGCTTTTTAGCATTGTAGTAAAAAGTACTCTCCCGTCTCACAGGAAATAAGAGCCATGCTTTTCTCTCGCTTTGTGTCGCATCAAATTAGACTGGTGAAACCAGACAAAGTCAAGCACAACAACACTGAGAACCTCCTTGACACTTCATTTCAAAATGTACTCGTTCATTCAGTCCCATGTAAAGCATGCTGGGAACTTACAATGCCAGACTCTGTTAATGCCTGTGGAAATGATTCATGCAGTCCCAACACAAATGGATTAAGAAAACATATATTAAGCAAATTTAAGTGAACTGCACACAGTGAAATTAAGCCGAACATTTTTTTGATTGAATAAATCAGTCAATCAGCTAATAAACTTTTTTTTTTTTTTCTTTTTTTTTTTACTATGCACATTTTTCTCCTTTGTGGGGTGAAATACAAACAGTTATTACTTGACTATTTTTAGTGAATATTTTAGGTCAGCTCAAACCAGTCTGGCCATTCTCCTCTGACCTCATGGCATCAATAAGGCATTTTCGCCCGCAGAACTGCCACTCGCTGCATATTTTCTCTTTTTCGGACCATTCGCCGTAAACCCTCGAGACAGTTGTGTGTGCAAATCCCAGTAGATCAGCAGTTTCTCAGAGCAGCCTGTCTGGCACAAACAGCCATGCCACGTTCAAAGTCACTTAAATCACCTTTCTTCCCCATTCGATGCTCAGTTTGAACTTCAGCAGATCGTCTTGACCGCGGCTGCATCTGAAATCCTATAAAAGCTGCATTCGGAGGATGCATTAAGGCATCAAGGAATATCCGAATCCAGTGTTCGCTTCACTTCCTCATTTAGATCATTAGACTGCTACGCTGCCTCAGAAGTCTGTCCCAAATCAGTTTTGTGAGGTGCCTTCTTACACAAAGGCTGCCTACAAAGTCATTGCCTGATAGGGCAGCGAGGCAACAAGTCAGCCGCCTAGTGTCAGATGCAGCCCATGTGCACATGCCTAAATGCATTGAGTTGCTGCCGTGTGATTGGCTGATTAGATGCTGTTGAACGTGTGTGTGTGTGTGTGTGTGTGTGTGTGTGTGTGTGTGTGTGTGTGTGTGTGTGTGTGTGTGTGCCCTTAGGGCACGTTTACATGACAACGATATACTAAAAACAGAAAAGTTTTTCCTTTGCGTTTATTATGTAGTCTACAATGTCAAAACGCCCCCTGTTCACACGGATCCATGAGAAACGGCTTAAATCGCTGTATTCTGCTGCCAGGCCAGTAGTTGGCGATGTCACTTTGTAAAGAAACACAACGCGCCGATAGACTGAACACGTAATACGCATTTTTCTGAAAGTCTAATATGCTCACTAGGGCTGAATTTATACGTTTAAAAAATACAGTAAAAATTGTGATATTGTGAAATTACTATTATTATTATTACAATGTAAAACTTTATTTTTATTGTATATTAAACTGTAATTGATTTCTTGTGATGTCATTACTCCAGTCTTCAGTGTCACATGATCCTTCAGAAATCATTCTAATATGTTGATTTGCTGCTCGAGAAACACTTATTATTATCAATGTTGAAAATGATTTTGCTGCTTAATATTTTTTGGAAACCATGATAAAAAAATTAAGTGTTCTTTGAATAGAAAGTAAAAAAAAATTGCATGTTAATCTTTTGAAGCATTAGATATCTTTGCTGTCGCTTTTGATCAATTTAATGAGTCCTTTACATTTACATTTATTCATTTAGCTGACGCTTTTATCCAAAGCGACTTACAGTTGCTATATGTCAGAGGTCGCACGCCTCTGGAGCAACTAGGGGTTAAGTGTCTTGCTCAGGGACACATTGGTGTCTCACAGTGGATTCGAACCCGGGTCTCTCACACCAAAGGCATGTGTCTTATCCATTGCGCCACACCACCCCATACTGAATAAAAGACACTGTTCATTTATTTCAAATATTGTGTATGGTTTTACACTCTGAATTGAAATTTTAGGCACATACCTCTTTCTCTCTCTTGAGAGCTGAAACTTTAGTTCTTCGGCTGTTTCACTTCACTGCCAAAACCTGCCCACTCACTGCACAAAAACAAGTTATGGCTATAAAAAGAAGTGTGCTGAAGTTTATTTTGTACAAATAGAGTTTTACTGTGTAAGTCAAAGCGTTGTTCTTTGAGGCTTTGCAGCTTGTGTCAGAGCTGTAATCGTGAGCAGTGTGTTCACTGGAGTTATTGAGACAGATTTACAGTATGAATGATGCATCACAGAGAAGTGAAGGGCAGATGCCGTTGGGAAAGACATCTCGTCACCCAATAAACATGTGCGCACTTCAGGCCATTCAGCCAACTTTCGTAGAATGCGTGATTGGATGATCTTCACACACTTATGATGCACACGTCAGCATCCCTGTAGTGTATTTATTTACTGTCGGTGAAACCCGGTTGTGGGGTCTGTGAGTGAGCAAGTTCCTCATTATTTTTTCACACCTTGAAATTAAATCTTAAAGGGTTAAAACAGTTGTTCAGCACACGTGTGTAACGCACAGAACCACAGACTGCATGTCAAACGGTTTGCTTAGATTTGACAGCACTAGATCTGATAATATAGCACTAAACGGATGTTTTTGAGTGAATCTCCTTGTGAAACCTGTCGATAAACGTCACACTAAAACCAAAGAAAGATTTTTTTTTTTGCGTTGTCATTGATTTTTATGTACAGTCGTGTCCAAAAGTGATATTTGTTTTAATGACCCTACAAGTTCGATTAAACCATCAAAATATGAGGATATTTTAAATATGAGAGAACAAAACACTTAACTTGGTTACGGTTATTATCTGACAAAATAATTTGGCAAAAAAACTGTAATGCAACTTTGTGAAATTCACCGCTTTAGGTTGATCCTTCATTTGTACAGGTACCTAACAATTCCTGGGTAAAAGTTGAATTTCATTTCATCTAAAGCATCTTGTACCCAGTTTACAGGGACGGTCCTCTGGGGCTTTAATGCCCCGCTCAGAAGCACAATGGTAATAAAGCAGCTTTGTGATTGAGTGTCCTCACTGGGACTGAACCTGCAACTATTCCATTTGTAGCCCAGAGCTTTAACACTTACCTGCATCCCAACATGCTTGAATGAATATGCATGAGGATCAATTCAAAGGTAAAGATTGATTTTAATCAATCGATTTTAATCAGGTCTCTAATTTTAAGAGACCTGCAGTCATCAGATTCACAGGGATTTTTAGAGACCTCAATGAATTATTAATAGAGACTGCATAGGTTTCCTCAAGCAAACTAAATTTAGCACATATCTTGAGGGTACTTATTTTGAGATGTGCTAATGTGAAGATTCTACAGCTCTCTGAATGCAAATAATGGCCTAGTCAGGCCTTTCAATGGTTTATTGCCTTGACTATTGGAAATCTTTAGGAACAGGAATCAGAATTGAGGCGCTGGTTTATGTTTCTGCAAGTGGGTGCACTCTTCTCTGTTCCTCAGATTCATAAAACATTAGCCTTTTCCTCACTGTATTTTTCTGTCTGAGAAAAGTCTTGTTCTCCATGTGATGGTGCGCTTGATGAATTCATTAGCCTACTCAAAGGTTAAGTGTCTTGTGAAGAAACACACACGGACTGCAAATACATTACCAACCAAACAAAAACACATCTCCATTCTCATTGCCTATTTTTTTCCACGATTGTTGTCGGGAGTGTCTCTTTCGCTGATATTGATCTTATGTGCCAGAGAAGCAAGAGTGCAGCCATCTTTTTGTGTTTGAACTTCCTTTTTTTTTTTTTGGCGGTATCTCTGTATATTTCTATGGCATTGGTGTCTAAGAGTAATTAATTAGCTGGTGAAGCGAATACTTACTGTTGAGTTAGCGAAATTTATTATGAGCATTGTAATGTTTGAAGCGGATGTCATAAGAAATGTAAGTAGATTGGGAAGATTTTAAAAGGAGTTCATTTATAAATCCATAAGATCTTACCTTCATGCTGTGGAAATATAAACCAAGACACAGCGAGCGCAGCGCTGAAAAGGGGCAGGGCTACATAAGGACTATACCTGATGATTTTTTTGAAAATATCGAATATTTTGTTAAGGCTATACTTTCAAAATACATTATAGTATACGAATACTCAAATATAAGTATATTTCAAAATACATTATAGGATAGCCTACTAATACTCAAATATAATACACTAATGAATTGGTAATGTATTTGGAACACAAATAAAGTACACTTTAATCACTAATCAAGCATGTAATTAATCCCTACACAGGCATAATGTATAGGCTACTAAGTACATTTAAAGTTATGCTTTACTTCAATTTAATTACAACTAAAATATACTTAGTACAAAATTAGTTGTTCCAAAATAGCACACTTCAAGTTAACTAATCATATACACACTTGAAGTATACTGAATAAGTCTGGTTGCAAGTATAGGCTACTTGGCATATATTTTATTTTCACTAGGGATTCATTGCATGAATGACTTAAATAAAATGCAATAATATCAGGGTATTGATTTAATTTTCCATTTTATCTTAAGGTCACATTGTAAAGTGTACACAGAACTAAGCACCGAATCAATTTTGCTTAATACCTTTATATATTAACTTATTGGCTCTTTGAATCAATAACGGTTTATTGAAACTTGACTTGCAGTCCCATATAGACTTGACATCTAGCCTATAGGCGTAGCTATATTTACATGTCCATGTGAGGGCTTTAAAACAGTAGTAAGCTAAATTAAGCATCGCACTTGTGCTTTTAAAACACAAACAATATGTAAAAGAGCGCGGGCGTCGAGACGTGTTTTCAAAAGTTGAACTTTCCAACTTTTAACTTGACGAGGCGTTTTAAAACATGGCGCGAGAAACTGAAAAAGCAGAGGAGGTGCAATAACGGCCAAAGACGCTTGTTTAACGCATTAATCTATATGTTTAGATCTAAAACAACATTTTCTATTTATTTTTTTCATCACCAGGCTCGCTAGGGCGAACAAAGTGCAAGAATTTATTCAAATCTATATTATTTGACGTTTATAACGTGAGTGAATCTTCAAAAAGATCAGGATAGCTAGGCTATACTCACCAATAGCAGATTACAGGACGATATGTCTGTTATCTTCTGAACTATTCTGAGATGTGTCAAAAGTCTGCAGTCTTTTTCATATTTTATATCTCCAATATGACCGTTGTTGATGAGGAACTTAATATGATGATCACGATCAATATGAGCCGATACTACCAGTGCGTGCAATTGACTCCTCCCCCATTAAAACTTTTGTAGGCACATTTACAACATTTATTGCCCCCCTTTTTTTTAGGTTTTTAATGACTTCTTTTTTAATGAAAGTGACAGAGTAAAAAAAAGAAAATCATTAGGAAATCTTTGGGGGGCTGAGCCGGTGATAAGCTAATTTCAAGCCCCGGTCCAGCGCCAACACTTAGTTCTTTTAATTTAACAGGAATGAGAAGAGCATTCTTTAACACCAGAGTGATTAAAAATAAAGCTATACCGAACACCCATGAGAGCTCTTTACGGTTAAATGAGTTTTCTTCTAGGTAAAGCTTTAAGGATTAAGGAAACAAGCAGAGATCTCAAGAGCTTTTAAATGCTCTTTCTGTTATTTGTTTGTTTTAATTATTTATTTTATTGGTACACTTATAAGGTCTCATTTGTTAACATAATGTATTAACTAATATGAACTAACAATAAGCAATACATTTGTTAAAGTATTTATTCATCTTTGTTAATGTTAACTAATAAAAATACGTTGTTCATTGTTTGTTCA
This sequence comes from Rutilus rutilus, assembly GCF_951802725.1. NCBI lineage: Eukaryota > Metazoa > Chordata > Actinopteri > Cypriniformes > Leuciscidae > Rutilus > Rutilus rutilus. The sequence goes on along the minus strand of NC_140216.1, from coordinate 4,455,821 downwards.
TGTTAGTTCACCGTGCATTAACTAATGTTAACAAATACAACTTTTGATTTTAATAATGTATTAGTAAATGCCAGAATTAACATGAACAAAGATTCATAAATGCTGTAAAAGTGTATTTCATTCGTAGTTCATGTTAACTAAAGTAGTTAAGTAACCTTATTGTTAAGTGTTACCATTTTATTATACTCTAATAGGTATTGAATGTTTTATAAATAACTGTAAAAATATTGACTCTTGACAGGTTTTCAGCTTTAAATAAAATATATATTTTTATAAACAATGTTTCTTATACATTGCAAAAACACACACACACACACACACACACACACACACACACAGAGAGAGAGAGTTTATAGGCAAAGCAAATAATTTAGTAAGCAAAAAAAAAATTGTATGTCACAGTTGCTGGAAGCTAGTTTGCATATGTTTAGCCTATGCTTTATGCATCCATGATAGTTCAGGTTGCTGTGTTCTGTACGTGTCCTGTTCTGTTTTCATTAAGTTCAATTAAGACACGACATGTGTTGGCAGGGCTGGTTTCATTTAGCTCATTAAAGTTCATTAAATACTGTCTAATCACTCAGAGAATCACGTGCACCTGTTTTAGTCTAATAGGGAGTCACAGCAGGAGAGAAAAGCCAAGACGTGTGAACGCTCTCATTCTCACAGCAACACGGGTGTGAAAGAGACTCTGCAGAGATGATGTGATTACTGTAGTGGTGCGTTTACTGCAGAGAGACCTGTCAACATCTCACACACTGCAACACGGCCATCACACTGAGTGATTTATGTGCAGACAGCACCATTTGTGTTAAATAATGTTCATCGCCACTAGCAGTCACTTCTCAGTGTCAAAATTTTAAAACTGCCTAAAAATAGGAGACCTGTTATTTTATCCTGTCACTGAATACATTTTCTCACACCTTCCACTGAAACCAGTTAAACCAAAATGCACTCTCTCCATGTTAATTGCTTTTCTGTGTTGATGGCAGATTTATTTAGATATTAGATGCTTAGCAAAAGATTGATTTATAAAGTGACACCGCATGCAGAAATAGACCTAACTGGAGATAACAATTTGTTCTACATTGAGTACATTTTAAAGCTGTAAAATCAATGAAATATACCTTATAAATTGAGTAAATGTAAGTAAAAGTGTAAGTAGATCTGAATGAACTACATTTTGTACATGACCAATACTCTCAGAAAAAAAAAGGTACAAAAGCTGTCACTGGGTTCAAAAGGGTTCTAATATGTACCATTTAGGTACTAATATGTACACTTTTGGTACCAATATGTACCTTTGAGGGACTAAAATGCACTCTTTAGGAACAAAGGTGTACTTTTTGAAAAGGTACCGCCACAGTGACAGCTTTTGTACCTTTTTTTTCTGAGAGTGTATTACTTTTGTGCAAAAACGCACAAAATAACACTATATAGGCTAAAGTCCGTATATAAAAGCGTGCTAGGAACATTTTCCCATCCTTTTTGTGCGATTGTTAATAGTGACCAACTTCTTAAGTTGTTGTTAAAGATGAAGAATATTAATATGAAGTTAGTAATAATTGTAGGCTCAAATTGTGAAAGAATGGTTGGGAGGAGCATAAATAATCATTTCCACACATGAGTTCAGACATTAAATGTTGTGATGTTATTTCCATCAAGAGGTGCATACATTTTTGGTCAAGATCTTGTATTGACGAAGCAAGAGTCCAGCACTCTGTAAAGTCTCCTCCAGCACATCCCAAAGACTTTTAATGAATTTAAGTGGCCAATTCACTAAGACAGGTTTAAGTTAAATGCATCTAAAGTGCTATATGGTGCAATTATACTGTGCCCTACAAATGTTAGAAAATGCTTTTGGCAAAGTGGGTTTTTAGATAATATTATAATAAATCCTTATGTTTTTTTTGCGATTACTTTGCATCAATAAGAGACAATGCAATCTATGAAAACATATACATAAGCTAGATATAACCCATTTTTTAACAGTGTTCTAAATGGCCTGTTGTGCTCTAACCTTAACTGGCAATCAGTGACTCAAGCTGTAAATGTGTGCTGACCTAATAATCTTCAAATTCAACCCATGAAATTATAAGGATTTATGCTGATTTTGTCCAAAACCCTACTGTGAAACCTTTTAAGGAAGCCTACTTTTTAATTAAAAAATCAACCCCATTGGACTAGCAATCAGTTCAAACTACAACCTTATAATGCTTTTTTTCTTTACTTTTGTGTATTTGTTAATTGGACTAAATAGGGAAGAAAAAGCAGTCGTCAAGCCCAGCATACATCATTTCGGTTTAAAAAGCATCCCAGGTGAAATCAATGCCCAGAGTGAGCAGAGCTGTAATCTAGACAGGGTGGCAACTTTAAAGAAGCTTTATAATTTAGGAAATGTAATATTGTGATGTTTACAAATAATTTTTTAGAGTGAATAACCGCAAAAACAGCCAAAAAGCCGTAGAACGTCCCCTCTAAATACTGAGCTGTAATCTAGACAGGGTGGCAAATTTAAACAAGCTAATATATAAGATAATTTAGGGTATTTTTGGTTCCACGTATATTTCCATTTGTGTTATTTCATAATATTTATTTAGTTTGATGACTTGATGAATTATGAGTGAGTAAAATCATCCTCACAACATCTGATGGCTGAGCCCTTTTAAGCATCACTGTTTTTTTTTAACAAGAATCCCCATGATTATCCTTCAAAACACAAAGGACACCCAACCTAATTTTCCCATAAATAGTCACAATCCAGCTCCTCAGACAACCCTACTTGATGAATCCATCTCTTCAAGCACCTCTAAATGGCCATTGATGATTCTTCTTCTTCCTTCCTTCCGGTTTTTTTTTTGAGTTGAACATTATTATGCTTTTACGATTTTCTGTCAATTTTTAAAAAAGAGACGCACAAGGTGATTTTGTTTTTCTTTATATATACACTGTTGACCATCTTTGAAGCACATTGTGACAGCAATCACATTCATTCAGATCCTGAAGTGTTCACCCAAAAAAAAATTCTCTCATTATTTCCTCATTCATGTCATGCTATTTTTGGAACACAAAATCAGAATTTTGATTCTTTACGCAGATGTTTTACATATACAGTTCATAGTGACCATAGACTGCCAAGCTTCAACCACAATTTAAGCCATTATACACTTTTAAAGGGGCCGACGCCCATTATGCTTTTGTACATTTTCACTTTTCTTTAGTGTGTAATAATGCTGCTGTTTGAACATGTAGAAGCTCTGCAAAGCACACAGTCACTCAAAGTGAGTCATTCTCTACATCAGTGTCACTGTTTCTGAACTCCCTGAAACGCCTCCATTGTAGTCTTGAGTTTTTTTCCAGGAACGAACACCACCAATATTCCTCGTTTAAATAATTCCCGCCCAAGGCATACTTGAAATGTTGAAACTCACGGTTAAGGTAAGGAGCGGGACATTTTTCGAACACACTCGAAGCGGTTGACCAATCACAACACACTGGTCCGGCCGACCAATCAGAGCTCATTGTGCTTTTCAGAAGGAGGGGCTTCGTGGAGATAGGAACTAAACAGAGCGTTACTGACAGACTGGGAAGAGAGGAGCTGCAACAATGGAGAATCTGAAAAATAAGGTGTTTTTTGAACATTCAAGCAATCATCTTGCCCTTTTACAAAAATCAAGACTTTGTAAAAGGGCATAACAGGTCCTTTTTTAAATCAAAACATTTATGCAATCTCGCTCTCAAATATGTTGCCTATTTGCCATTGCCAGTGACTTTTGATGATACTGATGTCCAACAATACAAGTGCGAATTATTTGATTTGAGAATGAATGATGACTAAAATGTCAGGCCTTCAAGGCTTTTATACGGCTTGGAATATGGCGTGAATAATATGAAATGATAAAACATAAAGCTTTTTTTTAGCTCGGCAGGTCACCATAAACTTGTATGGAAACAAGTTGTGTAAAGATTTTCCAATATTCTCAATTCATGTTCCACAGAAAAACAGGTTTTCAACAACATGGGTTGAGTAAACTATCCCTTTAAGGCTGGACAGTCCATCCACATAAATTTTTAATCACAAGCACACACCACAAAGATAGTTTTCTGGAGAGCCATGCAATATCATCACTACAATAAACCGCAAACAAGAATGTATGAATTCAGTGAAACACGTCTATGGTGAATCCACGGATAAAGACGGCAAGCCTAAACATTTGAATGAATGATTTATGTGCTAAGGCCATTGTAAAACATTAATTGACATTCCTAAACAGGAGCGTAAATGAAATGTTAGTGAAGCAATGTGTCAGAGAAGCTTTTAACTGGGGTTGTGTCTCTGAACTCTGAGCTATAATTAATTCGAGATCACAGTCAACTGATTCCAAACACGTAAGCTGTTATGCTTGTGGTCCATTAATGAGGCACTGTATATTTATTACCCTGTTCCAGACAGTCAAATATCTCACATTCAAGGTATTGCCTGAGATATTGTGCTGCCATTTGGTATTTTACATTCAAATGTAGGCCTACCTGTTGTTACATCTTTCTAGAAGATCCAAGCTTGAAACCACAATGTGATACTCTTGCTGTTCCATGTTCAATAGTAAGTGCATTCACCCAATTCAACCTAACGCCTCATACTAGCACATACCATAAATTAGGGTGACCATATTCCAGTTCCTGTCCGGCCGGGATTTCGAGATCGCCCAAAATATCCGCGATTCGGCTTTTGCTTTCTCGTCGCCATTCATTTTGTTTACATGTACACCCTTTGATTCAGTACTGAATTAATTCCGATTGGTTAATCTGAATGTAGTGTTTACATGAACGCTAAACAAGTGATCGGTTGATGTGCGTGTAAGCATTGCTAAGAAAATTCCTGTGTTTTCGTCTCGATCGGGATCCGTGTGAATCAGAATGCATGACCTGCAAAGCTGGCACGTATGTGTCAGTATCAAATAACGTAATAATGTAAACATAATGAATGGTGACTGTAGAAAGCAAAAGACGAATCCCGGGCATTTTGGGCGATCTCGAAATCCTGGCCAGATATGTCCTGGTTAAACAGGACGTATGGTCACCCTACCATAATAGCCTACAAGACACCATCAGCAGCATATCGTCGCTGTCGGGCGGAACCCTTGTACAAAACTAGCACTTTTCAGGAAATGGAAAAAACAATGACAACAGTTTAATTATTTAAATAATAAAAAGTTGATATTGTGGCTTTATACATGGTCAGACACTTGCATTTGTCATTAACATTTCACCAAAATCAAGCTCAAATGGAGTTATGAGGTTTTTGACCGGTGAATGTCAGACATGTGTTTTATCCGTCATTAGAACTCCCACATCTGAGGCGGTAAGTGCATCGCATTACATTTTCATCATCTTACAGGTTATACAGTTTTTATTGTAGCAATGTGGACGTTCAGTTTTTTCAGTTCAAAATCTCATGTTGTAAAAGCTGAAGTATACTTTGCAGTGCACAGGCTATTTAAGACAGTATTGTCTGTGACTCACTCAACAACAAATGCTGACTAGCCCTATTCGGACGGTAATTGTTTCTCATGTGGATGTCTGTTATAATAAATTTGCATGCGGCGCCTCAGTGATAAAACTCATGCATTCGGATGGTGATTTATTGATGGTGGAGGAGCGAGTTTTGTAATCCCGAGAACGCGCTGCTCACGTGGTCAGTCGCATGATTGTCTACTGTAAATGTATGAAAGTGAGGCTGTGAGGGATAGACTTGCCGTGTTTCCAATGGCATCCGCTGTAAAAAGCTGTATAAAACTCCTAGATTACTTACAATTTTCCACTGCTTATATTGTTCGGGAGTTTTTGGTCAACTGAAATTTCTTGGAAAGATATTTTCCCAGTGTTTCATGAGCAGAACAATCCAAAAACACATTAAATAACAGTACAGCCCATTGAAGAGATGCATGTCTGTCCCTCACAGCCTCGCTTTCATTCCCATTAAAAATCAAAGATGGCGCTGCTGTGAATAAGGTCTATTGCAATAATATAAAAAAATATATAAAAAAATAAGAAGCGTATGATATATTTGAAATGGTTTTCTGTCTTATATAATTTATTTTAAAAATATTTAAATTAGCATAAACAAGTTAATGCAGCCTCTAATTTACATGAGGTCAAAATAAAGCTGCTTGGTTTGTATTTTTAATGTTGTGCTTATAGCCACAATAACGGCCCATTTCAAATGTTTACGTGCTATTTTCTCTTTCTCCTTTTTGTTCGCTGAGGTGGAGCTGTGATGAAATATTGTAAATACTTTCCAGCACTTCAGTAATAAAAGTGTACACCTTTAAAAAGCATGCATATTACAGTGAAGTACAACATTTATCGTACATATGGTGCTCGGCAGTGATCAAAAAGGATCTAAACAGTGAATTTTGAAGTGATCTCTTCTTGTAAACTCAGAGATGTGGATTCGGACGGTAATTAAATCACCACACGACCTTGGTGTTTGTCAAAAACAGTAGGTAATTTTGCCGGGATTTTTACGCGGGTGGTGGAAGAAAAATACTGTGTGGTGGATTTTTAATAGATAAAATAGTAAACTGTATCAAACTAACCATGTCTCTAACATCTAACCTTACTTCCTTTTTCAGGCCTAACATGATAACACTTTGAAACACAATGTACTAAAACGTTCTGTCCTGTGTTTTTGGATGTTGTATTTTTGCCATACCCCTTTGACTTTGGTTGTGTGAGTGTAAAAATAACAAATAAGGGAACTGAAACTAGACAGATGACTAAATTTGAAACTTGTGATTAACAATGAAGTAATCATTAAAACAAAGTTTGCTTTACCTGGTAACAGAAGGGTTTGTCTATGAAAACCAATCAAATTGTGGGGAAATTATGTAATGCAGCATGACATTTTTGCCATACTTCCTTATTCTATAAAAACTATTGTATTCTTTTAGCTGGTGGGATTCTCAATGGGATTTGTCTGAGATCCTCCAGCCTTCTTCTTGGGGGAGATTCTCTGAGAACTGCTCGAGAGATCCTCCGGCCGTGATTAAAGCATTTAGAGGACATTTGCTGAGGTCTGTTTGTCGATTATTCCTGGGCAGGAAGTAAGCTAGTTATGGGAACAGGTATTAGCACCCAGCCGACGTCGATGTGTAGACACGCTAGGGTATAGGATTAGACTCAGCCGACGTCGATGTGTAAACACGCTAGGGTATAGGATTAGACTCAGCCGCCGTCAATGTGTAGATGCGCTAGAGTATAGGATTAGACTCAGCCGACGTCGATGTGTAGATGCACTAGAGTATAGGATTAGACTCAGCCGCCGTCAATGTGTAGACCCGCTGGAGTATAGGATTAGACTCAGCCGCCGTCGATGTGTAGAAGCGCTGGAGTATAAATATTATAGGCCCAGGTAGACTTAGGTCAGATGAGATAGGACTTAGTAAGGTTTAGGGAAAAATCTACGACAACTGACATTCTGGATTCGGATGGCAATAAAATCACCAACTAACCCCTGTAAAGGTTGAAAATTCCTTCCGACCCCATGAGAAACAATTACGGTCCGAATAGGGCTTAAGACACTCTTCTCCGTTCCTCAAATATGTAAACATTAGCCTTTATATATAGTTTCTTGAGTAAAGAAAATGCTGTACTATTCAAACAACCAGTTCTTTATTTACCCTTACATTGCAAACAAGCAGAGACGGTCTAAAATGTGTTTGGCACTTCATTCACGACAGTGGTGTGTGGGGTTATGAGGTTTGACTGACAGTTTGAGTTCAGAGGTTTAGTCAAAAGCCTTTTGATCATTTTCATTGGTTAAATGTTTGCAAAACCCACAGACAGGCGTAAAGGGCGACCAATAGAAATGATTTTCCGTCTGACAGCGACGATATATAGATGTCTGGACACAGAGTGAAAGCTCCACATTTCATGTTCAGAGGGTTAAATCCACACCTAACTCTAGCTCACTGAGGTGTTTTGACCCTCTATGCTTGTTGTCCGCTGGGCTGGTCACCGCTTCCCAGGTCCGACTCGGCTTCTCCGCTTGCGCCCCCTTTCCTTGCGGAGAGTCGGTCCAATGATTTAGGAGAAGAGTTGTGATTCCTTCTGCAGAAGCAGCTGGCTATGTCCGCTCGGAACGAGGGTGTGAAGAAACCGTAGATGACCGGATCGCAGCACGTGTTGAGGTTTCCGAAGACGAAGAGGGCGTGATGGACGTATTCCGGCATCAACTGCAGCATTCGAGGCTGGAACCAGTACCAGATGCCGAGCAGGTAGTACGGCGTCCAACACACCACAAATGATGCCACAATGATGATGGTCATCTTCAGGGTCTTCATGCGTGCCTTCGGGATAATGTCGGTTCCACTGCGTCTCAGACAAGGTTCTCCACCTACAAAAGCAAGCGGAGAGAGGACATGTGAGGCATGTGCTTTCTGACCTGCTTTATCATTTTGACGCAGAAACAGTTTTATACATCAAATTAAAAATGTAAAAATGTTCATATTTTTGTCTTGATTTTCATTAAAAATATCTATTACATTTTTAAATAAAAACATCTTATCAAGATACAGAAGCAAAATGACTTTATGATATTATGTCTTGTATGAAAAAAAAAATATATATATATATATATTCTAAATTAAGTGAGTTTGTGCTTAAACCCAGAGGGGTCAGAAAAATAAGCTTGAAAATAAGAATTTTTTTTCATATGAATTATGTTTCCAAACTGTTTTCAAGATAAAAGCAATCATAATGATGTCTGTTTTTGAGAAAATGGCCTCTAAAGATTACAAATATTTTGCAGAATTTAATACGAGAATTAATATAGTCAGTATATAAATAAGACATCAAGAAAATAAAAAATATGCAGTGTTGGATAACTTGAACTCTGTACTCCCGTTTGAATTGAGGCAGCTACAGTGATCCATCACACCACATGAAAGACTCAAAATGACTTTTTATTATTTATTTTTTTTGTAATAAAACTGAAGTAATTTAAAAGCTGAAGCCCTAGATAGAATATACAGTAGTGGCCAAAAGTGATGTCCAGAGGGGATATTTATTTTTAATGACCCTACAAATTTGATAAAACCATCAAAATATTTGTAATAATTTAAATGAGGGAAGAACAAAACACTAAACTTGGTTAATCTACTTATCTGACAAAATAGAAGGGCAAACTACAGCTACAGGTTTTAAAATACATAGAAAAACAAAAAGCTCACAGGAAAAAAAAAGCATACATTGACAACATCATAGTCAGTTATTCATATTTTGTTGGTTCTCTCTTGTTTTGGCATGTGTTCATAATTTCTTTGTGACAGCCTGGCCAAAAATTACGTCCACACAATTTAGCATGTTTCATTGCGTTATGACAAATGAAAACTCGGAGCACAACTAGCAATATGCTTACTTTGAATAATCTTTATTCAAATTTGTCGTCAAATTTCCTAGGCCGGACATCACTTTTGACCACTACTGTACATCATCAGTGGTTGAGAGCCAAGTTTTTCATCAAATTCAGTACATATGAAACCATGGGAATTTGGATGCAGTTACGCTGTATATCAATGACAGATACCATGTCAGAAGAGAGCATAAGTCAGTTACCTTTACCACGAGGCATCTGGCGGTTGATTTCCACAAGGATTCGAGTATAGCAGAAGCTCATTACCAGTAAAGGGAACACATACAGGGTGACAAAGTGGAACATGTTGTAGGCTGTTTCCTGCCAGCGGTGCTGGAAGCTTCCATGTGTTACACACTGCACAAAGTCGACTCCTTCAGCCTTAATTGCCCTGAAAATAAATAACTGAAACGATAAAAAGCAATTTATAAAGAAAAGTGTCGATGAGAGGAAATTAAAGCACAAGGCATTTTAATGAACACAGTAACACACTAGCATAACACTATTAATATCAACGCAAGAAAAAGCACTGAAGAAACTGAGGGCTTAAATACACATGAATGGCAATCAACAGAACAGGTGAGGGCTAATCGGGAACCATAGTAACAAACAAGCTGCAGGAAAAACTAAGAAGACTAGGTCAAACCAAAACAAAGGGACAATAACTATATCAAAACAGAACCTATTTCTCAAACTTCATTTCACAAAAGCCTTGTGAATCTAACTTGATCATAAAACATGCTAGCAACATGATAAATCTTATTAGAAACATTCTAGCAGCATGCCAAATCATGCTAGCAACATGTTAAATCATGCTAGGAATGTGGTAAATCATGTTAGAAACATGCTAGCTAGCACTGTGTTAAATCGTAGTAGAAAAATGTTATAACATGCTATAAACATGTAATCAGTGTGTTAAAACATGCTAGCAACATGTTAGCAATTATCTAATTCATGCTAGAAACTTGGCTGCAACAATCTTAATCATGTTAGCAACTTGTTAAAATATGCTAACAACTTTCTAAAACACGTTAACATTTTATTGACTTCTTTGAGTAAAATCTAAAAAGCTTTTCAAATCTTTGTCAAGCCAACATCAAAGTTTGTCATCAAACTTTAGTCATCTAGTTGTTATTGCATGGGAAAGATCGACCAGCACAGCCTTCAGAATTTCACCTTATGTTTTACACAGGAAAAAGAAAGGTTTGGAACAACATGAGGGTGAGTGAATGATTTGTATTTTTCAGTGAACTAATCACTTTTGTATAATCCGCTGATTAAGTCTGATAATATTGACAGCTTTTTCAACTGTTCTGCATAAAAATATTAGCATGCCTTCTACGAATATCTAAACCATATGAACTGTAAACCTTTCGAAGAATCCAAATATACCTATTTTTATCGTTTTACACATTTTGAATCAGCAAGCCAAAGCATTTTCATGTCATGGCTGCTTGGATTGTGATGTTAAAAATCTCCTTAGTGTTGCTGCATTGTAGGGGTTTCCCTTACATTTAGGCACTATATGGGATGTAAAATGTATTTTGAACAGGGGGAAAACACATCTCTGTTGAACTTGAACTAAATATTGTATATTCTTGTCATGTTATCACCTTGTGCTTTCAGATAAAAGAAATTCATTTGCTCCATGTCAGTGTCATTTTTCCATGTGACATCTCTATATTCTCCAGCACGATTTATCAGGTAGCACACAGTGTGACAGAGAGAAGCCCTTTTTTTTCTCTCTCTGGGGGAAGTTTCAGAACAGAATACAGGAGCGAGGAGCTAAGATATATTGATATCTACAATACACCACACACTTCGTCTTAATAGTTGTATCTCTTTCGCATTATCCATGGCTGCCTAACTGACCTTGTCTCAGACAGGCTTCTTTATCTCACTTGTAATTATTTTAAACGCCACGGTCTCATCCACAGGCTGCTAAAAACGACATTACTGGGATTAAGTGTGTGGAGAGAAACAAAGACACACCGAGAAGATTCAGTCAGGTGTTTTAAAGGTTACAGAAAATGCACCCGGGACTAGTCTAGCTTGACAAATAGGATCTATAATCAATGCAGCAAGTGCTCACGGAAGAGTCACTGATCCAGGGTCAGCTATTGCACCACTTTAAGCTACAACGGATTGCTTAATGAAATGCTCAAGCTATCAGGAAAAGTGTGTGGCAAACTGAAAGTGCAATTTCCCTAAAAACAAATGACATCCACCATTTTAATTTGAAAGAAAACTAAACTCGGCTCAGTTTGGCTGTGTGCCACTTTTCTTCCACAAAGGTGAAGTGTGTAATTTTCGCACCACTAACATCTCCAACTGGAATTACACAGCTGTTTTCCAACAGGTTTCCAGAACACTTTGTCCATCTGTGATTGGTGGGATAGTCAAGTACTTCCACCTTCTCATATTGCGTATTGAATCGGTGTTATGTTGGACTAGTCAGGATGCGTTGCATTTTTCTGGGAAATCAAGTTACGAACGCCTTGCTAAAGCTGAAGCACAGAGGCTTTCCTCTCGACTGGATGGTAAAATGGTCCATTACTCAAAGCGTTCAACATGTCCATGTTTCAGGTGTATCTTGTGGTCAAAAGGATGAATAAGCACCATACAAATTATTATGAACATTAATAGCATTAAAAATAGCAATAAATAGTAACATTTTTGTCTTCAAGCACCTAACCCAAGCTTTGTACTGCTGGTTTTAAAGGATTAGTTCACTTTCAAAAAAAGTGAAAGTGATAAAAAAAAAGTTTTGCTGATAATTTACATGTCTTTCTTTCTTTAGTCGAAAAGAAATTCAGGATTTTTCTACACAGAATGGACTTCAATGGCAACCAACTATATCAATGTTCAAAGAAGGTTCAAATGTCAAGTCAAGTATATTTGTATAGCGCTTTTCACAATACAGATTGTATCAAAGCAGCTTCACAGTATTAAATTAAAATAATACAACAAGGTTTGTTTCTAGTGGAATTTATTGATTGATAAAATTAAATATCCCCAAAATATCCCCAACTGAGCAAGCCAAAGGCAACAGTGGCAAGGAACCGAAAAACTCCATCAAGTGACCTAATGGTGACCTAAAACTCCATCAGGTGACCCAATGGAGAGAAAAAAACCTTGGGAGAACCCAGGCTCAGTCGGGGGCAATGTCCGTCTCAATGCAGCTTCAAAGTCTCTACACGATCCCAGTCGAGAAATAAGGGTCTTATCTCGCGAAACCATCGGCCATTTTCTACAAAAAAATATATATATATACATCTTGTACCATTTCTGAGATGCGCCACGAATTACGTCATCACGTTGGAAAGGTCACGAAAAAAATAAATAATAATAATAATAATAAATTAAAACAAAGATGTCGGACGATTTTGAAGTTGGAGGAGAAAATGAGATTAAATGTTTCGCCCTTCCCTACCTTTTTGAACCGGAGTACACAGGCAAATAACTTAGATAGATGACGTGACGTGCGACCTTTCCAACGTGATGACGCAATGCGTGGCACATCTCAGAGATGGTACACGACGAGCATTTGTGGTTAAAAATTATATATTTTATTATATTTTTTTAGAAAATGGCCGATGGTTTCGCGAGATAAGACCCTTATTTCTCGACTGGGATCGTGTAGAGACTTTGAAGCTGCACTGAGACGGACATTTGGACCTTCTTTGAACATTGGTATAGTTGGTTGCCATTGAAGTCCATTCTGTGTAGAAAAATCCTGGAATTTTTTCCTCAAAAACCTTAATTTCTTTTCGACTGAAGAAAGAAAGACATTGATATCTTGGATGACATCGGGGTGAGTAAATTATCAGCAAAAAAAAAATTGAAAGTGAACTAATCGTTTAAATTTGGTTTACAGCTGATTGTTTAACAACAGTTGATTTATTAACTTATTTGAAGTCATTGTCATAGCTATGTCATTCGGGTGTATTGGCACTACAAATTGTATCTAAAATACCTGTATTAACTATATAAAAAAAGCTGTGTTTTGTCTGTTTTAACCAAGACACAGTCCGTCAACTATTATTTCAAAGGCAAGGCTCATGTGGGATTCATATGTGAATTCTGAAACTGGTTATGGTGTAGAGTAAGGAACATGACTATAGTTGTCTCTTCATATTAAGCTGTAAATTGAGACAAAGTATTTTACTGAAAAGAAGACGTCACCTTTGTGTTTTCAAACAACAACATTATCATCCATCTATAAATCCTCCGAGACAGTTTTTGTGCTGCTTCATAACAAGACAAGTCCCACACATGACAACCCCAATTAACATAACATCTTGTTCTCGTACCTGTGGCGAGGCGAGCAGGAGGCTGAGGATCCAGGCAGCCAGCAGCATCTTCTTGTTCCTGCGACCGGCGTCCAGAGCTTCTAGTGGGTGCAGGATTGCATGATGCCTGTCCAGACTCACCACCACCAGGATGAATGCTGACGAATGCATGGCGAAGAGCTTGAGAAAGCAGAGGAGCTTGCACATGGCATCGCCGGCATACCACTGCACTGTAATATTCCATATGGCGTCGAGTGGCATCACCACAAAAGTCATGACCAGGTCGGCGCAGGCCAGGCTGCCGATGAGAGGTCTCAGGTGTGAGGCCAGGCGGCGTCCTCGACCCCGGGTCACGCTGATCAGCACTGAGAGGTTACTGATCGCTGCGAAGACGAAGAGCACAAGGGTGGCCGCCACACGGAAGCGAGCGGCCACAGTGAATGTGGGTGTTTCCCAGTCAGAAGAAGAGCGAGGAAGGGAGGCATTCGGCAGAGAAGAGTTTTCCCAAATGCCAATTAAACTCGCTGACAGGAGAGACACGTTTACTGACATCCTGGAAAGGGGGGGAAAAAGACGTTTTGTTGCACGGTAAAGGATTTTTGTGATACTCAAATGCATAATTATTGTAATATTCTACAACATTTCAGTATCACATGGTCTCATGTGGATATTAGGGTTGGGCAACATTCAGAATTTAAAAAAATGGCTCATTTTCAATTCATAAGTTGGAATTTGAATTACATTAGGAATATACTGAATTAAAATTCAGAGAAATTCAACAAGTAATGGCATTAAGGGTAATGAAGTGTTTTTCTTCTTTGTCCATAAATTTGTTAAATAATAAAATAAATAATGTAATTTGTTCAATTGTAATAAAAAGTCTCTTATGCTCACCAAGCCTTTTTTAAAATCAGAAATATTGTGAAATATTTTTATAATTAAAAGCACCGACCTGTTTTCTATTGTAATATCTATTGTGAAATGTATTCTTGTGATGTAAAGCTGAATTTTCAGCATCATTATTCCAGTCTTCAGTGTCACATGATCCTTCAGGGATCATTCTAATATGATGATTTGCTGCTCAAGAAACATTTCTGATCAATGTTGAAAACAATTGTGCTGCTTAATATTTTTGTCAAAACTTAAAAAAAATAATAATAATAATTTTTATGATATTTGATAAAAAGTTCCGGGTTCGTCACTTATTTGGTTCCCCTGGAAACATTTCCGTTGTGGTCTGTGTTATTTGCAGCATGTTTCTGTATTTGGTTGTGTTGTGAGTGTTTGGAGCACACGTGTGTTGTGAAACTGATGAAGATGTTTTCATAATTTGCAGGTATTTTTCCTATTTGCATGTGTTTTTTCTATTTTTCTATTTGCATGTGTTTGCTTCAGTTGCTGTGCGTTGAGCTCTCTCGGCCACCGTAGTAGCTAGCTAGCTATTTAGATAGATAGATACTGTAGATAGATAGATAGATAGATAGATAGATAGATAGATAGATAGATAGATAGATAGATAGATAGATAGATAGATAGTCACACTCATGAATTGAAAGGCAGCCAATTCTTCAATTCTTAATTTTGCTCAACTGTAGATTATTGGCATTGCTTTGTGCACTTTACAGAGTAATCCTTTCTAAAAATTCAGCAAAATGTTCACCCAGACATGAATATTCAGATCACATCACCTAGAGACCCTGGTTACCATTACATTACTGTCACCACTGAGGCATTTGTCACCCTTATGACTTTTCACCCACACGTCCATCACCCCCCCCCCGCAGTCAAACATCCTCCGCTTTTACGGCACCCGTCTGCCATCTCATCTCTACAGATAAGAAACTCTTGCCAGGGGCCTTTTTTCACTCCGGATCTCTCCTGGCAAATAGGGAGACCTTGGTTAAGTGTCAGGGAGATAGATTACACCTCGTGGGTTATTTAAAGGTCTATATATAAACCTCTGACACAACTATCAGAGCTCTGTGTGAGATTATGCACAGCAGACCCAGGCAGAATGAGATAATTCACACCCGAGTAATTCACAAGTACAGTATCGTACAGATGTTCTTCTGCCTATCTTATTTGGCCACTTGGCACACTACACGTTTATGACCAAATCTGATTTAAATTAAATGAGTTCAAATGAGTTTAATTATCTCTTACTGAGTGATTACGTGATTAGATAAATCGACATGTGGTGTACATTCTTGATAACATCATGAAGACAAAGGATGCTTTAATGGTTTGGGGGTTCCCGCGCTGGCTCGGGTTCTGATATAAATGCCCTATCATGCTGACAAATGGCTGTTGTCAGTATTTCCCTTCGCTCTGAATGTGATATTGTCTTTTGTATAGTCAGGTAAACAGCATGGAGGTGATAGATAGAGAGAACCCTAGAGAACACGACCTCTGCAGCATCTTCCCCTGTATCCGCACACTCACACCAAATTGCACAGGGCTCCAGTAATACATCTTATTGGCACTGCAATTGTTCTCCATGCTTGAAAATGAAATATATTCTCCAATGTTTAACAAGTGTCTTGACCTGGAGAAATGTATTTTTGCCTCTTGCGAAATCAATATGCATTTATTTAAAAAAATCCATTTCATGAAGGATATTATTTTCTTTGTGATTAATTAAATAAGATTATGTATAGAAATTAGAGCTGTTAATAGATGATATCCTTGGCATCGCTGTCATCCTGTTTGCCCACATGGCGGCTTTGCACTCCTGCCTCTTAATGTTGGTAAACATTATGCAAATATATGCAAGGAAGAGTGTCGGCTATCATAACTCTTTGGAATATAGCATAAGTGCTGTCATGAATATGCAAATCTTAAGGGCTGTTAGAAATGCAGAATCAGAAAACTACCTGACTTTAAATGTCTTACTTCATTTTACACACTGAATGGTGTTTTCTTTGTGGGATTCATCATACAATATAATAGTTCAATGCTGTTTAGAAAACCAAAAACGTTTCACATAAAAAAAAAATCTTTAGGGATCATTGTCATGATAAGCTCTGCAACTTTGCATGTGAATTTGCATAATTACATTCATATTCTTGCTCACATGACTAATGACTTGGAGCCAGTTAATTAAGATAGCGGTGATGAGAATATTAAGATTTGATGGCAAATTAACGTGCGAGTGGGCTAATATTTGCAGAGTTGCCAAAAAGAAGACTTTAGCTTGTGAATTTAAAATAAAAAGAAATGTATTCTCTCACATTTGGCTATTTTAGACATTTTTGTTGGGAGTTTACTTAATCAAAAGTCAGCTTAGTCATGCAATGTACAGAAGATTCTGACAAAATATGTCATGAAGCACGTTTATAATAGCATTTGATCATATATACTTCAGATGTATTGCCTATGTATGCTAGGTATTGGTGCGGTAAGAATTCATCTTCATTATATTAATGACAGGTTTCCTTGTCTCGCCTCAAAAACTATCATGAAAACACCTGATACACATCCAAGATTCATCATCAGGAAAAGTTTTTGCTGCATTTACATCAGTTTTTACAAACAGAAGTGATCCTGAGATCAATTCCAAACTTAGACCTTTTGTCTGTGTCTCCAGACCTAGTGAGCTGTCTACCTAGACGGCATTTCTGGACATCATGCTGAAATTGATTATCATGCACTATATGATGCCAAGAAATGCTGTTGTTTATGATTCTAGGTTTTGTCTAAGCTCGTTACAGTATAACCTGCAGTAAAATAAAACAGTGATAGAGTTAGACTTACCTGTTTGCTGCAATGTGTGATTTGTAGATTAATCCTTGAATATTTCCCTCAGTTATTCATACATTAAACATATGCTGCTGTAGAGAAAATAAGTGCATTTCATTCAGCAGTCCGATAACATGTCGTGTTGATACGCGGGTAAATGTCCTCCGACCCCCGCGTGAGCTTGACGGCACCATGGACTCCTGTAGGGAACAGTTTGCCGCAGTCAACGGTAATTCACTCATCAGGGTGATAACGATGATCTCCCGGTGCAAAAGTTTGGTTGCTTGACGCTTTAGGATATTAGGGCACTTTATAAGAAGCTACATGTTGTCTTATCGGCACTTTTTGCCCAAAAACCGAGTGTTTAAACGGAGTCGCGGAGCTGTCCAGGTGCTGAAGAGTGTCCAAGAGCATCAGTGTCTGTACAGCATCAGCATCAGCAGCCAGCGCTGCTTCACCTTCACACACACACACACACACACACACACACACTCCTCTACTGCACAGCACCCTCCTCAACACAACACACACAGTGAGGAATCCTCAGCGTCACCACACAGCGTTACATGTTCGTCATATTAACGGAAAACAGCGAAAACTATTTTAAAAATCCTACAGTATAAAAAATCTATTAGTTGTTTAACTGTAATTTAGCTTACCGTATACAGTACGGTGGACGCTATAGATCTTATGCGCCAGAGAAACAAGCGCGCAGCCATTTTTAGAATTTTGTCTTTGAACTTCCGTTTTTGAGTTTGCTCTGTAAATTTAAGGCATTGCTGTCGAAGAGTAATTATCTGGTGAAGTGGATACTTACTGTAGAGTTAACGAAAGTTATCATGAGCATTGTAATGTTTGAAGCGGATGTCATAACAAATGTCAATTAGACCGGGAAGATTTTAAAACGAGCGGTTCATTCATAAATAAATTGTAAATTTACAATGGGAAGAATACACTAATTTGGTTAAGGTATATTGAAAGTACAAAATTATTTGGCAAGAAAGGCAAACTCCAGCAAAATAAATGGGTTTTATTGTTTTATGCAAAAAAACCTCACAGGAAAGCATTCACTGACTATAACATTAATATTTTGTTGGTTCTCCCTTGTTTTTGATTAGCAGCCATTCTCCTAGATTGACTCACTAAACTTTGTGCATGTGTCGTGCTTAACTTTTTCCCTTCCTTCCTTAAGTTCTTCCCAAAGTTGAGCTTTGCATAACTTATCACAGTTCATGTATATAATTTCCCAAATGTTTTCAGTGGCATTAAGGTCAGGGGACTAAGGAGGCCAATTGAAGTCTTCAAAATGCTGAGCATGAACACTTTCATTGCGCACAACTGTGTTCGCTGTGTGTTTGGGATCGCTATCGTGTTGGAAAATACACATCTGATCTCCGAACAGATCCTCTACTGTATACTTGTGTTCAGCATGGATTCCCATTGGTCCATTTTCAAAGTGCCAGCAACTTTGTAGATCATTCCAACACCTAATGCAGACATGCATCCCAATACCATTATGTTTCCCCTGCCGTGCTTAATGGAGCGACGCATTTAGTATTAAACCACTCAGCTGTCTCCTACACACCTGACACCATCCAATGCTAGGCTGTTCAATTTTGACTTGTTGGACTGCAGAACACGGCTCTAATCTTCCACACTCCAGTCCTTCTTTTCTTTGGCAAATGCAAGGTGTTTTTTGTGTGTGTGTGTGTGTGTGTTTTTGGCAGCAGATAAAATTCATTTACTGGTACACAGCCTCTCAATCCAGCCTCAACTATAGCCATTGGCTTACGGTTCGAGATGAAATTGGATGTTATAGATCTCATCCAGGTGTTTAGAAGCTGTTTTGAGGTGATCCAACATTCAGGTGATTTTCATCCTTCTGTCAAAATGCTCACTAGTCTTCCTCGACCAGCCACAGCACACTCCAGGCACAATTTCACAACATGCATTTAATAAAAATCTAATAAAAAGTTTGAATAAACCAATTTTCCTAGGTCTGACATCACTTTTGACCACTTATAGGAGAATGAATATAGGCTACACATAATAAATACACACAAAAATATGTTTTTGCGACTTTAAATGTACAGAAACATCACACTGTTGAGACAATTTACCAATGTTCAAGATAAGCAAAAAATAATTGACCAGTTTACTGGGGGCAAGTTGCAGTTCTAATGGGTCAAAACACATTCGACTCTCTAATATGTCTTTCGAATTGCTATATATAGAGACCAATTTTGCTTAAGTCATTATGTGGCGGTCATTGTACCACTTGTATTGTTATCAGTACATTTTACACTAACAAACAGGTTTGGATGGCTCAGATAGTTTGGTGTGTTCACATTCAAGCTGTTTTGCTTCAGCATGATAAATTGCATATACAGTAAAACACAATAACTTAAATGCCTTACTGTATTTTTACGGTAAGGTTCAGCATACTCAGCTGCCAGTATTTCCAACATTAATGTAGTGCACAGACTTGCACTCAGAAAATATGTATCAAAACAGGATGTTACACATGCACATAATTTTTGCAGTGAAGAAAATATTAACATAATATTACTGTAAACTGTCTGTAAAACACAAATGAAAGAAATGCTTGGCTAATTATTATGAGAGGCAGAAATAAAACCCCCTTTATCGTGACTTTCTAACAACAAGGAGTCTCTCGCCATTAACAGTTTATTTCTACCATCATTAATGGATTCTCTGACAGACTGCTATCCAAGCTGGTTTAATTGCAACAGTTACAGAGTTATTTTTCCCGTGTTAAATGTTATGAAGGGATTTGTTTTCTTAAACCTCATTCGCATTCACCCTTCTTTTGTATCACGCGTGTTAATGGAGGCATTCAAACGCAACAGGCTTTTAATGCATCTGCCTCATAGACATTTTAATTGCAGAGAACGTGTTGATGAACTGCTGTCACATCTCTCCCAGGTTAACTGGTTCAGAGCAGTGCTAATTTTGACAGCCAATTTTGAATTAGTTCAGAGATTAAATGTCGTGCAGGTTGAGGCTTTCACTCCATTCTTTTTGCTCTGCTGATTAAGTCGATTAATAATTATAATTAAATAATGAAAAGCCACAGAGTGAATGTAAAGCGTGTTTAATTTGCCAATGTTCCTTTGGGTGGAGGACATGGTACAAAAAGTTCCTAAGACGTTCATTTTAGTCTTTAATCCTGTATTTAATAGACTGTCCAAGGTTTCACAATTATAAATACATGTTCATTTAAGACATTTAGCTGGAAGATACTCTTAGAAGAAAAGGTTCTAGTCAGGCGCTTCATGCATAGCACCTTTTAGGGGTTCCATCATTTTATGGACTTCGTTTTAATTAATTAATTAAAAATGTTATGCCAATTTTATGAAACATATTTATCAGTAGAAAAAAAAATAGAAATAAGCCATTAAAATGAAATCATTATGGATTTTTAAATTTAATTTTAATTTTTTTTACATAAAACATTCTTTCAAACTGAGTCAAGAACCCTATTGAACCCTTTTTCTAGTGATATGCTGGCACGCAGGTATGCAATTCAGAAAGATTTGATTTATGTATAACTTGCAAAATATTCACATATTTTGTCTATTATTATTCATGCCTCAGATTGAAATGAGAAATCCTGATTATGGGGTCACATATAAATATAATCTGCATATGTTTATGTCATGGTGCTGCACAGACATAAGGAGTTTCAGCAAAACATTTAAATATGACAATAAAAATAACTTATAACAAATATTATATATATTAGTTTTTAATTAATTTTGCACATGTATGCTTTCAAATAAATATTTATAACATTTAATCACATATTTTTATATAGGACATTTTTTTGCAAAGCCAGTGTGTGTAATCTTACTTTAGGTTGTACTGCCCTCTGCTGGGAAGATTCCAGTGACAACCAATAGCGTCTCAGAATAAATGAATATTCATTCATTTAATAATTCATTTTTGTCTCTGGATTTTTTTTTTTTTTTTTTAAGGATAAATAATTTACACTGATTGTGTGTCGTGTGGGTAAGCAACCATTTTATATTTGAGACAGATCATAATAAGTTATATCTATAAGCAATTAATCTGTATATGTATTTTTTATTTCTTTATATTAATTTTTCAATTTAAAGATCTGTGCTTTATTGCTGAATTGAACTCATTTCATAATTGATGTAGGCCTACTTTGCACAGTTATTGAACCGAAATGAATCGACACTGAACTTATTTCAACTGAATAATGACTGTTGTGTTTTGAGAGCTGCTTTAGAGCAGAGTTGAATTCTGTTTGCATCATTGAATCATTATTTTCCTGTTTATCACTGTAAAGCTCCTTTGAGACAATCTGTATTGTACAAAGCGCTAAATAAAAGTGACTAGACTTGACTATTAGTTCATTTCAAATCTACTGCTATTTGTCACATTTTTTTCTCTTTGATATAACTATCACACTTTGACTTTATGGGGTATTCAAATAAAATGACTGTTTTCTTTACGATTAATCTCGATTATGTTGTCTAGATTAGAACACAATGACCTCTGAAGAGAGAGATTAAATACATTTAGTTCACCTTAGTATGCATTACAAGCTAGCTAACCACTCAAGTGTGTGTGCGTGCGTGCGTGCGTGTGCGCGCGCCTGGTATTCCCTACGTTATGGGGACCCGGATAGAAATACCAGTAAATTTTGGCTTTATGGGGAGTTTTTTATTATTATTTTTTTGCTCCCCGTGAGGAAAACAGCTTAAATCATACTAAATGGAGTGTTTTGAAAACGTTTTCTGTGACGGGTATAGGTTTAGGGGTAGGGTTAGTGTAGGGATATAGAATATACAATTTGTACAGTATAAAAATCAATATGTCTATGGAATGTCCCCATAAAACATGAAAATGCGTGTGTGTGTGTGCGTGTGTTTGCGCGCGCGTGTTTGTGTGTGCACGCGCACACTGCAGTCTTAGTTGACAGATTGCATAACATTCATGAGATTATTTAATATGCACTTTGAGTGTTTACATAACATCTCCCGTCTGTGAGTTTAAGAACGGATTTGATGCTGTCTCTAATACTGATGCCGCATTTCTGATATTGATGATACTGATAATAATATCTTAATCCTCTCGTGTGCTGGATTTGATTCTGAATATAGATTTTGAAGTGTTCTCTCTATCCAAATGTTAGCAGACCTTTTAATGAATTGACAGCTCACACACCGGAAGCCCTCCTCCTCCAGTTGTGTCTAATACTTAATGTTATTCGAAACTTACTGAGCTGGAACTCATTAACATGAAGCTTAATTACTCCCTGTCTGCTGTACCTCTTAATTCTGAACGTTAATTAGCAATGCGAAATAATCTCAACATCTGATCGAAGAACAATCATACATCAGTGATAATAAATAAAGCATGACGTTACGATAAACAGACATCTCTGTATATGTGCGTTCAAATCTGAAGAGAACATTCATGCTATAAATGAGAATGTAGAGTGTACCAGTAAAATAACACAACGAAAGACGTCTGATTCTATGAAGCATTTATTGTATGCCCTATAGACAAAACCCTTCATATCAATGCTCTTTATGTGCGTGAATTACATAAAGACTGTTGTCTTATCTTTTAGAATTGTGGAGTTTAATATTATGACCACCAGGTGGGAGACTAACTCCCTAAAAAGGACAATGAAATGACACATATATATATAGCATATTATACAGTAGGCCTGCTTATAGACACCTCCAACACAACAGTACTCTGTAACCAGCAGCCCACAAAATGTGCACTGATTTATGTTCAGAGTTAAGCTCAATCGACAACATTTGTGGCATAATGTTGAGTACCAAAGTGCTTACAATCGGGCCAATTTGTGGGGGATTTAAAAGCAGAAAATGTGAAGCCAATAATTTTATGAAAGCATTTACAATTGATCTGTTAAGGTGAATAACACTTGACATAAACTGTAAACTTGTCCTTCAAATCTGATTGGTTGATCCATTGGAATGTTGTTCCAGGATCAACAAGGAAGTTCAACACATATTGCACTCGGTGAAATCAGGTTCACAGTTAAAATGTGTGTATTATTTTACCTGTAAAGTTGTTTAAATAATTGTTATAGTTGTTTTAGGGTTCATCTTTCAAGTAAGTTGAAAAAAGAAAAGTATCACATTAACTAAATTATTGTTAACTAAAACTATTAAACATTTCTGTTAATTAAATTAAGTAGTTTAAAAATTAGACATGTTGCCTTGGCAATGAACTGAAAAAGGTTTAAGTTGAAGCACTAAAATTATTATCTGGAGATAAATAAAAACTAAAACTGAAATGAAAAAATAAATAAACTAAACCTAAATAGCAAAAAACGAATAAAATGACAAAAGCACATAACTAAAAAAAAAAAAAAGGAGTTACAGTTAAACCAAAATTAACATGAAAACTAAAAATATAAAAATAAAAGCTAATTCAAAATATGAATAATAAAACTAAAATAACATTGACCAGGTCCGAAATCGCATACACTCCTGAGTAATTATTAAGTACTAACTAAGTAATTATTAAGTATTATATATATATATATATATATATTATATATATTAAGTATAAGAAGTATTAAGTAATTACTTTGCGACCGCTAAAAAAGTATGTTCTATATAGTATTAGTGTGTGAATGGCCCTGTCCTAAATGCACACTTCATATGCACTTGCAGTCTTGTGGACTTACAATGGCTGCCGCGTGCACGTGTCCGTTGAGTCCAAGAGACTGTAGCATATAGTGTCCCATTTGTCATTTTAAGTGTCAGAAGTGTGCTCACGAGCGGCCCCTTTGCGGTCGATATGTGCCCTCGATGCACTTTTACTCCACAGCAAACTTCTTTGACAGTTAAACCAGCGTTACTTCATAAAAGTGCAAACTTGTAGGAAGACCGCGAGTGTTTAGGGTGCCATTTGGGACAGGGCCTATTAATGTAATCCATACTACATTCGCCATATTGTCCTTATCATGTGACATACCAGCGTCAGTTCACTCTCCTGTGAAGGGACGCACATTTTCTCCTGTGGCCTCATGTAAAGCGATGGCTGCATCCGAAATCGTATACATCCCTACTGTATAGTAGGCGAAAAACAGTATGTGACAAAAGAAGTATATCCGAATTCACAGTAGAGTAGACAAAAAGCATCCGGATGACTTCCTCCTTCCGGTGAGATTCTGAAGTGTGGACACTTTACTATCCTTTACTATTTACTGCATAGGATTTGTGAAAGACAGTGAAGCGACGCAACTGACACTGGTATAGGTCACATGATAATGACCACATGGTGAATGTACATCTGGATTACATTCGTTCTACACACACTCATACTATATGGAACATCTTTTAGCGGTCATGAAGTAATAATTATTCAAAATAAGTACCTACTCAAGTGATTTCGGACGCAGCCAAAGTGTCCATCAGGTCTCACCGGAAGTAGTAGGTCATCCGGGTACTTTAGTATTTGCCAAGTATTTACTGATTAAATAAAAGACATATCTCTCTTTCAGATGAGTGTTGCTCTGGTCTTGACGTTGTCTCAACACACACTGGTCTTGGTCTTGACTTGGTTAGTCCGGTATACTTTTCGCCTACTCTTTTATGAGTACTTTGAATTAAGACATCCTTACTTTTTCGCTCTACACAGTAGGGAAGTATTCGGTTTCGGATGCAGCCTCTGACTAAAATCATTTCAACACACATGTCTTCTATACAACTGGAGAAGTGAGTATTTTAACATTTACAGACTGGCCCTATTCACTTCCATTGTAAGCGCCTCACTGTTTTTTGCTTTTAAAGAAAAGGACTGGAAGTTAACGTGGTAATCAACATTATGCCGCAAGTGCTGTCGATTGAGCTTAACTTTTATTCAATATTCCTTTAAAAGCTTAAGGAACTGGTGGCATCATGGAAGTAGTTGTTGTTTTTGTTTTCTCCATGATTTTTAAGTCTTTTAATCACGAGTTAAACCGCTTAGTCTGCTTAGTTTTGGTCTTTAATGCAGACCCCCTGCTGACTTGTCCAGTTATATTGTGGGTAGAACTTGGGACTCTCTAATGAACCACATACTGAAGCCGACATAGAGCTCTTACCATCTCGTAATGTGTTTCTGCACACTTCTAATGTGGGATTACAGAAAACATCACAAGTAACCAGTGGTGCAAAAACCATAAGACTGAATTCACTGATGTGAAGAAGTGAGGCGTTTCACACCATTTTATTATAAATATAATTTGGCCTAAAGCTTCACACATCTCAGGATCTTTGGCTTTTTTGCGTACCACACAATCTAATAAACACATAGAGTAAATCTGATAGAATACTCAAGCAAAACAGCATTTAAGATGACAGGTTTAAATGTGAATCTGGTTCGGAAGTTACAGTACCTAACATGTGACTTTGCACTCATACACTTGCCACATGACACCATGTGACTGCAATACCCTATACAAATAGAAAGAGAGAGAGAGAGAGAGAGAGAGAGAGAGAGAGAGAGAGAGAGAGAGAGAGAGAGAGAGAGAGAGAGAGAGAGAGATTGGAATGGAATATGGCTTTAGTCACCGAACCTTAAAAAAACTGGTTTGTTGATATTTCATAAAGTGAGTGTTCATTGGACTAGCGGGTGATGATGCAAATGGCCAATCCGAGGAGGGAATGCTGGATTAGCTCAGAGAATCACTGCATGGAATATTTAGCACTAATCTGTACTCTTAAATCCAACAGGCCCTCCTCACTGAAATGAGTTACACATAAAACCTGTTCTGAGAAACACAGTAAGTCATCACAGTTAAGCCATCGCCTGACTCCAAATAACTGCCAAAAATAATGCTGGTGCGCTTGACAAAATGTTTTTAGCATACACTGTTTACACCTCTTAGACTTTACAAAAGTCACCCGATCTGTGCTTTGTTTCAGTTCCGTTTTATATCTAAACACGGGCATCCATATATTGGTGTTTTTGTCTACAAGAGGTAAGTCGTTGACACAGATAAGGAGCTTCCTTTGATTCTTGGTTATTTTGAACTTATGACTCATAGAATTCCTATTGAAAACTAATGTTTTTTTTCTTTCCTTTTTTGGAGAACCGGAAAATCTTAATTGTTCATAATGATGAATGTCCAAGTGTTCTAAATTTAAAGGGATAGTTCACTCCCCCCAAAAAATCATCATATTATCATATTCTCACCCTCATGTTGTTTCAAACCTCTCAGGAAAAAAAGGTACAAAAGCTGTCACTGGGGCGGTATACCCTTTCAAAAGGTACACCTTTGCACCTAAAGAGTGCATATAAGTAGCTCAAAGTAACACATTGTGTACACAAAAGTGAAAATATTACTAACTTTTTAAAAGGTACCGTCCCAGTGACATCTTTTGTACCATTTTTTTCTCAGAGCGTGTATGACTTTCTGAAGGTCAGAGGTGTCCAAACAACACTGGACTTTAACTGAATATGGACAGAAACATGATTTTTTTTTATATATATATATATCTTCTTTTGTGTTTCTGCAGAGGAAGAAAAAAGTCATTAGGGTGAGTAAATGAGGACAGAATGCTCTTTTTTGGTGAGCTATCCCTTTAAGTTTGTCATTTCTTTTGAAGTAGGCCAGTTACTCATTGTTTTTCGTGTATTTAATGAAGTAAACATTTAGAGTCAGTGCTAAGATGTTACATGGAGTAAGTCAGAGCCGTGTGGTAGGTGTAGACAGTAGTGAGTTATTAATGCACTCCATATTGCAGTGACTCACTCGGCTCGTGCGTTGTAAATCTGCCGTAAACAGCACAAACCGCCGCTAGAGGTCTCAGCCTCAGTGTTGACAAACAATAAAAGAGTTCTATGTGAACATCAATACATACCCAGCTTCGGTTAAAACGATTTGCTGGTTTATGGTGGACAAATGTTGCGATTTGTCACTAATCCTCCTTGCCTATAACACAAAGACAGCTCCAGTTAGGCAGAGAGCTGCTCCTCGCGCGACTGACGGGTCAGACGCTGCGGTCCGTACAGTAAATGACGAGCGAGATACAGTATCAAAACAGTGAGTGTAAACAATACCCGGATGAAGAAAAAGGCTGCATGTAACAATGATTTCACAGGGAATGGGTTTTACCCTATATGCACGTGCAAACGATAACACACTGTTAATTTTTCTCCGTGAAACATTTAGTTTCAGAGTTTCACACCTATGTTGCACTCTTAGTATTCTGGGCTGCAACAATGCATGCATGTGTAAGTAGGTCAGGAGAATCGTATTGTTCAGTCAGTGTGTGCTACTGCCCCATCAGTGTGTCGAATATAAGAATAAATGAGAGCAAGCAAAAGAAAGGTAAAAGATCTCTCACACGCACAGCAAATTAAATATGTGCATCTTGCTGCAGAAAACATTGGGCAGATGCTACTGATTTCTCCTTGAGACTCCAGTGGATGTCACTTTTCTCGGATGTTTTTCATTTTAGTGGCACATATTGCTAAATCAGTCTGTCATACCACATATTGTTGCTTAGCTGACAAACATTTTATTTTAAACGTGGTACGAGATAGCTAATTGTACCTGTTATGTTTATTATAAAGCAATACAAGTTTGACTGTTTTAAAGTGAATCTAAGAGGTGTCATTTGCAAGATAAGTCATGTACCCTATTGAAGATTTTACTGATTTTTAATAATGTTCATTGTGATACTGCAAATCCCACAGTCGTCACCAGAACTGAGTCAGATTATCTTCATTCCACTCCTGACAAATTTGATCAAATGGATGGTTTGTATGCAAAAATGTTTGCCTATCAAATTAACACAGCATTGCATTGACATTTAACTTGTCTTTTTTTTGGATGTGTTGTAGTGAAGCGGCACTGTGGAGATATAAAACTGAGCTGGTCACCAAAAGGTTGCAGGTTCAAGCCCTGTAGGAGACATTACTATTTGAGCATGAGACATGCTATAAAGGACTGTCCATGTAGTAAATGTACATGCATAATTGTTTCTGCAGAGATATCATTCTTTGTTTGCCATGTTACACTCACTGTTCTAAAATTCAATGAAAATCAACACAGAATACCATAGAATATACATATTTGATTTCTTTACAATTATACGCTCATCAAAACAAAGCAGTCTACAATCATTTTGACCCTTATCCCCCCCCCCCCCCCCACACACACACACTATGCTAATTTTCAGGATGTCGTGTTAAATGAATTTCACATAATTTTAAGTAAAAATGCACTTGTAAGATAATTATTTTGCATAAAATGCATTTATTTTTCTTGCATATGTATCACATGTATAATTATATTTATTCTATTATGAACAGAAACAATATGTATTGTAATGGACTTGTTTGCCATGTTACACTCACTGTACTTAAATGTACATCTTCAATGAAAATCAACATTAAATAGGCTACCATACATAGGCTATTTGATTTGTTTACAAATATGCACTTATCAAGACAACGCAGTCTACAATGAACAGAACCAATATGTATTGTAATGGACATCGAAATTGCTTAAACTGAAAAAAAATCATAAACTCGCTTTTTTTTTATTGATTATCATTTATGGCTGCATTAGAGATAGCCTAGTCATATCAGTCCCTGCAACATAATCCAGATCTGAACAACAGCCTAATTTGTTAAAAAATCATTTCCTAACCCTTGGTGCTTCACACAATGGCAGGATGAAATTTCGTAGGATTCACTCCAGTCCACCTATGCGGCCTCTAAAACCACATATCTGTCATTGCGAAAAAGTGCAGTCTGTTTTGTTGGTCTGTAAGTTTTTGGGAAACGGCTGGAAGAATGTCCAAATGTTGTGTGGAATCGCGGCGGTTTCCCACCACAATGTTCCTCAAAATGCTCCAGTCGATCGGAAAGAAGACGGAGTTAATATGGCTGTCCACAATTTATCTGTCAGTGTAGTAAGCTCGCCTTGTGCTGCCGACACGACGCGCATAACAACCCATTTAGTTCCCATCATTTCAGAGCTTCTTGTCCCCTCCCCTCCAGACACAGACAACAACATACACCTTAATAGGGGCGCGTCTCCGACACAGCCGCCGACCAATAACCCGTCTGTCTGGGCAGAGACCAAGGGGATGAGCGCTCGCCGAGGCCCAATCAGCGCTTTTGTGTTGCCTGCCGGTGCCGGGGACTGGTCGTGAAGAGCTACAGCAGCGCTTCAGGATCGGAGAGTGAACCCGGAGCCAGAGGAACCTGAAGGGTAAAGGCGAGTCAGGTGAGTCCGGGGATTCAAGCGCGGCCTAGCCGGTATCGGATCGGATTGGGGAATTTGCGAGCGATATGGTTTATAATCGTAGCCTCCACACGAATCCACCGTCATATGCTGTTATTGAATGGGCTTAACGGTTAAAAATGCCTTTGAGGGAGTCTGCTGAGCAAGCCAGACAATAGCATAGCGGATTTTGCGTGGAACACGCAGCAGTTCAAAGTAGCTGGCTAATACTATTAAAATGAGCTCGGGATTGCGCCGCGGCGTATCGCACATCGAGCGGCGATTTCAAGAGCGATTCCGCGAAAAGCCCGTCATATTTAGCTAGCAACTTTGACAAGTTTATTGGCCAAAGCGGCATTTTAAAATGTGTGAAACGGCGTTCATTGTTTCATCTGGTGTCTCTAGGGGTTAACCCAGATTGGCGGAGAAAGCCTCGCGTCCTCCCGGCTGTGGCTACAGTAGTGCAGTAGCAGCTCAGACACAATGAAAAAGCCCAATACACACACACACAGCACCATCTAAATCTATCTAACGCTCGTATTCCAACGATATCATCTCAAACGGGCTGTTTAGTGAGTGTTTTAGGGCTGTTGTGTGGAGCGGGGGTTCTCTCTACTGTGCCGAGGGCACACGGATAGTGTACGGTGAGCCTGTACAATTAGGAAAAAAAAGATGTCGAAAATGCATCAGCCATTTACGTAAGTGAGGACGTTCTCTCAACTTGCTCCATATGCACGCAAATGGCTGCCCAACACTTGACAGACGGAAGAGTGAAATCTAATTCCAGCGTGAATGCAGGTATTGATCGAAGCCAACAGGGAGTCACTGATAATCGGGGGAGATGGCGTTTAGAAAGAAACTCTGATCAATGATATATATATATGCGCTCTGTTCGTTCTCTGCAGACAAGTCCAAAGTGAGACAGGGTTTACTTTATAGGCTTTATATAGTCAGAGGCTTACTCTAGCAATCTGATTTGGCAGAGTTTGGCCCCTCAATATTTTTTCATGTGCATGCATCTACATGACAGTTGTTTGTTTGTGGAGACTTTTTACTTTTTTTTACATTTTAAGTAAAAATGCACTTGACACATAATTCCACTATTTGGGCAAATTATATTTTTCCTACCACCCTAAAGTCTTTTAAACGTGCTCTCAGTAATCTTTTGCTAAAAAAAGTTTGAAATGTGTTCTACATGGAGAGGGTCGCCCAATCATGGGTGCTGCCATGTTGAGATCACATGACCTGCTGTGTCATGCAATAAAGTGCAACTGTCCATACTGGTGTCCTGACAAATCGGGGCGTTATCAGTTAATGGTTAAGGACATGTATGGGTTACTCTACAGTGCATAATTGAATGTGTCTTTCTTTCACTTGATAAACTGTTAATAAATAAAATCATAACAGCCTGTTAGGTGAATAAATGAACATCATTATTATTTTTATAACTGAAATAATTGGACGTGTAACACTTAATTTAACATGTAATTACATTGAAGATAATTGGGAATACATTTAGGGCAATAAGCTAAGCTATCAGGCTAACCGGGTATCTGTATACTATGCTCGTACATAATACAGACATTGATGGTCATTGTATCAAACAGAATTTACCATAACATGACTTTTTTAGGAATTGTAATCCGAGTGCATATTAAAAGTAATTTGAGCAAATGGGATTGCTTTGGGTCCTAACATAGACCCGATTTCGAGGAGGACCTGATTTGTCACCACACCAGAAGTAAAAATCCCATTCATTTTCTCCAAAGGGGAATTGATTTGTAATGATAACTTAAACAATACATCTTTAAAGACAGACTTGCTGTGAGTTACATGTTTGTTAATGAATGGTATTTGCTTTCAGCAATCAGTCTGCATGATTTCGACGTACTTTTTAACTAATATTTTGCAAGCAAATCACACCAAAAGAACTCCTTAGCGCCCGCCCACTCCCGTGAAGCACTGTGAATGACGCAAGTCACCTTGCCTGCACTCTCAAACTACTTAAATATTACTTTTATATTTTGCAATAAACCTAGGATATGTTGCTCCATATATACAAAATCAATATCTTTAAATCAGTAGTTTTATAGTTATCCTTCTCTTTTATTTTGTCTGTCATTCGCAATGCTTTGTGGGATTAGTGATTAAAGCCGTTTGTCTTTTTGTCCAATTTTCAAATACCTTTTTGCTTCAAATCAAAGTTTGTAATGTGGTGATTTACCTCGTAGCGGGTTGGTTTTGGTTCATGGCTTATAACCTTTTAACAAAGACTTTAAAACCCCATATGGAAAAATATGAATGGGAAAATACTTTCGGAACCAAGGCTGGTGGAAAAAGTGAGAGTTACTACTACTACTACTACTAATATTAGACATGACATAACCGAATGAGTTTGAATTCAAGAATGACCATTATGGATTGTATGTCGTAAATAGTATATGATGGAGAAAGACACAAAATAAAATCGACAGCTCGGGTATAAACGTCATACGTCCACGCAAATAGGCGTCCGCGTAAAGTTTAAAACCGCTAAACGAGAGCCAGCAAAATGTAAACAAAAAACGTACCGAGTGCACCTTTTAAGTTCGGGGAATTTCTTAAGCAACTAACGCAAAGGCTTATGTACTCCTTGATATTTTTATAGCACATAAAAGTTTCCCAGTTTGACAAGTCACAGAGAAAAAGCTCTCACACACTGTTATTAAAGCCATTTATACTTATTGTGCGGAGAGAAAGCTCTGCTCAGAAGTCACTGAACACGCACTTCTCTTAGAATTACCGTAGTGAAATCATACTAATGTCTGTAAGTAATCTGTGTAAACAAAAGAAATGTGAAGGAGAAATATTTTTCTTAGCAAGTAGCACGTCTAATGAGCACCATTTGGAGTGTTTTCTGCTAATTTATTTTTTTTAAAGGCTGCTGTGCTGCATACTGTGAGGGGCGCCCCACTAGTATTACATCCTCAAGAGGGGTCCAAACAATGTTCTTATTGACTGTTTTGCTCAAAGGCATTTTGTGTGGACTGTTCCCCCTCCTCCCCCTCAGGCGGAAGATACTTGGCAGCTTGGTATTTATTTTTCTACCTTTTTTGCGCCATTCATCACTGTAGTCGGTGCACCCGAGCTTATGGCCATCGCCTGTGAAAGGATTTTATGCTGTTTGTTCTTTTTAATTTCCATGGTGCATGGGCACCTTATTGCTAGTGACTGTCTGGTTTTGTTAAGCCAAGGAAACCCGTGAAGTGCGGTGCCAGATGATAAGATGGAATACACTGAGCTGAGCAAAGACTCTAAGCTCAAGTTATCAATGTAGATTTCATCATAGATCTGTCACGGTTTAGAGGTACCTGTTTTGAGTACCTGTTCCGCTTAGACCTACGTCACCCCAGATCTTGTGTTCGTACCGGTGCTTCGGCACAACATTTGTATTTCCATGCTGAATGCTTGGATTTTTCACAATAAATATAAGCCTATGCTAATGCATATTTGTTAGCGGTTCATGATTCAAGGCTAAATACTTGAAGAGATAGCCTAGTTCACCCAAGAATTAGCTTTGCTCACCCATATGTCGTTCAAACTTTCTGACTTTCTTCTTAAAAAAGATATTTTTGTTTGTATAATGAAAGTCAATGGGGTCCAAAACAACGCTGAATGGGATTTTCATTGTATGAGCATTCTTCAAAATATCTTCTTTTGTGTTCTGTGGAAGAAAGAGTCACATGAGGATAGATAAAGATTTCATATTTGGCTGAGCTTGATCCAACTTGAACTTTTAAGTGCCGAATTGCTATTGACAACCTAAATTAACGACTCTCAATATTCAGGAAACTCTATGTTAGATGTGCAATCACGAGTTCATCTAGAAGAAGAGACCATGCCATTGAAGACGTTTGATTGGGAAATCACATTTAGAACTGCATATTGACTCTTGGATCAAGAAAGAGTACTTGACTTGGCTGGGTTTCAGGACTGCTGAATGGTCAGAAAAGGTAGTGTTTAGAATTAGCAGTGCCCCTTTGGCAAACGCTTCGAGTAGACACAACAAAACGACTTGCACTGTAAACATGCGCCATGAGATTTACGGCTGTGCAATATGATGATGTGGACCAAAGTTGTGCTAGTTTTGTAAAACGAACCCTCACTGCGACAGTCCTGAGAGACAAGAATGGGGCATTGACACTCACATGTCCTCCCATTGATCCCCTACCCTTCAATGCACCTTCAGTGTCTGTAGTGTCGCTTTAAAGCAGAGAAGAGGATGCCGACGTCCAGTAGGTTTTGGGTTTTGTGTGATAGTGGGTTTAAAAAAGACCCTCAGGACTAACCTGTCAGGTCCAAAAGGGTTTGATTCATTTGCTCTTGGGTAAGCTAGGGGCTGCTGCGTGCCCTTTCCCCAGATAAGGCTTATGGGTCTAGGAAACAATATGAGCACATGACTTTTGGCTTTGATAAATCGTAATAAACAACATCATTACCTCAGACCTTCCCATTGACGTCATAGAGAAATGAATCAGATGCTCGCAGGAATGTTTTTGATTGTACTTGATTTGCGGTTTTGAAGTGTAGTTACAAGGTTACAGATCTTAATAACACACCATACGATTCTAATAATCGATAATAATTATGTGGTTTACGATTTATCCGTATTCGCTGGTCATTCAGTATTTGAACTAAATGGTTTAAATTTGTAACAAGTTGTGTTCATACTTGTTATTTGTCTTTGATTAAAAAAAGTCAGTCTTTCCTTTTTATTGACTAGAGCAGGTCTGATTGATCCCTACTCAAAATCAGTGCTCATTTCATGATCCATAGTTATGTAAAATTGAGACATGAATGTTTTGAAAAGAAAGAAATCAGCATAATTACCCCTTAATCAGAAACATTAAGTTTATTTAAAAATCTTCCCAAGTGAAAATCCTTTGAGGGTGAGAAGTCTGTTCGGTTTGCTTGTACATGCTACTAATTGATATGGATGTTAATAAATTTGATGAATCTAGATCAGTGAAAGAAGTACAAACAAAAAGAAAAGCATGTCAAACTGGATTGGGACATGATCGGTAGTATTCAGTCTTTTACCAAGGTTAAGGGCTAAGTTCACCCAGAAAATAAAATTGTCATCATTTACTCACCCTCATGTCGTTCCAAACCTCGTTGACTTTTTATTGTTTCTGCCAAAAACAAAAGAAGATGGTTTCAACTCTTTTTTTTTTTTTTTTTTTCACACAATGAAAGTCAATGGGGTCCAAAACAACATTAGACACCATTGACTTTCAAACAAAAAAACAAAAACACTGAAACATTGTTCAAGCTATCTTTTATGTTCTGCATAAGAAAGAAAGTCATACAGGGTTGGAATGAATAGTGTTGTTGTTATTCAAAACCATTAAAATCATTTTTTGTTATTTGAAATAAAGCTGAAATAAAATATAATCACGAAATTAGAAATGTTGCCTTGAATTATATAGATTTTTTTTTTGTACGCTACAATGCTAAAATAACAATGGAGGGTAAATAAATGTTATTTTTTTTATTTTTTTTATGATGAACCATCCCTTTAGAAGGTCCATTTTAAATTAGATCCACTTGCAGCCGGGTTTGTTGATCAGACTGTCATGATTTTTCCTCATAAAGTTGAAGAGAGGTCTGTATGGCTAAGCTAAAATAGCTGATTTGTAAACCAATCTGGGCATGATGTCAGTCTCCGTTTCATTTAGAAATCGCTGTTTGTTTCCCGAATGATCCTCTCTATGTTTTAGAGGTATCTGAAACCCTTTGGTGGTCGACGGTTGCGCAGCAAGGGACCTTTGACTCCTGAGCTTTTTCCGCTCTGCTCTGTCAGTTGCTGATTAATTATTCTCCACCATTTTAGTTGTGAGATCTTAGGTGGGCACAGCGAGAAGGTACAGAGAGGGAATGTTTCAGTCGACTGTAATGTATGTTGGTGCGCCGGTCTTGTTAACACCTGAATGGGGAGGCTGCGTTCTGCGGGCCTCATGCAAGGCTTATTAAACCCCACGCAGAAACAATCAGCCCAGATGAATGGCTTCCTGTGAAGTTTAATTAGAGGGCCTCCCTGATGCTTTAGCTGGATAAACAGCAGCAAGAAATGACATGACGGGCCTCTTGCGTTGATTCTTGAAGAATTTGTGTATGTGAGGAGCGAGCACGAGTCCGACTGGAGACGAAGATGTTTCTAGGTTTAGGATTCAGAATGTTGTCGTTTTTGTTCTTCCTTTTTTTTTTTTCTCTCTCCTTTTCCCTCATGGAGGGTGTCTGACCATCCCAATCGTGAAATAGATGAGTTTTTCAAGCTTCACGAGTCTCGGCCGTCACGAGAGCTCCGGATTGTTGTTAATTTGCTCGACGTCTGTCAAGTGGGATTTCTCTGAAGATGAGGTGTGGACTGCATTAATTGCAGTGGGTCCAGGTATTGGCTCTGGTTGAAAAATTTAAAAGTATTGATTCAGGCCAAGCTGTTTTCATCATTTCGCAACGTGTTACATTGTAGCGAGACGGAAGCTGTGAGTGAATATGAAGCGCGTGGACCCGTTTTGTGATTACAGAGGGAGGTATAGATGGAGAGTCCCTAGATAGGTGGCCCTCGTAGCGCGAGGTTCTCCGGCTGCACTCGTTTCAGGAGCGAGAGAGCTGTGTGATGGGTTGAGCTGATCGAAGGACTGCTGGAACAATTAATTCAGTGCAAGATGAAAGAGCAAGCGGAACCCATCCGAAGCATTTCTCTGTGGAACCATCTTAGTTTTCATGGCCTGGGGGCTAGTTTATCTATTAAAGTTGATGGACCTGACATTGTGCATGGCGTTGCATCATTTATTTAAGCTAAAGTAGACTTAGAAATGTTGTTTTTATTTTTGACTATGCAGTCGTAAACTTTTTTTTTTATTTTATTTTTTATTTTTTTTTATCTTGAAGTCAACCAACACCTTGTGTCCAGTTGCAACATAGCCCTTAATGGGACAAACGTCTGTCGTTATTTCTACTCACCATCATGTTTATCCAAACACGTATGACTTTCTTCTGCAGAACACACAAAAAAAACCACATGTTTTTTGTTGTCCATCGAGACAATGAAAGTCAATGGGGTCCAGAAAGCATTATTGGACCCCATTGACTTTCATTGTATGGACGAGCAGTTAAAACATTCTGTGTTCCACTGAAAGAGAGTCATTGATTTTTTCATTTCATTTTTGTGTGTACTGTCCTTTAAAGGAACACTCCACTTTTTTTGGGGAAATAGGCTCATTTTCTAACTCCCCTAGAGTTAAACAGTTATACCGTTTTCGAGTCCATTCTGCAGATCTCCGGGTCTGGCGGTTTACGCAGCGCCTGAAAATAGTCCCCAGCTAGGTAACTTCCAACGTGACCGGCACTAAGTTTGCGTAATATCATTGCGCCTGCTGCACCCATGGTACGGCAGCAAAGTTCCTTGATTATTACGCAGGAATGAGAGTATAGTTCCTAGCCGTATCGGCCTAGAAAATCGCAACTTTAAATTTTCCGTCGGTCTTAGTACACGATGTAACGACAGAAGAGTCAAGTTTTAAATAGGAAAAATATCAAAACTCT
This sequence comes from Rutilus rutilus, assembly GCF_951802725.1. Classification (NCBI taxonomy): domain Eukaryota; kingdom Metazoa; phylum Chordata; class Actinopteri; order Cypriniformes; family Leuciscidae; genus Rutilus; species Rutilus rutilus. The sequence goes on along the minus strand of NC_140216.1, from coordinate 4,418,530 downwards.
TTGGTCATTATTTTTGACAGAGATGCTAACGGTCTTGTCCGATTCAATGATCTATGCTAAGCTATGCTAAAAGTGCTACCGCCAGACCCGGAGATCGGCTGAATGGATTCGAAAACGGTAAAACTCAGCTGTTTAACTTGGAAAATGAGCCTATGAAAATAAAAGTGTTCCTTTAAGTCAGGAAAACCCCTTGAAGTGCATTATCATAAATGTTTTTCAAACTTAAGGGGTTTGTGGTAACTGGTTTCAGGTATCTGTGCCAGTGTTGTTATTCTCTCAACTAAAACAAAAACTATTACAAATTATTTTTCGTTAATTAAAATTAAGGCTGAAAATAAAGTATATTAGATGGAAATACTTTAAATAAATTAGAAACGTTTCCTTGATAACTAACTGAAATGAATACGTTAAAGTTAAAGAACTAAAATGACTAAAACTGTAATAGAAGCAAAATTAAAGCTAAATAGACACAAATAAAAAATGTATTATATACATAACCAAAATATTACCTTGAACTAAAATGAAATACTGCAATAGTATGTAGGCTAATTAACACTTAACTGATCTGTCCTGGTACTTGATGTTTGTACCCTCATATCATCTAGGACTTGAAACGAAACGTTTGAATGAACAAATGTCCAAAAAACAAGGAAACAACAGCACGATATATTAAATATACAAAAAAAGGGAAGACTAGTTAAAGTTAAATATCCCTGATCACAGCGGTAGCAATCTAAGACCCCTTTACTGGGTTAAAGTTTGCTTTTAGCATGATATTGTTGCATCAAATAGGCTGACTATCACGGTTTACTAAAATGTATAAATATAACATCACAGCCAGCACCTTTGAGGAAATCTGTGAAAGCTGCTGTACCTGTGGTAGTTTAACCTTGTTAAGATTTATAGCTGATTCTCTGTACATGCGCAACCGCAAGATTCAATTCCCATAATCCCTCCACAAATGCCTCTTTGTCTTATTACTGTGTTTAGCAGATTAACAAATTGAACCTTAGCACATTTAAGCATCTTCTCCATATCCCTCCATTCAGCCACAGGTCTTTGTTTCTTGGGTCATTCTCGAGAGCCTGGTCTTTCTCTTCAGCCCGGGATATAGAGGATGGAGCTTGTGCGAACTCGGGGAATCTGGGTTTTCTTGGAAGTTTTGGTCCTGTGCGCACACACACTCCACACACACTCCATCTCTCCAGGCCTATCTGCCTTTCCAGAGGGCCGTTTCCTCGGTGGAAATCGTGTTTTCCCCGAGTGTATGTCTGTGTGCCCATTACTTTGAGCGTCAGAAGGGAGCCTCCGCAGATTTTATCTCGACTTGATAAAGCACTGGTCATGTCGGTGTGTGTAAAGGTAGTGTGCAGGGATTGTGTATTAGGGGATATTGGTCTTTTTTTTTGTTAGTGTTTTGCATGTGATTGATTTTTGAATAAGGCAGGTTTTTTTTTTTAATCGTCCGACTGTCCTCTCTGCCTCCTTCCCAATTCAACCCCATTTTAAAATCTTTTTGCTACCTCGCTTTCTCCAGATGGCTCACGTTCCAGCATTTTTCCTTTTTCTTTTTTCTTTTTGTTTAAACAACGTATGCCCCACCCTGTGGTCTGAAGTTCCGCAATGAGCCGTCTTGACAAGGTGCCAGGTTTTAGATTCAGCGTCTCATAAGAAGTACATTTTCCTCTTACTGCCCCCTTTGGCCCCCTCCTTTTTTGTCTTTTTTCGTTCTGTCTTTCTCTTTCTTTCTTTCTTTCTCTCTCTCTCTCTCTCTGTGTTCGTGTGACGTCCTGACCACTAACGGCTACATATTAAGAGATAATTCCATACCCTGAGGTTACAAACCGGCTTAGACTGGCTCTCTTGCATTTTGACTCCACTGGGTACCCTGGGTGAAAAAAAAAAAAAAGATATTGTAACTCCCTGTTTTTTTTTTTCTTCTTCTTTTTTTTTTTTTTTTTAAAGAAGCAGGAAACTAATTCTCACCGAGAATGACATCAGTTCAGTCGGCAATGCTTAAAACAAACATGTTATGCATTTATGCATGCTACAAGGATTGCTCATACCCATAAAAGCACAACCAGGCAAACCAAGCTGCACGACTTCTGTTCTGAAATATGATTATTGGAAAGATGATTATTTTTTTTGCATAATTATCTACCTTAATCACAATAATGCAGGCTTCAGAATTAGGCTACACTTTTGCTCATTCGTTCTCCAGTTGCAAAAGGTTGTGGAGGTGGAGGTTGTGGTTATGTTACACAAATGTGTGTGTTTATTCTTTTAGCTGTGGTTATGTATGCAAATTGTTTCAAACGTGTAGATGAACATAATAAAAGCAGACTGAGATACAAGGGCCAACTATATAATGACGGTACAGTACAGGTACAGTAAGTTTGAATGTTATAAATGTAAACAAATGATTAATTATCATTCTTATCTAAATATCAATATTTCCAAAACAATGGTTTGATATTTTAATAGGTTGCTTTTTACATTTGATTGTATTCAATTTGATGTATTTTGAATTTAGTTAGAACGGCTTTAATAGGTTGTTTAATGGCATGTTCCATTTTGACAGCTGTTGGGGCATGTTGTCACAGAGTATTTATATGAAAAGTATTATTATTATTATTTTTTTTAATCCTAGGCAGTAACGATAGGAATATTCAATAGCTTTTTATAGCCAAGAATCTGTATAGTGATTTGCTTTTAAAAATGAGCATACCTCGAGAAATACTCAAAAAGTGTGACAACTTGCCCTGTTCTCCCGTATAAATTAAATGATCTTCCTGACTGGCATAAAAACAAGGGTAATGTGTTTCTTTCTCATAATGGTCTTGCGTTATTATATTGTGACCATCTTTCAAATACTCAGTTCAGCCTCTTAGTGATATCAGAGCGATTCATCTCCTTTAGTGCTTTTTTTTTTTTTTCGGATAGAAATATCCATCCACGTTTCTTCTCTTTGTGTATTTTCTCTCTTCTGGCATGAGTATTAGATTGTGTTCCTCCTTAACCTTGAAGTCTGTCTGTATCTTGTATAAATAGGCCTGTAGCTTTATTCAGACGTTTCTCTACAGTCGCCGCCTCTGTTAGAAAACCTCCTGTTGAGGGTTTTTCCTCACTCTCCACGTATTTGAGCTGAAGTTTGAGTGTGTGTGTGTGTGTGTGTGTGTGGGGATTTCGGAGGAAGAGGAGCAGCAGCAGCAGCAGAAAGGGAACCGGGCCTGTCTCGTCCAAGAGAACGATCCCTACCGGTCAACGCGGTCTGGATCAGAGTCTCAAGGTTCGACCGAGAGTTGAAGTTCAGTTTCGTTCTGTATTTCCTGCACGTGTTTGCAGATCTGTGTGGTTTCTGTACCTGCGTACTATCTCGGGCCTCTGGTTAGCACTGTTCCTCACAGGTCTATTCGAGGAGGAAACCCGGTTTGCGTTCGAGGCACATTTCCTCACTGTTGGCCTGTTTTAACCGCTGTTGCGTCTACCACCTTCTTTTGGTATCTTAAAGATCTTGTTGCTGTCTTTATTTGGTCTCTTTGTCTTCAGCCTCACTCCCCCACACACTTCCTCCCCTTTGCCCCCTGCTACTGCCCCCACCCTCCTCCTGAACCGCCCCTCCCTCCCTCGGGCGACAGCAGAACAGGAATTGATTAGTGGCACGGCTTAAAAATAGAAGGGCCTGTTGTCATGGCAACGGCCACAATGAGCTGTTGTCTTGTTTAATGAAGACCGAGATTTTAAGTGTTGTGGCTGAACAGTACAGTGAGCGGGAGACGCCATTTCTGGCTAGGTGTGCACAAATGCCGGGACGGAGATATCCGCTGTGGTCTCGTCCCTTCTGGTAAAAGTGCGCGTCGTGCGAGATGCAGATGGTCGTGAATGGTTTTTGTGCGCGTGCAGGATGGCCTTCCTCCTGTGGGTGTGTTGTGTGGCTTTGCAGGTAACGACTACCAATCTGCTTTGTCGCAGTCTCATCCTGGTTGCTTTACCCTCAGGTACTTGCTGAATCTGCAGAGGTGCATTAAGGTAACGCATCAAATGCATCATACGCTGGCAGCTCTAAAACACGTTATTGACTCAACCCACATCCTGTTACCCATACGTCCCGTATGCATCAAGCCAACCAATTACAACCCTGTTGCCATGGGCGCCATGCGCCTAATTGGCCTCATTAGTGTCAGAAACTGGCCGCATGCAAATTTTGGTCATATTCCCGGCAGATCTCTTCTCTGAGTAATATACAGTAATAGTTAGCCATTGTGTAGGTCGCTGGCGAGGACAACGGTCCAATTAGCGAATTAACCGTTAAGCTTAGATACTGTACTCGACTCAACCTCCCAGAAGTGTTTTGAAATTCCTGTCAGTGTAGGAACGTGCCGTTTGGTGACGGTATGCTAATACGCCTGTCCTGAAATTCCCCCTCTGCAACCTACTTTTGTGACATCACTGCACAGCTGACTTACAACATCTCAATTACGCTTGCATCACGTTGCAGCTGGATTGCGTGTGATGCGAGAAATTATTTAAACTGATAAATATGTCAACAAGCTGCTTTTTTTTTTTTTTTTACTTGGATTTTCATTAGCATCTTATGAATACAATTGCTGTAGAGCTCTAGTGAGATTCCTTGAATGTGATTTGCAGGATTTAGCTTTGAAATTGTCGTTTTAAGAAGGTCTTTATGCCAGGTGTTTTCAGTGCCAAGGATCCCAGAATTTTATGATCCCTTTGGAAGGGATCCCCTTCCTAAAATATATTGTAAATCAGAATTTTTTTTTTTTTACTTTTATTTTTTATTAATCGTTAATTTGCTTTCATTCATTGTACTAAAGCTAATCCTTGAAATATTATCTGGAAAATTTCTAAATTCATATTAAGATTACAGCTAAAAAATTTTTTGTGAGGAAAATGGTCCAATTAAACACTAAGCTTAGATACTGTCCTTAGAAAAAATGTGTGTGTATATGAAGAGTTCAGATGCAAAAGCCTCTAAGTGCCATCTGAAATTTTCTTCTAGAATGATCATTTTTATCAAGCTCGTATATTTAAGTTCAGTAATTTCATTTAAATGACAATTAATAGGTAATTTGCATTGCCATTTAAGTGAAATTATTGAACTTAAATATGCAAGCTTTATAAAAATGATCATTCTAGAAGAAAATTTCAGATGGCACTTAGAGGCTTTTGCATCTGAACTCTTATTTATATATATATATATATATATATATATATATAGTATGTATATGTGTATGTATATATATATATATATATATATATATATATGTATATGTGTATGTATATATATATATATATATATATATATATATATATATATGTATATATGTATATGTGTATGTATATATATATATATATATATATATATATATATATATATATATATATATATATGTATATACAGTATAACTTTTTTGCACACTGTGGCAAGTGGTTTTTCAAAGTTACTAGCCACTCAACATTTTTTTCTGCCATATAGATATTTTTAATATTATTTCATAATTTGGCAGCAGGTTTAAGACCTGACACATGGATCCATTATACTGTCACACATATACTGTTTTCTTTCTCAACTGTTTACTTTCACTTAAAACATAACTGACTCTGTTTACGTGAATTCTTGCCAAGTTTTGCCTTGAATATTTTGTGTATTTGACTGTTTTAAGCGCAATAAGCAGCGAAAAAGAACTCAATTTAGTACTGAGAGGCTGTAACACCAACAATCTAATATGAATGTAGATTGTATTGTATCATTTTAAGATTATTTTCCTAGCGACTTTAATAGTAATTCCTTTTTGTCAGATTAATGTTGAGTGAAATGCTTCGCCATTCTAGTCTTTATCAACAGAATCATCATTGTACAAACTGTGAAGATGTTTAGATTGAGCATTGATGCCTAACATTATATCTCTGGGACTAGGGTTGCAAAATTCTGGGAATTTTCAAAGATGGAAACTTTCCATGGGAATTAATGGGAATTTAAGGGAATTAACAGGAATTTATGGGAATAAACGGGAATAAACTGGGAATTTTCAAAGTTGAAGGTTGGCTCTTATAGGGAACTTAAATATAGTTGAGGAAAGTATATTTTAGCATAATCTTGACTAAAACAAACAGATGCCATTCAAATACACTTGAATATCCATGCCATTCCTCAATCACATGCACATAGCACACTGCTTACTGCATGGCTATTGAGACCACACCCCCTACTGGCACTGTGCATGCCTCCATCACATGTACAGAAGCCCAAAGCACAAGACTATTGAAGGCGCACATTTGAGCCTGTGGACTAAACAAAGTGAAGTAAGTTTTGATGATATTATGGGGAAATATATTTATTAAATGTTTAAATTGCAAATATCACATACAAATGTATTCATCTAGTAGACAGCAAGCTGATAAGTTAGATGCTAAATAAGCTAGCATAACTTTATTTACCACATAAGTAGCACTGGGCAGTATGACGGTATATATCGTTACCGCGGAAGAAAATGTCAACCGTAACAGATTTTTTTAATTCAGTGTATACCGCGACATGTAAATAAGTAGGCGTGGTTAACTCACGTGCAGCGTGCGTGAGACTGAGACACTGATATTTGTCAAAGAAACATGAAGAAAGACCAAGAGGATCCACAAAATGAATTACGTTTTCAAAATTAACGTGATATTTTCAGGGGGAAGGCGCAGAAGTCAACTAGAGCAGTGCAGCACACTGAAAGTTTAGAGAGACGCACATGCTCGCAACGGGGCTTACTTGACAACAAGTTCATATATCAATATTCTAACGAATAGAAATAACCTTAAATAATGTATCTATCCGTCTCTTATGTGTACAGTTACTTTCAGAGTGGTATTGAATATTTCCAAAATTCCCCAGCTTAACTTCCCATGGAAATTTACCGGAAATTTTCCGCCCCTTTGCAACTCTATCTGGGACACATCGTCATCGGTGATGCACTGATACTAATCTCAAATGCTCATTGGTACTTGTATCAGTCCATAGCATACTGCCCTCTCTAAGTTCTTATCACTTTATTGCTGTGCTGTACTTTAATTTCCCTAAGCTTCAGTTCTAATAATTAATGTTGATATTACAGTCTATCAGATTTGCCACATGTGGAATTGCAGAGACTGAAAACTACACCTATCCAGCTGTAAGAAACGGAGCATGCGTCAACTAGTCCAAAATATTCGCATCTGTAGCATTTTTTTTATCGGATCGTGGTAACCTGTGTATATCACACTCTCTGTTGTCGTTACAATCACCACCAGTCAACATTTGGAAATCTGCTAAGTTTAAGGTAGCTCTACCTCCTTTTGCTGATCTGGTTCACTTATGTGCTTCAAATACACTTTATTTGAACATTTGCGTGATTAAATAGATACGTTTTAAATGGTCTTCCCCAACATTCTCCCCATCTACTATTGGTCAGACAATCTGATAGTCCTGTCCCAAAGTCCGCCTTTGGTTGAGCCAATGTTGTTGTGTTGGTGGTGGTCAGGATGCTCCAACAAACAGAGCTTTGTTTTGATAGCGACAAAAGAGGAACATCTGGGCTGGACATGAGCGCATTATCAGTTTGTCCAGAAGTACCTAAAAAAAAAAATCATGTTAGTCCCTCTTAAACCCGGCCTAGCTTTCAGTAAAGTCAAAAAAGCTTCTCTAATCTAAGGCCGTGTTCTGTGAAGTCATTTGATTCATGTTCTTGAGGGCTTTAGGGAGCTGCTCTGTTGACATCTTTCTCACATTTAAGCCCAAGTGTTCTGCCAGTCCATATTGATCAGAGGGCCTACTCACTCGGAAGTCTAATTTGAAAGGTGACAAGTAACTGTTGTGAGCTAGTTAGACCCTAAAGCATCTCCATGGTCCAGAGTGCATGTTTTGTGGTCTGGTGTGCTGTTTGTGTTCATTTTCATCTTTTTCACATTTCTCACCACCTTGTTCAGCTGTTTTTATTCTGTTGAACTTATTCTCGGATCCTCAGGTGGTGGATACCGGTGCAAGGAGCAGCGAGAGTGAAAGTGACAGCAGAATGAGAGAAATCGGGCAGGTCTTGACCAAACAGGTGCTGTCACCTGCTTTTGCGTGTCCTCTGGAGTCATGGCTGCAGAAATGGCTGCGGCATGAGATCATGAGGCCCGGGTCTGCTGCTCAAGTCATATTTCTGCTTTACGTGCCCTGGGGGAGGTCACACTCTCGCTGGTGCTTTGTCGCTTGTGAAAGCAAGTTCACGGAGTGGCAGCCAGCTGCTGAGGAGCTGAAGATAAACCTCCTAATGGCAAATGGAGGGTCGTCACCTTGTTGACATTTCGGTCTGCAACATGCCAGAAGGGCCTGGGTGAACGGCAGTTATAAAATTGGGAATCCACACTGTCCAAATTTAAGTTTGGTATATACTACATGATTGTGCTCAGGTTTTTGCCCCGATTTGCAGTCTGAATGCGCCGAAAGCCAGAGCCAGTCTGCAGGTTTTGGGCAGTCGCAGTTGACACGTTTGTGTTTGGAACGATGTTGAAGTCTGGTAGTGTGTGATCGTCAGTGGTTTAGTATATGATGCCCAGGGGCCGGTTGAATAAACTGCTAAATAGTGTTGTCAAAAGTACCGACGTCGGTACTGAAATTTAAAAAATGTGACGCTTTGAGCGCTGTTGAGCGGAATCATAAACGCCTCTGATTGGCCACTGTGTTTATGAGCTCATCGGATATGTCTGTCATTGGCTACAATGATCAACGCACGGGAGTGTTTGAGAGCACACGGAAGTGTTTGAAAGCACAAGCAGGCGTATATCAGGACCGATCCGCTGATAGACGCCTGCTTTCAAACGCTCCTGTGTGTATCTGTGTAAGCATTCGCTGAAGAGCGTCATTGATGTATATTTACAACATGTTTTTGAAGCGCTGATCATTGTAGCCAATCACAGACATATCCGATGAGCTCATGAACACAATGGCCAATCAGAGACGTTTATGATTCCACTCAACAGCGCTCAAAGCGTAGTCGGTACTTTTGACAACACTACTGCTAAAGTCCCCAATATACTCACGGCAAAGTTCTTTTTCGTTCTTCGTTTAAGGGCAAAACGAAGTACGAAAAAAGTGACCAATGATATACCGTTATCAAACATCTGACGCCGCCCACACTTCTGAGAGCAGCGTTTAGACGAATATGTAAATATGTGCGGCGCGCTTTCCTCTCAATAAAAAAATGAATATATATATTTTTAAATAAAGCATAAGAAAAGCATCTGATCATAGCGATGTGGATGTTTGCACGAACTCTACGGCACTCCAGTAGACACGTCACGTTTATTTACATATCACTTTATACAATAGATGGCTTAAAATCAAGCATTTTTACCGTTTTAAACATTGTCACTCTAGTTTCATCAGAAGTGCGACTTCATTTTCTACTATAAAGCATCTCTCCGGTGTGTTCTCACGGACGCCTGACCTTGACCGAGTGAACGGGCCAAATTAACCGGAAAAGATTTTGACGTGATAGAAGGTGGAGCCTCAGCGCACCCCTACCTATGACGCAATCGCCACGGACCAATGGTAGTACAGAGGTGTTTCGAACTTCTTTTCGGCCTGATTTTGTTCAAAATTATGTCACATCGGTTCGTTCTCTGATTTCGTTTGAAGTATATCGGACTCTTAAGACTAGTCTAACAAGTTAGACATCACATTTTTTTAAGACCTTCTTTAAGACCATAACGATTTTAAGTCGTTTACATAAAAACTTGTGTTTAACTGGTCTAATTTGATTCCAAAAAGTATTATCCCTTGACCACTCACTGGTTGGTCATACTAGTACTTAAGACACATAATGGCTATGTTTATGCAACTGGCCCCAGTTTTTCTCAGCAAACGATTAATAAAGTCGCTAAGTGTATGACGCCTATAGTTTTAAAATCTGTTCAGATTTTAAGTCATGTAGTGTGCATTCCAGCCTTTAGTCGTATAAAGTTGTTTGTAATTATTTGAAACTTTGCAGGCTTGGCAAGGTCACCATATGGTCACCTTAAAATCAACTGCGGCCAAGTCGTCCATCATTTCCCATCATGGTGATCAATGTGTGAGTTATAGTGGATTAAAGGTGCCAGATTTTTGTTATTCTCATATCCCTTGCCTTTAATTTACAGCGTTATATTTTCCGAGCACATTAGCTTAAATATTTAAGTCCGCTTTTGTTATGGTTGTATTTTTCGTTTGACGTCTACACTCTCTATCTGTTGCTGTGGAAAGTAAGGAGAATGTTTATTCGCTTTATGAAGTGTTTATCCAGGGCCGAGAGTTCTGACATGATAAATGTCAAATCCGAACCCTTCTTCACAAATAATATAAACAACAAAAAATATATTTTCATCCCCCTCTACACCGAAGTCAACAGAAGTCTGCTTAAAGAGGCAGTACACCTAAAAAAACGAATTAAGTTAGCTCATCCTTTACTCACCATCACGTTGTTCCAAACCTGTATAACTTCTGTGAAACACAAAACTTGAAAAAATATTCACATTTTTACAGTAAATGTTATTGGGGCCCAGTGGGGTTTTGCAATCCAGTGACTTTCATTTTATGAACAAAACCTTCTTCAAAATATGAAGAGTTCATCTGAGTTCAAGTGTCATCTGAAATTTTCCTCTAGAATGATCATTTTTTTATCAAGCTCGTATATTTAAGTTCAATAATTTCACTTAAATGGCAATGCAAATTGCGTATTAATTGTCATTTAAGTGAAATTACTTAACTTAAATATACAAGCTATATAAAAATGATCATTCTAGAAGAAAATTTGCATCTGAACTCTTCATATCTTCTTTTGACTGAGAAAGTCAGTCAGTCAGTCATACAGGTTTGGTGCGTCTTTTATTTACTCGCCTTCATTTTTGGGTTAACTATCCCTTCCCACTGTATCCATAACGTACATTCATGTTTCACCTCTTGCAGACACATTAAAATCAATTAACTCCTGCCAAAAAGCCACCCCGACAAAGGCGGACAACGTTATCGTGAAGTTTGCATCCAGACATGAGCCATTGCCGCCATTTCCCAAGTGTTCATGGCGCTCACCCTGTATGACCCTATGCCAAGCCCGTTCGCTCCAGCTTTAACTAGGTTACTGCGTCAATGCCTGCCCTTCACTATAAATCACTCTCCTTACATTTAAACCCCAAAGAACTGCGATTCCATCCAAACGGATATTTCCGAGAGCGAAACGAGCGTCCAGAGCTGCTCCTGCCCGATACATCTTGTGTTTTTTTTTTGTGTTTTTTTATTCATCTGGGTGGGCATGCACACCTTTAGTGAAAGCAGCCATTTTGAGGTCTCCGTGCTCGGCATCAGATGCTGCAAACAGTAAAGGCTTAATCTAGCCAATTGAGCGGGTGGGTGATCAGAGGGGCTGCATGCGAACAGGCAGATTTTGGGAGATGAGCCAGTCTCGGAGGGTGGAGGGTGGGGGATGGGGGAGTGGGGAGCGAAGATGGGTGCAAACCCCTGGTCTTCCACGATAAGTACTGCGCCTTAGGACGAAACTTGGGAAATTAAGAGAATGCATCGCTACTCTTGCGTGAAGGAATCTGAGCATTCAGATATCAACCCGGTCCCGGGGGAGTGCTAGTGTGCTGTTTAAGACAAGGCACCTTGTACCTCTCTGGGTGAGGGATGCGATGCCACCAGCGCTTTGGTCTGGGAGGTGGGGCAGCGGGTTACGTCAGCCAAATGAATTGTCATGATGCAGATCATGCGTGAAATGAGCTGCGGATTCCATCGTGCACTTGCAACCGGCCATATTATTACCATCACTTCTTTTAGCTGGCGATTTTTAACGCACTTTCTGAATCGGTTCTCTTATGTAGGGGGGCAAGGGTCTCTTTGCGTGTGTGTGTGTTTGCGTGTGTACTGGTTCAGGGGGCTTTCAGGGTGTGATGGTGTTTGCAGTGGGGGCAGAAGGAGGAGGACATTTTTGTGCTTGCAGTGATCTGATCGACAGGCAGCAGTGGCGTGTGCATAAAGAAAATGGTGTGCCGGTGGGGGATGGGCAGAGGGGAATTAAGGGTTGGCATTATGACAGGGTAGCGTGTCAGGAGAGTGCTGCTGCTGTCTTGTTTTTTTCTTCCATTTCATTTTTTCGTCTCAATCGCGTCCTCTTCATCCTCCGTCCTCCCTAACCCCCCCCCCCCCCCCCCCCCCCCCCCGACTCTGCCCCCCATCTGAACCGACGAAGATCTTGTGCACTGTGTACGTTACAATCTATTTACAACAAAAAGAGAGAGAGAACCGAAAAGTAGTTTGTGGTCGTCCGTACCTTTAAGGGGCCCCCAGAAAAGTGAGCGTGTGTGTTTATTTTTACAACGCAGGGAGGAAAAAAAAGAAATACTTTTTTTGGAAAGAGGGGGGAGGGAAGAGGGGGGGGGGGGGTGAAGAGCAAGAAGGGAGGGGTCAGTTTCTGCTGTGCTTTGTGGTGTGTGGCACAGCTGTATTAGAATGGTGGGTCTGAAGGGCACAAAGTGCGTCTTGTGTCGGAATGGCCCGTGAAACCACACACACACACACACACACACACACACACAAATTGTTCCTCGTTTTCAGGCCCGCTCCCTAACCTAGCCAGGAGCTCCCGAGCAAGTAACTATCCAGGGACCATTTGTAAAGGATCAGTGGGATTGTACAGCGGGACAAAAGGTTGATTTAAATAAAATGGAGATTTGAAAGTTGTGGTTTAGGGTGTCGCGAGGGTCGTTGGGCGAGATCGCCGGATAATCTAACTCGGAGTGGAGCTTCTCCGTGTCTCTGTGTACTCGCACACCATTTCGCTCTCTGTCTTTTTCTTTTTCTCGCTCTCTTTCTTTTCATCTCCGAGCTGCTGCTGCTGCGTTGGCTGGCGTAGTGCCCAAAGCAGTGAGTCTGTCGTGGAGTGCGCGTGTGCAGGTTTCTGGGGAGGAGGAGGAGGAGGAGGAGGAGGAGGAGGAGGAGGAGGGTGGCTGGGGTGTGTGTGCGTCGATATGCAAAAAGGGGGGTGGATAAAGGAGGAGTGGGCAGAGTAAAGAGAGTCTGGTTTTTGTAGCAGCTGACTGAAACAGTCATTATATTATGTAAAGGGAGGGGGGGGGGTGGGGGGGTCAGGCTGACGTGCACTGCACGGACCTTCTGATTGGCTGGCTGGTGCTATTGTTGGTTATGTATATGCTTGTGCGTTTATTGCTCACGCACTCCCTCGCTCTTCCGTTCTACTGTCTCAGTCACTCGCTTTTTTTTTTTTTCTTCTCGCTCTTTACCCTCTTTCCCCCCTTTTTTTTCCCTCTCACGCACTCATTCGTGCAAAGTGGGTGGCTTGTTGTGAAGGTACGACATTATATATCAGGGTTTTATGTGCTCGCTTCTCAGTGTCTCAGTCGTCGTTAAGGCCTCCACTCAAAACTGTAGCCTAGCACCTTTTTTTTTTAAGAGCGATGACCGTTTGCATTTGTGTGTTCATAAAGCCAACGTCAAGAATTAGGATTTGCGATGCAACGCAACGGTGGATGTTTGATTAAACTATGCAAGAAGAATAATGAGAGCGAATGATGACACGTAAAATAATGGGATGATGGAGAGATGATGAAGTCATCAAGGGACCAATTACAGCTCAATTTAATTTGTAATTGGGGATGTCCCTACAATAAGGCATTTTAAGACCAGTCGCTTGTGGGTCTCGGGAGCTTAATTGGGTTTAGGAATAACTACAGTACTGTGTGTTTCATATAATCTACAGCTGAACGTGACTGTTCGGTCACTTGTGCGTAGCTTTAGCGCTTGGTGCTGAGGTTTGTGAGACAACACCTGTAATTTGTCAGTCAGGGATGTCAAACTTATTTCAGATTGAGAGGTGTGTGTGTGTGTGTGTGTGTGTGTGTGTGTGTGTGTGTGTGTGTGTGTGTGTGTGTGTGTGTGTGTGTGTGTGTGTGTGTGTGTGTGTGTGTGTGTGTGTGTGTGTGTGTGTTGTACCTGGTTAACCCTTTGTTCTTTTGATGTCCAAATATCAGTAATTTTTGACATTGGTCCCCAATGACTTCTAAATCATACTAAATGATTATTATTATTATTATTATTATTTTTTGAAAATGGCAAAATGCAGTGATGGGTAGGGTTAGTGTTAGGCGATAGAAAATGTTTTTTTTTTTTTTTTTTTTTTTTTTAAGAAATCAATACTTTCAATCAACAAGGATGCATTAAATTAAACAAAAGTGAGCGTAAAGACATTTATATAGCTGCAAAATATTTTTATTCTGCCCGAGTGGGCTCTATTCATCAAAGAAAAATGGATGAAATCCTGAAAAAAATTATCACGGTTTTCAGCATATTAGAATGATTTCTGAAGGACCATGTGACACTCATGACTGGAGAAAAGTTATTTTAGATTGTAATAAATATAGCCTTGGTGAGCATAAGAGCAGGCTATAAAAAAAAAAAAAATTATGGTCATTTTATTTTTGATAATGACCATCTGCATGTTATCCCTTACATTTAAAAAATAATCATAGATTTGGACACTTGGAAAACATGGTAAAATTCAGTTTTTACCCTTGTACCTCTCAATGGTGTGATCTATTGCTGTAAGTGACATTTCAGAGTGGATAAATTAACTGGTTTAGCTTGGGACAGTTGTGAGGTTTTGAAAAAAAACCAGTTAGTTTATCTGTCTTGCTGTAGTTAAAAAATATTATGAATATTGTGAATATATTAAACCAACATGCAAATGTTGTATTTAGCTTATACTACATACAGGGCTGTTGAATGCTTAAATCTGATTGGTTGATGAACGTTCTAAGGTTTCTGTTATTTTCATGGAAACGCACGGCTAAAGTAGATCCAGGCAAGTCTTGACCGCATTACATGTCCATATCACTTCGCCAAATGATTTCAGTTATTTCAAAGGTCCTTACATCACCAAAACCCTCAACGAACACTGACCAATAAAGCACATAAAAATATAGTAAACAATAGGATAATAACGACAAATTATTTCCATTGTCAATTGGTCACAGAGGTCTGAGCAACCAGAAATGTGGAGGTGTCACTTGTCTATTAAGTGAATACAGATTAATCTCGTACACACACACACACACACACACACACACATACACGCACACACACTAAAGCCTTCTTTCCTAATATTATGGCTCAGCAAGGTCACCATGACTGCCCGTGATGAGCCCGGTCTTACAGGAATGGATGGGTAGTAAGACCGATCTTTCCAGGAGCTGGATGTTGACTAATAATAATTAGAGCCAAACAAAAGCATTTAGGTGATGCAAATGCTGATTTGTGTTTGTATCAGGGCCTGTGTGACACTCACGTCACAAAGAGCATCATTTGTCAAGCCACAGATAAGAACCTCTCCTTCTCTGTCTGTGTATGTGGTCTATAAGTGCGGCAGGGTGGCACCATGCTGCTTTTCTCCTGACCGATGTGTGTGTGTGTGTGTGTGTCTCCATGCACCTTTGATCCCAGCCTCGCTCCGGCACATCATATTAAACACACTCCCTTGCTTGCAGATGCTCTAAAATCAAAGTTAAGGAGTCCTGGGGAAAATGTTTGAATTCTGTATGACCTCAAACAGAGAGGGGTGGTCAGAGATGAACTATGAGCATTCACAATGTGCTTTCTTCCAGAAGTGAAGAGATTCTGTTTTTATTTTGTCTGCTTCACACTATAAAACAATGTTGACTTGGCCTATGTGCAGTGCACGCTGTATCCTTTCATTCATAAACGTAAAATTAAAGGTCTATATGTTGCTGCCCCTACATACTTTAGGTATACAAGTATGACATATACAGATATCTAGATTCAATACTGATTCACAAGCTCTCAATTAGATTTTAAATTTGATTTCATTTGATTCTGACTTAAAGGCTTTCGACTTGATTAGATTCAAATTTGGATTTGATTCTGATTCTCAAGCTCTCAATTCGATTTTAATTTATTTACAAGCTGTCGTTATTAATTTCTTCTTTTTTTTTTTTTTCAAGTTCAATTCGATTCTTATTTACAAGCTCTCGATTTCATTAGATTCCAATTTTGTCTCGATTCAGATTCCTAAGCTATGATTTGATTCTGATTTCCAAATTAGATTAAGAATTCAGTTTGATTCATTCACAAGCTCTTGATTAAATTAGTTTTCATTTAATTCCAGGTCATTTGGGTAGAGTCAGTCATTATGTCGGTCTTGTGTTTATAAGAAATTGCTTTCAATTTTACGGGGCAGTGTTTAATAGTTTAATAGTGATAATAATATATATATATTTTTGAACTTTTAATGAAGAGAACTGGTTCATAAGAGTCAGTTTTTCATTTACTATAAAGAAGCGACTCAGTAATGTATTTTTACAGCGATTCTCGAAATAAATTTGCAACTGAAAATAGGTATAGATTATCAGGTTTTTTTAACTTCAGGGTCGTAAAAATTAAAATTGTGCTTTTTTACCCAGCCCCATTCAACTGCAAATTGTACATGTGTATTAGGACTGCTCGAACAGAACCAGTTCTCTTTCACATTTTTAATAACTCTTTTTTAATATCAAGTACGTCCCATTTTGTGAAAGTCTCGTTACATGATTTTGCTGCTTTGCACGTTAAGTTTGGGCTTTTATGCTGGAAAGGGAGGGAATGTGGCACAATAATCGTTTTATCTCGATTATCGTATTTTCAGAATCGTTGGAAGCCAAAATCGAAGCTCAATTTTGATTAATCGCACAGTATGTCTTTCTTTATGTAAAGTTTTACTCTCTTATGAATATACAGGGTCCAAAGAATTAATACTCGACGAGCGGCGGCACCTGATAATGTTCTACCTTTAGACTGGAGCTACGAGCAGAATACAAATGTATCAGACAGATAAAGAGGTTCCAGCACAAACAATAGCCTGCATAGAGTCCTGCACATTCACTGTCCAGACACTCCCCGTGTGTGTGCGTGTGGGAGGGGGGAGAGCCTCTCTCTGCCCTCTGGCCATGAAGGGTCCGCCCAAGCGTGCCTAACTAATAAAGACGAGCAAACACACACATGATCATTTAGATCTGCAGTACGTGACACATGTCCAGAGCGCGGCAGAGCCTTATGTGTACACACAATCAAATCTGCACTTGAGCATGCATGACCCCGCGGTGCATGCGTGCGCATCGCATGGGAGCGTACACACTCTCACACACACACACGCAGAGTGATTCAGTCACGTTATAGACTGGCTGTTGGGCTCCCGTGTGGTGTGTTGTGCTTTTGTCCGGAGGGGAGAACAGGAAGTTAATGGCTGACTGTAAGAATGCAGCAGTAGAGATTGGCTCATCTTGTGCTTCAGTAAACGAGTGTCACTGCTGGTTTACACGGTTTATTGGGTTAATCATGCGTAACACGTCTTATACTATTTTATATAGGACATCATTTTGGAGTTTTACCTGTATACTTAAGAATTTGTGGTCCTGATCTGTCTCATCATACCAGAAATTACGCTTTTGGAGACGACGAGGATGTCTCCCAGGCTTTACTGTCTCTTTAGCAAGACTGTGCTTTTTATCAATCTACTGCACAGTTTTCTCTCTCGGTCTCACAAAACAGACTCGCTGTGTTATCCGACAACAGAGCTGTTAGCGTAGTTCAGTTTAGGTAATTGGGAAATTTTAAATCTGTATTCTGTTAATGTTCTCAGGTCCTAAATGAAACCAGTTGTAGTAAAGCTCTTCGGTAACAAGCCACCTCTTGTTGTTCCTGCCGAACAAATTTCACCTATTGCTACTCTAGCATCATTTTTGGTTACTGTGAAGTGCATCCACACGGCTGACGTGTTTACCTGTTGTAGCTTATCCACGTTCTGTGAGTTAAAAATAGTTTCTGAAACTGCTGCAAGTTAAAGGGTTAGTTCACCCAAAAATGAAAATTCTGTCATTCATCATGTCATTCCAAACCCGTAAGACATTGAGACATTGTTGACTACGCAACTACCACTTTGACGCTTCAAAAAGTTCATAAAGAGATCGTAAAACGAATCCATATGAATTGAGCAGTTTAGTCCAAATTTTCTGAAGAGACTCAGTCGCTTTATATGATGTACAGATTAAAGGAACATGCCGACATTTTGGGACTTCAGCTTATTCACCATATCCCCCAAAGTTAGATAAGTCCATACAAACCCTTCTCATCTCCGTGCGTGCTGTAACACTGTCTGACGCACCCACTGTTAGCCTAGCTTAGCACAAAGACTGGAGGTAAACGGCTCCAGCTAGCATACTGCGAAGCACTGCTACTTGGGCGGAGTGATTTGCTCGCAGCACCTGAGAAGCCCCGTGGTGAGGAGCAGAGAGTTCGCTCAGAGTTGGGGTAAATCACTCCACCGACGTAGCCGTGCTTCGCCTTCTGAGAATATAGTTCCCACCCAGTATGTATACGGTTAGAAGATGTCTGTGTCTCATGTGACCTTGTTATTTGTACACGCTGTGACTATACAAATCACAACATGTAAATAGGAAAATGTGTTATTTTGTTACTTATTGGGAGCAGTAGGCTAGCTGGAGCCGTTTACCTCCAGTCTTTGTGCTAAGCTAGGCTAGCAGTGGGTGCGTCAGACAGAGTTACGGCACGCACGGAGATGAGAAGGGTATGGACTTATCTAACTCTGGATACGGTGAATAAGTCCCAAAAAGTCGGCGTGTTCCTTTAAATTTAGGCTTAGGTATAGTAAAAGGTCTTAAAGATCAAAGTGCATGACAAATAAAGTTATTGTCTCCGTAAAGAAAGAATCGATTTCGAACTGCCGAAATGAGTCCTCAGCAATTCCAGTCTCACTTCCCGTTACAAACCTGCGTAACAATGAGTTAGCAATCGTTTAGAGAGACTGAATCCTCAAACTAACCTTTTTCAGACTCTTTGGGAAATGAGGTGATGTGTAATGTATATTGTGAGAAAATTAAAGTGTTTTTGACCTTGAATGCATGTAAACCATATTGTAGGAGACCTCCAAAACAAAATTAGGAACCTTTAAAATAGCATAATGGCGACACTTAAAATTATTTTAAAAATATATAAAATGGAAACAGAACTCTCCTTCATCAGAGAAAAAGTGTCTAATTATAGTTCTTGGGTAAGGCTTGAATCTTCCGTCACAGTAATTTGGTGCCAGAAATACGATCCCACAAGTGGGGAAGGTCGGTCCCCTCTCAGTGACCGCTTTGTGACGTTGTCAGCAGGAGTTTTGGAAAGCTCCGCTCAGCTGCGAGTCTGAACTCAGATATGACTCCTAAAGTGAGGTAGGGAGACCCTCTCTACTAGCAGCCCAAGCAAATTTCCTCAGTCAAACCATGAAAGTTACACTGATTTGTATGTAATGATCATGTAATTTATCAATTAAGCCTGGAGAGGCCTTGGTTCTCAAGCTCTGTAGTCCACAGCCTCAGCACGAGACTAATGGCTCTGTAAAGTCTGTGGGCGTGTTGAGGAGTCATAGTCGATCTCTCTCACTTTCTCTCTTGCTCTCAGCTCTTTCACTGTTAAAGAATAATTAAGTGATTTGCATTGGTCTCTAGCAGGGGAATTTGTACATACAGATTAGATCAGGGCTGTCACGAAACCAAAATTTCAGTAACCGTTAGCATAACCAGTAACAGATCTTGATACGGCTGCGCGGATGAATATACGCTTGAACCAAATACATTCCTTTTTATTTAAAAGGTAACGTGTTAATATTTATATTTCTTGGTAAATAGTGCCTCAAGTTATTTAAAATTCAATTATTTTATCAATTAGGGATGCCCCAACTAAGGAATTTTCTAGTCGACTAGTAGTTTTAGTTTAGTAGTAGTAGTAGTTTTAGCCATTAGTTGACTAATTGCACGTTTATATTATTTAAATACTGGGGATAATACTAAACCATAATGAACTTTTTATATAACCTATTCCAGCACTCACTCCAGCAGCATAAAGCTTGCAGCAAACCATTGTCAAAAAAGTAATGATTATGAATGTGTTGGAAAAAATAACAAGGACACATATTTATTATTTATTATGAAGAATCAAGAATGAAGTTGACGATGCTGACTCGTGACTCACCTTCTCTACAGTATTGTAGACCCGCATTTAGAGAGAAATGTATCTTTCATATGGATTGATTACATAAGCAGAGAGTATTTCTTTTAGATTGTTTCAAGCATGTTTTTCAAACATTTCAAGCTTTCTATAGATATATTTCTCATGTCTGTGAGGTAACTGTGAGCCTATACGCTGAGTTTCAAGGTATAGTGGAGGATTTTCCTGAATTTTAGAAAAGAACCGCCCTCTCCACTTTTTGACAAAATGCACATGCGCAACACTCTACCTGCTCCCGAGAGGGAACGCCTATTAAACGTGTGCGCGAGAGAGCATGCACGAGCCTAAGTGTGTGACTTGTGCCAGGGCTAGCATCGCTAATCATAGCTTACATTAACTTTTTTACTAGCAGTGATTTTTAAATGGATTTCTCCAAATAGCATGCCAAACTTTACCTGTCGAGTAGAAACTTCGCGACTGAGGCATCAGTGGGAAGCCCAACCTGTGCTTTTAGTGCACGCCAGCGTGTGAAATATTCTCCCAAAAACACTCTGGTCTTGTTTCTTTCTTCAGAGGCCTTTCTCTTCTTGTCATACAATTCATAGACACTTTTTCTCTTGCGACCCTCAGACATTTTGAAAAAACCCGGTGAGAACGGGCGAGCTTCAATGAATGGCTGAAACCGTAGCTCACCACACACATACACCTGAAAGTGCGCATGCGCAGAAAGCGAAAACTACCTAGGGACGAGCACGTACGACGGCCTTACGTAAACATATCACCAGAATGATTGACAACTAGGAGGACCAATAGTCTTGATGATCCACCCGGAAAAAGAAAATCCTCCACTATACCTTTCAGTTAATTTTTGTGACGCACTTTAGTTATGTTCTGTTTGTTTTCATTATTTTACAAAAGCACAACGATTTGTTATTGTGAGACCTTTTGATGATGTAGTAGTTAAAGTCATTTCCGCTGTTATCAGGGAAAAAATGCAAGTGATTGCGCCGACCCCTCGATGTCATGCAGTAAGCGTGCTAATACGTTAGCTTCCACTCTCCGCACAAACACTTAAATATGCGGCTCATTAATCCAGGTAAACGTTAGAGCGAGCAGCCAAGTTACTTACATGTTTCAAATTATAAGCCATATTTGAGGTCGATTAGATGATAAGCGAACTTTTGGATTTCCTGCCCGACTCCTTAGTAAGCCTCTTCTCGACGACTATTAGGGGGCGGTCGTAATATGAACTTTGCACCTGGACGTGGATGATTAAAAGCTTAACAAGTGTGTTCACAGCTACTCTCTCTCTGTGTCTCTGACAGGATGGAGCGGATGTCTGAGGAGGCGTTGAGGCTGAACCTGCTTAAGCGGGGTCTGGAGGCGCCGGATGAGCGGGAGGCCAAGCGCCTGAAGATGGAGGGTCACGAGGCCATGGAGAGGCTGAAGATGCTTGCCCTCCTCAAACGCAAGGATCTGGCCGCTTTAGAGGGGGCGGCGGTTGCAGCAGCCATGGCAGAGGGCAAAGGTCCCGGGGGCAGCCAGGGGCTGATGGGAGCTGTGCCCTACGAGGAAAAGATGAACGGAAGTTTGAGAGTCGGGGGCCACGGAGGTCCCAGCAAGAATGGGAAGGAAAACATAGTAGATGAACCAGTGGACATGAGTGCAAGAAGGAGGTGAGGTTCTGGGAAGACTGTTCCACATCAATTTGCACATAACTCTCAACGAGTTGCATCGTTCAGAGGAAAAATTTGCATCGGCACAGGAGTCATATTTTAAATAATGTAAAAATACCAGTAAATAAAACAAAACATTTACAAGCAATATAAACTCTATTAACATGTATTTTAGTTACCCTTTTACCACAGCAAATCCTTTTAAAGAAGACCTAATATCCAATATTTCAGTCAGATTTTGTTTTTGGGGTCTATTAGAATAGGTTTTTATGCTTGAATGTTCAAAAAACACCTTATTTTTCATTTATTTGACATTGTTGCAGCTCCTCTCTACCCAGTCTGTCATTAACGCTTTGTTTAGTTCCTGTCTCTACTAAGCCCCTCCTTTCAAAAAGCACAATGAGCTCTGATTGGTCAGCTGGATCAGTGTGTTTAGGAAATGTCACACCCTTACCATGACCATGAGTTCCAACACACTACTAACTAGGGGTGTCCATGGTTAACCGATTAACCGTTAAAAATTGCGTAACCGAGTGAAACATTTTGCTCGGTTAAGTGGCGTCAATGGCGTGCATTGAATTTAGTTGTAATACATTTTTGCACCACCAGAGACTGCTAGACCAGTTTTCTAATATGAAGCGGGCAAAGAAAGCGCGCGTCCGAGAGTGAAGGCTGTGCGCGAGCCAGAAACAAACATAGTATCCGCGCCACTGATGGCAGCACAATAATATCTGTCTGCAGAGCCGCAGAGCCACAGCTTACCCCAGCAGTTTTACCCCGCGCATGCGCAATTTCATCACAACAGTTTTACCCGCAGAGTCCGTTTACCGTTACATTAACCCATACAATTTGTATTATGCATTTCCTAAACATGTACTTGCTAATCAAACACTTTATCTGAACAAACTACTAATCTATAAAACACAATCGGTCTTCCGACCTTTTACTATTGTGTTGATATGCGCGAGGGAGAGAGAGCAATACAGCGCTCGTGTTGTTTGAAGGCGGTGAGAGTGCGCGCGCGCGCGGCCGGGGCTCTCTCACTGTTTGTTCTTATGCGCCCTGTCCACTGATCTAAATAATTAGTTGTTATGACGACTTATTTGTTCCCTCGTTTTAATAAATCGTGGACACGTTGAACAAATTCCCTCCCTCATTTTGATTTAACGAATTACAACGTGGCCAAAAACAGTTTGATACTATTAATTAGTGAATGCTAAAGACTGGTGAATTGGTGAATATTCAGGTGAATTATTTCGTGGCCACGAATTAATAATAATTATTAAACTGTTTTTCTTACCTGTGGTGTGAAGATAGCTCTTCAGTGAAGGCCGACTATTCTCGTACAGCTTTTTATTCCTTTTTTTGGTGTGTGAATTGGTGAATATTCAGGTGAATTGTTTCGTGGCCACGAATTAATAATACCTCAGCACGTTTTACAAGACCCTTCTCGATCGCAGCGGCAACGAGCACTTTGATCACTTGAT
Source organism: Rutilus rutilus (assembly GCF_951802725.1). Classification (NCBI taxonomy): domain Eukaryota; kingdom Metazoa; phylum Chordata; class Actinopteri; order Cypriniformes; family Leuciscidae; genus Rutilus; species Rutilus rutilus. The sequence goes on along the minus strand of NC_140216.1, from coordinate 4,395,293 downwards.
TTAAAAAACAAAACATTTCAGCACTAGATCGCCTAAAAAAAAAAAAACGAACGAAATGAATGCTCTGCTAGTTAACTGGAGATGTTTTGTTTATTTGTATTGGTATTCCTGCCGCGAGATGTTTCAAAAGTGGTGGGGACAATATCGACCTTAGAAAATAGTGGTGGGGACATGTCTCACCCGCAAATTACGCCTATCTCGGGGTTGCGGCGCGCACACTATGGTTAACCGAGTATTAACCGCTAAGGGCCTCGGTTAACGGTTAATGAAAAACTTGAAAACGTGCAGCCCTACTACTAACTAACTTAACCATGCCAGCGTCCGGGAATATTGTGCGTTCAGAAACAGTGCGCACCGATATAGAGAATAACTTTTAATCGAACTTGTCGAGTCATTTAAAAACAGATATCCACTACTGTATATGCTATTGGTCAATCTCATGTGAGTTACAGGTTGTCCCACCCTCACGCCAGTAAACACGGAGTTATTTTTACTATTGTAATAGTAATAAAGTTATTTTGATTAAAAGACGACCTCTGTGGAGTATCCCAGTACCTGCGTGACTCCTCCTCTTAGACATAAACGGAGAGAAGTAGCTCCGGCTACAATGTTCTTCTGCAAGACTCATGCAGTTTGGTTTATTAACTGCTAGAGTGCTAAAAGTTGGTAAAAATTGGTTGATTTTGTTTCTGTGATCTCTTTTGACATCCGCCTCTGATTTTGCTCTTTGCAGTGAAATGGTTCGAGAGCGACGCACTCCGTCACCAGACGTAATCATTTTATCAGACAACGAGGCGTCCAGCCCACGGAGCACGCCTCACCCTGAGGAGAAACAGCATCAGGCCAACCTGGAGCTGTTTAAGGTACAATATCCATGCAGGAATCAGGCCTTCAGGGTGTTAACCACCATTAAAGCTTTGCGTGAGTCTCGTGAAGATGTTTGCTGAGCACTTACGTGCGTGTTTGTTCTGCAGGGGAAGACTGGCGAGGAGCGGCAGCAGATGATCAAAGCTCTCCGAGAGGAGCTCAGGCTGGAGGAGGCCAAGCTGGTGCTCCTGAAGAAGCTGAGACAGAGTCAGATGCAGAAGGAGAACGTGGTGCAAAAGGTCAGAAACGTACTCCATGTCCTCATCATCAATTGTGAATTTGAACTGTTAATTAGATGGGCGGGCTGATTAGAGACCGTTTCAGAGTTAAGAAAACATTTCAGCCTCATAGCTAACACACTGCTGTGTCTGTTTCGTGTAGTATGCAGATTTCTCCATGCAGATCTGACCTTTAAAGTCCCTGAAATCAAAATGTTTTGGCTTTTAGTATGAATATGTTAGCCTTAAGGTGATCTATAAGCTAGTGTGCTCCAAAACAATGTTGAAATTTGCATTTAGAAGAAATAAGCATTCAAAACAGTCTCTCACTTCCACCAATATGGATCAATGATTTTGATGACTCTGCACTCAGATTTTCTGTCCAATTAAATGCTCTCTAGAATCTGAAGCGTCCCTGGCCCCTACATTATAAATGGACACTGAAGCTGTGGCTAAAATCTGTCACTTTTCACACATTTCCTATTTTCTACATGGTGAATGGCACGTGCTGCACTACATAGGGAACGATTCAGACAGTGTAAATATGCTTTCCATTGGGGCGAATGAAGTCTGGATCTCACAGTCTCCGGTCCAGAGACACGACAGCACAGAGAGGATCGTATGCACGAGTTCTGCACCGAATGCTTTTTTTTAAAGTGATATGGAGAAGATTAGGAGGAGAAAAACGGTTAGAGTTTAGGAGGAAACTGCGGCTTTACCGAACTCAACGGCTCTCGCATGAGCGGTGATAAACTAAACACTTGGCTATTTAAAAAAAGGGGGAGGAGCTGTTTGATTTATCCCTATCTTCCTGTTTCAGTAGAAATTGTCAACACATTGAATAATGCTGCGTGTTTCAAGGCACTTCAGTGGCCCTTTAAGACCTTTGATGAAGTTAAAGTACTAAAATACATGGTAATGAAGTCACACACATGATGCTTGTAAATAAGATCATATTATTTCAGATGGTCCTGCTAAATAAAGTGGCTGGAGTAGCTGTAGCATGTAAAAAATAGAAAGGGGATGTCCATCAGCTGAAGCACGTTAAAAAATAAATACGACCTCACGTTATGTCAATCACGCGTGCACACTGCCTCCGAAACTTTCGCCCGTCATAAAAAAATTCGGATCGGGTTTGATTTTTGGTGTTTTTTGCATCCGTAACAAGCATTTTGAATGGTGTGACAATTCAGAGCCACCGAATCACGAATACGAAAAAACGCATATCAGTGTGCAAGGGCCTTAATTACGAATAATCATTTTGCCACCCATGTACTAGTATTCCCGTGTATATACCGAGTATTAGAACTCATTTCTTTTTTTTCTTTTTCTTTTTTATGTTGATAAAGAGTGAAGTATTGTTACTTATCACATCCCGTTTTTTTCTGTACACTTCCACTTTACAGCTGATGTGTGTGATTTCTGTGAAATCGGCCTGCAAATGTCTTTCTTATAGTTGTCTCTTCATATTAAACTGTAATTGGAGAAAGTACATTAGCATCAACAACAACAATCAGCATTGTCTGAAATGAATGTCGCAGTATGTAATGTGCCTGTACTTGTACTCCACATGTACACTGCAGATCCTCCTGTACAGTATGTTCACCTTCACTGCTAAAACACCAAGCAAAATAACCTCCCCTCGTGTCCAGCTGAGTGTTATATTAATGCCGGGAAAAACTGCCGAGGTAAATCGTTCTATAGTTGAAAGGACGTTAGTCACCGGCGAGGGTGAAATAAGGTAACGGAGTGAGACAGGTAGCCATAACCTCACAGATACCATATCACAGCTCTGTGTGATGTTTGTCCATGTACGTGTCATTGAGATGTTTTGTCTGTACTACTCAACTCAGTGTCTGTCTAGATACAGGAATGGCCATAAACACTCACTTGCGCCTGACGTTCAAGTGCCACAACACACTCTTCATGCACTCTTTGCTTGCTCTTGAACTGGAGGATGCAATTTTGATTTGCTAAATTGATTTTGATTTGTGATGATGAGATGCAAGGTTTAATTATTTTATATATTTATATATATGTATGTGTATGGGTGTAACAATACACGTATTCGTATTGAACCGTTCGGTACGAGGCTTTCGGTTCGACCAAAATGTAGATAGCAGTCGCGCTGGCGCGAACACAACAACGCTACCCAACATCAAATGGCTAACTCAATCATGCGCTAATCATTTGTGCTTCTGCTTCAATGACCTTTTATCAGTTTGGACCAATGTCAGTGCAGCGCGAGCCGATCTTGATAAAGCGACACTGTTACTACACAGAGATACAGTAAAGAAAGCATTTGAATTCGCCACAGAAATAATAGCATCGCTGCGAGATCTAGTGAGAAGCGTTCACATTTCTCCGTTATTACCCGTAGATCTCTATTAGATCAAACAGCGCTGCCGTGGAAACCAGGAGAAACATTGTGCCATGATTAAGTAAGTCCACAAATCAGAAACATTCACGATGGATTTAATGTAGTAGTAGCTTAATGGTATAATAGTAAAATGCTTTCAAGTACATCACGTATATTTTCTAGCACTTCAAAACTCAAATATGATCATATATTTAAATGTTATTTTTAATGTGATGATCAAAACATTATTTTGTTCATCCTTCAAAGATTCCCCCCATTTATGCAACTAAAAGTTTCTAGATGTAGGAAAAAAAAAAACACTTATTTAAAAATAAAAAAAGACATTAATTTCCACTGTCAAATATTTATTTTAATCGTTTTGCTTTTGAATTATTTCGACATTATGAATAAAATTGCTGCCCTCAAATGTTAGCCCTGGAGCCTTGCAAACTGAACTTAAAATAAACTTAGTTATAAAACTAAAATAAAATAAAGCTTTGTTTATAACTAGGCTACTACAATAATACATTTCATTTTTTTATAAGGAGCAGATTTTGTTTTATATGCTGGTAAGAAGACACCCCAGAAGATGGGTCAAGTATAGCTCCATCATTGTTCAAAGTAAAAAAAAGGTCATACTTTATGATGTTAGTTTTAATAAAAATAAATAAATAAAAATAAATAAATAAATAAAATTAAGGGAATTTCTCTGGCATTTCTTTCTTTTTGCTGTATCGAAAACGTACCGAACCGTGTCAGCACTGTATCGTATTGAACCGAACCGTGAATTTTGTGAACCGTTACACCCCTTTGTGTGTGTGTGTGTGTGTGTGTGTGTGTGTGTGTGTGTGTGTGTGTGTGTGTGTGTGTATGTGTATATATATGCGTGTATATGTACGTACATGCATACATGCATACATGCATACATACATACATGCATACATACATACATATGCATTAATATGGGTTATGTATTATATTCTTTGAAATTCCGTAGATGAAATACCATGATAGATGAATATGCTAATCATTCTTTCAGTGTGTAACATGTCCCTGTTACCTCTCAGACATCCCTAAAATAGGTGTGTGAAGTCACATTTATCTGTGTGATATCCCTAGACTGTAAAAAAAATACCAGTGAGTTGGGAACAGCACAATTGTTGAACAATGGAATACAGGGAAGTGTTTGTTTCTTAAACAAATCCTAACAATCCTAAACGTTCAGTAAAATCCCGAACAATACCTATTTTTCCACTTCCAATTGGTGGAAATCGCACAGCAGCGTTAACTGAAAAATGTTGCTTGAGTTCCTCTAATACAGTGGATTTTCTTAACCTTTTTGACTTCAAGGTTCCCACATTGTCCACAACAATATCTGAACGCCTCCCCCCCCACTCACAATATCTACCTAATCAAATATTTTAGAGCTTGGCAGAACTAGAAAGATGTATATAACAACCCTTGGAAGTTTGTCGAGGCCCCTAGTGGCTCCCGGCCCCCTGTTGAGAATTTTTTGTTGTTGTAAGTTATATTGGCGCTCTTTGTTACTAGATGGATTTTGACCTCTTAATGTTTTCCTTTCAGGTGCCGGTGGTCCAGAATGCCCCGTCGTCAGTGCAGCCGTCACCCATGCACGGCTCTCAGGGGCTCGGGAAACTACCCGTGCGGCCCGGCATGCACTCGTCCGAGCCTCAGAACCTGCGCACTGCACAGGTATATGTACGTGCAAAGCAGATATGCGCACCAGAATATTCTTTTTCTAAATATGAGCTTTTTTCTACATGCATTAACGATTGTTTCTAAAGCAAGCACTAAATACTCCTCATTACGTTATACATATTAGTCTGAACATGTTAAAGCCTGCTGTTGGTTGCCATGGGAGCAGCACCTTAAGATCAGCATAACTGTATAGATTGGTACCAGTAACCATTTTTAATAACAGTCCATCTGTTGAGTACAAACAAAGCATTTGATGTCAACAGTGTGACTGACAGTGTCTGTTGACATCTAGTGGACATACAGTGCATTGCATATTTATTAATAGCTCTGTATGTGTTTTTCCCCCCTTAGGGCCACACAGTAATCAGGTCTGCTGCCAATGCATCTTTGCCCCCAATGATGATGTCACAGCGGGTTATTGCACCCAATCCTGCCCAGCTTCAGGGTCAGAGAATGCCCTCCAAGCCTGGCATGGGCCGCTCCTCCACGGGCGGTTTGGGTAATGCAGTGAGCTATCAGCAGGTACGGTCACACCGTTAAGCTCAAACACATTAGTCCTAATTCGTTTGGTGGTTTTTCTCCCTGCAATTTATTGACATTGAACTTTTAAACAATTATACAATGTGAACAGCTCAGGTTTTTACCTGGTCATAATCTGTTCTGGGAGTTGCTGCGTCACATTCGTACTTTGTTAAATTCATTTATTACAGGCTCATTTCAAAAGATTGAATTTATAAACTAAGGCTGTTCGATATAGAAAAAAAGTATTTTCAGGCTTTTGACAAAATATACACTAACGTTCAAAAGTTGTGGGTGTAATTTTTTACGTGATATGTTTATTTAGCAAGAATGCATTAAATTGATCAAAAGTGACAGTAAAGAAATTCTTTTAAACTTCCTATTCAAAGATTCCTGAATAATGTATCACCGTTTCCACAAAAATTATAAAGCAGCAGGACTGTTCTCAAAATTGATATAATTGAAAAAATGAAATTCAGCTTTGCATAAAAAGGAATAAATTAGATTTTAATATATATATATATATATATATATATATATATATATATATATATATATATATATATATATATATATATATATATATATATATATATATATATATATATATGAGAAGAGTTCAGATGCAAAAGCCTCTAAGTGGCATCTGAAATTTTCTTCTAGAATGATAATTTTTATCAAGCTTGTATATTTAAGTTCAATAATTTCACTTAAATGGCAATGAAAATTACTTCTTATATATATATATATATATATATATAACAAAGAAAACAGTTGGTGTAAGCTATAATGCAATTTCACAATATTACCATATTATTATTTAATAAATGCAGCCTTGATGAGCATCTTAAAAAAATATGAATGGTACTATATCTCAGTATTTATATATTTATGAATTGCCTTAAAATGGTGGGAGTTTTTTGGTTAATAGTTAACAAAATTAAATACAAAATAATCATGTTTTTATTATGAACACAGAACAAACTGTGTGTGCCTGTACACTAATTAATATTTTTACTACGTGCTATATTTGCTACAATGCAAGTACTCAATTTTTTTTCTTTTGCCGCTTAGATTTAAATTTTGCTTTTAAAATCTGTCCTCCTCTGGATGGTGCATAAAACAAGCCTACTGGAACGGCCCTTGACTTAATAGCCAAATAAAAATTGTGCATTAAATCACAGCAGTATTCATAGTGTTGTTTAGTTTTATATCGCCAACAAAATCATATTGAACATGTCGTATATTTAACAAATCGCCCAGATCGCAGACAAAATCGCAGCATGAATCATTGATAAAAAATGGATCGTGTCAGTCTCTGATGATTTGCCCTTTTGCTCTGTGTGATGCAGGCTGCCAGCCAGCAGGTGGGGGTCTCGCAGCGCTCGGGCTCCTCTGCGATCTACATGAACCTGGCCCACATGCAGGCAGCGGGAGCTGGCGTCGGGGTGGGTGTCAGCGGGGTCGGTGCCGTCAGCCCGTCCACCCTTTCCAGCGCCTCCAGCGTCGCTTCTCTGAACGACCAGGCCAGCAGCCAAGCAGCCGCTAAACTGGCCCTGCGCAAACAGCTGGAGAAGACCCTGCTGGAGATCCCTCCACCTAAACCCCCAGCACCCCTGCTGCACTTTCTGCCCTCTGCTGCCAACTCTGAGTTCATCTACATGGTGGGGTTGGAAGAGGTGGTGCAGAGCGTCATTGATAGTCAGGGTGAGAGCGAGAGGAAGAAACCACACCGCAAAAACTGTTGGATAGAGAGGATTCTGAGCCTTGCACAATATGGAAATGCAATATAGTTTGAATTGCAGTTTGATGCAGTCATATTGCAGGGTGTGTTCACATTTTGCATGTTTGGTTCGATTAAAGTGAATTTGATGGCTCTGTTAGTGCGGTTCATTTGAATAAACGTGAACGCTGCCATCTGAACCCTGGTGTGCGTCAAACAAACAGACCGAGACTAAACTTTTCAGGGCTTCCAATCCAACTGGTACGGTTTGACTAAAATACGAACGCAACACGGACCAAACACATCTAAACAAACCAAAAACAGGACGTGATGTCACAAGATGTGATCCTAAGAAGGACAGATTGCTCAGGCATACCTGGTTGTTCTCGCCATAGTCACAATGTTGCCCATTACAGTTCAGGCGCTGGAAACGCGTCTCCTTGCAGCAGATCTTCGTTGTGTGTGTGTGTGTGTAACAGAGGAATTCCTGGCGCTGTTTTGATTCCTTTACACATTTTATATGTTGGTAAAAATACCATCATATGTACGCACATACAACTAGCACATTAAGTCCAGAACGCAGCATTATTTTTGGATGTTCAGAAAGTTCCGTCGCAACCATTTTTTAGGCTCGGCCTTTAAAACGGCGCTGTGAACACTAAGCGAACCAGGACTAAATGTATCATAAGAATTGGACTAAAAGTGTGAACACACCCTAAAATAACAAAATGGTTTAATCCACAGATCTAATGTTCAAAAGGGTTACAAAAATTGTGTAAATACAATCATTTGCCGATCACACTTGACCCAAAAATAAAACAATACCTGTGATTTATTAAACCACATTAACATTCAATTTGCATGCAGGTCTAATTCTGTTCATCACTAAAACTCCTCTTTTGTGTGTTTGTAACTGATCAGGTAAAATGCGGGGGTCACTGCCACACGTGGAGCCGTTCTTCTGTGCCCAGTGCAGGACCGACTTCACCCCACACTGGAAGCAGGAGAAGAGTGGCCGCATCCTCTGTGAGCAGTGCATGACGTCCAATCAGAAGAAGGCCTTGAAGGCCGAGCACACCAATAGGCTGAAGAACGCTTTCGTTAAAGCTCTGCAGCAAGAACAGGTCAGTCGATATCTGAGGTTTCATTTCACAGCTGGAAGTAGAGTTGTCATGATATCAACATTTCTGTGAAATTTGATGATTCTCAATAAAAGTTTCAATACCGCACTACAAACTAGAAAAAAGTTAAAAATGGTTCCCTCAAGTCCTTGAAAGTTTGTGAATTTGAGAAAAAAAAAAAAAAAAAAAATTCAAGGCCCTGGAAAGTTCTTGAAGATAAACACACACACACACACAGATACACGTCCTTGTAAGTGCTTGAATTTATTTTGTGCAAGAAGTTTTCTGGAAAAAAAATCCATATTATTCGCTTCGGTCCGCTAATGTGTTATTTCGCCAACACTTCGTGGCCTGTGCATACTAGCTTGCTTGATTTTCGTTAGTTACGCGCATTTACGTGTTACGTTAAGTGTTTCCCGCGTGAGGTACTTTGTGTTGTACGTTGCCATGTCGTTCACGAAACTACTCTATGATGGTACCTCAACGTTTGTTGTCTGACACACATTAAGTCCTTGAATTTGAGGGTATTGGACCTGGAAAGTCCTTGAAAAGGTCATTGAATTTGAAGTTAACCAAGGTGTGGGAACCCTGAGAAATGTTCGATTAAAAAAAAAATAGAAATGTTGTTTTGGCAACTAACTTAATTGCAAGTTTATGTATTCAAATTGAAATAAAAATAAATGAAAGCTATACATACATTTTTTTTTTTACCAAAAATAAAATAAAAAAACTAAACATATAAATTCTAGTTCTAAAAATAGTATATAAAATAATACTTATGTGCTGAAGAATTGCTGAAGCGAAATGGTAACAAATTCATTAAAAACAATGACAAACATTTTACTTGTTTATTTGTCTTGATCATTTATATTGATTAATATTATATTTATTCATATAGACTCATTCATTATTATTATTGATTTAATACCGACGTTCCTAGCTGGTGGTTTGTGTGGTAACTGTGGTTTGTGTAACTGTACGCTGACTTCAGGAAATCGAGCAGAGGTTGCAGCAACAGGCCGCTCTGTCTCCCAGCTCCGCCCAGACTGTGCCCAGCGTGAGCAAAGCGGAAACCATGATCCGACACCATGCCCTCCGACAGGTAAGCCCTCTCAGTGTGGACTAATAATGGGATCTCATGAGAGCATTTTTATGGATTTTGAAATGGATGTTTTATCCTGGCCTCTCAGCTAATCACAGATTTTAATGACTGATGATTCTGAATGCCAGTGTCCAAATGGCAGATTTAATGGTACCAAAAGGTGTCGTGAAATTTAACACTGATTCTGTGTGATTTGCTCTCAGACTCCCCAGCCACAGGCCGCTCTACAGCGGAGCCTGTCCAGCTCAGCACGAGGAGTCCTCTCTAACTTCGCCCAGGCCTCCCAGCTCTCGGTGGCCAGTGGGCTGCTGGGTATGACAAGCAAGCGCTGTGGCGGCAGCAGCAGTTCCAGTGGCGGCAGTCGGGCCCAGCATGACAGCCGCAGGCAGATCTACAATATCCCTGGTAAGATGATACTTCTCAGTGCACCGTAAAGAGGACCTATTATGCTTTCTTACATTTTCACCTTTCTTTAGTGTGTAATTGTGCTGTTTGAGCTTGAAAAAGCTCTGCAAAGAACAAAGTCACTTCAAAGCCAGTTCTTCTCTATATCAGTGTCAGTGTTTCTGAACTCCCTGAAACGCCTCCATTGTAGTCTTGAGTTTTCTTCCAGTCACAATATTCCTCATTTACAGTGCTATGCATAAGTTTAGACACCCATACTAAAGTTGACTAAAAAGAGGAATAAAAAATCATATTTTGGAAATTGAACTTAATGCCTTAATTTAAAAAATGTGGAAAAATCCAACCTTTAAGGACACCAATTTTCTTTGTGAATGAATAATGTATCGTAAATAAATAAATGTTCTTCCTTAAAATACAGGGTGGATAAGTCAGGACACCCCTATGTTAAATTCCCATAGAGGCAGGCAGATTTTTATTTTTAAAGGCCAGTTACTTCATGGATCCAGGATACTATGCATCCTGATAAAGTTCCCTTGGCCTTTGGAATTAAAATAGCCCCACATCATCACATAGCCTTCACCATACCTAGAGATTGGCATGGTTTTATTTCAGTTAGCCTAGTTTGATTTGCATTGAGAGATGATATTATGGAAAGTACTCCATGCCAATCTCTAGGTATGGTGAATGCTATGTGATGATGTGGGGCTATTTAATTCCAAAGGCCAAGGGAACTTTATCAGGATGCATAGTATCCTAAAAATAAAATAAAAAAAAATACTTAAAAATAAAAATCTGCCTGCCTCTATGGGAATTTAACATAGGGGTGTCCAAACTTATGCACCCTGTATTTTAAGGAAGAACATTTATTTATTTACGATACATTATTCATTCACAAAGAAAATTGGTGTCCTTAAAGGTTGGATTTTTCCTAATTTTTTAAATTAAGGCATTAAGTTCAATTTCCAAAAGATGTTTTTTTTATTCCTCTTTTTAGTCAACTTTAGCATGAGTGTCTAAACTTATGCATAGCACTGTAAATAATTCCTGCCCAGGGCATATGCAAAATAGATCTAATTTCGTTGAGTTTGTAGTGTGTTGAAACTGTGAGATTAACTTTGAAATTATAGAATTTTTTTTTTAATGTTTGGTGCGATTTAATTACAGAAAAAAGGTGCAATAAATTTGTTTTTAAACGATTAATAGCACTAAAAAATATATATTATTCAATTTAATGTAATTTACTTTTTTATTTCAGCGCATTTTAATTTTATTTAAATTCACGTTTACCCCTTATTTTATTATTATTATTTTATTTTTTTGGCATGATTGTTGGGTTTTGATAGGATCACATGTAAAAAAGTTAGTTACAGTGTATGTCAACTTTTTTCCTTAACTTATCCCGGCCCCTCTTTTTTGTCTGTCTTCTCCATCGCAGGTCTGAATATTGCCTATCTAAATCCGGGAGCCATCGGGGGCCACAAGGCATCCAGCCTAGCGGACCGTCAGCGGGAGTATCTGCTCGACATGATTCCCCCGCGCTCCATATCCCAGTCCATCACCGGGCAGAAATGAGCCCCGACGGGACTGCAGATCCCCCCCCCTCCTCCTCCTCCCCCCCTTTCGGACGCCCCACCACCCCTCTGTTCTACATCAGAACATCCCGACGCCCCCCCCCAACACATACACACGCACACCATCACCCCATCGCATGCAGTGCCTGTCCGTGTGCCTACCCAACTAACCCATAAGAACAGCTCAATCAGTCAGACTATAAACACCAGACTGTGCATCTCAAACTTCGGTTTCCTACTATAGCAAAGCTCTTTATTGTTATCTCAAACTTATTATTGCTGTTGTTATTGCTACTTCTATTATTATCACAGTTATTATTATTAGTATTATTGTTGCTTCTGTTACAGTTACTCTTATTACACTTATTAGTAGGTTTAGTGGTTTTTGCATCTTTTTATGTTCTTACCCTAATGTTTTTCTTTTTTTAGAGGGAGGACGCCAGATTGCAGGGTCTCTTAAAAAAATCTCCAAGCTTTTTTTGGTTCATTTGAAATCTTCCTCCCTCAGTCGCCCTTGTAAAATTAGACTCATTCTCTCTCACGTCGTGTATGTTCAGAGTCGGAATGGTTAAAGCGTTCTCACCCGCAGAGAGAGAGAGAGAGAGAGAGAGCAGAATCTTTGTAGCGTTACACGTTTGGAAACTACAAAGTCCTCCGAGAACCTTCCGGTTCAGAGAGATTGAGACAGACTCATGTACATTGATCAGATTGATCCTTATGCAGAGTGCTGATCTGAGAAGGCCACACGAACTGAAAAAGGACGGATGAGTCTCCTGCTGTCGAATGTACGGAGAAACTGTAGAATCCGAGTCCTGTTACCGAGCAGGATCTCTCCCGTGTCTCTCGATGCCTTCACTTTCACAGGATGCAGTGATGTCGTATATCTCCATGTGTGGTGACGTCGTGTTTCACTGCACAGCAGAGAATGAAGCCAGAGAGTTCCATCTCCATGAACTTGGTCTCTTTTTGATTTTTCTTTCTGCTTGGGTGTTTTTTTGTACTTTTTTTTTTTTGTCGGGCGGCGTCTCCGTCTGAAATGGCCGTGTATCTTAAAGGTACTTGCCACGGGAGACGATAATCATTGATATGTCAAATAGGTGGAATTATTGGTAAAAAAAAAAAACACACACAAAAAAAAAAAAAAACACGGTTTATGCGTAGATTGTTAACGTGAGTTTTAACAGAAGGCATTGACAAGGATCAATCATCATGTTAAAGCAATGCACATGAGATGCCTCGTTATGGAGGAGCACTTTTCTTCTTAATAAGTAGGGGGGAAAAAAATGGTTAAACGAAAGAGGATAAGAATGTTTCAGCTTGAGGTATGGATGCCATCGGATGTCTCGGAGAGAGAGTTGGGAGAAAGATTTTTGTGGAGCGTTTCATCTTTTTGAGAGAGACCTGCTTTTTTTTTTTCGACCCCCACGTTGAATGAATGCATTTCAAGATATGGTACGTGTGTTTGTGGAGGCGACGGTGACAATATAAGCAGTGTTTAGTCGATATGCAGTATTAGGGATTTCGCGCAGGATGATTTGGGACTCCCATCAGCGCCTGTTATTGAGGCAGTGCTCCGTGTTTCACGAATGGCTTTCAAAGGGTTTAACATCTGCTTGTTGACAAGAAGTTGAGCACTTAACTTTTCTTTTTTTTTTTTTCTTTTTTTTTTTGATCCTAAGCATTTACCATGACACGTTTGGTTCTTTCGGAAATCAGACTTTTTGAGGTCTGTCATGTTTAATAGCCGTGAGGAAACTCGAAGCTATTGAAGTGGCGAATTAATGGAAATGAATCTGTGCACATGCGTCTTTCTGTCATGTGAGTAGTCACTGATCCTTGCAGTTTTTTTTTTAAACTGTGTCCTGTATAACGCCACTGATTTGTGGTGGAACGATGCAACTTTTGAACAAAACAATTTTGAAGCTACCTTGGATTTAAATTTTCAGGTGCAATATTAGATGATAGGATGTTTACATTTTTATTAATTTTCTTTCTTTTTTTTTCCTGGTAATGAAAATAAATCAGTCCCTTTTAGTCATTCTGTTCAGTCTTTGATATTATTTTTGCTCCAATTTTATGATCTGTGTTTTTTTTTTTTTTTTTTTTTTTTGAAATGAACGCAGTGCATTGAACGAGAATGCAATAACTCATTTCTCTCTCCTGCTCTCTCTTGTAGACTATATTAGATGCATCCATATACCTGTGTTCATGTATTTACGAGAAAGTTGGATTTTGAAGTTTAACTTCCTTTTTGACTCCTCGATTAAGTTCCTTTTTTTTTTCGTTTTTTTTTTTTTCGTTGTTTAATTTCAGCTGTTTCTTAAAAAAAATTAAAGAAAGAAAAAAGGAGAAAAAAAATCAAATTTAATCAAACAAAAAAAAAAATGTATGAACAGATGATGACACGATATTTGCTAGGTCAGAAGTAATAATGACTTATTGTACATATGCTTTTTTTCTCCCTTGAATTAAAAATAATGAAATGAAATTAAAATGGTTGTATATTGTGTAGAAAAGCAAACAAAAAGCCATGAATATTGTGAAGCTTGTCATTTCGTTTTGTGATCACTGTGTATTATTGTGTAACAAATGTGCAAAATGTATGGGATTATACTTCTCTTGTTTTTGAATGAGCTCTTTAGATGCATTTTCTCCCCGGCTGTACGTTTTTTGTAGTATGTAGTATTTGCAGAGGAAAAAAAAGTTCATTGTTCTGGTGGATCCATCCATTTCTGTAGTCTTTGGACTGAGACATGATGGGACAGTCTCGTATGTTACTTTTTTTTTTTTTTTTTTGGTTACCTCTTTTATTTGTTTCCACGATTGATTTCAAGCATTGAAGTTACGTAGATGTTCGGTGAATAAGTTCCTTTCTCTAATGTCCCACACAAAGTGTTGGTCTTACAGAACATGGACTGGATAAAACATTTGACAGTATTAGCCCTCACCTGACCAAATCCAAAGCGATCATCATAAATGTAAAATCAAAGCACGCTAATGCTTTAGCTAAATTACTGGGTGCAGAAAACCCTACAGGGGAGATTGTGTAAATTTGTTTTCTATTGCTTACAGTACAAACTTTCTTCAATATATAATTTTTTTTTTTTTTTTTCTAGGGAAAAATCACAATGCTCTTATTTTTATTTTCATGGAAGATTGTATACATTGTATACGATGAAGAAAAAAAACTTGTTTGTTTTTGACTGTTCCAATGCTTCTTGCCTTCAGCCTTTAAATCATAAGACAAAAAAAAAAAAAAAATGGACAATTCGCACACATGCAAGTTTTGATCCTAAGGTTTGTGACTTAGATATACTTTTTGAAGTTTCATGTCATGGAATCACTGTCCATAATTCTCCGACTGGACAATCAGCTTTTCTGGAGTTCTAGCGCTGGGGTTTACTTCTCTCCTCCATTTCTTTTCTTTTCTTTTCTCTGCAATTTTTTTTTCCCCCTCTCCCTGATTTTTATTTGTTGCAAGTCTCTTTTTTTTTATTTTTTTGTTGAAGTGGGAGAGAGGGTTTTTCGGTCATCATTTCTTTTCTGAATTTCATCTGAACTTTCATATATTTTTAAATAGACTTAGCTGCAATTTACCCAGTTTGAATTTTAAAGCAAATGGCAATATGTTGAAATTCGTTTGTAAAAGAAAACTATGATTAATTAAATTGTGTACAGTAAAAAAAAAAAAAAAAAAACTAAAAAAAAAAAGTACTGGAGATTGGCTTAAAGGATTATTGATTTTAGTCAAGGAAAATAAGTGCTTTTTGTCAAGTTTTTATTTTAATTTAGAACATTAATCCAGACCTTTTGCACATCCTTGATATTTAACTGTCTAAAATGGAGATGAAAAAATGCTGTTTGATTACTGCCGGTTGATTAACAACAATTATGCATTGACTGAAAAAAAAAAAAAAATAAGCTAATTTTGGAGGAAATAACTTTGTAATATTTATCACTTGCAAGCTATGTTTAATAAAGGATGGAACAGTTTATCTCGGAGTGTGTTAACATTTGTCCGCAGCTCATTTATAGTGTTATTTGTTACATTTTTAGTTGGCCTATTTTGCCATTTTTTTTTAAAAGTCCTTTAGTATTTTGGACGTTTTAAACTTTTTGTTATTATTTTGTATTGTTGTAGCCTATTATACTTAAGACTTCTCTTTTAAATGTTTAAAGGGATAGTTCGGCCAAAAATGAAAATTCTGTCATTAATTAGGCCTACTCACCCTCTCATTTCGTTTTAAACCCGTAAGACTTTCGATCATCTTCGAAACACATTTCTGTCCCTCTATTGACAGCTACGCAACTACCACTTTGACGCTTCAAAAAGTTCATAAAGAGATCGTAAAACTAATCTATGTGAATTGGGCGTTTAGTCCGAATTTTCTGAAGAATCGCTTTATATGATGAACAGATTTTATTTAGGCTTTTATTCAAACATAAACATTCATCAGCTTGTGAAAACCAATGAGGTTCATTCTCGTGTTGCGCAGCGCATTTGAGCTTCCGCAAGAACCAATGAGGTTTGTTCTCCCGCGTCAAGGTTAAGCTTCCGTTTATGTTCGCTGAGCAATATTTATATGTTAATTTCAATCTGACTAAATGCAATCTGTTCATCATATAAAGCGATCGAGTCTCTTCGGAAAATATGGATTAGTTTTACGATCTCTATGAACTTTTTGAATCGTTAAAATCTTGGCTGCATAACTGTCAACGGAAAGACACGTTTCTCAGATTTCATTCAAATATCTTAATTTGTGTTTCGAAGATGAAAGAAAGTCTTATGGGTTCGGAACGACATGAGGGTGAGTAAGACAGAATTTTCATTTTTGAGTGAACTATCCCTTTAAAACGATCAGATTAACAATGTTGTCAGGTCACTCTAAAGTTAAAGCGTAACACAATGTACGGTAATGCGGCCACGATCAGAGTTCTCACACTCTTCCAGCGCACACACACACACACACGGTCTCCTGTAGAGTACAGTACCTTGGTCATTCATTTACAGACTAATTGGCTTCATTAAAAGCTTTGACTTTATCCGGTCACAACAATTATAGCTATTTTCCACAGCATCACTGTTCTTCTGTCTCCTGCCAGCAGATTCAAGGTTGTTCTCTTTTAAGGGATGATAGCTGTTATTATGGTCATACTAAACCAGTGTTCGTTGACACAGGTGCATGTGTGATCATCTGAAAGTGGACAGTGAGTTATTTCAATTCATTCTTGACATTATTACAGCAACAGGCAAGCATTTTTTTTATTTTAGTGGTAATTTTCTTTTTAAATGTAATTTGCAGTCCTGATGAAGTCACAATTCTTCTAGTCATTTATTTTCACAAATGGATCCAAAGATAGTCAGTAATACGGATTATTGTGTTTAGAAAGCATATGTGTTTAAACAAGCAGTTGTAAAACACTGGTATCTGAGTGATACGGACAGAAACCAGCACTCCCTCCTGTTATGTGAATTGAATATTCCATCATATTCTCTCAATGAATCTATCTGGTGAATAGATATTGACTGGGCCTTTCTTTCAGCAATCCAACCCTCCCTGTATACAAATGCTTCAGATGCTATATGGGAATCAAGCAACTGTAACCGGACTGTAGCCGTTGACTTCCATAGTATTTTTTCCTACTATGAAAGCCAATGGCGACTGTCTGGTTACCAACATTCTTTTAAAATGTCGTCTTTATCGTTCAATAGAAGAAAGAAACTCATACTTGGAACAACATGAGGGTGAGTAAATGACAGAATTTACATTTTTGGATGAACTATCCCTTTAATATCAAGTAGGCTATAGTAATAAGTTTTGTCCTGGGCTCTGAATATCAATATGTATGAATTGTGAACATCATATTGAACGAATTCCATTATCTATTAACGCCTTTAATGCTTAAAAAGCTTTTTTTTTTTTTTTTGTATTCATTCATCATCATTTACCGTACACTTATAATCTGTTGCTTTGTGTTCATAGACATGACATGCTTGTATTAAGCAATCTCCACATATAAAATTGTGTGCAGCCCACACAGTTTTGTTCTTGGAATCAACCCACAAAA
This sequence comes from Rutilus rutilus, assembly GCF_951802725.1. NCBI lineage: Eukaryota > Metazoa > Chordata > Actinopteri > Cypriniformes > Leuciscidae > Rutilus > Rutilus rutilus. The sequence goes on along the minus strand of NC_140216.1, from coordinate 4,377,620 downwards.
ATATTTCCTGTGCTCTTGCTTTTTGGCTAAATATCTGAGGTGTGTTTCAGTGCTCGACATGCGCCCACCTGCTCTGATGTCTGTATTTCTCAACCTCTGTTCCTGGGCCGTAGAGCAGATGCATGAATGAGAGGGAGTGCTGGGGTCCAGAGGTGACGATATGATCATCGCTGACCATTCTGTTCTCTGACCTTGAGTGTGTAACGGGTCACAACTGCACATCTGTGCCGGCCAGGGTCGCAACGTGTGTGTCACGCCTTTGTCACACTAGCATGTTAGTGTGTGTAGTTCTATTCACGGCTTATGTAATCAAAGGTTGAGTAAGAGCTCTTGTTGGAAAGATTCAAAATCCACCTAAAATGTACCAGAAATGCATCCCACTGGAAATCTGGAGTGATTCGTTTTCTGTCTTTCCAAGAATGTTTCCCTCAGGCCACTGCAAAAACATTCAGTGACTGCAAACTCAAAACTATTAGTCATTACTAGTGTAATTTCCATGTCATTTCCACCCGCATACACATTGTTTAGTGACAGCTTGTCCCGATTACGTCTCATTAGTCATCAGGAAGCGTGTCTGGAGAGGCTGCAGGTTATAGTTGATGTCAACTTTGGAATGAAGTTAAGTTGGGAATGATCCCTGTGTCACCAGAGCAGCTGCAGGGCTTGGACAAGGTAAGGCCTGTTCCTCTGTAAGTCAGTCTGCTCACCACTTTCTGGTCATCCTATTTCCCCTTTTTTGATCATTTCTTCACTGGCATTCTACTCTGACTGGATCATTTAGCCTGATTCTATACTTTTCAGTCTCTTAACAGCAATAGAGGGCAGTGTTGAACAGTGCTGTGTGAAATGCATCTGTGGTTATTCTCTTCAAGTGAGTTATTCTTTACTGACCCATCCATCTGCAAATGCCTTGATTTAATTTCTACTATGTTTCTATTTATAGTGTTTGGACGCCATTTTATTTTATTTTTTTCTGGTGTCATTTGTAGCCTAGTTCTCCTCAAGTTCACGCAGGTGTCTAAAAGGTTCATCACATTATAGACAGTGTCCAAGTACTTTTTGTCTCTATTTTGCACAGTATATCTATTGTTTTATCATTTAATACCTAACGAACATCTTTTTTCGAAAAGGTTTTCTTGGAAACCTATTTGTGCTATATTTCTTTGCTATCATTTGGTTTAATATATGTGTCCAAATTCTTTTTAGAGCCACTTATAGTGTGTGGATCACAGACATTATGGTAATGTGAAAACAAACCGTAATGTATTATTAACTAAATTCTTGACTTTGGCCATATTGCGCGTTCGTGAGACTTCTTAGCACCACCCAGTTTACTCCATCTCGCCCAGAAATAGCACACAAGTTGTGAGAAATAAAGATGACCAAAAACGCGACATGAAATAAAACCCAAGTAAGTTACCTTATTCTCTGAGGTGAATATATTCGTTGTACAAGAAGTTATCGCGTTTACATTCACATCTGTCAACTCTCTCTGACTGACTGTCATCATCAGACTTCTGGTCCGGTGGTGATATTTGACTCAGTGAAGAAAGTACACGGATAGCCTACTTTTTTGGAAATTGTATGTGTTGTATTTCATGTCTTGTTTTTGTTAATCTTGATTTCCAACAACTTGTGTGCTTTGTTCTGGGAAAGACGGAGAGAACTGCGCGGCGGCGGCGGCGCTAATTGTCATGAACGCGCACATCGGCCAAGAAAGAACAACGGCAAAGGTCAAGAATTTTGTTAAATATTACATTAAATTTCAGTTTGTTTTCCACCAAACCCTTTCGTATACCCCCAGAACACACAAAACTTCTCCTTTTGTTGTCCATAAAAGAACACTAGGGTGAGTCAATTATAGGGGTGAATCCTTTGAAAATGGTAGCTAATATCAACTGTGAAGAAACTGAAATATGTGAAGTAACGTTAAATGTTTGCGGGTCCACATATTGCGGGTGGTTGCTAGGGTGTTACTATGCAGTTTAGGTGTTAACAGTGGTTATTAACGCATTAGCCTACTATGTGGTTTCTAGGATGATTTGCTAGGTTTTTACAAACTTGTCCAAGCCAAAAGAGTCCACTCACAAGTCTCTCAGGTTCCTCCTTCAATGTAACTCTAATATTGTTTTAGTAGCCTATGTTTTATTATCATCAAAGTGAAAATTATATGAAAAAAAGACTAAAAGCAAACCAATTTTGAAGTATTATTCATGTCTGCAGCACAAATTTTATGGTCAGGGGTTTAAATAATCTAATAAGATGTTTTACACATAATAATTACATGTTATTATTTTGCAATTACACTGTGACATCAACACTAATGCAAAGTGATCATGTTGTCTAACTAATGACCCATCCTCCAAAACATAACCGACTCTGTACAAGATTCTCACCAGACTCATCCACTCACTAAATTTGTATCATTTACAGTAATTTAATAAAATGTAGCAATTTAAATCAGTAATGTGACATGCATGACACATTAAAGGACCTATGAAAATAATTCACTATTTCTCAGTAGACAGAACAGCTTCAGCTGAGATAATAGTGAAAAGAGTCTGCGACATCAGTCCAGGGGGTGGATAGGGTCTTCATTCGGCTCTTATCCTCTGGCCTTGAGAGGGTTATGAGACATTAGTGAGCTCACAGGTGCCAGCTGTAGCACAGACCGGTCTCTTCACTGTCATCATTCTCACTTCCAGCTCTCCTCCTGGTGTCAACATACATCCGGTGTGAGTCTTTTTCTCTTACAACCCTCACATTCCTCAACGCGAGAGGCTGGGAATGAAGGGAATGATGTGTTATTAAACAAACAGCCCATCATCCTCAGTTACAGCTTCATTACAGCTTGCTGTGAATGTCAAGGGAAACACGTGAAGGTTTTGCCAAGGTGAACCATCACATGCTGTTGTAATTAGCTTAGAAACATTGCTGTTAATGAAAGAGAAAATATCTGTATTTAACACTAGATTTACATTTTCTGAAGATTTGTCTCGGTCACTACAATGATGCTAGGTTGTTGTGGGTGGTTGCTAAAGAGGTATAAGTGGTTTTAGCACATTCCTGTGCAGTTTCTAGGCTGTTTGGGGTGTTGCCAAGGGGTTGCTATGCAGTTGCCAGGGGTTGTGGGTGGTTGCTAGAGGGTTGCTCACCGGCCCAAGTCAAAATAGCCCACTATTTTATTGATATAGACCACTCATAATCATGATTATGATATTTTATCCACATCTATGTTTTGCAGATCTTAGGCCCTGTTTACACCTGGTATTAAGATGCGTTTTGGTCGATCGGATCACTAAGAGACGAGGGAGACACATACCCGTTTACACCTGGGGCCAATTGCATAAACATAGCCATTATGGTAAGAGTACTTAAGAACTAGTGGGTTAGAACTAGCATTTAGATAGGGGTAATCAGCCTTACTTTTCTGTATCAAATTAGACCAATCTACGTTTTTATGTCTTAAAGAAAAAAAAATGTATGACTTAACTTGTAAGACTAGTCTTAGCAGTTTATGCAACCGGCCCCAGGTGTTTTAATCCATCTCTTTTGTCCACTTTCAAACACTTCTGTCCTGATTTCTTCGAGGGGAGGGAATATGGGTGGGTAAACGTATGTGTTTTTTCAGATCTTTCGATCTAATGGACGAAATAATCTCACGCAATTTACGACGGAAAAACACACAGAGAGCATCAGCTTTCGTTTCTGCTCTGACAGCCGCAAGACCAGCCGAACACTGAGTGTTAGAAATCAGGAATGGTGAGAATATTGTGCTTGTTACGTTATTCGTCTTCAAACCAAACTTGGGTCTCCAGCCGACAAAGTTTAAATCCCGTCTGGCTGGCGCGCTTCCTATAATGTTTACGCGTTAGGTCAGTAGACGGAGAGAAGACGGTCTTTTGTGTCTGTTTGAACGCATTCATGAGCGTTTACACTACGAAAGCAATCTGGCCAAATGTGTTTTCGACTACCTCTGGAAGGGTGTGAAAAGTGGACAAGCTCAAAACGTTTTAGACCCCATTTACACCTGTATTTCGCGTCGTCCACTTGCGATCCGATCGACCAAAACGCATCTTAATTCCAGGTGTAAACAGAACCTTTTTCTGTCTTGATTCAGATGAAATCACTAAAGAATCACATTTAAGGCTGAGTGCTTTGTATCTGTGGGGTTCAGGTGGAGCTCGGTGTGTAATGACAGTTTTGATTGTTGTCTGAGGGTTTGAGGGCCTGAGCATCTGCTCAGGAGACTTTAAAGAGCCTCTCTATTGATTTCCTTTCACTCCAATTAACAGGACACTTTGTATAGTGCAATAGAGCTTGTACACAATGTCCACGTGCAGTCCATTTGTGTTCCCTTAGTAAGATCCTCTTCGAAGATGACCAAATCAAAATGTACATTCATCACACAGTTTTGGCATTACATTTTCATAAGGCAGACAGTTGATCAAATCAGGAGCTTTTCTTCATGGTGTATATTTCCCTAAAATGAAATTTAGTTCTTTGTTTAGAATCTACCGCTATTTAAATCAAAGGAGTTTCAAACTTCTGAAGTAAAAAATATGCAAATATCTACTGTAATGTACTCTTTCCACTAGAACTGATCTGTCAGTCAGATGCTCTGAAACTCAACTATATTTCCAATGAAGATTTATTTAGTGGAGATTGGAGAATGTGAACTCTTAGCCTTGAGTTATCTCCACACGGGTATGAAGCTCTATGCTGATTGTTTTACACAGTCATTGCAAACATTTAGTGAAAACTTTTTTTTCCACCTCATAAGCAAAACGGTCATGCCAAAATGTCAGTTTCTTTTCTTCTTTTTATTTATATACCTTGTTAATTCATCATCAGGTGACTCGTATATGCACAGTATTGCAATAGTTAACATTGCTTGCAGTTTGCATGAATTTCATCAATGTTTCCCAACTGCATACTGAGTAATTTAACTTTTCATCTCATAAATGAGACTTAGTATGTCATAATTTTTAACTTTTGATTTCATAAATGACTTAGAATGTCATAATTATGATTTACAAAACATGTTTTTTTTTTTTCTAATTTGGAAATGGGCTTCCATGTAAACATCATTAAATGTTAAACTTAAAACAGTACAACTATTTACTGTATTACTTTTTACTAAGAAAAACTTGTAAGGATCTTTAGATGTGGTGTATTAAAAAATGGATTGTTCATTACTTGTAAAGTAATTAAAAAATTACACCAAATTAAAATGGAATGTATCTGTCAGTGGGGTCAGAAAAATAAACTTAACTCAAAGGAAAAACAAGATTATTTCAGCCAACTGACTTTTTCTTTTCTTGTTTTAAGCACAAACTCACTTAATTTTGATGATTATTTTCTTTCTTTTTATCAGAAACAAGACTTAACATGTCATCTTGCTTCTCAAGTAAATGTGTCTTGATTTAAGAATGTGAAATATAAAAACATACTGAGTAAGAATTTTTTTTTTTGCAGTGAACGATTAGGACATGTCCTGCTAAGTCAAGCTGTCTCAGGTCCAGGTATGCTGTGATGATGGTCCCTCGGAGAAATAACATGACCCTGGCACCCCTTCTGAAGGTATGTGCCCACAGGACATCTCTGAACTCTCTCTCTGTCCATTCCCTATCATAGACCATCAACCTTTTGTCTACTTAAAGGTCCCGTTCTTCGTGATCCCATGTTTCAAACTTTAGTTAGTGTGTAATGTTGTTGTTAGAGTATAAATAATATCTGTAAAATTATAAAGCTCAAAAACTCATTACGTATTTCTGAAGGAGGGACTTCATAGAACAAGGAAGTCATCAGCCCGTTCTTAGGACAGTGAAAACAGCGGTATACAGATAAGTAAATTGTGTGAAAAATACTGTGTTTTTTTACACGCGAAACATGAACACATGTTATATTGCACACTGTAAACACAATCTAAGCTTCAAAAACACACGAAAAACGGGACCTTTAAAGGGGTGGTTGATTAGGATTTAACTTTTCTAACTTTAGTTAGTGTGTAATGTTGCTGTTTGAGCATAAACAACATCTGCAAAGTTACGACACTCAAAGTTCAAATCAAATGGAGATTTTTTTCTTTTAAAGAAATCGTTTTTTAAGGACTACAACAAACGGCTGTAAGGGACTACATGAGCTTCCTATCGGGTTAGTGACATCACCAACCCTAGAATTTACATAAACCCCGCCCCTGGATCACGCAACAAAGGGGGTGAGTACATGGTGAGAAGAGGTGATAGGATTTGCTAACACACAAGCTGTTGAAGCTCCGCCCCCTTTGCCAGGAGCAGCAGCTCATTTGCATTTAAAGGGACACACACAAAACGACGCGTTTTTGCTCACCCTCAAAAAGGGACAATTTTAACATGCTATATACAAATATCTGTGGGGTACTTTGAGCTAAAACTTCACATACACACTCTGGGGACGTCAGAGACTTATTTTACATCTTGCAAAAAGGGGCATTATACCACCCCAAGTCATCCTCAAAGCTGATTTATTATTAACACTATCTAAAAAATAGTTCATTTAAATTTGTTATAATGTTGCTACCAAAGTCTTATATTTATGATGGCTTTTTTAACATCTGCTTTAATTTTTTTCCTGAATAAGCTCTCTTGTGTGGTGAAGCTCTCACCAGGGATCCAGGATTGTATCAAACTAAATTGTTGCCTACCACCTCACAACTCTGACATTGTTGTGTCTTTGTCTTGGCTCCCTGCTTTCTATTGTTTTCCCCTGTTGCTTTATTTTTCATTGAGCGTGATGATAACACATCTGAGGAATTCTGAAGGTTTGAGCTTGGAAGGTCATGTGAAAACTTGTCCTGGTGGGTCTGTGGCTGTGGATGGTGAGCGCTTGTAGTCGATGTTCTCACCATTGGTCATGCTGACGTAGACATTAATTTAATTTCACTGTATTATATTCAGAATTAGGGTGTGTTCACACTTGGCAGGTTTGGTTAGATTAAAATGAAGTCTGATGGTGTGATTGCTCTGTTAGTGCTATTCATTGGAATAAGTGTGAGCGTTGCCATCTGAACCCTGGTGCCACCAAACAAGGGGTCTCGGTCCGAAGACAACACGGACCAATGACATCTAAACAAACCAAAAACAGGACATGATGTCACCCTAAAAAGGACAGAATGATACCCGTCTTCTCGTCACAGTCACGATGTTGTCCATTACTGTTCGACACTGGCGTCGGAGGAATTCCTGGTGATGTTTTGACTCCTTTGCACATTTTATAAGCTCTTTGTGAGTTCTCAGCTGGTTAAAATACCATCATATGTACGCATATACAACGAGATTATTTAGTCCAACACACATCATTGTTTTGGATGTTCAGTAAGTTCCGGCGCCCAATATACGTCATAAAAGCTGTTTGTTTTGTATCTTTAGGTTCGGAGTTGAAAATGACACTGTGAACGCTTAGAGAACAAGGGCTAAAGAATCATTTTCTTTTTTGGTCTGGACCAAAAGAACCAAGAGAACCGAACTACAAGTGTGAACGCACCCTAAAATATATTGAGGCTGCATTTCCCAAATGTATATGTGTAAATGTATATAAATTAGATGTTGCAATAAAGCAGCAAGACCATGTCTTGGTTGCAGTGAAAGTGCATGCAGTGGTACTGAAGTACATGGAAACGGTCAAAGGTCACTAGTGAAGATTTATGGGAGTTGTATAGACCAGAGAAACAAGCGCGCAGCATCTTTAGAACATTTCTTTGAACTTCCGGTTTTGCGGTCGCTCTGTATATTTCTATGGCATCGCTGTCGAAGACTAATTAGCTGGTGAAGTGGATTTACTTATTGTGGAGTTAACGAAAGTTATCACGAGCATTGTAATGTTTAAAGCAGATGTCTTAACAAATGTAAATAGACCGGGAAGATTTTAAAACGGGCAGTTCATTCATAAATACGTAAGATCGCTGTGGAAATACAAACCGGAAGACAAAAGACAACGAGCGCAGCGCTGAAAAGGGGCGGGGCCACACAAGGTCTATACACTCTTATAAAAAAAGGTTCAATGGGATTCTATATAGAACTTTAGGGTTCTTAAATAGAATTTTAAAGAACACGGTCACACTTTAGATAAGTGTCCAATTCTCACTATTAACTAACTATTAACTACAATTTTTGCCTCAATAAACTCCTTATTACTGCTTATTCATAGTAGTTAAGTTTAGGTATTGGGTACGTTTAAGGGATGTAGAGTGTGGTCATGCAGAAGAACACATTAATATGTGCTTTATAAGTACTATTAAACAGCCAATATCCTAGTAATAGTGAGAATTGGACTCTAAACGAATGTGTTACCAAGAACCCTTAAGGAGAAATGTCCTAAATTATTGCATAATACTTTCATGTTTAACAAGTTGTTTCCATTTTTTCTAGTGATAAAGTATGTTTATGAGCTGTTTAATTCATAAAATTTAAATTAATTAAAAATAAATTCATAAAATGATGCCATGAGAGAACCTTTTCTTCTAAGCGTGAGAGTGGACTGTCATCAGCAAAGATTAAACTGTTTCTGAATGTACTGCTTATGTGACTTTACCACCACTTTCAAAACACAAGGGAAGAAATGGTCATTGAGATGGGTTTGACTTCATCATCTGATGATGAAGAGCTTCTTGTCAGCGGAAATCTGGACTTTCTTTCAGTGCAGCTGTCAAGCTGCAGGTCAGGATTAGACTGACCAGACGCCCCGTTTTTCCTGGGATGGTCTGCTATTTGAGACTCTTTTCTGTGTTCCTACTTATTTCAGATGTGTCCTGTGCTTTATAACAGTATTGACTTTGTGTCTATTCATTAGTTATTTCAAGCATATTTTTAATCGTGTTTGCATTGACAGTGGTATAAAGCACACTGCCGTACTTTACTCTGAACGAGTTAACGTCAAGAGACTAGAGTAATTACATAACCACACCAGTGTTTGTGCAAATTGTATAGAGTTCTCATTGGTATTTTATCCAGTTTGTCATCTCTCATGTATGTCATAGTTTCTGTACAACTATAGGCCTTCTTTTTACAGTAAGTAGTGTCAGTGATTTCATCATGACTAAAGACTTCTACTGTTTATAAATTACGCATTATTAAAAACAGATATTTTTTAATGGTTATTTATTAAACCAATACAAATATTTATTGAAGTGTATTATGCTCACCAAGACTGAATTTATTTAACCAAAAATACAGTAAAAAAACATGATATTTTGAAATATTATTACAATTTAAAAGAACTTTAAACTAATGTGATGTCAAAGCTGAATTTTCAGCATCATTACTCCAGTTTTCAGTGTCACATGATCCTTCAGAAATCATTATAATATGCTGATTTGCTGCTCAAGAAACATGTCTTATCATCGCTGTGCTGCTTAATATTTTTGTAGACACTGTGATACATTTTTTCTAGGATTCTTTAAATATAAGTTGTTTGTGACATTAGAAATGTCTTGACTCTCACTTTTGGTCAATTTAAATCTTTGCTCAATGTAGGTATTTCTGAGCCCAAACTTTGAATGGTACTGTATATTAGCTGAGCTATAAAAAAAAAAAAAAAAAAATCTATGATACCATTGTTATATTTTTTGCCGATTTAAACAAAAAAGACAATAAAATGTAATACAAACAGTTTTGGGAGATTTTGGTCTTTCCCAGTGCAAGAAGATAAATGATGTACTACACAGAAAAGAGCTGCCTGTGGGTGTTACCAAGATGGCCACCAATAACTAACTTTCCTTAAAGGAACTTTGACTTGGCTGGGGTTAACTTAGTTGAAATGACTCTGTAACTTGTTCCAACGAAGTAGGAATTTTCTCTCTGGAACTTTTCATTCCATCTCCTTCTCCATGGTGACAATAAAACAGGGAGCATTGATGCTGTTTATTCCACAGGAGAATGTAGTCCCAGATATAACTATAGGCCTAACTGACAATTCCCTCTCTGTAACGGCTCTGGCTCTGAGACAAAACTCAATGAGCCACCCACTAGTCCAGAACACAGAGATTTTCGCATCACTTCCTGTCATCCACCAGTATCAAAAGATTCCCCTCTGTGTAGAAACACAAACACAACAGAAAAACCAAAAGAACACATGGATAATCGTGCTGATATGAGGCCAGAGACATCCGAGCTTTACAGACGCGTGCTTGGGATGTTACATTTATTGCCTCTTTCTTTATAATCGGCTATTATTTCAGCAGTCCTGATGTAAATAGAATGATTCCTTATAGGTATTAACCCTTACAGTGAGATTGGTTGACATTTGAGAACTGTCCCATCCGCCCCCACAGGGTCATCTTGGCCTTATAAAAGTTCTCTGTTTTTGTTCTTTTGATTCCTCTTGATGATTCTCACTACTTAAACAGGTCACTAAGTGTCCAAAAGCAGTTTTAAAAAATATGGAGAAACGATTTGATTAAAAAGCATGGCTTAACTGGAAGTTTTGATAAAACGTAAACAATTAATTCAGCTTAAAAGAATATTAGCTATGCTTACAATGGAAGTAAATGTTAAAATTCTCACTGTTTCAACCACAAGATGTACACAAGACGGACCAACCTTTTCTGTGTAAAGTTATATCCGATCCATGGCAACGGAACGCATAAAAGACCATAAAAATTACAAGCTCGGTTTTTAAATGCAAGTCTTAATGTATGTGCTTTTATAAAATTGTAAGCTTTGCATTTCTGCTTTTAAATCTGACACTTGAACAATGACTGAAACTTTGTATTACTCGCACTTCTCGTGTTCATTAACTTCTTAAGATGAATCGCTTGTGTTCCTCAACTGGATAAAAACGTCTGCTAAATGAATAAATATAAATATAAAATGCATTGTAAATCCTTCAAAAAGTGCCTCATTATAAGAAAACAGACTTAGTTGCAGTTTTTTGCAGTTGCGTGTGTGGCAGTCAGCAGTTAAGCTTAACTTGAATTAAACCCAGTATATTCCTTTAATGATTACCTCTAGGCCAGCATACAGTACTTTCTCTGATCTTGTGTCTCATTTATCTAGTGTTTGCACTTCTGAGCACATGAATTAGTCATCAGGCACAGTCAGAGCATCTGAACAGTGTGTATCGGGCAGGGTGGGGGGGGGGGGGGGGGGTTTGGACTGGGGTGACAGACATTGATCACACGCTGATGGACAACAGGAGTTGGGACAGTCCCTGTGGACCTCTCTGACCGCCTGAGACCCCAACTCTCCAAATATATGACTAATATGATTGGACTGTAAAAGCCGCAGCATTGAGGGAGATGAGAAGTCGTTCGGGGGCCTGCACTTTGCTTGCTTTGGCTGAAAAGTTATTTGTTAGGGTTTGTTATTGTGGTCAGTGAGATTCTGCTTTGGTCTCCTCAGGAGACATTTGGCCCTCAGAGGGAGATCTGCTTTCCGGATTGCATCCCTCATTTCAGTTGACTTAAAAGGAATTGTGTCCACCTATAGTGCATTCGAATTTTTTTTTTTTTTTTTTTTTTTTTTTTTTTGGGATCAGCCGCAGGGAGAACGTTCACAATTAGATTTCCTGTTATGAGGAAGTTTGCTGGTTTTGGCAAAGTATGCCAAAGCTGGCATTTTTCAGGCGTTTCAGATCGCTCTGGTCTGAATCAGTTTATGAGTTGATAAAACGAACCAAAATGCAGTCACGTGACAACATCCACATCACTCGTTGGCCAGATGTGTCTTGAACACATTTCCATAACTGCACTTCGTTTGGTCAGACTTAACGTGCGGGAAAATTCCAACTGAACTCCCGGAAGTAAACAAAGAGGTGGAAAATCCGGCAGACAACTGCATAGATATCATATATAAAGGCTAGATGTCTCGTGCGCACTGCTGGCCAATGGAGGTCGACGTCCGCACGTGGCGGCCATCTTGCCACAGTGTACTCGCTCACTACTTCAATGGTGCATGTACTTTTAAATAACCATAACTTGCTCATTTTTCTACCGATTTTCAAACGGTTTGGTTTGTTATTTACACAATTACAAGTGCACAGGTCATGTGAGTGATTCCTTCGGAGTGAACGCGGGTGAATCTGACTGCAGTAGATGTGAAAGAAATATATAAAAAATGATGTTTATTCAGCCAGCGCACATACCTGTATTTACATCCTGTTTTCGGTCGAAGTCCACAGTAATCGATTGTCAAGTTCACACGCATAGGTTTAGTACCTATGATCACGCGCGTGAACTCGACAATCGACTACTGTGGACTTCGACCGAAAACAGGATGTAAATACAGGTATGTGCGCTGGCTGAATAAACATCATTTTTATTCATATCTTTCACATCTACTGCAGTCAGATTCACCCGCGTTCACGCCGAAGGAATCACTCACATGACCTGTGCACTTGTAATGACACATCAAGGATGTTAAGAGGCTAAAAGCAGGTTTAAAACTTGCCCCATTGAAGTCAACAGGGTGCAAATTTTAAAATGAGGATAACACGGTGTAGGCAACACCGATTTGTCGTTGTTCTCTGTACTGACAGCACTCCAAATGTACAAAAAAATGAGCTCAATGTTAAAATTGACCGGAGTTCTCATTTAAAGTGCAAACAATCAACAAACATTTCTCCTCATCCCATAATGCACAGCACAGCTGACTATGGCAACTGGTTTAGTACAAAAAAGCGCAGTTCTTTGGCAGTTGGTTCTGTTCGAGGTCGGATCATTGTCTCGCCACAAACGAACCGCTCTAGAGTTCGTTTCAAAGCATACCGAGCCGTCTCGGTACGCTTGTTTGGCCCTCTTTTGGTGCGCACATGAGTGCGATTGCCGCATTCACACCTGCCCAAACGAACCGCACCAATGGGGAAAACGAACTCTAGTGCGATTCAACCGAACTAAATGAGGCAGGTGTGAAAGGACACGTGCCTTAAAAACATTACTGGTTTGCATCTTGAGACAAAACAATGGCACTGACATATTTTAAGATATGTCAGTGCAATTTGCTTTCAGTTAAAACATCTCAAACATGCATTTTAGTCTGGGACTAGACTTAAGCCTTGTCTGTGAAACTGGTCATAAGACCAGCAAAGCAGCTTAGAGTTTCATAAATGTCATATGGGTGAGTAAAATGGGTGAGTAAACTAAATTTTTGGCTGAACTATCCCTTTAAATGAGAAAGAGAGGATGGTTAAGCTGACAGAAATAACGAGATAAAGCAAGAGTTTGCACACATACAGTTGATGCTGGAAAAGGGCAGCATGTCTCAGCATGTGTTAATTACAGGACTATAATACTTTGATCATCAGCCTTGTTGAAGCAACGCATAAAAATGAAAACAACTTGCTGTTTTCTTGTTGTGCAATAGAAGGTGTGCTTGACTGTTGAGTAACCATCAACAAAGATGACAAAGTGAGGGTACAAGAGTGCAGAGCCCTTGATGAACCAGCTTGAGAAAACAAAGAAGTGGGATGAAAGCAGGTACTGGCCTGTTGAAAGTGTGTAAAAATAGAATCATACCATTATAAACAAAGGGAAAAACGAAGAAGTGCAGTTAAGAGTGTAAAAAAAGCTTAACATTAACTAGTCAGACAGTTAAATAAAAAGAAAGTCTGCAGACTGACCTGCTGAATGATGGGCTAAGGAGAAATTACTCAGAGTTGGTCATGTGACACTTTTTTCCCGCTGAAATAGAACAGATATTCCTGTAAATGTTTTGCACGTTGTCAGCTCTTTAATAAAAAGATTTCTCAATCAAGCCGGACTCATGAAATTCTCAAATGTGGAACCCAAATTCACATTGAAGGAACATTGAACCATTTAAGAATCAAACAATAACCAAAAAAGATTATAATCAGTAACATTTTGTTCATTCACTTATTTATTTATTTAAGTCTGATCTTATTTAATTCTAAAATGACTCGTTTGTATGATCCATTAGGATTGGTTCCAAATTGTGATATAATCCCAGCAGCATCTCTAAAGTATTTTGTCTGTTTGTTTTTTGGCAAGGGGTATTTTTTTCCGAGGAGTTTTAAAAAATCCTTGAATGTTAAAACCAGTCGTTTAGTTTAATTTTGGAACAATAAGTCTTTAGGCCGGGCGTTCAGGAAGCAGCTGTAAATGTCAAAACCCAGAATAGCAGTAAGCTAAATAGAAACTGAGAGCCATACGTAATCTCTTATCTTAGTCGTGACTCTGAAGTAATAAAAGCCACACATCATGAGTAAGCCACAAATAGTATGTCTTTCCGAACAAAGGACGCTCTGAGATAGGTGTGCACTTTGTGCAGTTTAGCTTTTTTATTAAGTTGTTAGCATAGCTGTGATAGCACAACCTCGGCTAATGCATATTCTGGGGATTTTGTCATAGTTAAAGGGGAAGTCTGTGCCATTAGGGATTGGTAGTAATGACTGTTTTCAAACAGGTTTCCCTAAAAACTCCCATAAGTGGTCAGGCAAATGGATACTCTTGTCCCAAAATGTTGTTATTTTGGATTGATCGACTGACAAAGAGAGAAATGATTTTATTGCGACCCAGAGCATTGATAGCATTATGGGATTTTTACATCTTATAAGATTTTCAAAATGTGATCGATCACAAACATGAGGACAAAAAAATCCTAGATTTAAGCGTTTTGCTCCTATAGTGTGCCATGATGTGACATAGACAGCACACCACACACGAACAGATTTTCAACCAGAGTCTCGACTGTGAACACAGGAAATCTCGCGAGACTTCAGAATAAGCATGGCGGATGATATGCAGGAAGAAATTGCGATTGTTTTTGGAATGATTTGCACAGAAAAAAAAACATTGTTGATTGTACCCACCATTATATATAACCTTTTATACAGAAATATATTCATTCTTTATTGTCTTTATTTATTCTTTATTGGATTTCTTGTCTCTTTAGAAAAAGTTATTTAATCCCTCTATAGATCCTCACTGAACCCTTAAAGAGTTAGTTCATGTTTCCTAATTTTCATGTTTGGGTGAACTAACCCTTTAACACTCAGCTTCCTGCAAGTGTGTGTGTGTGAGAATGACCGTGTCTTCCATCATCTCGCTTTCTGATTGGATATTGTTTTGTTTCACGTGATAATCTCCAGAACGTGCGCGCGTTTGTCCTCGGGGTTCCCCCCACACATCAGGATTTCTGATCGTAAATAATAACATGTTGAATATTTACGATTCGCGATCGGGGCGGCTCCGGCGTTCTTCCGAGCAGGTTCGGACACTCTTAACACACCTCACACCAAGGGAAAATCTGATAAGATAATCTGTTGAACCATCAAGATAATCGGGACATAGCTAGGATTGTCGGAAGGGGGGAAATCGGCCCAAAATCAGCCCGATTATCTTTTGGTGTGTACCCAGCATTAGTCTTTCAAAGGAAAACAACAAAAAAACTGTGTACTTCTGGGTCAACTATCAACATTTTTGTTTGATCCTGGAACAACATTCCTGTCTGAAAATTTAGTCCTAACCCTATCCCTACCCCTAACCATAACTTATCCCTAAATTCAGAGGGAAATGTGAATAACACAGTTGTAGAAGCACCTAACCCTGCTTGTAAGCCTAAACTTGCCATAAACTTCAATCTGATCGGATGATTGGAATGTTGTTGATGTTGATCCTGGAACATGTATCACGTTCACCCTATTATTAGATGGCTTACATTGAGCTGGGATTGGAGAAAGTATTATTTTGAAGATCGGGCACTGAGAACAAACAGCACATTGTGTTATTTTCTTTTCTGTTTAAATCTAGAACATGAAGATCTAAAATTATGGGTACAGTGTTCATAGGGACACATGAAATAAAGCCAAATTCCTTTGGATATTTCCACGAGAAAAGTTTCAGGACACTTTGAAGCATCCGAGATTGAGTTAGTTGAAGCCGTGTCACGAGCTTCTGTCATTTCTGACTCATTTACGGCTCTCAGGCTACCGAACACTTACACATGCCAACAAACACACACACACCAGCAGTTGTTAAAGGGGAGCACTGAGAGCCTGTTGTCATGCTGACACATCGCATCTGTTCTGAGGGTCTAATGTGGGTTTCTTCTTCTGAAGGAGACATATTGTCCCAGAATGACTTTACGATGGGCCACATGTTCGACACTTCACCAACTTTCTTTGACACATTGCACTATCAGCACAGTTTTTGGGAACTGATTTTTCCGTCTTGATGGAAAACCGACACACAGGTCTTGCATACCCACACACACTTGTCATGTGTATTATGTGAATCATCATGCATAGTCTCTGAATCACACATCCATGGAGCTCATAAGGCTAATGAAAGGGTTGGAGTGGTGACCCTCAGGGTTATCTCGGCACGGGCGGACACATGCTTCTTTGCTCACATCTGTGGCTAAACGTAAATATGTGGTGGGCTCCCAAACTGACTCATCCACTCAGTCAGCTTTAATGTAATGTTACAGAAATATGTAGGAGGTTACTGTATATGACTCACATGAACAAGTCAAACAATACCGCCAGTTTAGGTCAATGCAAGTAGTCACAAGAGGGAGCATGCATTCAAATTTGTGATGTGGACGTTTTTCTTTTAATCTTTTGTTAATATGGTATTTAAACTTCTATTAATAATGTTTTTTTGTTGTTGCCAATAGTCAGTGAAAGAGGGTGCTGATTTTGTTCGTCATCCTCAAAAGGTCAAACAAACTTTATTTGAGCTGTTTGATTTTCAGTTTCATCTTAAACATTATACTGAATATACATATACATATTCACCCCTATGACCACCTATTTAAAAACTATATTTATACAACCATATTTAGTTTTAAAAATAAATATTTTGTTTTAGGGGTAGCACAAATTTAATAAGCCACATTTAAAAAAATGTTAGAATTTTTTTTTTATTTTTTTTTATTAAAAGTGGGGAGAAATTTTGCAGTAACAATCTTGCATGCAAAATGTGCAACTTTTTTTTCAAAATTAAATTGAGTTATATTTAAAAGTTCAGTGAGTTGGCCGTCAGTTCAATAGTTTTTTGAATTGAATAGAGTTCAATTTGAAATTATGACTTTAATTGTTCAGTTCAGTCAAAAAGGTCACGACCTCTGAGGCGGGACATGACAAAGACATCATTTTTGTGGGGTGGGGTGTTGTGGATTTGAGGTACTGATGTTTGATGCGTTTAAAACAAGTTATGTTCTAAGCTAGGTTCATTCTGATGTTATAGTTTATCTAACATATTAATTATAATAGTTTTTTTTGTTGTTGTTGTGGTAAAGCAATGAATTTTTGGCCAGGCTGTTTAAATTATAAACACATGCAAAAACAAGAGAGAACCAACAAAATATTAATAACTGATTATGCTGTAGTCAGTGCTTTTTCCTGTGAGCTTTTTGTTTGTCTATGCACTTTTTGCATTGTATAATAAAACCCGTAGCTGTAATGTTTGCTTTTATTTGCCAAATAATTTGGTCAGGTAAATACCTTAACCAAGTTTAGTGTTTTTTTTAAATATTTAAAAAATATAACACATTTCCGTTATACAGTATTTTGATGGTTTCATCAAACTTGTAGGGTCATTAAAATAAATATTTCCTCCAGAAATCACTTTTGGCTTCTACTGTATATTAATTTTATGTCTGATTGTGGAAAGACACTTCTGATAAACACATTGCAAGAACACTATACAGGAAGAAAAAAAAAAGTTTTCAGCTGTTTATATATCTGGACCAGCGAGGCCATGTACTATAATGTATCCTCTTGTCAAAGCTGTAAAGGGCATGTCAGCTCGTGTTGTAAAGTGAATTGCAACGTTTGCATAACGAGTGTCAAATTGTGTAATCAAGATCAGTTGCCAGGATATATCAGCATGTACAGTACCAGTCAAAAGTTTGGAAACACTACTATTTTTAATGCTTTTGAAAGAAGTCTCTTATGCTCATCAAGCCTGCAGTTAAAACAAAACAAAACAAAACAAAAAAATAGTAATATTATGAAATATTATTACAATTTAAAATAATGGTTCTCTTTTTTAATATACTTTAAAATGTAATTTATTTTTGTGATGCAAAGCTGAATTTTCATCAGCAAGTACTCCAGTCTTTGGTGTCTTATGATCCTTCAGAAATCATTCTAATATGCTGATTTATGATCAATGTTGGAAACAGTTGTGCTGCTTAATATTTTTTTATAACCTGAGATACTTTTTTCAGGATTATTTGATGAATAAAAAGTTAAAAAGAACTGTATTTATTTAGAATAGAAATCTTTTGTAACAATATACACTACCGTTCAAAAGTTTGGGAACAATAACTATTTTTTTTTTAAGAAATTAGTACTTTAATTCAACAAGAATGCGTTAAATTGATAAAAGGTGATGGTAACGATTTATATTGTTAGAAATGTTTTTATTTTGAATAAATGCTGTTTTTATGAATAAATGCTGTTAACGTTTTACTCATCAATGAATCCTGAAAAAAGTATTCCAAAAAAATATATTAAACAGCACAACTGTTTCCATCATTGATAATAACTGAGTATGTATCAAATTATCATATTAGAATGATTTCTGAAGGATCATAAGACACCAAAGACTGGAGTACTTGCTGATGAAAATTCAGCTTTGCATCACAAAAATAAATTACATTTTAAAGTATATTAAAAAAGAGAACCATTATTTTAAATTGTAATATTTCATATTACTGTTTTTTTTTGTTTTTAACTGCAGGCTTGATGAGCATAAGAGACTTCTTGCAAAAGCATTAAAAATAGTAGTGTTTCCAAACTTTTGACTGGTACTGTACATGTGCCTCACAAACTAATGATATTGAGTATTATAAACACAGATATTCCCTCAGTTCTGAGCAATGTTCATATTTTTTAATGTTAATCATTTTTTCCCCACTTTTTTAATTTTTAATTTTTACTCCTGAAAACTTTATTTGAGGTAATCCATCAATTAGTTGCTTGAATCGTAAATGTAGTTGTCCGACTGACCAGCAGGTGGTGATTGAAATAAGTACCTCAGGCATGAATGAGCTTTGTGTATAGCTACAGAAATAAAGAAAGAGAGGTTGTGTTGTGTTAGACGAATAACACAATGATCTGCGATGTATTAACCAACAGGAAAAGTGTGGCATGGAAAGATAAGTGACACAAGCAGTCAGAAACCTCCAGGAAAGGTGTTTAACCTGAAGTAGCTCAGTCTGTGTGTGTGTGTGTTGTGTCTGGGTGTGTGGGAGGGAGGGAGAAAAAGGGACAGAAAGTAAAAGAAGGAGGGAAAAGCAGGAGGGTTGGGTCGGAGGGCTTGTCCTGCCTCTATATAGAGAGTGAATAGAGGCCAGACTGGAGGCTGAAGAGAGTGTGTGTGCGACTGTGTTCACTACTTTGACCTGTAGCTGAAACAGACCTGCTCACATTTTGTTCACTGGATACAACCAGAAGAAGGATTTTATTTCACTAAACAAGGTGGGGGATTTTTTTGTTTTGTTTCTCCAGCTATTTAAATCCTGTGCTTTTCTGTGTAACCTCCTCCCTCCCTTTTCTAATGTGTCAGACAGGTGCGTAGTTACAGTACGATTACAGTACAACACTCATTATTCTCTTTACGTGTTCCAATGATGTCGTTTCTTAAAGTAAAAGCAGTTAAAGTTATGAAATGTAAAGCTTTTTTTACTCATTTTACTTCTACTGCTATTGAATCTAGAACATTCTACATCAGTCTTGAACCTTTTTCAAGCCAATTAAGCGTTGCATTGAAAGCCTAGCCTATAATTATAGAAAAAAACATGTTGAATGTTTATATACTTTATTACTTTATTATGATCCTTACATTGCAAAGCCATAAAATAATAATTTTTGATGTACAAAACCATATATTTTTGCATTTAATGCTAACACTTTGTCACATGTCAACTAACTCTTAGAGTATTAGTAGACTGTTAGGTTTAGTAGAATAAGTTGATATGTAGTTGTAAAGTTACTTATAGTTAGCAGAATGTCTAAAGTGGACCATCGAAAGAAAGCGCACCTGGTGTCTGTATTCAGTATTACAATGCATGTAAATCATAAGTAGGTTGCGTCTGATTCAAGCGCTGAACTCTTTGACAGCTCATGAACCTGAGTCACCTCTGATATGCATGGAAACCTCTAGAAAGTCTCTTCCGTCTGCTATCTAATGTTATTTAATCCTGCATGCGAAAGCTTCTTGACCCGCTCTCAAAGTCCATGCCGTGTCATTCTACAATCACAATGGTGTACTTTAAATATCAACCTGTTGATTATTTAAATGGAGCTTAAAATTTGTTAGTCAGGCTTTAATTTTTCCATCAGACGAGACTGAGAGGAGGTAATAATGCCTGTATTTGTATTTTTCGTCTGCTCTGTTTGTTGCGTTGAACCACCTGTACATGTATGTGAGGTTGGAGATATGACTAAACATACTGTATTGTGTTTATCAGCTCATTGGTTGAATGGTGTGATCAAAAGCACTGATGTTAGTCTCGATGAAAGGGACGTGTCAGACGGCAGACTCTCAGTGTAAAGCTGTGTTTTACTGTTTGCCTGCACATCAGATCGTCCTACGGGCTGTTTGTGATGTAAAAGTCAACACGTCTCTACACGCTACACTCCCGTCGTGAGGAAACAGGCGAGCATCAGCCAGCTTTCAAAAGCTGAAGTATCCAGATCACTGTAGAAGCATCATTACTGATGTTTACTGGACTGATCGCCATGACAACGGGGTCAAACATTTCTTTCACTCAATGAGTGTCTTAGTAATGGCACTGCGACACTGCTGCCATATGTTTCAGTGTTGAGGCTGAGCTCTGGTCCGCTAAAGGCACAGTCATGCAGAAAACTGCACAGCAGTGGACTTTGTTTCCGGGGCTGTTCTTTGTCTGTATGGGGGACATTGTGCCCGGTGGGATGATTGGGTAATTAATGATGCTTTTTCTGCCATTTGCTCGCCGCCTCCTCTTCTTTGTCAAGGCTCTCCTCTTTTTAACCCCAGACCACATGGCAGCTTGAGCGCAATTATGTGTGATCTCAAGATATTGTTCTCAGGCAGGAGGATCAGTGAAAGTGAAGTCTTTTGATCAATTTAATGAGGAGGAAGAGGAGGAAGGACACCCCCCAAAAAAAATAAAAAAATAAAAGGCTATTTAACTCTAAAGCCATTTGTTGTTTCTTAAAGAAGTCTCTTTTGCTCGCCAAGGCTGCATTCATTTGAGTAAAAATACAGTAAAAACTGAAGTATTGTGAAATATTATTACAATTTAAAATAACTGTTTTCTATATTATTAAGTGTAAAAGTCTAATTTATTCCTGTTATCAAAAAAAACTGAATTTTCAGCATCATTTCTCCAGTCTTCAGTGTCACATGATCCTTCAGAAATCATTCTAAGTAATATTTATAGTATTACTAATTATTTCTGTTTCAAATAAATGCTGTTCATTTACATTTTCATCATTAAAGAATCCTGAAAAAAAACAAAAAAAAAACAGCAAAAACTGTTTTCAGCATTGACATTTTTAATAATTAAGCACCAATAATTATCTATCTATCTATCTATCTATCTATCTATCTATCTATCTATCTATCTATCTATCTATCTATCTATCTATCTATCTATCTATCTATCTATCTATCTATCTATCTTTTAAGGCGTCATTGTTACAGTGTAATTATATATTTAAGTACTGAGTAATATTAAGCAACTACATGTTACTATAGGGTTAGGGTAGGATTAGGATTTGGTTGAGGGTTCGTTGCATGTAATTATGCATAATTTACTGTTATTACTACGGTAAGTACATGTAACATATGTAACAAGGACACTGTAAAATAAAGTGTTACCATAATATGTATAATATACATATGCATATTCCTCATGAGGCCCATTTTGTGTAAAAATAAACATGAAAATGTGCTATTTGATGTAATTTCTTTTTAAAGGACAGCCTTAATAAGACAGCCTTACCCTGTGTGTGCGACTGCCTTGGTTTTGACTACAGGAAGTTGCTGTTTCCGTAACAATGATAAGTTTTGTCTGCATTAGTTTGATAGCAAAATTTTTCCAGCATGTCAGCTTACTGTTACCCTTCTATGAAGATAAACTGGTCCAATTTCCTTTTAAAATCACTCGTTTTTAAAGTGACATCCATCTTAAACTGACATTTCCATACAAAGCACAACTTAAAAGTGACTAAGCAAGAGTGAAAAGTTATAGTAGCTACCATTGGCCTTTTATAGTTTAATCCTCATTTCTCCAAAAAATTATTTCAAAGAGAACCAGGTAACTTAACGGATTAGCATCTTGAAGGCAAAATATTAATTATTCTGGCACAATAAATAAGCAATTACATCCAGCTTTGGAACATGTTGAATCAAATATGAAGCACATTTCTAGATTTCTGTTTAAATGTAAACACTCCAAGTGGATCATGTAATGTTTTGGTTAATTTTTGTTTTTCACAGACATTTTTTTTTGTTCTGCACTGCTCAGTATGTGATCCACGGTGGTGCCAAGGATGTTGACATGATAACTGTGCTGCAAATATCTGTTCACGCATAGCTCAAATATTATAAACGTGACAAAATATCTCAAGTGAGATCAAATATAGACAATGCGGTTAGTGAGCAATGACCTGTGTGCTCTGCATGGAAATGAGTTTAGTGTTAGACAATATTTACATTGCAGTAGTCACTGCTGTGAGTCTTTCCTGGACAATTTAGCAAGTAAATAAAGACTGATGGACGTCTACAGTAACTTGAGGCCTGAGTCACATGACCGCACCCTTCCTGCACACCTCAACATATAGATCAACCCACAGAAACTCAAGTAGAAGTTTCAATAGAAGTGGAAAATAATCTCTCATGATTTTCTAACTTCTGTCTGTGCTCATCTACCGCTGTGCTGTGATTGTGTTTGCAGGATGAGTGCGTTATTAAAATAAGAACAAGAGGAACGTCTGTTTATCAGTGTTGTTTATATTGCAGATTGTTGGCTCATGGCCTCGAGTTCAGTGAGTTTCAGGAAAGTGGAAAACAAATGATCGCCGTTAGGAATCGCACTCCATTAAAGCTCTGTTTCCAGTATCTGTCATTTCTGTTTTCACTCAAATGTTATTTCTGCTCTAATCATATCTATATCGTTGTTGTTGGGGTTTTTTTGCAGCGTGATGGAGCGTAATGTTGCTTTGAATTCAATTTTGATTTGCAAGTTGACCCTAATGGCTGATGTTTTGCTATATTGATTTCTTTATAGCAGATAAGCAATGTTGAAGCTCTTGATGCTGGCCGGCGTTGCGGCGCTCCTCCTGCTGTCAGAAGAGGGAATGACGGCGAGGACTCAGTCCCGCACTAGGAGAGAACTGGCCGGCCCGCTGCACCGCACGGGGATCCGGGACCCCTTCGGCTCCTACTGCCAGAGGAGAGGAGGCTGCTGCCCCGGCCGAGACGACCAGTGCACTGTCCCGTACCTGGACACCATCTGTTACTGCGACCTGTTCTGCAACCGCACCGTGTCCGACTGTTGTCCTGACTTCTGGAGCCACTGCCTGGGAACACATCCTCCGTACCCTCCCAGTAAGTTGAATGAGAACATAAAGAAGACTGTGCTGTTTGTGCTTTTCCATGCAACAAAGAATGGGGACTGAGACTTTCAAACTTCAAAAAGAAATATGCATATTATCGACTGCTTACGCCTATGTATAGCCTCCAGTATAGTATTCTCCCATAGCAGTTACTACTCCCATGGTAGGAGCTAGGGATGTGCCCGAAGCCGAATTTACTACGGAGCCCCTAAAGGGACATGGTGAATGAAAAAAACATGAGATAGAAGGAAAAATATGTATTTCAATGCTTTTGCATTCTCTCATAATTATAGTTTGGTAATATTATATACACTCTAAAAACTGCTGGGTTGTGTTAACCCAATTTTGGGTCAAATATGGTCTCACCCAACGTTGGGTTAAAAAATGCAATTTAAAAATGGACAAATTGCATTTTGGACAAAATCAAAAATGGACAAAAATGCAATTTAAAAATGGACAAATTGCATTGGTTACATTAAAAATGTAAACCAACGGCTGGGTTTGTCCATTTTTAAATTGAATTTTTAACCCAACGTTGGGTGAGACCATATTTGACCCAAAATTGGGTTAACACAACCCAGCAGTTTTTAGAGTGTATAATTTGCGTGCGTCAGGGAGCCGTTATCAATATGCGGGGTATTGAAATCGCTTTTGAAATGCACACTCACTTTTTACTTTCACTTTCCATTTCGCAATCACGCATACTCTGTATAGGAAGCAATGACATCGTCCTGTGAGTCATCACTCCTTATCTTTCCTATCTCCCAGTCATCCCTCCTTATCTTCCCTATCGCCCAGTCATCCCTCCTTATCTTCCCTATCGCCCAGTCATCCCTCCTTATCTTCACATGATAAGTGAAATCTGATGTTGTTTACTGTAATGTAACCGTGTCCCTTTAGGTGCTCTGTAGAATGCGTTATTCCTTTTCTGTGCCTTTCCGAATTCGGATTTAGGCTTTGGGAAGATGCCAATAGTAGCAAAGTCTTTGTCATATTTCTAATAACTGTCAATCACGACTTATATAGTATCAGTGTAAAAGAAAACTTCCCCTAATTTAATAAAAAAATGTAAAGGGTTAGTTCACACAAGCATTTTAATTAAAACAAATATCCTGGCTCTTCCAAGCTTTATAATAGGAGTGAATGGTACCTGAGATTTAATATCCAAAAAAGCACATCCATCCATCATAAAAATAATCCATATGGCTCCAGGGTATTAATAAAGGCCTTATGAAGCAAAACAAAGCAGTATTGTAAGTAAAATATCCATATTTATAACTTTATAAACTATAATCACTGGCTTCCGGTAACGGCCGTACACAAGTCGAGTTTCAGGTCATAGGTCACTCTTGGCTATGTCCTTCTGACTTTGAACTGACTATCTTTGAAAGCGATTTTAATAGAACTAGAACTCGAATTCATGAGCAAAACATTCACACCACTTCTGTGAACTAGATGTATTGATTCATTGAAGAGTTTTGATTTGTTCATCATGTTCATGCTGCTTCTCTCGTGAGCATATCTCGGGCCAATATCAAGATTTAGAAGTATGTTCCTCAAACAAAGCTATCATATCGTATCCTGAAGATTTGAAATACGGTGTGTGAGTCACACAGACTACTTGTGATACTTTTCATAATTTTATTTAAAAGTCCAATAATGTTTTAGTTTCCTCCATGACAAAAGACATACAATCATGTTCTCCTATAGAAAGGATATGTGGTTGGGCATTAGTCACAGATCAAATCCATCGGTATGCAAAGAGAAAAATGTTGGCCCCCAGCCAATGTTTGAAGTCTACGCCGTTAAGAAAAGGTTAGTTATAGTGTCTAGAAACATCATGGAAAACCTAGTCCACATTCTTCCTTGTTAATGTTTTCCTGCCGTTCTTGCTTCATGGTCCTCACTGTGGTAGAGTAGTGCCACTGAGGTGTTAAATATTCAGTCATGAACCTAATGATGGGAAGAGAACAGTGGCATTCCCATGAAAAGAGCAGGACGGGGAGCGGAAGGCAGGGAGCAGTTGAATGGAGGTCAGCAGAAAGAATGCCTGTAATGTACGAGGAGGGAAGGGAGGGATCACAACAGGTATGTGTGTTTGCCAAAGGAGCAACAGTCATGTGACATGTCTATAGGGCAGGTATGACTTCACGGATCACAGCTCAGCATTACTCAGACTGCGAGTGTTGCTGAATCTCAGTAAATGTTTTCTCTGGAAAGCCACTTTCATTTACAGTTAAATTAACATCTGATAGTTCATGCTTCCTATTCTTTGAAGAACTTAGGGCTAAAGCGTGACCTTTTAAATCTTTTAAACATTTAAAAAACGTCTACCTGTAATTTTACAGATGAACAAAAAATAAACGTAAGTGATTTTTTTTTTTTTTTTTTGTGTGTGTAATGTTTGCAATTTGTGTGTGGACCGCAGAATTTTAAAATGAATAATAAGAACATAAACATCCTACAAGAACACACAGTCCCAAACTCTTCCCTAGTGTCTTCCTGAACTTTGCCGTTAAAGGAAGCGAACAGGAAATGTCACGTGTCACACTTTTGTGAGGGCCCTCTGAAAAATTTGGCTCTGGTAAAACATGCATGTAATATTTGTGATTCATGAGTTATGAATTCTCGGCCACGATTTATGAATTCTCTGCCCGTGTTTTACTCATTTTAGATCAATTGTTATGGGGAAAGCTAGCTATTGTGGACATGAATTAAGAATTCGTTCATATGACTTATTAATTTGTTCCCAGACAACGATTTAACTAAATCAAAGGGACGAATTCGTTCAGCGTGGCCATGATTTACCTAATGACTTCTTAACCCCGTCTACGGTTTCCACAGAAGTTTCAAGCCCTCCTCCCATCTTTCAATGTTTGTTGTTATGTAACTCTATTTTGTGCTGCTAATGGTGCAGAAATCACACACTTCACTTCAAGACAGGGTTGTAACCACTATAGACATTGAGAGGGACAAGTGTATTAAAGCGTATTAACACGGGAAGTGTGTATGGTAAGATGTGAGTAGCTAAACCAGAGATGGTCTTATTATTGGGATATACGAGGGTCTGTGGCTCTACCATTGGAGAAAGTGTAATGGCTCACGTGTGCCTTGATAACCAATCACATTACAGCATTGACGTCATTGACTTTCGTTCAGAGTTGTGCGACGTTACGCTTTTTCTTTTGCTAACTTTTGGCTTTGACTAAAAGTGTCTCTGAAAACAGTTTCACAATAGAAATGTTAATGACTGACAGTAATATCCAGTGATGCAAACTACTCAACTTTAATCAAATCTTGCCATTTTGAATTGAAAATATGCTATCATTTACTTGATTCATGTCATTTATAACTTAATGTGACGAAACAAGACACGTTTTGCGTTTGCGACATATTAGACACACAAAATAAGAGTGAATGTGAGCATACTTTAAAAAAATAAAAAAATGTGTTTAAATATTATTATTTTTGACATTTATTAGGGCTAATTCACAACTACAATTCTTATTTCCTTTTCTTTATTCCTTTAAACCTCTTTCCATCCTTTAATCAGTTAATTCCTTTAAATAAAAGACCCCTGCCAACATTCAAGACATGGTTAAGGCCTTGCTTACTAGCATTGAGATTGTATGCGTGTGTCTGTGTCAAAAGGTGATAGTTGGATGTAGCCGTCCGGCAGGGGCGTAGAATTTAGTAGGGATGCTAGGGACGTGTCCCTACCAATATCCAGTGACACTGATATATCCTTAGCAATAATTTCGATTAAAACTTAAAATATATTTATATTGATGTCCCCGTCCCCACCAATTTCAAAATCAAACCTACGCCACTGCCGTCCGGCATATGCACACGCTCCTCTTAAGTGTATACTTACTTACTGTAGTTTGTAGTTGTACTTGGTGTATTAGGAGAAGAGGAAAGATGGCCTGCCCACTTCCAGACAGGCAATGTGGAAACCTCTGATTAAACTCGTCAAGGCATGACGACAGCAGAGTCTCTGGGAAAGCCAAGGAAACATTCCTCTGCCGGGCACTGAGGTCTACATCAGACATAAATGAAAGAAAGATCTTTCTTGAAGCTTTCCTGTAGCTCAAACAGTAGAGCGTTGGCGCTTGCAACGCTAAAGGCCATGGGTTCGATTCCCAGGGAAAGCAAGAACTGAGGAGAATGTAAATGTGTGCCTTGAAATGCAATGAAAGGCGCTTTGAATAAAAGCATCTGCCAAATGCATGAAATGTAAAAATGTAACTGTTTTAATCCAAATGTATAGTATGTGTGTAGTAGTTAGCCACTGTTCTTCCTCGTATCACCTGCAGATTAATTCATAATCATGGTTGTTTGTTGATTTCAGGTTCTTGTGAAAGGAATGGCCAAAGGTTTCACTCAGGAGCAACGTACAAAGAGAACTGTAATTTATGGTGAGTTTGAACTCTGCATATCACCTCTCTCTCTCTCTCTCTCTCCCAGTATTTTCATAGCACAGACAACACAGCCTTTCCAAGGGCACTGTGGATCTCTCAATCCAAGGCCATTGTTGGCTGCATCACCACACATGTTGGCAGGGTTTATCAGTCTCGACTGGTCAGGACAGTGGGACCCCTCGGGTCCTGGAAAGATTATACACATTCCTAAACTCCCGCAGATCCATACATGTGCTTCACCTTCAGCGACCTTGTGATCCCGACAG
The DNA here is from genome assembly GCF_951802725.1 of Rutilus rutilus. Classification (NCBI taxonomy): domain Eukaryota; kingdom Metazoa; phylum Chordata; class Actinopteri; order Cypriniformes; family Leuciscidae; genus Rutilus; species Rutilus rutilus. Next base: position 4,349,383 of record NC_140216.1, on the reverse strand, counting down.
TGTGAACAGTACAAACACACCGCAGGATCATGTACAGCACATATACATCATCCATAATATTTACCGCGTGTCTCTCTCCCTACAATAAGACCCCTCGCTAATAGGATTATCTCTCCTCATAGAATCTAATCCGTCGCACCAGCCACAGTCGAAGCACATTCCCTTTCACTGTTTGAGGAGTCAGTGGACACATAAACCTTCTTGGTTAATGACCAATATGTAGGAATACATCATTTTATTTGCTACAGAATATAAATTAGTAAACAATCTGCTTTGGCTGTAAAATAAAATAACAAAAAAAAAATTATTGGTGATGGATTGCATGTTTGTTTTGCGTGAAGAGGCGGTTATTCGCTCTAAAGCTGACGGACTGAACTCTTCATGCGTGCTACAAAACCTCCGGCTGAGATCTGCTGTGAAAATTACTGATAATTGGTGAACGATTCCACACATCTCTCCAGTACAAGTCAACAAGCTGCTTACATCTAAAACACTCGCTTGTCAGCTATACAAGCGATTAATAAAATAAAATAAAATAACAATAACAAAATTAAATTAAATTAAATAAGATAAAAAATAAAATAAAATAAAATAAAATAAAATAAAATAAAATAAAATAAAATAAAATAAATATAAATAAATAAATAAATAAATAAATAAATAAAATAGGCACAGTTGGAAATATGGAAAAATTTGATTATTGTAAAAGAGATCTCTCCAGTACAAGTCAACAAGCGTCTTTAAAACACTCGCTTGTCAGCTACCCATACATGCAAAGCAAAAAAAATAATAAAAAAATAAAATAAAATAAAATAGGCACAGTTGGAAATATGACAAAATTTAGATTATTGGAAATTTGTCAAGAAAATACTCTTTCAGTCTTTCTACTTCAATATTTAATGTTCAATTTAATGTGCCACTTGCCATTTCTTTTGCAATTATTTGTGAAATTTACTATCAATTTCTAAGTGAAATTAAAACGATTTTATTTTGAATAAAACATTTCTATAAAATCACAATTATGAAGTCACATTTGCAAGAAAAAAAAAATCACCTTATTTTTAAGCAATGAATGTTGTCATCTGCTTCAGTTATTTCATCTGGACAAAACAACTTGTTATGCTTCATAATACTGCATTTCTTACCATATAATTTTAATGTATTATCATAATTATACAGTATACAAAGATTACTGCACTTTCTTAATTGTCTAGTTATTTACCAATAGCAGCTAAAGTATCAGAAGTCTTGCGCATTCACTGAAAATATTTATTGGTTTAAAAGCGTCTTACCTTCCATTGTCATAAAGTGCTGTTGCACTATATTTTGTGAGAAACTAGTGATGGTTAGACAAAACAGTAAAGCAGGAATTCCTTACCCCAATGCCAAAGCTTTTTCACACAGCAGTGATGTGAGTATTGTCTCTGGGAATATGTGGTGTGTGGCGTCGTCTCCAGTTTTGCTTGTTTTCGGTGTGGCGTGTGCACGTGGTCGTCACATATTGCATATATCTGTTTGTGGCAGGAGTGAAGTTTACCTGTTTCTGTATAAGTGCTGGGGAGGGGGGAACTCAATACAAGTAATTTGAGTTACGTAATCAGATTACTTTTCAGATAAAAAGTATAACGAGCAAAATAATGCATTACTTTTAAATTCACAACAAAATATCTGAGTTACTTTTTCAAATAAATAACACAAGTTATTTTGTTTTCTCATTTATTGACCTCTACTGTACAGACGTGAATTCGCATTTCCTTCAGCATGAGGCTTATTCATTTCACGTTTGCTGTGAAAGGACCTTTACATTTGCACAATAAATGAGCTTTTGTTTTGTTGTTATTGAAACACAAACAAGCAAGCCCAGCCCAGGTGAGAACAAATAACGCAAAAGTATCATAACGCATTACCTTCAATTAGTTAGTTACTTTTTTTTAGAAAGTAGTGCAATATTGTAATGCATTACTTTTAAAAGTAACTCCCTAACATTGTATATTTTAGGATATATTATGACATAAATATGGGAGCCGTCAATCCTTGCGATTCCCTGGTGCTTTCCTACTGTACAGGGTCAGGTTGATAAAACATAATCTTTGTTAAATTTAACTTTAGTTAATAATTGTACCATAGTTTTTCTGGGCAACAAGACAAACAAATCCAAATTTGCCATGAAGGAATTTTAATGTGAGGATTTTTTCACAGCCTCAGCATGTACAAAAGTACTCCAAAAATGCTCATGTTTTGTGTTCTGCTTGTAGATGTTTTTGTTTGTACGTCTGACTCGGACTGTTGTTGATTTGTTTCTGGTAGTTTGGCGTAACGGTGCTTTCTGTGATCACACCAACCACAGACCTCCTGGCATTGCCACGTTATCTCGCCTCTTTTCAGCTCTGATTTTATCAGGATCTTTTCCACGTTCCCCTGCTTCCTGTGGTGGTAAAGATAGATGAAATACTGGCTGCCGTCCCAGTTGAGTTGTTCCCTCTGGTTCACATTCACCTCTGTAATCCTGAGATTTCCTGAGTTCAAGCCTCACTGGACTGTGCCGTAGGTTTAGCGTGTATCGGCCGCAGACGCAGCGGCTCCTGTAGGATCTGTCCTTCAGTCATGGGATGAGCAGCGTAACCACATCTCTCTCGCCCTTTCTCTCTCACAAACACCTGGATGTAATGTCCCATTAGTCTCTGTTGGCACTATCAGTGTAAATGTAACAGCCATAAGCATTGCAATCTTTGTAGTTACTGAGAGGAACGTGAAATATTAATAATTTGTCAGTAATCTAAAGCCTTTTATCCAAGGTAACCTGCAGCTCACAACCTCACAGTTCTTTTGTAGATTTATTTTAGAAATGTTTTAAAACTATATTTGCTATGATAGAGGGATAGTTCACCCAAACATGAAAGTTCAGTCATTAATTATTCACCCTCATGTCGTTCCAAACTCATAAGACTTTTATTCATCTTTGGAACACAAATGAAGATTTTTTTAATGAAATCTGAGCGATTTCTATCCCTCCATTGACAGCAACGCAACTAACACTTTGTTTGATGCTTAAAATCCATATGAATTGAGCGGTTTACTCCAAATTTTCTGAAGAGACACAATCGCTTGATATGATTCTTAAGATTGAATTTAGGTTTTTATTCTCATGTTCTCGTGTTACGCATCACGTGTTACGCATCACGTTTGAGCTTCTGTAAGAACCAATGAGGTTCATTCTCGTGTTACGCAGCACGTTTGAGCCTCAGCAAGAACCAATGAGGTTCATTCTCGTGTTACGCATCACGCTTGAGCTTCTGCAAGAACCAATGAGGTTCATTCTCGTGTTACGCAGCACGTTTGAGCCTCAGCAAGAACCAATGAGGTTTGTTCTCGGGTTACGCATCACGTTTGAGCCTCAGCAAGAACCAATGAGGTTTGTTCTCATGCATCAAACAGGTTCGGTTGAGCTTCTGTTTATGTTCGCTGATCTAAGTTTAAATGTGAATAAAAGCCTGAATTTAATCTGTTCATCATATAAAGCGATCGAGTCTTCAGAAAATTTGGACTGAACCGCTCAATTCTTATGGATTAGTTTTACGATCTCTTTATGAACTTTTTGAAGCTTCAGTGGTAGTTGCGTAGCTGTCAATGGAGGGACAGAAATCTCTCCGATTTTATCAAAAAGATCTTAATTTGTGTTCTGAAGATGAAGTAACTAATGACAGAATTTTCATTTCCGGGTGAACCACTTTAAGTTATCTTGCTTTAAGGATTTACATATTTTTACTGGATGTATTTGTAAATGTTTTTGGTTTTTTTTATAGACAGTTTTATCAATCTAAATCTCTTTTTTCCATGCCGTATCTACAATATATGAGCCACCTGCTGGAACCCATACATTAAACCTGCTGGCATCTTTTAGAGATTACTATGAAATGTAAACACAGAGAAAGCACATAAATTGCTCAGTAACGGAGGGCATGCCAGGCTTGTTGATTCAGATGCCGATTTGAGCATTACAGTGAAGCGTGACAGAATGGGAAACTCGGCTTCCTGCTGGCAACAGGTCACTTGACACTTTTGCACTCTGAAGACCTTTTGTAACTTTCAACCAGTAAGTGTGCGCTGGTGTGTGAATTTATGTCTCAATCTGAAGTACTGTGTGAAGCTTTAGCGCAAGGACTTTCAATGTGTGTCACCTGACAGAAAGAAGAAAAAGAATCTTCTATGCGCAACTAGAATTTTACTGAGGAAGAATGTGATTGTGAAACCCATAACTACATTGCTAGGGTGTTCGGGGTGGTTGCTAGGTCATTGCCTACTGACTCAAATCAAGGGATTTACCTTATTTTAGGTACCAATCTTGACAGGTACGTGCTCTACTCTGATTGGTCATATGGCCCAGTCTGTTGTGATTGGTCGACCGCTAACAGCGCATGTTGGAAACTAAGCGCCTATTACCATATCTGAATTTCAGCTCTTCCTCAGCACTTGATACACAGTGATATGAACTGTAAAGATGGCATCGGTTTTACCGTATCAAGTCTTCAACCTTTGGAAGTGCATTATAGTGGGTTTGCAGCTCAGAAAACAGTGTCTTCTTGACATGTCGACAACACGCTACAACTACAGTGTTTGAGGGCGAGGCAAATTAGACGTTGTCTGCGAGCAGCCAATGACGACCATAGGCTGGCATTATGCAAATTTGTTGAACTTTGCAGACCTTTTACATTCACAAACAGCTTTATCACACACTACATGAAAGGTAGTATCTGAAAACAGCATAATGGGGCACTTTAATTCTACTCTCCTCCTCGTGACTCTCTAGTAAAGCCTCAGCAGCAGCTCTGCTCTTCCTCTTTTAATCCATGTTCCTCTCATACGTCAAGCCTATTGAACCTCCTCTCCTCACTCAGACTGACTAAAAATGGATATTTCTTCAAGAGCTGCAGCCTTAAAAGGCTCACAGGCCTCTCTCACACACACACTCTCTTGCTCATTTCATTCCTCTTGTTTTGTGTCTCAAATGTAGAATAGGTCTGAACAACTTGGTCTGACGTCTGTCTACATTTCCCTTCTCTGTTTTAAAACTTATATAAACACACCATGCTGTTTATTATTCTAAAAGTTAATCTTAAAGTTACTTCAGTGCTCAGAAACGCCACTGTCAGTGGAAGGAACAGTGAGGGGTTTTAAAGTCAGGGACTGTCACTTTCCACTAAATGGTCCCATGACTTGTCATAAAATTAATCAGCATGAAATATGTTAAACAGTTTGCTTTGCATCCTGTAACACATCCTTCCTCGTGGGTCAAAATGACCCGAAGCCCTACTTTGTTTTTTTGTTTGTTTTTTTTTGCAAAAGCTTATATCATTTTATGTTGATAATATTTTTTCTATTTTTTAATGCAATTTTGGGGGAGTTTTTTCTATGTATACTGAAGCATTCCTCGCATTCCATTCATTCCTAAGGGGGTCAAATTGACCCACGAGGGACGGATTTGTTACTTTTTTTTATTACAACCACATAAACGAGGGAAGGATGAGGGAACACATAACATGTTTGTATCCCACACTTAAAATTGTGACTTCTTAACCTTCTTGACTTCGATAGATAATGTCAAAATTATGACGTTGTAAGAGTTTATTTGTTAAATAAAGGATTTTAAACCATTTTAAAGTAATATTTAAAACAGTTAAGGGCCAGATTTACTTGCTCTAGGACAAAACCCCCCCTTTGGTGTTAAAAAACTACTGTCAGGATTTACTAAAGACACTCTGAAAAGGCGTGGAGAGTTATTTTTGCAGCTGACCTTTTACAGCATTTATAGGAGTTTCCCTTTCAGAAAATGTACAATAGGAGAGTATTTAAATCAATCACGCAACATTGTGGAAGTTAATTTACTGGTACCTGCGCCGTTATTAAATGCCGTAAAAAGCACGTCTTACCCATTTTGCTCTTGAAGTTCTTCAATAGTTGCGCTGCTCTTGGTGAATTGTGTCAGCCGCAGAACTTCCGGCAATGCTTTTATATGATTGCTGTCTCACGCTAATTAGCCCTGTTTAATAAATCTGACCCTTAAAATGGTAAACCTTGTATCAAATGAATAGAAAATTATATCATATTTACTATTTCATCCTGAAATTGACAAGAAACATTTTATGAAGATCATTTCCAGTCACTGACTGTTTGGTCAAAAAGAAATTGTTGATTTTTTTTCCAGGCCTTATGGAAAGTTTACAGATCTGTTCACTAACAGTTGTTTTGTCTCCCACAGTACATGTGGTCCGAATGGGCGCTGGGAATGTGAGGATCACGCCTGTCTGATAGAGAATGACATGATCCAAGAGATCAACAGGAGAAGCTACGGGTGAGCATCAGGATCCCATCTAGTGTGTTATTACTTGTGTAATTATATAACTAGTGCACACGTTTTCCTCTCTCCTACTCACTCTCTATCTGTTATCTGTCCAGTTGGAGGGCAGCAAACTACAGTCAGTTCTGGGGTATGACCCTGGACGAGGGTCTGCGGTATCGGCTGGGCACACAACGCCCCTCACGGGCCGTCATGAACATGAATGAGATGCAGGTGAGAGTCTTCTGCAGCCGGTCAGTATCAAGACATCTTCTATTAGTGTAAATAAGTAACCGTTAGGTAAAGGGTTCACGTGTAGTCAGGCAGAAACGTCATGTGTTATCCTGAAAGAGTTCACTTGCTCTTATTTTCCACTAAAAATAACTACACATTCTTAAAACCAGATACATTTGCTTGATTTCTGAGACTATTTCTTGAATTAGGTTTTTGTTATTGTGGTTTTACACACAAATATACAGACATTTTGTGAGATTTACACAATCAAAAGTTTGGGTCAGTAAGATTTTTTCACTTTTTTTTTTAATTTATTTTTTTAAAGAAGCCTCTTTTCTCACCATGCATGCATTTATTTGATCAAAAATACAGTAAAAACAGTAATATTGGGAAATATTATTACTGTATTCTATTTTACTACATTTTAACATTTTTCATGTGATCAAAGCTGAATTTTCAGCATCATTACTCCAGTCTTAAGTATCACATGATCCTTCAGAAATCTGTTCAAGAAACATTGCTTATTATTATCAATGTTGAAAACAGTTGAGCAGCTTAATAGTTTTGTGGAAACCACATGATACATTTTTTTTTTCCAGGATTCTTTGATGAATAGAAAGCATTTATTGGAAATAAAAATCTTTCGTAACATTATAAATGTCTTACTGTTGCTTTTGATCAATTTAATGTGTTCTTGCTGCATAAAAGTATACTTTCTTTCAAATATTTTTTTTTTACTGACCCGAAACTTTTGAACAGTAGTATGTGCTTAAAAAAAAAAAAAAAATGTTTAATATCTATTTATGTCATGGCTACTTACTAAATAAATAAATGAACATAGAACATTAATTTGAGTTGAATGAGAAACGAAGCTAGCCCAGAATGCCACGACTGACCAGTCATAATCCAGTATGTAGAATAATCTCTTTATTCATCTGTTTATGCCCATCGACGGCTCTCTGATTGTCCGTTCTCACGCTCTGTGCAACGGTCTTCTGTGTAATGCAGTGTGCTGTTAGGAATCATCAAAGCAAGAATAAGAGAATAATTCGGAAATCAGACTGTTGTTTGATCTTTACTGTGCATCAGCTGGTTGCAGTGCATTATGGTACAGTGAATGAATCCTGGATGAGTCTGTCTGGATGTCTGCTATTTGATGTGGCTCACTGAGGCTTTCAGTTTCACTCTGCGTATTTACTCTGCCTTTACGTGCTATCGGAAGTGTACTTCCCACTTCTGAAGTCGTGATTACGAGCTCGTTGCTTTGCTGTCTGAGAGAACAGGAATCCTGGAGGACACCATTTCTATTCTTGCCTATTTTTCGGGGAAATTCGTATTAAAGCCAAAATGATATTCAGTGTCTCATCCATTGACAACCATATAAACATTCACTGTAATATCTAGATTCAATATCTAGAATTTTGGAATTTCTGTCAAATACAGGCTATTTTTGTTGTGTATAATGCTTCAAATAATCAAATATGCACTACTTTAACAAATTTTGTGTCTTGTGACAAGACGATGTAAAGAATACCAGTCACACACAGTAGCAGTCGTTCTCCCCTCCGCCATGTTTAAAGTTTAAAGCTCGCTCGTGGCGGTCGTGACCAAGAACAGTTTGGACAGGTAGTGGACAGATGAAAAGAAGGTTTATTTTGTTCCAACAAAAGAACAAAAAAATAATAATACACAGGGGCAGATGTAACGAAGATCATTTCCAAACAAAGTCCATACAAAAATCAAAGACTTAAGATGGAAGTTTACTGAAACTAACAAAAATTAAATAGACCCAAAAAATAAATAAACCTCCCCTTTAACAAAGTTAACAAAGTACCAATAAACAAAACACTAAGTTTAATATTTTATATTTAATTTATTTAATAGTTTAATAAACACTGTTTAATATTTAACAATAATAGTACAATAATAACTGTGACCTTTTTACTGTGGCGGGACAACTCTGACTAACGCTTAGTCCACACGTGCACGGGTATTCTTATAAACAGAGTTTTTTCCTCCTTCGTTTAAAAAAAAATCTCGTCCACACAAGCACGGTTTAAAAAAATGTCCGTCCACATGAAAACGCAAAAGCACGCTAAGAATCGCTGTCAAGAGCATGCCAAACCAACAGGTGGCGATATAACCCGAACCGTAAAGCCATGTTGGCCAATCAGAAGCCTGAAAAAAAGGTTATTGTTTTGTATTATATTTTATATATTTTTATAGTATCGAGATTATCCCAGAGCCTCTCAGTGGTAAATACGACTTGAGAGAGCATTCATGTCCAATTTAAAAAAAAATTGAGTATTTAAAACAATCATCCAAAACAAGGGCCAGAGCAAGTACTCTACATTTTATAGACATTTTTATATTCAGAAGAGACAAATATATACGAAATCAGATACTAGTAACATATATATAGCGGATATTCCGTATGATATCAACTTAAGCGTCTCGACTTAAGAAGAAACTGCTGTGGTGCCGTAGCCCTCCTCCACCTCCCCTTTTCTCTTTACTCTCCATCCCACATTCTCCAACACGTCTCCACCTGTCGAGCCTGGGCCGTTTATAAAGCCCCTATCTGCCTAAAACCCACTCGACATGCACAGTAATGAGTGGACTGAGTGCCGCACACACTTTACTTTCTCATTGGTGTATTGTCTTTGCTCAGTGCGATTGCTCACGTTCCCCATCGGGTCAAGTGTTGCTGCGAGACGTGGCCCTTCAGGGGCCCTTTAACCACCACGATTTACCACTGCAGCGGCGGTCACTTGACAAGCACCTGCATTCCAGGGATCATATCTGCTAGTTGTCAGGGAGAATCATGACGATATCACAGGCTGGAATGTAGGAGGACGGCATCAAGCTGCTGTGCATTACCAAAGAGGGAGAGGCACACATAGTGCTAACGCATTCCTCATCCAGGACTTATGAATCCTTGGGATGCAAAATATGACACAAGAATTCTGGGGTCTTCTAGATTTGGGAGATGTAAGACAAGCATGTCTCTGCATTACAGAGTTAAAGTTAAAGGGATACTTCACCGATTAGCATTGAGCTTTGTATCAGTAGAAACCCGGTAGTATTTTCGAGTGACCGTGCTTCCCTCCCTCGTGTCCCCCTGAGACGAGAGATTTCTGTATTGTGTGTGTGTGGAAAAAAAAACTCTGATGACGCAAAAATCGTTATTTTGCGTCATCGGAGGCTTTTTTGTCCAGAGGCGAGAGACTACAGCCTGTAGGAGGAGCTCGTCCCGCATGTCTTCAACCCGCCCATAGGGGGATCTCACGATAAAACGCCGTCTTTTCAGTTTCGAGTCGACTAGTAGCCTAGTTGTATCATTTCTTCCGATACTGCCCTCTGTAACCGGTAGGCGTGGCTTGGGAGTGTCCTCGTAGGGCAGCGAAGCAAGTGCATTCTGGGAGTTGTTGTCTTTCATCCACATGAGCCAAAAATACATTTTCTGGCTTTTCTGAGTCTAGAAGGCACCAACTTCTAAAATAATTTCACATTTCTTCTACATAAATGACCCAATTTAAATACACATTCATCTTTCCAGCGGTGAAATATCCCTTTAAGTTTAGGGTTATATGTTCCCTCCTGATATTAACATTAGTTTTGGTCCGTTCGATCATAAGTGGATGGCTAATCACAGGTGTAAACAGGGTCCAATACATTTGGGAGGAACAGTGACTTTTCTCAGCTTTTTTTTGTTGTACTTGATCTACATCAATACACTAGATGTAATGAATGCATAAAGTCATAAATTCAGAGACCCTCCCTTCGATGAAGTATGATCATAAGTGGTCACTGGAGATGTTTTTACCGTTCAAAAGTTTGGGGTCAGTACGATTTTATAAATACTTTTTTCTGTCAGGACCTTTATCGTCGAATACGATTGACAATTAGCATACAGTTTGGATTGGCGGGATGGTTCTTGTTCTGGGCAAGAACTCCCTTCGCATCCACGCAGTCTAGCATGGATAAGATCAGGGAGAGCAGCAATAACCCCCCTTAGGGTAAACAGAACAGAACCAACATGAATGCATTGCAGATATCATTAATAAATTTTTTTTACAACATAATTAGAGAATTTTAGTCAGATTCAAGCGGAATCAGAATGCCAAATCCTGACTGGCGAGAGGAGGAGCTGGGGAGGGAGGAGGGTAATTCGCCCCTGAGAAACGCGATAGCTCCTGATAATACTGAAGGAGCTTATATATGTATACAGTGATAGGCGTCGTATTCCTATAGGTAGACGTGGATCAGCTCAGAGTCAGCTGATGCGAGCTTGACTAACGTGACCTGCCAGAACTGAAGCTACGCTTAATATTCAGCAAGCATGCATTACATTTACCAAAAGAGACAGTAAAGACATTTATAATGTCAAAAATTTTCCACAAAAATATGACATTGATAACAATCAGAAATGCTTCTTGAGCAGCAAATCAACATATCAGCATGATTTCTAAAGGGTCATGTGACACTTAAGACTGGAGTAATGATGCTGAAAATTCATCTTTGAGATCAGGATTAAAGCAAATTTTTTTATATTTTAAAATGGGAAACTGTTAATAATATTTCAAAATATTACTGTATTGTAAATACCATATGTAAATGGTTAATGTGTGTCAGCTGACCACTTGTTATCGAATCACCTGAGACCGATATTAAAACCAGGTATAAAGTGAGCCTCTGTAATGATAAAGGATGTTACTGGGATGTTTACTTTGACTTTTTTTTTATTATTGATGGAACAGAAAAGAAAGTAATTTCCTAGAACTTCCATCGGGATAATTCCAAAAACACTCAAAATGAACAAATCATCGTTATATAACCACGCTAAGGCTGTGTAGTATTTTGCTCCTGTAAACCTTGGACTTTGGAGACTCAGACAGCCTCTCGTCCATCCACTCACCCTGTGAAAGAGAACACATATGGAAATTATTATAGTATGCCACCAAAATCACTCATAATCACACCATGGATGAATTTATGGAAATCTTTAATTCTGTGTTATTCATGTCTTCTATGCCAAATAGTACCATTACGTCACAAAAAGACACTTTATGTGAGGGGGAAAAAAAACATTCAATCTCGCTTTATGTTCTGCAGATGAATATGAATGGAAACGATCATCTGCCAAGTAACTTCAATGCAGTGAATAAATGGCCAGGGAAAATCCATGAGCCATTGGACCAGGGGAACTGCAATGCATCCTGGGCTTTCTCCACTGCAGGTGAGTCAGAGAAAACATGACACAGACCACAGCAGAAGAACACTGCAGAGTACAGTGTTGTGTGTATGTTACTGTATATAATACCGCTAATGCAGTGCATCTGTCCTGTCGCTCATATGTGATTCACTCCTAGCTGTTGCATCAGACCGGATCTCGATTCAGTCAATGGGTCACATGACCCCTCAGCTCTCGCCTCAGAATCTGATCTCCTGTGACAAGCGTCATCAGGACGGGTGCACCGGGGGGCGTATCGACGGGGCCTGGTGGTACCTGAGGAGAAGAGGGTAATTCATCTAATCTAAGCAGTTCATCTTACAAATCAAATGGTGTTGTTAGGGGGTAACAGATTAGGACCCGAGGACCAGATGTTTGAAAGAAGACCCGGAGTCAGAATTATAACAAATTGAAGGAAAAGTTTTACTGAAGATAGTTTGCAGTTTCATCAGTAGAAGTCAGCTTCAAGACTCGCACAGGAGTTCGTAGGCCGCCCCGCTTACAGTTCACAGCAGTTATACCCTTCACCAAGGTCTAAGCTACGTCCTTGCTTCAGGTTGCAGTTTCTGATTGGCAAAGAAATAGATAAACATAGTAATTTTCCACACTGAAGCATATCTTGATTGTGCAGCTGACACTCAGATCCTGAAGTTAGGCACGTCGTGACCTTCCAGGTCACAGATTTGGGTTGCTGGGTGCCAGCCTGTCCCGAACAACAACTGTTCAGTCAACAACTGTCAGTCAATCTCCAATAAAGCCAGTGGTTCCTTAACCTATAATCAAGAAGACTAACACACACACACCGACACACAGCTTTTCCAAGGTTTGATTTGGCCAGGCTCTAACTATAAACAGGAGAGACCTGTCAAAACATCAAGATAATGCCTTCTTTATCTCAAGGAGAGAAACACTTTTTTACAAAGAAATGGTCCCTTAAACTATTGGCTTCAATGACCCCTATGTGTTTTAACACGTTGAAGACCTTTCTCAAACACACAAAAAAAGTCCCTATTTCATTTCTGGAAGCCGGGCTAAATGAGCACGCACCGTTAATGCATTCAGATATCAAATACTGATATTAAAGAATACATGAAAAGAACATTTCAGTAATCACACTGGTAACTTCTATAACAAAGTAAAATCTCCAGAGAAGTCAATCAACTCATTTGATATTTAGAAGGAAAAATATTGACTAATACCTTGATTATAATCTCTCATTACCTATACATTGAAGCAGCAGTGGAGCAGCGATAATAATAAGAAATGTTTCCTGAGCAGCAAATCATCATATTGGAATGTTTCTGAAGGATCATGTGACACTGAAGACTGGAGTAATGATGCTGAATGTTTTTACTGTATTTGTTATCAAATAAATATAGCCTTGGTGAACATAAGACTATAGTATATTGTAATCAACTTAATGCTGATGAATAAGTCAGAAAATTGCATATATCAATATTGGCTGACAAAAGCCCCTAAATGAAGATTTATAATTTCATTTAGAAGAAGAATAATTTCATTATTACAAAAAGTGGCCTTGAAGGTCAATATATTGAATGTTATATTTCCATTTCACAAACTTATTACTAACTTGAATTGCAAAAAAAAAAAAAAAAAAAAAGTATTAATATTATTTGAAGCCAGACAATCTTTATGGTTTAAGTATCTGTCTCTGTGTTTTTCTGTCAGGGTAGTGACTGAGGAGTGTTACCCCTTCTCCCAGCAAACCCCCGCTGAAGTGGCTCGCTGTATGATGCAAACTCGAGCGGTGGGCCGGGGGAAGAGGCAGGCCACAGCGCACTGTCCCAACAGCCACAGCTACCACAATGATGTCTATCAGTCGACCCCACCGTACAGACTGTCCTCCAATGTAAGTCACCTGACCCCTGGAATCAAGACATTACACTGCACAAAATGACAATCATCTTATTATCTTACATAATACTTTTATTTTATGTGTTTTTTTGTTTTAAAGAGGACCTAATATGCCCTTTTACAAAGTTGATTTTGTTTTTGGGGTCTATGAGAATAGGCTTCCATGTTTGAATGTTCAAAACACATTATTTTTCCCATATTCTCCATTGTTGCAGCTCCTCTCTTCCCAGTCTGTCAGTAACGCTCTGTTTAGTTCCTGTTTATATGAAGCCCCTCCTTCTGAAAAGCACAATGTGCTCTGATTGGTCGGATGGATTAGTGTGCTGTGATTGGTCAACCGCTTCGAGCGTGTTTGGGAAATGTCCCGCCCCCTTACCATAACCGCGAGTTTCAACACACTACTAACTAACTCAACCAGGCCCCGCCCCTTTATTTAGCATACGGACGTAAATTATTTAAATGAGGAATATTGTGACGTGGAAGAAAGCTCAAGACTACAATGGAGGCGTTTCAGGGAGTTCAGAAACACTGACACTGATATAGAGAATAACTCTCTTTGAGTGACTTTGTGCTTTGCAGAGCTTTTTTTTATGCTCAAACTGCAAAATCACACACTAAAGAAAGTTGACTATGTAAAAAAAGCATAATAGGTCCTCTTTAAAAAAAAAGGAAAACAAGTTTTACGACATCTAACATGTTCTGACATTACACTCTCAATAAAACACACAAACCTCTGCCTGCATAATACCAATGCTTAAAGCATCAGTGCATTTCTGCTCTCAATTTCTTCATCAATGAAAACACTTAAACTCAAAGCCAAAGGGAAGAATAATTCACAACTGTCTGGAGAGGCATTACATTAGTAGTCATGTCGTGGTTGAATGTATTCTCTCCTTGAGCTGGATCTTACCACACATTTGTCTCTCTTTATGCATAGTTTTCATTATATATACACGTCTCCAGGCGTGTTTTCGATTCACAGATGTGACAAAGGAATGCCGTGAACAATTAAACAATTCATCGTAATAATATGTGGAAGGATGACTGTTTATTATGTGCTTTAAGATGTTTTTACCCAAGCATCATATTTAAAACATTAATTTCATAACATTATCCACTGTCAGTTTATACAGTATGCAGCATTATTCTCACTAACTAAACTCACTTGACATGTTGATTCTGCTTTTCCACTCACAGGAGAATGAGATTAGGAAAGAGATTATGGATAATGGCCCCGTGCAAGGTATGGATTTCTCCAGAAGTGTGTGTCTGTGTGTGTGCTTGTCCAATACTGTGAGCCAGAGGATAAGAATAGTAAAAAGCACGTCTGATAACTGTTAATGCAGTCAGCAACGATCAATCTATGTCGTATTAGTCACCATGGATGTTGTAGACGCCCACAGAGCGCTTAGCTCAGAAAAAAGGGCCTAAACTCATCATATATGCAGTGAATTCTTGAGAAAAGTCCCCTAGGGTAATATGATGAGGGTGTGTGTGTGTGTTCTTGTGGTGTTCTGAGCTGTTCCGTGATCCCGTGCCAGTGTTGTGTTGTATTGTTCCAGACAGGAGGGAACCTAATCTTGGCAAAAATTCTGCCTCACCTCTGGCTTATATTGAGAAACAGGAGATGAAAAGATCTTAATGTGCTGGAGAGTGTGTGTGATCATTAGGCTCTGTTGACTGCTGATGATCTCCTACTAATGTCTGGAAAAACCCAAAGTGTAAAGGAGGTGCAGGTAGTTCTCATAATGATCATTAGGCTCTTGTTTACTGCTGAGGATCTCCTACTAATGTCTGGAAAAACCCAAAGTGTAAAGGAGGTGCAGGTAGTTCTCGTAATGCAGTGTCTTCCAGGACATTGAGCTTTACTGGTTTTTCCTCGGCATGTACCCACCCATAAATGTTTTGTCCCAGGCCCTCTTGAGTTTAAGCAATTGTCCTTTATGTCCATATGAAGTTGAGCTCTTTTGAACTCCAATACAATTAGCAGCAGCAACTTTGATCTCACTTTTATCTGCAAGGGAACAAGATGTTTGGGTGAGCTTGAGGAATATTACATAATTGGGCTTTTGAAAGCAACCATGGCGTTTCCTAGTGTTAAGAATGAAGGATCAGCTTTTAAATATTGATTCAATGACGTATGAAGGTCTGTACTACTGTCATTTGCATTGTATGAATTAAAAACTCTGCATAATGGGTTTGTGTTATGTTTGTTTTCCCCTTTCTAGCCATCATGGAGGTCCACGAGGATTTCTTTGTGTACAAGAGTGGAATTTACAGACATACAGATGTCAATTATCACAGACCGCCACAGTACCGCAAACATGCAACACACTCTGTCAGGATAACAGGGTAAGTCCCAGCATTGTGGAACTTTTCATCTCTAATGGAAGCAAGAGGAATGAGTTTTTGGCAGCGTATAAAAAAAAACAAAAAAAGGGAAATTTAGAAATAGTTTAACAATTATGCTTTCCTGTAGCTCAAACAGTAGAGAGTTGACGCTTGCAACGCTAAGGTCATGGGTTCGATTCCCAGGGAAAGCAAGAACTGAGAACTGATAAGAATGTAAAATGTGTACCTTGAAATGCAATGCAAGTTGCTTTGGATAAAAGCATCTGCCAAATGCATAAAAAAAAAAATTTAATACTATTTTTAGCATTAAAAATACATGTATACACATTATATATATTCAAGTTTTTGTCTGATTTCTGATGCTCCACTGAGCAGATTTTTACCATGATTTGTTTTTGGGTGCGAGTTGAAAGTTCTCAGGAGTAAATATTCCAGTATAACATGCAAAATTAAGATACATTTACAGAAGAAGCTAAAAAAGTAAAATATTAAGACTTATTTCTTTGAAAATGTATCTTGAATTCAACTTATTTTTCTTCATTTACCTCACCAAATTTTGCTGATGTATGCTAAAAGAGATAAAACAATATGCCAATGCAAATAGCATTTATATATAGTTTTTTCTAACCCCATATTGTTTAACTTACAATCTACTTTCCACATTCTTCCCCATCATGGCCCTGAACTGACTTGCCTTGAAGGGACTTTGAAAATATTTGAGACAAACTCTTTTAGAGAGACATCAAGGCCTTTCAGACATGTTTTTCTTTGTCGCTAGCAGACAAAACACCTGGATGACTGGCCTTCCTTCCCAGACACGCGCACCTCAAAAGCTTTGTCTGGTTTTGCACAGTCACACGTAACACACACTAATAGCACTGCGCAGTGATTCTCAACTAGCCACTCCTCAATAGAGTCCACTAGAATAGTTTTCTCATCAATTACCAATCATTTACTGATTTATGAAGAACATGTTCATTCAACAGTAACATTCATTTTACTTTTTAACATAACATTTTTGTCATGGGGGCGATATTTTATTTTGTATTGATTGGATTTAAATCCAGTCTCTACAGAAAACAAACGTGCGTCTTGATGTGCATGAATGTGCTCTGAGTCTCTCCCGGACAGTGATAGTTGAGTTCCCGAGGGTCAGGTCATGTTCTCCAGGTATGTCTCTGGTAACCCGGTCTGACCTGCCGCTGGTGTCTGCGAGTGTGACATGCTTCACTGGTGACGGTGAGTCTGTCTGAACCCCGGCTTTTCTCCCGGCCTCCTGTCACTCGCTGACGCTGCGGTTCTCGCGCTGCTCTAGACGTTCAGAGGACGCTGTATAGGCCTGTGGAGTTAACGTACGGGGGACAGCCGCAGTGTTTTTACGGGGAAATCCCACCGCGGTGCATTCGGCTAAGCCCGGGGCCTGGGAAAGTTTGTGGAAAGCTCATTGATGTCCAGTGTAATGGAAATGGCATTGTTCAATGCAGACAGAGAGGCCTAAACCCAGCACAGGTCAGAAGCAGTGGTATGTGTGTTATTGTCCAAAAGCCAAGGACAGAACACATGGTGAGATAAGAGCGTATAGAGGTCTGAGCTGCACCAAACACACAGTCATTGGTTCTGACCCTTCAACTCTCCCATGTTATATGAGGGCACATCGCTTTTTTAGGTGGTTTTGTTTGTTGTCCGAGTGTACTGAACACCGATGCCCCTCTGTGAGGATGGAAGGCATATAAGAATTATTTTGGAACAGAATGAAATGTTCCCGGGTCCCTTAGAATAGATGCGGACTAAACTATATTTATTCCAGACTTACCACATATAGAAATAAAGGCCCCTTGATGCATGTAGTGATTGAAGAGCTGAATGTTCTCAGCTCAGATGAAAGGATCCTGAAGGGTCAACGGAGAAGCAAGAGGAAGTTCTTGGCATGGTGAAGGTTCAACCCATCAGTTGTTATTGACTTGAGGAGATGTAAGGGTGTGTGTGTGTGTGTGTGTGTGTGTGTGTGTGCTGCTTCCTGATGCTCACGCCCTTCCTCTGAGAAGTGGACACAATTCATCTCCTCAGGAGAACATGTCCACTGCACCATTTGCAGGATGTATTTTGGTTTTCGAAGAATTTTGTAATTTTTAATGATATTGTTTTTTTGTTCCAAGTTGAAAGCTCTCAGGTGTGATTATTCCTCGCTGCTAAAATATTCTCATCTTGTTTTCCGGTAAAAGCATCCTTAAATTAACATAAATTCACTATATTTATATATATATTGTTAGATTTATACTACATGAAATAAAACAATTTGTATGTTGTCAGAAAAATGTAATTATAAAAAGAAATATAAATATATTATTATATTATATTATATTTTTTTTATAGCGTTGAAATATTGTTTTGCGGTAAAAACATATTTAAAATAATATATATATATTATAGTTGGACAGTTTATCTTGAATGAAGCATATTTTTCTTATCCCATTTTTCTTCATAATCTGAACAAGACAAAAAAAATGTATGCGGTAAAAATGAACTATATAAATAAATATAAAGATTATATCATATATAAAATCAGTCAAATATGTAATAATATTATACTGACTAAAATACTGATTAAGAAATTGATTAATAAAAATAAAAAAAACCTGCATTTGTAGCTTTGGTTGGATGTGTAAATTTTCTTTTCCCTTTCTCCAAAAAATCGGATTCCTATTCTTAGAGAGTTGATTGGAATACTAATGTTCAGTGAATGCACAATAGCACATTGATTTTTATTGCTCTTTTTCAGATGGGGAGAGGAGAGAGACTACAGTGGCAGAACGAACAAATACTGGGTGAGAACTGATATCCATCTGTGAAGTTTTATTTTCAGTTCACCAGCAGCTTTTACACCTTTTTTTTGCACATTTTTAACCACAGATTGGAGCAAACTCATGGGGGAAGAACTGGGGCGAGGACGGTTACTTCCGCATCGCTCGTGGTGTAAACGAGTGCGAGATTGAGGCGTTCGTGATCGGCGTGTGGGGCAGAGTCACCATGGAAGACATGCACAACCATCATCATCATCACGGACGGCGCAAGTAGAGTTCTGGAGATCTGCAGAGGGCTCTCTGGCGCCTCACTGTATGATGTAAACCAGTCAGTCAGGTCTTGTGCAGGTTTGTTAGAGTCTGGTTTCCACCAAACCCCAGTGCCTTCTGAATATCTCTTCACACCACATGCATAAACAGTGCTGTCCATCTCCACTAAAGTTTTGGTTCCTTTTGATGACAAGTCGGAGGAATGTAAAACTCTAATTTGTGTATATGGCGAATATCGTCTTATTGGTGGAAACCGGCTCGTTACACTCCTTGGCTGGACCTCAAATAACAAACACAGGTCTCAGACGCTCTCAGGACTCAGTATCCAAAGACACACTTCACAAGCACACGCGCGCTCAGCATCATAATATAACTATCTCAAATGTCTAACGTAGTGATATTAGGATGAGTCTTATGTTTTGTGTTTTTCCTTACCTTTGGGAATCATCACACACTAAGGCAGCACTCATACATCCTGCTAAAGGGATAGAGGGATGGAGGAACACCAGAATGGAGGAAGAAGGAGGTTTTTAGGACCAATAATTTATTCTAAAAAAATTCCCTAGATTAGATTTAAGACAGTTCTGTGCATTCCATTGAGATTAAGGTTTTTTAAATATTACTTTTAAGTATTTTAAGATGGAAAGTACCACTCTAGTCTATGTGTTCAAAATCTGATTCTTTTAAGTTGGCTGAACTTAAACTTCAACACTTTCTTCACACTTCAAAACAACTGTTAGTCACTCTCAGTTTAGAATATAACTAGAAGCCACGGAATAAAGAAATAAAAAAGGTAATTGCGACTTTTTTTTCTCACACAATTTTTACTTTTTTTTTCTCAGAATTGCGAGTCCGTATCTCACAATTCAGTTTAATTCACAATTGCAACTTTGAGAAATGAAGACAGAAGTGTGGGTTATAACTTATTTATTTCTCACAATTGTGAGAAATATAGTCAGAATTGCGAGTTATAAACTTGCAATTATGAAAAGAAAAAAAAACAAGTCTGAATTGTGAGAAAAAAAGTCACAATTTCCTTATTTATTCACGTGGTGGAAACATATATTGTGGCCGTGGATTAAGAATTTGTTCCCTCTTTTTAGTAAATTGTGGAAACGAATTAATTTGGCCACGATATACGTATTTTTTCCCGCATATCATGTGCAGGGCTTCGTAGAAAACAAACCAAAAGAAATGTGTGTTTTTTTCATGCTATTAGACCAAAAAATGACCACCAGTTACTGCAATTTTGAATGACCCTTTAATCCTCAAGAATTAAGTTGTCTGGAAGTGGGTTTGGTCATGAAATCTGGAGCTTATGACCTTAAGGTCAAATATGCAAAGGCAAAAACAACCAATGGTTTATCACCAAGACCTTTGGTTGAAACTATTACAATGTGTTGGCTATATTGCGCTGGAAAAATTATATAAAAATACCACAGATTCAGTGTAAGAATTGAACCTGCTCTCTCAAGTCTTAAGCTATTGTACTCTTGTCAACTAAGATTGTACACAAACATTGACATAAATCTTATTTTTTGTTCTTGTGTCTGTTTTGTTGAATTATTTAATTGACTACTATGACCATTAGTATTTAAAGAAAAAATCTTAAATATGAGATTTTCGAAATGTAAAAGAGGGCAAAAGTGAACATGGGTTTGAGTACAATGCTGAATTACTGTCTCGCTACTGTATGTAAATCAGGCAAAACTACAATATTACAAGACATCATAGTGCATGTTTGCTTCTCAATTATCCACCTACACATAAATGTGTGTTAATAAGCGTGAGACAGATATTGCTGCTTGGGCATAAAGCACAGCAGACTATTTTATCATGCATGCGCCAGAGCAAACCCATCTGCTGACTTTGATAATGATAACGTCATTATTATGGTGACATGACTAATTCAAAAGCCTCATGACAGGCATCTGATTCAGCAATACGCTCTCACAGTCACAGACAGGAAGACTTTCAGGAAGTCTCAGTATTAATTCAGCAACAGATGCTAAATTCTGCCCATTAGCATTCGGTTAAATGTGTTCTCTAATAGTCATGCAAAAAGGTCCCATTTAGATAAAGCATTTATATACAGCCAGATGAGTCCATCATATTTATATGAATATTCAATGTCTTAATATTGCCAGATTTTACATTACAGTTCATATAGGTAATTTGAGCCCAAGCTGGATCGTTCTCATTTAGACACATTCTTCCGTTCGTTCTTCCAGTTCTGTAATTATGAATGAATACTGTGTTATTTAAGATCAAAGTCTGTCTGTAAATAATGCATCGCTGGTTACTACTGTGCAATGTTACCATGTCCCTCGTATTGTCTGTACACAATGCAAACTGTAGTGTTCATCTGTGTGATGCAATAAAAGTCCTATTCAGCCCACTTACATCCTCATGGTCTCTTCTCCGTAATATAATAATAAAAACAAATTTAAACAAGCGAGTCTGTAGGTAAGTAGACATCGAAAAGTGTGAGGGAGTCATAATCATAAATCCGTTTTTAGTTGAAAACAGTTTGTTCGTTGATTCACGGACTTTTATAAAGATCCGTTTTATTAAGATTCGGCCATTAACTTTTAAATGCATCATTATGCATTAATATGAGGAGAGCTCTCCTCATGAAAGACCCACGACTGCAGATCAACGTGCTACTGCATTTTTCTCTGATATGGTAGGACGTGAAATGTGGATGATTTTAACTGTGACAAGATGATTGACAGGCCAGTTTACTGTGACAGGATGCGACAGAGAGCAACCGTTTAAGACGTGATAGTTTGTCCCAAAGCTTGTGTACTCTTTTGCTTCACACTCAAAAGTATCTACTTTTCCTCACAAAAAGAGTATATACTTTTAGGGCGTAGTGTAAGTAGACGAATTGGGACGTAGCAAAAGACTTTAGATATACAAAGACGGCACTCATATAATCACGCGTCGCGAATGAATGGGAGAAAACCAAGGGGGTAAATTAATCTTTCAGAAAAAACTGAAGCTTCCCCATAGTCCAGGCAAAGTAGCGTTTTACGACAGACTAATTGTAAAATATTTTTTTTTCAGCATAGATCTTTTCTATGAGGTGTCCAGAACAACATACTAAAAGTCCTAAGAAATCCTAGTTGAGGAAATATGTTAAATTCTCATCAATCCGAGATGTGTGCCAATAAGGCCAGGCAACAATACAACCCAATGGGGCTATTTTTTTCCTTTACTCCTATCAAAATGAAACTTTACACAATGAAAGTACCCATGAAAAGTAACATTTTTTGTATTACAAGTTTCTTTGAAAATGAATTTTAATATGCAAATGAGCTATAGACTAATCGAATGCCCAAAATACACCCAAATAGGCTTAATTTTTTTCTTTACTCCTAACACAATACAACTTTACATAGTAAAAGTATACATGAAAAGTAACTTTTTTTGTATTACAAGTTTCTTTTGAAATGAATTAGAATATGCACATGAGGGCCACACCAATTGAATATGTCCTAATTTGCATATAGGCAGAAACATCATTCATATGTATGACAAATACATCGGCCCAATATTCATCCAATCATCCTACTGCCAATGGGTGATGGCAATGCTGCTTTTAGACTGGCCTCTAACCTGAAAACTGCCTGGCTTGGTAGTACCTTCCAGGGGTATAACCCAGGGGGGTAATCGAGGTCTCGATTTCCGTACCACCCCGGCGGCCGCCATTGGCTATCAAGCCTTCACCTGCTGTTAGCATTCCATTGACTCCCATTCATTTTGGCGTCACTTTGACAGCGAATAACTTTACATCTGAGGCGTTTAAAGACTCTATTTGTCCATTGTTTATTTCTAAAGAAACACGAAAATGTATAAAAGGCTCCATTACCTTGTATCTTACGTTATGGCCCCGTAGAAGCAGTTTTTGTAAAAAATAGGCTAACGATTGCGTCATAACCACGTGACTCTCTGTCGCACAGTAGAGAGATTACCGTATGGACAGGAGGAGAAGCTCGCGGGCAATCGGGGGGACGTGGAGCCAAAATGACAAAATAATTAATCAGAATACTTAGCAAAAGTTGCTCCAGCTCGTAGCTCATGGACACCTCCTACTCACGCTCTCCGTCTCTGCAAGTTTCGGAAGGGAATGATTCAGATTTCTCTTGGCACAGCTACTAGAAGACAGACGGGTTGCTCACGTCACATCTACGTCGTCAAGCTCAGTTTGAGTCTGCGCAGTACGCTCAGCCATCAGGAAGTGAGTGCTTCTAAGTGACTTCACTTTTCTCCGTTGAATCCAATGGGGTCGCTGTGTCCATTTCTTTTACTGTCTATGGAGAAAACATATTCAAAATGGCGGAATAAGTCCCGCCTTATAAATAGAAGAGCCAATCGCGTTTAGAAAATGCGGTTAGAAAATTAATTTATATATAAATGGAAGCGATTCTCCCTTCCCAACCTGAACATTCAAAACTTTAAACAGTGTTTACAAATCTGCATTATTGTCAATCAGTGCGACAAACTCCGAAACAGAACAAACCAAGCACAGCAGCCATGAGAATGTTCCATATGTTTAATTCCAAAATAATGATGACAAAACTGAAAATATTTACAGCACATATCGCGTAAACACTCATGGTTTCTGTACAAAGAAATATACACATGCAAAAAGTATAAAATAATCCAAATAAAACAAGTCTAAAATGATAATACATACATTAAAATACAATGAGATCAGAACTAAAATTAGACATTCAATGAAACACTTTAAAAAAAAAATGTATCCAGTCCAAGTTCCCACGCTGTAAAGGCATCTGTACAACTTTACAATGACAAATAAATTAGGGGACATTATATGGGTCTATACAGATGAATCAACAATGCTCCTTTCCTACCGGGAAAGAGTCACTGCCCACCAATCAAACATTTCAATACGCTTCAAAATCTCAAAGATAACAGTTGACTGATGAATGATGCGAGGATCACTGGAAATGAGGACGACCGGCCAATGGTTACAGACCGCATACCAACGGCATTCCAGTGACGATTTCAATTGTTGAGAGCTTCTTACGACTAATCTGTCACCAAAAACTGAGGCCTTAAAACTAAAAAGGACCTACGTCTGCATTAAAACTATCTATATGACGAGATAAATATCATAATTTAAAGGCTTCACATTTTTGTCCATGATATCTTGCTATGCGAAATCATATCAATGTCAAGGACTGCCTAGTCTAAATGGGAGGTGCATTTCAGAAACGCTCCAAAAATGCACGGAAAAGCGAAACGTAAAATCTGTGAAACATGGAAAATAGATGAAGAAAAACTGTTGTAAACAACCAGTCACAGCTATACAGCGTATAACTTAAAGGAGTCAAATATGTGTAGGGGATCGAAAAGAAGAAGAAGAAGAAAAAAACTAATTCTCATAAAGCATGGAGAGCTTTGGCATACCAATATGTATATCAACAGAAAAGTGACTAGCGTAAGTGCCATGTAGACGACGACCCTGTGAGGATGACAGGGCTTTAATACTTACTGAAAAAGACCGGATTAAATAAACAACAGCACCAAATACGTGCTATTCTACGCTTTTTTTTAATTAAAGGTTTAACAGATGTCTTCATAAACAGTTGCATAAACCATCGAAGCTGCAACATTGCACGTGGTAAGAACCGGAAACAAACACCGTGAGTGCATTTACAGTATTCAGTCGTCGTGTCTGAAGCCGATCCGCTCAGACGCCTGCCGCCCTGTGGCTGTGTGTATCTCCACCCATGTGACATTGCATTTAAAAAAAGAAAGAAAGAAACAGGGCAGACACATAGTATAGAATAAGGCGCATACATCTGCAGATTGCACAACACAATTTGTTCTAGTCGTAGTAAATAAAAAAAGAGGTTGAACTTGCAGCCTGTAAAAATTCCGCAGCTAAACGTGACGCAATCATCATCATCATCATCGTCGTTGAAATAAGCAACTAATTACACAGAGAGACCAAAACAAGTTTCCACTTAAAACGCTTCTCTACGATTTGTGTGTTGCGTTCATTCAGACTTGAGTCGATGTAACGGTTTTTATTGAAAGATGTACCTGAAAACGTGTCGCGTGTTCGGTTTTCTCTAAAGGTTCGTTAAGAAATGTTCCGAGTCGAACACTGTAAAAGCACAGAAACAGCCGCTCGCTCTCTGGCTCAGGCAAAACACAAAGAGAATAACTTGTTCTCCTCGCTAAATCGCATTGGCATCGCTTTCTTCAAAAACCACGCTTGTGCAGGTACGTTTGTTCTACTCAAAATAGCAGTCCACCTGTGTAGATTTGTTGATCATTCAGCAAATCAAAGAAATATTCTATATATATATTTATATATATATATATATTTATATTTATGTTCCATTGTTTTAATCTCTGCTTACAAGTCTTAATTGAATTGGAAACAAGGCAGCAGCAAACTGGGAGAGAACTATCAATCTTAAATCTCGTCTGCTGACGAAGGCTCTGATTGGCAGATATGGTTGTCAGCACACATTTTGATAGGCTCAGGACTGAAGTCTTCTTAATTGGCATGGGAAAGAGGATGAGATCACGATTCTGGGTCAGATCCTGGGCTGAAGTCTGCTTTGCAGGAAGGCTCGTATGCCTCCGAGAGGCCGCAGGTCGTTCTGGTGTTTGCGCCGATCGATGAAGGAAATGAGTCTGGAGGTGTCGATGCACTCGGCTGAGCGACGGCCCCCCCCGGGTCTCAGCCAGGGGTCCTGCAGGCAGACGGCAGCCGGGGGACGCTTGGAGGGTTCGGTCCTGAGAAGCAGACACACGAAATCCCGCGCCGCCTGGCTCACGCCCTGGAAGTAGTCGTCGGGGAAGCTGAAGTCCAGGCGGCAGATGTTGAGGCACGTCTCCTCCACGCTCTCGTCCAGGAACGGAGACGCCCCGCTCAGCATCACGTACGTCACCACCCCCAGACCCCACAGGTCAGAGGAGAGAGAGACGGGGTCCCCGAGAACCAGCTCGGGGGCCGCGAACTCCGGGCTTCCCAGCAGAGGGTGAACGTGAGGAGTCGAGTTGAGCTGCACTGCGTCGCCGAAGTCTGTCAGCTTCACCATCGGCTGGGACACGCTCTGCTCCACCACCAGGTTTTCAGGCTGACCAGAAAATGGGGGAAATTAGCATCGCTTTGAAATTCCATTTTTATTATTATTATAATATTAATATCTAATTAGCATGCTAAATGACAAATAAAATAATTTATTTAAGACATGTTTATTTATATAGCATATTTAATAGCAGTAATTCATAGTGCTTTACATAAAAATTATACAAAAATAGTAATCATAAAAAGGCTATTAAGAAATACTACATTTTCACACATATGTGCAGTACCGGACAAAAGTTTGGAAAAATGACTTTTATTGAAGTTTTTTTGAAAGACGTCTCTTATGCTCATCAAGCCTGCATTTATTTGATCAAAAATACAGAAAAAAAAAATGGTTTATTTATTATTTATTTAAAATAATGGTTTTTTATTTGATTTCTATTTAATAAATAGTTAGAAAAAAAAGCATAATTTAAAACAGGAATCTTTGGTAACAATATACACTACTATTCTAAAGTTTGGGGGTTAGTAAGTTATTTTCTTTCCTTTTTTGAAATAAACTAATATTGTTATTCAGCAAGGATGTGTTAAATAAAAAAAAAAGTGATAGTGAAGATTTATATTGCTGGATTTCTATTTTGAATTGCTGTTCTTTATAAAGTTTTTTTTTTGTTCATCAATGAATCCTGAAAAAGATATTAAGCAGCACAACTGTGTCCAACATTGATAATAAATCATCATATTAGAATGATTTCTGAAGGATCATGTGACACTGAAGACTGGAGTAAATTCAGCTTTGATCACAGAAATAAATTATATGTTAAAGTATATTCAAATAGAAAACCATTATTTTAAATTGTAAATTGTAATAAACATAAAAAATAGTAATGTCTCCAAACTTTTGACTGATGATACTACACACACAAACACACATATACAAAATATATATATATATAAAATAACATGCATAAACAATTTTTAACACTCACCTTTAAATCCAGATGAACTATTCTGCAGTTGTGCAAGTACTGCAAAGCTTCTAAAATGTCCCGGAGGTAAAAGGCCACTTTCTCCTCAGTGAGGTTCCCCCAGCTCACGATATAGTCCAGGAGACGGCCCTGATCAGACCTGTGCAAGAACACGAACCTGAAGCTCAGGAACATCTCTGAGTGTGAAATATTAAAGATATTAAAGTGTGTGTGCGCTCACATCTCAAGGACCAGTGCGTAGCTGCTGGAGGTCTCAAAGGTGTCCAGTAGCCTGACTAGGTGAGGGTGCTGGAGTCTCTGTAGGACAATAAACTCGTGGGTCACCTGGTCTCGCTTCATGAGTTTCTTATTCACAAACTTGACCGCCACAGTCCGCTTTGACCCTCTCTGGTCACAGCGTTTTACTACAGAGAACCTTCCCCTAAGAGAGAGAAACAACATGATCACAATCACGATGTTGCCACGGTCCATTCTCTATATTAGCATGTTTCAGACAAAAACTAAACTGTACTCTACCCTTCATTTCTAACAAACGTCCAGTTAAAATGCAGCAAATTTGTCACTTACAATGTTTTTTTTATAAATGAATCCATTTGATATCAAAATTGTGTGTTTAAATTGCCACGTGTCTCACCTGCCCAGCTCTGCTACCTCAGTGTAGAAGGACTCAAAGTTGTCTTTCCACATGACCCGGATTCCATCGCTGGTAGTTCCTGTGAAAGACAGTCAAGTTACGTTCAGAGCCTTGCTCATCTAAACCTCTGAAACTCCAGGTACACACACTCTGCAAGGCCAGTTTGAAAAGGAACATATTCTTACCCAACACTCTGAGACTGGCTGATGATGTCACACTGCCTACGTCATTGGTAGCGATGCAGGTGTACGTGCCATCATCCTCTGAGGTCACACCTACGATACGCAGCGTGGCCTCGCCAGTCTCACTGTGGTGCAGAGAGAACAAAATAAAACATTAGATTAGTTTAATCACTGCAATGAAATCAAATTGAATAAAATCAGTATTTTGTCCTTCAGGATAAATATCTAATATCTTTATATTAGGGCCCTAAATGGACATGGAGATGGAGGAAAAATGATGTCAATGCTCACACTAGCGTTAGCTCACACAAAGTGTCTTGGGGGAACACAAAACTTTTGTGAGCGAACGCAAATCATTGAAATATATTTTTTCCTCATTTCCCTTCCAGGTATGTTTCCCTTTTTAAAACATAAATCTAACAAGTGATAGATATATTAAAGTGAGATATATAAACAAAGCAATATATATATATATATATATATATATATATATATATAGTTATATGACCAAAATAATAAAATAATATATGCATGTCTCCAATGTTGCAAGACAATTATTTAATTTTTTTTGCGGACACTATTTTGTCCTGTTTGTCCGCACCTGTACACTATACTGAAGTGGCCGTTGTTCGTGAGTGTTGTCTGATCGGGTCCCTTCCATGTGACTGTGGCTTTGGGGCGGCCACACACTTTACACCTCAGAGTGACACACTCCCCTTTATCACAGGTCACGTCACTCAGCGGGACGAGGATCTCCGGGGGAACTGGGAGGAGAGAAATAAAATCCATGAGCTGTTTATAATTCTAAGCAAACAGAACATGTCACTTAAGAGACATTTTACACTTACCATCATAGATATAATTGGGATTTAGAAGCTGCAAAATAGAGAACAAAGTTTTGAGTATACATCTTTCTGAAGGATTTCCAGAAAATGACAAGACAAAGATTTGTGCTTGTTTTTATTAGCGTTACCTTTACAGAGACCTTATTGGTTAGTCCCTCTCTGGATTTCCTGTATCCGTTTTCCAGCTTGACCTCCTTTTTATTTTCCTTCTCTCTTTTCTCTGACTTCTTACGAATGCGGAGGGATGTATGCCATGATTTCCTACTGGAAAGCAACACATTATGTTAAAAATAATAGTTGCATAACATATCGAATGTCTAACTTATGAAATGAGACCTATTATACCCTTTTACAAAGTCTTGATTTTTGACTTTCATGCTTGAATGTTCAAAAAACACCTTATTTTTCACATATTTTACATAGTTGCTGCTCCTGTCAGTAACGCCCTGATTTCCAGTTTCTATGAAGCCCCTCCTTCCGAAAAGCACAATGTGCTCTGATTGGTCGGCTGAACCAGTCTGTTGTGATTGGTCAACTGCTTCAAACGTTTTGGAAATGTCGTGCCTCTTACCGTAACCGTGAGTTTCATCAGACTACTAACTAACTCAACCAGGCCCCGCCCCCTTTATTTTATGTATGCCTTAGGAAGGGATTATTTAAACGAGGAATATTGTGACACTTTGTTAATTTGCAGACCTTTTCATGCTCAAACAGCAACATCACACACTAAAGAAAGGTGACAATGTAAAAAATAATAATAGGTCCCCTAGAACAGAGGTCCCCAACCCCCGGGCCGCGGACCGGTACCGGTCCGTGGGACATTTGGTACCGGGCCTCACAGAAAGAATATATAACTTAACGTATTTTCCGGACTATAAATCGCTCCGGAGTATATGTCGCATCAGTAAAAAAAAATGCGTCATGAAGAAGAAAAAACATAATATAGCCTAAGTCGCACTGGACTATAAGTCGAATTAATTTAGAAATGTAGCCTATTTCACAAAAAAAAAAAAAAATAATAATAATAATAATAATAATTGTTCGGATGGGACTGTTCACCCTTACGGACGTGCAGCGCTCTGAAAGCGGCACAAAAAGACTGCTTTAAAACTTTCACAGAGACCTCAGACAGAAAGCAAGCCTGTCTTTAAATTGTATTTCGTTTTGTATTAATTGTATCTTAATTTTAATCAATGTTTCATCACCCAATTGCCAGGATTTAATAAGAAGTAAATATAATAGAAAATATTTAATCAGGACACGGAGGCGCGGGCGCGTGAACTGGAGCTGATCTCATAAATTAACCGAAATTCAGCGTATAAGGTAGCCTACTTGCCTCACAGACCTGAGACATAGAAAGCTTGAAATGTCTAATTTTAAACAGAACAATTCAAAACAAAAGAAAACTGACTGTTCTCTGCTTAATTCGTATGAAATGTGCATTTCTCTCTGGCGCGTTCACTAGGCATACTGCGAAGATCGAGTCAGCATTGTCAACTTCATCTTTGCACAGAAAACACTTGTTTATTATTAAACAATTAAAATGTCTCCTGCTATATTTTACATATTCATAATCATTAATTTTGGTTCTTAAAATCGGTTCTTTGTGACAGCTTTTAGGTGCTTTATTGGCAGCGCCACCCTTACATCGCATCAGCACCGTAAACATGGAGATTTTTTTCTTTTGGGGGGCTTTTTGTTTGTGTTCAGGCTTTCTCAGTTGTCTTTAGGCGCGATATTACGAGTACCCTGCTAATAAAATTGCAAGTAAGCCTACACATTGGATTCACGTTTATTATTATATTTAATTGTTTTTTATATTTTGTTGTATTTATCCGCCGCACCTTAAAGGCCGGTCCGTGAAAATATTGTCTGATATTAAACCGGTCCGTGGCGCAAAAAAGGTTGGGGACCGCTGCCCTAGAACACAAAGAACAGTTAACTAGTGTGTTTGATTTTGTTGCATTATGAAAGATTCAGCATGTGTTATGTAAACGGTTAGAGGCGAGCTCTTACTTAATGGTCCCCTCTGATGCGTCGGGGATGATGGCGGAGGTGTGTCCCAGCACGTATCCGGGGATCCAGCCCTCGGCGGCGGGGCATTGGTCTGTAGCGGCGCGGAACACCAAGAACATGTTCTGCTGATTGGAGGCCAGGATCTGCACCACCTCCCCTTGACCTACATTAATCTCATCCTCTTTCAGAGCCACATAGTCCTGAGTCACCAACATGGTGGAGATATTACTGCTGCTGCTGCTTTCACTCTGTGGACACACACACACACACGGGTTTTAGTACCAGAGACACTTTATACCTTTAATACAAACCCCTGTACTGTACAACACCATGCGTTTACCCGTGTGAAACGACAATATTTCCACATTAACCCTCATGTTCCACTTAAATGTGTCATTTAGAAAAACGCCTTATATTTTTCCTTGTAATATGTCATTATGTTCCACTGACCAATCAAAAGCAAGAGGGTATTATTAAAGCTGTATCCCTATGTTTTATCATAGAGCAGCCATGTACTTAACAAAAAAAGAAAAGTGATTATTTCTGGTAACAATGTTGTTTGTTTATGGTCAATTTTGACATAGCAACAACACCGCACAAAAATACAATACCATTTATTTTAAGTACACTAACTGAAAATAAGGCGAAAATTCTTGTTTTTATGTCTTATAAATGTTTAAATGTTTTTGGGTCTCTAGATGTCAGGGAGGACATTAAAAGCATTATCAAGTTGAAATTTTCATATGATTACGTCTTCATTTCAGCCTGATGCATCAATGTTAATAGTTTTTTGATCTAGCAAAAGTCTTGAGGTCTCTTTGACCCCATACAGAACATGAGGGCTAGTAAATCCAGAATAAATTTGATAATGATAAACCATTCCATAATAACTCCCATGCTCAACAGTAATATTTACAGTGTTTGATTGACACGTAACCTTGCAAGTGCACTGCATCGAAAACATGCATAACAGTCAAAGAAAAGGTAAGAAACAGAAAAGAAACTGAGATAAGAACTCATGTTAGTTACAGTAGCCTGTTAAAAAGATCTAAAACGCTGAACTAACTCACATGATAGGCAGAATCAAAACTAACACAGATGTTTCCAGCGTTCATTTCGTAAGATTAACATAAGGTGCGGTCACATGCGCTAAATTTTGGCGAAACTATGTGGGGGAAAAAAGTACCATTCAGTGGTGTAGTGATGTATGAAGCACAGCTCACACAGAAGTCACTTTCAAACCAAGCACTTTTTTGTTGGTCAGTGTGATCAACTTAAATCCTGATGCAAAACTGTGGTGATTCCTATCAAAATGAAAAAATTTGCATAGCAACAGTAAACGTGACTGCACCTTTAGTCCTTAAGAAAAGCGGATTCTCAGACGGAAAAACATCTTGTAAAAACCTCACAAAGAAAGTAGCTTGAGGTTAATATTTAGATTTTTTTTATTTTAAAAAAGAAGAAATCTAGTTCTTGTTTTACAACTCCATAAACAGTTAGTATCTGGCCAGAAGCAGAACGGTTAGATTTCTGAGATGCAGAGAAAAGGCTCTGTTGGAGGTCCACAGAGTAGAAACCAGGTTAGGAGAGGCAGAAATCAGACAGAATCCAGGTGTGTTAGAGAGTCATTCATGAGGGGAAGACAGGAGCAGAGTTGAGCTGAAGCGCTGCGGTGGCCCGGGGCAGGAGTGTGTCTCTTACCCCGTTGCTCTGAGTGGACTGGACAGATTGCTCACTGGCAGAAGAGCAGGTACTCATGCGGTCTGCGTCTTTACTGTGGGTGGAATGCCGGTGACTTTGGTTCTGATTTTGTCGTCCCAGGGTGTCGCACGCTTCCCCGGGGAAGGTGAAGGAGCCGGGCCTGCTGGCGGGAGAGGCGGGAACGGAGCTCCAGAACGAGCCGGAGCTGCCGCCCGTCTTCGGCCCGGGACTGCAGGGTGGGATGGAGTCTTTGAAAGCCGGGGTGGCTAGCGGGGAGGCCATGGGCGAGACCGTTCCGGGTCTGGGTTTGACCAGAGCTAGCGGGGCCACCGTGGCTCGAGGGATCTGGGCCGGAGAGGCTCCATCCCTGCTTTCTTTGGAAGCGCTCTCCGTAGGGTCCGTCTGTTTGGGGTGAGGGCTCGCAGGAACCTTCACCTTTGGATCTGGCTCTGTGGTGCAAGAGGGTGAGGGACCCCTGGAGTGAGGTCTCGGGGACATACCTGATATTTTGTCGAGGCCGTCGGGCTCGTGGGCTCCGGGCCCCAGGGCGGGAGAGTGATGACGGAGCGGCTGAGGCAAACGCGAGGGCTGGGGAATACGGGAGGGACGAGAGCGGGAACCCGACCCAGCCGGGGCCCCTCCGCCTCCTCCAGGGGCCATCACCTGACCCCCGTTCCCTCCAGCCTGTACACTGCTGCCTGAGACGCCAGGGCCCTCCACATGATTCCTCTGGTAGTCTATGGGAGACGTGAGCGCTGCAGGAGGAAAGACATCTAGTGAGGAGAGAGACTTCACTGAACCGTTCGCACACGAGCACAACAGCTGACAGGGTGTAACAGGCAAGAAGGGGCTGGATGAGATTGTGCTCATTCTTTTTATCATGAAAATCTAAATTGTTAGCATTAGTTACAGCTTTAGGCATCGCCTTAAAATGAACAAAATGTTTAACACTAACATTAACCTACAATAATAATCAATGTCTACATAAACTAATATATTTGTAACATCTTAAGTTCTTTAAATGAACATAAGTTAATGTATTATGAATGAAAAAGAATTAACAATGAACAATAGTATGTTTATACATTTTAAAATTGTATTGTTAAAGGATTATTTAAAAAAAAATTGTTTTAATTTTACAGTGAAAGTATTAATACAATAGTAATACATTTCTTATTTACACTTTTTATTGAATAATAATAATAATAATAATAATAATAATTATCATTATAATAGGCTAATTGATATATAACAATATTCAATAATCACATTTTGAAATAGCAAAACAATTATTTTAAATAAAAAAAATTACATTTGATTCTTCAAATTGTTCAGCCCCTAAAATCTCTTAATGGATGGATCTTTTTTATATGTTTTGTTTGTATTAAATGCATGTTAAACATCATTTATGACCCGACCTAAAGACCTACTTTTATACTCGTAAGTGTTGCTGGTTGCTGTACCATTGAGGAAATGACGCTGGCTCTCCAGGATTTGGCTGATCTGCAGCATCCAGACTTGTCGTACTCCAGGATGGCTTGAGTGCAGAATAAAGGCCTCTTTGCTGCTGTTAGACGTTCTGGAGGTCAGTGCGAATTTACAGGGGTCTCCGTCCACACTGTCCTCCAGCCCCAGACAGCTCACCTACACACACACACACACACACACACACACACACACACACACACACACATCATGTTTTTAGTTAGTCTTTTACTTCTCAACACAAAATTAGATCCCAAGAAACAGACAGATGAGGACGCCTGTACCTTGATGCTGTATTTATACAGGTAGCCAGGCATTGAGAAGCCCCTCTTTTTATCTAAAGGTTCACTGAAGATTACAATCTGTTCAAAGAGGAAGACTCTTCTCTCCTTCATCCTGTTCAGCAGGCCTCCGTCCGGTTCAGCCACCATGAAGGTGTCCTGCAGGAGGAGACGCCCCTGAGCAATGATCTTTCCCTGTCAGAGACCAATCAGATGAGTTTAATCCATCCATTCAAACGTAAAACACCTTCTTGATAATAATCTACAGACATAAACAAGTTCTTACATCAAATCCCTGGAGTCGACCGACATTCATCATGTCGTTGCATCTTTTTGGTACAATGCACATGACCTCAACCGCTTTCTACAACACAAGAACATCATCAGTATAGAACAGAATGGAAAAGAATAATGTTTAAATATGAAATAAAATACCTCCAATTCCACTGAATCAATTCCAAGTTTTTTGGAAAATTTGAGGAAATCCTGTAAACAAACAAACAGAACGCATCAGAATCATGATTAGACTAACATCTGCCAATAGGTGTAAAGCAGTGAGATGCGGTAGATGGACAAACCTTTAGCAGCAGCTGGTACTTCATGATTCTCTGAACAGGTTTAATGAGCAGATCAGGGATCTGAAGCCTGTGACCCAGACACTGTTTCAGATCCTGCAAGAGAGGCGATTCAGTTTGACACTGGAAGTGTTTCATGAGGTTCTATGTGATTTACATTTGGTGGTATACTGATATTAATGCAGAATGCATGTAATAAGGACATACAATCTTTATTAATCCAGATTTAAGATACGCACCTCAAAATAGGTGTCGATATACTCTGAGACAATGTGCTCAGATTTAGGTTTGTTCTGGCAGTAAACAATGTACATGTGCAGCCGTCGCTCCTGAAAGGCATGAAAAGTTCACGAGTATGAACAATGTTAAATTACAGTAAAAGAACAAGTTTGATTGATTGCTTAAAAAGCGGCGTACATGTTTGAGGAACAGAGGGCCCAGCCGGTCAGGGTCCTCAAGGCACTTCTCAAGCTCTCCCAGGAAGAAACTGAAATATTAAAGATTGCAGTTAGTTTCATCTCTCTTCAAAATAGTTTTGAAATTAGAAGCCACAAAATTGCTTAAATTATCAGACAATGCTGTAAACCAATCAGTGTCTATCATTAAAAAGGACCTATTATGCCCTACATTGTTGCAGCTGTAAGTAACGTTCTATTTAGTTTCTGTCTCTATGAAGCCCCTCCTCTGATTGGTCGACTGGATTAGTGTGTTGTGATTGGTCAACCGGTTCGAGCGTGTTTGGGAAATGTCCCGCCCCTTATCATAACCGTGAGTTTCAACACACTACTAACTAACTTAACAAGGCCTTGGTCAGGAATTATTTAAATGAGGAATATTGTGACTTTTTCGTTCCAGGAAGAATAACTTCTTTTGGAGTGAATTCGTGTTTTGTAACTTTGCAGACCTATTTCATTCTTAAACAGCAACACTACACACTAAACGAAGATGGAAACGTAAAAAAAAGCATAATAGGTCCTCTTTAATACAATTTGAAATCATAATACAATACATCACAGACTAGATACATACTCTTTGTGCCAGTCATATATCTGCTGAATATTTCCAAAAACAATCTTGTCTTTTCCTTTCATATCATCTGGTACTCCATCTTCCCTCATCCTGGTCATATAGCCCTGCCGGACACACAACACAGCGTCACATCCAGTCACATGATCACATATCTATATCTCAGCATCCAGTGAATAGTATGCACTTACCTCCACGACCAAACTGAGATCCCTCACATAGTCCCGCTCCGTCTCGATCAGTTCCAGCAGGATGTAACTAAAAGGAGAAAAGGGACGTGTGTTACAGGCGCGGAAAATGATGAGGACAGTAACAGAGAGAGGAAAGAGAGCATGATGACGTACTGGCGTCTCTTGAGGAAGCCGGTCTTGCGTTCCTCTATCTCATCGATCGGAGAGGAGGAGGAGAGCAGGGAGTTATCAGATGGATTGAAAGAGGGGCTGCTGCTGTCCCCTTGTTCCACAGACAAAGAGCTGGGCCGGTCCTCCAGAGCCTGTGTGGACATGAGACCGGACAAATAATACGATGGGTAAGCTACTTGAAATATTATGTTTTTTAGTAAAGTTCTTGTATAATGCTTGGTTATTAATAAGTTTAATATTATAACTAAAACATAGCTATACGTTTATAGCTATGATCAGAGCTAGCTATGGTCACGTATTATATAAAACGTGCTATAGTTATTTTACTAAATAACTATAGTAAAAACACGGTGGTATTATTTAATATTATATTATACATTTTTAGTAAAATCCTTGTATAATACCTGGTTAATAATAAGTTTAATATTTAACAATAATTGTAATAACACTGTGGTATTATATTATATTATATTCATTTGTGTTTTATATTTAACAATAACAACAACACTGTGGCATTATTTTATTATATTATATCATATCATATAATATCATGGGCCCTATTTTAACGATCTAAGTGTATGGTCTAAAGCGCACGGCACAAGTTCACTTAGGGCGTGTCTGAATCCACTTTTGCTAGTTTAACGACGGGAAAAATGGTCGTCGCGCCAGGCGCATGGTCTAAAAGGGTTGTCTCTATTCTCTTAAGTAATGGGTGTGTTTTGGGATTTACGAGCGTTAAACCAATCAGAGTCTCATCTCCCATTCCCTTTAAATGCCAGTTGCGCTCGCGCCATGGCAGATTCGCTATTTACATGACGGAATTTGATAGTGGAAAGACTGAACACGTCTCCAGAGCGCAAATGGATCTGCTCGTGCGCGAGGTAAAAGTGCGCAAGCAGACCATCTACGGGATAAGCCGGATTCCACCATATCTTTATGTACACGATAATAAATAAAAAATTATCTTTTCCATTGTAATCCTTTTAATATTTGGCATGTTTGTGTGCTGCTGTGCATCCCTGTGTGTTTAATAAGCAGAGTGTGCGCACGTTGTGGACCCGCCTATAGGCGCACATTACTAACGCGCTCTTTGACTTTAGACCAGGTTTCAGTTGGTCAATGGCTCAGTTTATTTCTGTTGCCTCAAAATAGCAACGTGCCAACAATGCACCTGAACACGCCTCGGTTTCAGACCAGCACGCCCATGGGCGCAAATGCATTTGCTATTTAAACAACGTGGCGCAGGACGTGAAAATGATAACTGCGTCGGGCTGAAACTTAGCAAAAAACACTTGCATGTCGCTGCATTGCGCCGGGTGTAAGATAGGGCCCCATGTGCACTTCTTACCATCTTGCTTTTGACCAGCTCCTCAATGGCACTGACTAGCTCTGCAGCGCTGGGAGTCTCAGAACTGGAGGGTCGGACGGAGAGACGGGAAGAAGTCTGCAGAGATAAAGACAGTGAAAGAGGGAAAAAAGACAAACTAAATGACACAAAGGAAATACGAGCCATATGGAGCTAAACTGTAATCAGGATTCGTTCAGGCATGGATTTAGGCACTAGTTTATTGTCTTTGCCCTCAAAGACATTTAATGCAACTTTGATTTTATTAAAGCAGTTAAAATAGCTTCACTGCATTATGTTGAATGCATCAGTAACTAATGGTAATAACATTATTATTATGTGTCTGGCATCACACCATTGTAAACATACAAAATCTGCACTCTCAAACAGTCTCTGGTGCAGTTTATCAGTTTTGAAAAGTCGAAAATAATGATTGATTTCGATTTTATTCATAAAAAAGGCCCCATATAATCAAAATGGCTTTTATTCCATGTGATGTGTGATAGCTCTATATGCATTGACAAAAATACACTTTTAGAAGATATACGCATTTAAAATGTACAGTCCTAGTCTTGCAGCCAAACAGACCAAAATAGGAAATGTGTCAACAGAGGAAAGAAACCTGCTGCATTTCATGGGGTCTTAAAAAAAAAAAAAAAAGACTTCAGGTTGACAATAGCTTGATGCTCGACACCTGAGACTGGCGGAGGGTTTCTTTACTTTAGGTTCGAAAACTGGCAATCAAAAACATTCATCAAATAGAAATAGAGGGAAATCCAGCAGAAAGTCTCACCCTTGCTGTGCCTTCCAGACTTTCCAATTTGTGTCTGGGTGTGGCCTCAGGTCTGCTTAGCTTTTACAGGCCAATCAGACAGCAGAGTGGATAATGAGGGGATAAGCACATAGGGGAGGGGGGAGGGGTGTGAATGGGCGAGTTTGGAGGGTTGGTTAGAGAGGTAAAGAGTGAGAGTGGGCTCTGAGATTCAGAGTCATTGTATAAGGCACATGACCCTCTTTCTACCTAATCACAGCTCCCTGACGTCGACGTTCGGATATACCTGTACACGTCTTTCTGACCTGCGATGCATTTGAACGCGTTCGAGGAACCCAGTCCAATCAAAAAACCAGCGCGTTAGGAGGACAATCAATTAAAGATGGGGCTAAATCATAAATCGCATATAAAACAACAATGTAAAATAAGTAGAAAACTAGAAGAGAAAAAAAATGAAAAAGGATGAGTAAGGGCATTTTGTGGTTCTAAGTTTAAATCAGACAGATTTAAACAACAGAAAGAGGAAGTCTTGTCTAGATGAAAGTGGAATAACGGAATCAAACCAAAATGAGGAATCTGCTTCTAAAAGAACACTACTTCAAAAGTGAAAGTTCTCAGGAGGTGGTCGGCTTCTAAATCTCTACCAAAAAAAAAACCAAGAGCGAAAAAAGGCAGCAAATAAAAGTAGAAAGAAAGGGGGTCTCGGGTCTTTTGATAAGCAGGGGGTTATGGGAAAAGAAAGCAATGAGAAATGAAGTGAAAGGAGGGAGGCCAGAAA
The DNA here is from genome assembly GCF_951802725.1 of Rutilus rutilus. Taxonomy (NCBI): domain Eukaryota; kingdom Metazoa; phylum Chordata; class Actinopteri; order Cypriniformes; family Leuciscidae; genus Rutilus; species Rutilus rutilus. The sequence continues at coordinate 4,310,215 of NC_140216.1, read as the reverse complement.
GGGGAGGAGTCAGATGGAGAGATATGGGAACTGAGATAAAACAAAGACAGGACACAAATCAACGTAATGCTATGGTAAACAATACAGCCCAAACAAAACAAAAGAGAAAAAGAAATTAGTGTCACAAGCTGTTCTTGAGCAGCGATGAGACCAGCTAAAACTCCAGCATTTCATCCTATTGTGGCCGTTTTACAAGAGACTACATTCTACTCATGGAAAAATCTGCCTCTCTCTATCTCTCTCGGACCCCCTTTGAGGCTGGCATTAACATGCATTTCGGATTCGGTTCAGTGTATATAGACCAGTGGTTCTCAACACAATATTTGAGGAGTGTTGACATATTAAACTAATTAACCACAATTCATTTTGTGATTCAAGAAGTCTCAAGAACTACAAGTTCTTCACTACAAAAAAAAAAAACACACAAAAAAAAAAGGTTATTGAGGGAAATAAAAAGTTAATAATAAATTACTAATTTAAATCTTTTTAAGGGTATTCTCAGACATTTAGAATGTTTGTTTTGTTCTGAAACAGGGATTAAAATTGTTACAATGTTGCAGTTTCTTCTTAGCTCGGTTGAATTTAACAAGGCAACATTTCTAAATGAACCAAAATTTGTTAATACAAGTTACGCACGAGTAAACTCTCATTGCTCAGAGCGCACTGTTTATGTTCCGGGATAAGATTCATAGCGATCATCCGTCAGGATGGATGGATAGACCGACCAGGCTTTATTTGTAGCTGTTGTTATATATCCTCATCAGTTTGAGCAGGAATCAAGGCTTCATCAGTACTTTAGACAGTCTTGGACAGTTCTGAAATGTGTTAATCTGACCAAATTTCAATTGGGCATTTCACTGTCTTTGCAGGTTAACTCACAATCCATTATGAGCAAAACAAATGTGCAACAGACGCAATTTCCCATCATAGATAGTGATACAGCTTAGTTCGTTGGTCCATTGAATCGGATTGGTCTTTCTCACCATTGGTCTTTCTCATCAATTGCTGTGATCATATATGCCTAAACAAACCAAACTAAGGAAGAAAATGCACCAGGTTCCAAAACAAAAGAGCCAGGTATGAAAACAGGTATGGAAGTTTGCGAAGAACCACTGGTCTAGATATTATTAAGCCATATTGCATTTACACCATTCCAATGCATCATGTGATTTGACAGAGATCTGGCAGCAAAATTGCAAACGGATTTCTTGCATTTCCTTTGATTAAAAACATTACCTCAGTAATGTTACTAGGGGTAAAGAGGGAAAAAGGGGGAAAAGTGCTCTCTCGGGCAAAGAAATTAGAAAAACAAGAGTAATCCAATTAAATAATTTGATAAGTAATCAGATATGGTTGATTTATTGTGAAGAAACACATTCCACCCTTATTAAATATGATAAGAATCCACCCAAGATTATTATCCAAACGGCTTGCATGTTAATGCCAGGTGTCGTGGGGCCAAGATGACAAGATTCTTTATGATCAAGGTTAATATGATCAGAAAAACAGTTTTACAGTGCTTGCATTGTAGTCACAGTTACACAAGCTAGAGTTGGAAAAGTGAAAGTCAGGACTGCATATCCCAGGAGGAGATACAAGCGCTGGCACACAGAAGTTTGAATGGGTTTGAGGATCTCTAATGAGGTTTAATTGAGGTTTTAGGAAAAATTTAAATAAAATAAAAATTGTCCAAACTAGCGCACCAACCCTCCTCCTCAGTCCCCCGCTCTGCTGTATCACGAGCGGCTCACCTTGTCGTCCTGTGCGTCGGGCTGGAGGAGGCTGTGCTGTTGGATGGCCATGGGTGGAGGAAGAGGCACAGCGTCAGCTCCTTCCTCTCCCTCTTCCTCTCCACAGCTCTGCATACCTGATGATGATGATTTCGAGAGCGTGCCGCTGCTCAGACCCTCGTTACGCACCCTCTGTGGAGGATCAGGGACATAATCAGGAATTAGGTTACATAAACAGAAAGTCAGCTTTGAAAAGTATGGATAATATCGAGCTAAACTGAAACGAGCAAAAACATATGTGGTAAAGTACCTACTGAAAATGACTGCGTTTACGTGCACCCTCATAATGCGATTATAACTAGATTTGGGCTATTAATAACTATTTTGTTTTATATTGCTATTTAGGTTTAATTTATTTTTATTTCAGTTTTAGTTTTTTAAAATTTAGTGCTTCAGTTTAATATTTCTCTTTTTTTTCAAATGATATCTATATATTTTTTCAGCTTTATTTCAAGTAACACAAATGTTTTTAAAAGTTACCATGAATTCAAAATGGACACTTCCTATTTTTTAATGGAATATTGCAGTATTGATTATAAAGTATTTACAGGTATTTGCAAGTGCACATCATTATTTTGATGACAGCGCAGCGACTTCTCTTCTCTGATGACGTTTACTGGCGTGAAGGCGTGGCAACCTGTCACCCACATGAGATCGACCAATAGCAACCCAAAACCATCCAATCAATTCCCCACTGACCTACATTCTTTCCTGTCGAGAAGCCATTTTACTCATATATACATCACAATAAGGAAGAAAAGTTACCGATAATAACCCTGGTGCACATGTAAATGTAGTCAGTCTATACATAGGAAAACAAAAACAGGAAGTGCACCAACCTCCTCCAGAGTCTCATCCTGTGGCGTGGCAGCGCTGTCGTCCGAGTCTTTCTGCGAGCCCGGGTCGGCGTTCTTTCTGACGTCACGGCTCTTCTTGTGTTTGTGTGCCAGCTTCTTCACGTGGCCGTCGGCTTTACCACTGCTGAGTCTCCTCACAGGGCTGGTGAGCCATTTCCTTAATGTGTTGCCAGGGCGTTTGGGCCCAGGGGAACTCTGGGAGCCCATCACATGACCTGGTTGCAGGGTGGCAGAGGAGCCTGGCAAGATGGCATCGTTACTGCACACAGAGAGCGCGTCTGGAAAAACACACAAAAAGATGCTCATGATTTTTATCTGAAGAAGGTTTGGGATGATTTTTGGCAAGTGTTTCAGAAATGTGCCCACCTTTGTGGTTAAAGATGCCCTCCATCTCCATGCTGCTGCGGGAGTGGGCGATACAGAGCGTGGCACAGGGCACCAGGCCCTCCAGGGCAGGGGAACGGTCCGTGGTCCTCACCAAACACCAGTCCGGCTTATCGTGGAGCCTCTCTAGTACCTCCACTGTCTGTCCTCTCCGCACCGTCAGTTCATTACTGTTACCGGCCATGAAGTCATGGATGACCACTGTCAGCTCACAACCACCTGATAACTAAAGACAAAAAGAGACATGTGTTTAGTCATTGTGTTTGACTTTAGATGAAAATGCCCTTCAGATGTTGTCAATATGTTGCCACATCATATTCATTCATTCATTTTACTCCATTTTACTATGCCTGGAACGGTATTAAAAAAGCACATTAAAAATATATATATATATATATATATATATATAAAAATGAGTCTGCTACAGATCAAACATATTTTTTCCAACCATTCAGAAAAAACATAAGACATTAATGTAGGAAAGGAACCATCAGCATGAATTAAATATATCATGAGAAAACTGCCCTGAAATAATATCACATAAATATAATAAAGAATTAATTACTGTGTTTTGAATTAATGACTTAATTACTTACAGTGCATTGTTAGAGCAAAAGCATATTTGCAACGAGTTACACATTCTTACGCAATTTAAAGTTCATGGGTGCATTTGCTTTGTGTGTTGTCTGTGAAGATGTATTACATTTCTTACATTTTCTTAAAAAAAAAAAAAAACTTTTGTCAAAAAAGATTCAGTTTTGTTATTGTCAACTAAAATAAAGATTTAAAATAAAGAAACAAAAAAACAAACTAAAATTGAAATGAAAAGTGGAAATATAAAAATAAAAGCAAATTCAAAATAGAGCTGCACGATTCTGGATGAATTGAGAATCACTTAAAAAAATATTATTTTTTTGGTTTCAAATAGAGCTCACGAATCTCCTATGATTCTGAACAGAAAACTATACAAAAAAACATGTAATTCACCAGAGGTTCTGACAAAATGTTAATTGCTGCACTCTATTTAGAAGCGTTTAATTAATCTGAATGAATTATAAAAAATAAAAATAAAAAAACAGGTTGAATGAATGATTCAGTGACTCACTCATAAAGACTTCACTTGTTTCATTGCTGGACGAATCAGCGTTTTTGAACGAGTCTCTTGAATGTAAGACTCCATAGCCCCTTTCACACAGCGCTTTGAACCCGGGAAATTGCCGGCAAATTGCCAGAACGCCTTCTGTGTGAACGCAAACATGACCCGGGATTGATGCCGGGATCGATGCCGGGATCGATGCCGGGTTGGGGACCTAGTAACATTGCCGTGTTAAGTTCCGGAACGCGCGCTGTGTGAACAAAAGCCGTAATAATGCCGTGTCGTAGTGATGACGCTGAAGCCGGGATCGTTCGCCAGCTGTGAAACGGTACGTAATGCGCAAGTTTATGATCGAATCAGAGAAAAAAATGCACAAGCGAGAGAGAGAAATCGCAGATCATGAGCAAACTGCTGAGATTACATGTCACGTCGATGTCACATGTCTTTACAGGATTTTTACGGGTTGTGTGTGAACGCACTCTCTGATTCCGGCAAATCACTGGCAGTGTGAATGAACCAAAATCAAATGAACCCGGGTCAAATCCCGGGTCACTTTATCCGTGTATTTTCCGGAATCTCTGTGTGAAAGGGGCTCATGACAAATACTTTTTTTTTTTATAGACGTAACTGATATAATCGTTATTTAAAGCCCCAAGTTACTTTCAAAAAGTGTTGCTCTATTTTGATCGCTTCTGTAGATATCAGTGTTTATATCCGAACAATAAACTTTTATCCTAGTACTTCAGTGATAATATGAATATTTGTAACACAGAAATAATGACACTGTGTTACACAATGACGAATCATTGTCATTTAGGAATGAGATCGTGATATTTTAACGATTAATCATGCAGCTCTGATAGAAAATATGAATAAATACTATAATAGATTATAACTTGATCAACTTGTTTTCATAGGCAGGATGTGTATCCTGACCTTGTCGCTGTCCAGTGTGTTCTGTGAGGTCCTGGAGGCCAGTGAGATGGTGTCTGGCTGACTGCTGCCGTCACCCTGACTGTCCAGATCCTCTCCATCCCTGCACACATGAACACACACAGGAAATTAACTCCTAGTCTAGGACTACAAGTCCTTAAATTTAAGAACGAACAAATCCAGCAACAGTAAAATGAAGCCGAGGGGTAAAAAAAAAAAAACTTTATTTTAAACGAATTTACAAGTAAGAATAGAGAAGTTTCACTGGCCTGGGGGTGTATCTGCGGCCCTTGTGTTTGGATGTGGAGGCTTTGGGGATGTGGATGGGCTCCTTCAGCGCCCCCTTCAGGTGCACAGTGCGCTCCTGAATCACTTCACGGATGTGCTTTATCCAGTCCTGTTTGTTCTCAATACCGGACGCCTGTGTTTATACGTGTAGAGAAAGAAAACAGAGAAATAGACAGTGTTGAGTAAGAGTACGCACTTCTTTTCTGTTCTATGGTGAACTAAGGGTGGGTTAACTGTGTGGCCGTACTCACCATGGATCCATGTTTGCATCCCTGACTTAGCTTCATTTGAAATATAGAAATATACAAGGTTTTACTGCTTTATAAAGTATCATATATCATACTACATGAGACAGAGGCCAGAAAGACAGGGACAACATTAATAAACATGTTTTGTGATAATTTAGAGCCAATTTTTGCCAACATGTTTTGATGAATGGTTTATGCATTAGTCAATGGCATTTGAACTTTACCAATACAGGCGAAATCTAGTTAGTATATCATTAAGTGATTAATAATTATAATTTAAACCAAAAAAGTATATAAACTACTATGTGTGTGTGTGTGTGTGTGTGTGTGTATATATCCAGTATGTATATATATAAGCTGAGATTTTTCTTTGGCTCATATAACATACAGTAAACCACATGTAAGCTGACAGTAAATAACTGCAATTTTGTCACATTTCACTGAAGAAAGTTTTAAACTGTGGCTTTACAGTTTGAAAGCAGCATGCAGGAAATGAACAGCTACTGTGAGACAGAAGACATTAGCAATGCACATACGTCACCAGCAGAAGAGACTATTCTTGTTTTTTGTTTCCTTGCACTTCTTTAACATGCAGTGAGAACCAGCGAGTGCTCAGATCTTCCCCTATCATCAGTGTCAAGGTTTGAAACAGATTCACTTTTGTTCTTGCTAGCACTCTCTCAGCCTGAGATCTTCTATTTTAATAAAGTAATGTTAAATATCAACATTATCTGTGGCATGCTGTCCATTATTACAGAAAATAATTGACATTCTTCCCTCAGTTTGTAAAAGCAAGCAACAAAAAAAAAAGCAAACTTTAATTGTAAATGCATTTTTGTCAGCCGTTTTATTTGAGCTTGCTTTAAAACTGGAATAGTAAATTATTTTCGTGGAAAGAGTCTTCACACTGAACATGTGGATTTCACAAATATTCACCCTTTTACTTATTAAAGTGCAAAGGGGACAAGCTACACAGAAATGCGGCATAGAAAGTTAGAGCAAAACACTGCCATGCTTTTCAACAGAGCAAGAGAGAGAGAGAGAGAGAGTCACCTTGAGAACAATCTTGTTGTCTGAAGTTGGGGTGCGTCCAATCCAGAGGGCAAATTTACACGGATCACCTTCTACGTGCTCAGTAACACCCAGTTCAGAGGTCTGCAGTCAGGACAAAGCATTTAAAACAACCAGATCTGCTGCGTAAAAAGAAACTGTGGTGCTTTAACCTCGCTGTGAAACTTACAAAAAGCTTGCTCTTGTAGATGTACTTGCTCCTGCCATTGGAGTCTTTAACCTCCTTGCTGAAGATCAGTGACATCTCGAAGAGGAACAGGTGACGTTCCCGTCCCTTACGGATCAGGGTCTTGGGATCCCACACCTGGAACGCCTCCTGCAGGATCAGTTCTCCCTGGGACTCGATGTTCTCGTCAAACCCTAAAAGACATTCGGTGTAATAAGAAACTGTCGCATCCGCCTCACTCGTGTGTTTGCATGTCTATGTGTGTCCGCTGACCTTCCAGCATGCTCAAGTGCATGGCATCGTTGGCTCTCTTGGGAACACTTAGCATGACCTCCAGACCATCCTTGATTTCACCTTTGCCTTCCTCGCAACACGTCAGGAGCTCCTACAAACACTTGAATTACCACTGAGCTTTTAATCAAACCAGTCTGTGAGTTTTCGGGATGAATCCCAGATGTTTTTACCTTGAGGAGCAGCTGGTACTTGGTTATTCTCTGAACAGGTTTGATGAGGTATGATGAGATAGAGTTGGCCAGACGATGCCTCTGTTGAATTTCCTGTAACAGGAACATCAATACGCTTTCACAATTGGCATTCAAATTGGCCACTGGCAGGAAGACACGATGAATGTTCAAAATTAATGCAATACATAAATCATAACTCATTTCTCACATCAAAATATCCTCCAGCATGCTCAAGAATAAGCTGAGTGGAGTCGGGTTTGTTCTTGCAGTAGTTCACGTACATCTGGAACTTATCAGCCTGCAGAAAGAAAAGACATGCATTTTAATGATCTGAAAGAAGCAGATACAATATTAGTATTCAAACACAATTAACTCTACTCACCCAGGTCACAAAACAGTGGCCCACGTCTTCAGGAAGCTGCTCGTACTTCTCCAGCTCTTTGAGGAATATACTGGAGACAGATAGAGGAGCGATACACATGAGTCACTTATGGAGGACGGGGAACTAACTGGAGGATCGATTCTGGCTTAAAGCGTTTGCGTTAGTGAACTCACTTGTGATGGAACTCGTAGAGGTCCTGCATGTTACCAAAAATGATGTGCTCTTTGTTGACAATCCCTGGTGGGATCTCCTCCACGCCACTGGTCATCTCCCAAAGATATGTCTGGATGAATAAAGATTCAAAGTGATAGATTTATTTAAATCATAGTTTGAAGTAAGCGATTAATCATTTTTCTCATGTTTTGCTTAGAATTTACATATTTCAGGACAATAGATCCAAGTAGCACCCTTGAATAACGCTTTTTTTAATGACTGAACAAAAACGCACTAATATATCCTAAAATACTCACGTCCATACACTCTCGCAAGTCTCGCACGTATGTTTTTTCTGTCTGGATCAGCTCAGCCATGATGAAGCTGTAAAAAAAATGGAAAACAAACTAGAAAATGTAGATCTCTCTTCATCTAAAATCCAAGAATTCTTTAAATATTTCAGTGACCATTCACAGAAAATATGACATACTCCTTCCTGCGGGCGGACTTGCGCTTCTCTTCATTAAGCTCGTGGGCAGCATCTCTGAGTTTGACCTCTGACCCTGGAGCACTAGCTGGGATGATGTCCAACTGCAGGTCTTTACTCTGGAAACGATGAACAACTTGGTTTAGACCCTCATACTTCTGACTCCATATTTATTGCAGGACTATTCTGACTGATTATATTTACATGCACAAACATATTCTGATATTAACTGGAATAAGGCCATATTCTGATTGTGTGAGTGTCATGTAAACATGCTAACCCCCTCCCATAACATGATCAAGTAAAATATCTGGTTTCCAGAAATCCGATTACAACAGATGTCACATGACAGTGGTAATCAGAATTTTGGCTCATAAACACCTTATTCTGAATGTCCACTGTAACAGGATATTCCTGTAGATCTGTCCAAACAAAGTTATTTCTTGGTGATATTAGATACAGGCAGTTGTAAAAGGTTGTGTTATTAACAGTGTCGTTATAAACTAAAACTACTAAAATTGCTAAAACCGAAATAAAGCTAAATTAAAGCTAAATAAAAATAGCAAAAAAACTGAACATATAAAAATATTATAAATATTTAAATACAAAAATAAATGCTAATTTAATATATTAATAAATACTATAACAGTTTGTGACACATTTTGTTTTTGTTTCATTGTTATGGACATGAATGAGAATTGTTTAGAACTGATTACACTATTGTGAACAATTAATTACTGTAATAAAAATGAAATAGCGTGATAAATGGCACCTCCAGAAGAGATTATCAGGAATAAAATGTTTTAAATGTATTATGAATATGCTGATTACATACAGGAATGTTCCAAAAGCTGTGAATCCTGTAAAACTATTATTTGAAAAGTCTGAACCATAATATGTACCTTATGAAGAGGTTTATGAGCAATATTGATGCTTAATGCATTTTGCAAATAGTGATTGTATCTCACTTAATCCGCTAACAGCCTACTTCTCAATAGAGAAATATACGCCATTTGATGATTGGTGAAAACAAACTATTTGTCCAGATTATGGCTCTAAACCATTTGTGCACTCATGACAATGTGGTATGATCAAATATCACACTATAACGAGAAGAAAACAACATACTGCTTTGTTCGAGTCTGAAGAGATGCCGAGGGCTTTCTCGAGAGACGTGCGATACTTGTCCATGCGAAGGGAGAAGTCTCGATAGCGTTTGTCCACGGCCGTGACCCATTTCTTAATCTCAGCGGCGTGGGAGTGGCCCTTATCGCAGAACCCATCCGCTAACTGTATCAGCAGCTTCACCCGCTCTTTGGTTTGCTGAGGACACAGGGACAGAATGAGCTTCAGGGAACTGCAGAGTTAAAGCTCGTCATCGCTGTGCTGCTGTGTGTACCTTGGCTGTGATGTGGAAGTCCTCGTGCTCCTTCAGAAGCTCCTGTGTGTGGTGGATGCTGGAGCCCGTGGAGGTGTGTGTGGACAGATAGAACTCACCGGTGTCGTGGATCCACTCCAGAGCCTGGACAATGAGAAAGAAACTCTTTAAAATACTGATTGTTAAAGTGTCATAAAACCACCCTGTTATAGCACTGAACATTCACACCTCAGGCCCTGTTTACACCTGCTATTAAGATGTGTTTTGGTCGACTGATAGCCTGGAAATCCAAACCCAAATCTGAAAGATTAAGGGTCTGGCATCGAATAATGAAATCGCCCAGCTCGAGGGGCGGCACCAAGCATGCATTTGAATATCTCACTGTACGCAATAGGATAACACTACGACAAATCTCAACAATAAGCCTCATGCGCTTAGCTACCAGCGGAGCTAACTGGTAGATTAGACTCTTGCCGTATCCGGTCGGCAAATCAGCAAAAACGTCCTTCTTGCAAAGGAACGATTTGAGCGGCGTCTTCAGCTCCTCTTTTAGATAAAAAGCCAAGTCTAACTCGTTCATTGTAGCGGCCAAAGCCGTTTCAAACATCTGGTGTTCATCCATCGCCATTTTGCAATGTTTACTAATGACTTCGACGTCACAGCGCTGTCGTCATCTGTTTAGCTCGCCTCTGGCCCGCCTATATCAGATAACCCGATGTGATTGGTGCAGCTCGGATCGAGGGGCATATTTAATGAGCATCATTACTCGACACCAGAGTAAACTCGCTGAGCAAATTCAATTCGCGAGAACTCTGGATTTCCAGGGTAGTCGATTCATGCAAAGTGGAAAAAGCTAAATACAGGTGTAAACAGGGTCTAAAAAGCTTGTCCACTTTTGACCACTTTCAGACGAAGTGGAAAACGCATTAGACCGGATTGCTTTTGTAGTGTAAACGCTCATGTGGTCGAATGTCGTCTTTGGGCGTGTTTATTTGTAAAATGCTTGAGCTTATTTCATCCATTAGATCGAAAGATCTGGAAAAAAACAACATACATTTGACCCTCCCCTCGAAGAAATCAGGACAGAAGTGGTTGAAAGTGGACAAAAGAGACAGATTTAAACTCCAGGGGTACACGGGTATGTGTCTCCCTCGTCTACTTGTGATCCGATCGACCCAAACGCATCTTAATCCCAGGTGTAAACAGGGCCTCAGATTTGAAAAAGACTCATGAAATGGCTGTGCAAAGCTGTGGATCACTGAAGGTGGGAAGAGGGGAGATAACAGCCACTAAAACACAGACCTACAACACACTCATTATACAGATAAATGAATATTTAAATGTGAGCGGGGAAAAAACTAACAAACAGCAGAGTTGGGGTCACCTCGATGTACTTTAAAAATGTAACCCTATGACAACAAACTCACATAAATCGTATTATTAGAGACTACTAACAACTATCATGAACAAATCAAATGTGTTCTGATAAATTATTAGAAATATCACAAAAAAAAACATAACTTTTCAGAGCTATTAGTCTATATGAAAAAAATGAGGAAGAAAAGGTCTAATAATATTTTCATTACGTTTACGAGCACTACAATCTGTGAACAAATGACACACATTAGTTTAGCACACAAAGAATAAAGGCATAGTTACTTTTTTGTCCATTCTTCTTTGAATTTTCGGTCTACATCATTGTCTTCTGTGTATCAGAATAATTCAACGTGTCATCGCGTTCATGATCACGCTGTACCAGTGTCCTTATTTGAACATATATATATATATATATCATTTAGGGAAGACATGATGAAATATGTACGCGTACACGCTGCTGGTTCATGTTGGGAGCAGGAGAGTATGTGAAATATGTCCAGAAAAACTTGAAACACACTTGATCCGGTCAGGATATGAACTGTAATCAGTGTTGCGCGTGTGGTTAAACTCATCGCGCCGTTCTGCACAGAAACCCTCTCACACACGTGCTCTGCGTGTTGTTACGTATTACGTTTTATTGTCATATGTGTTGGAAATGAAAACTGTTGGAAATTGAAAAGGAAACTGAGGAAATATACACTTATGACACATTTGTCTGAAGGACAACAGCGCAAAGCTGAACGAACAGCGATGAAGCGGTCCTATGCGATATTTGAATTCTCTAATGTAATGCAGTCTCATGAAGCATTATACAGCGCAGTAATTGGATTAAAAGAGTTCATTCCTATGAATAATGCGGAGAAAAGCTCAGAAACCGATTGCGTAGATGCGCATCAAAAAAATTTATTTAGGGTTTATTTGTTTAGGGTTTTAACGTGTGTCTGACAGCAAGGTAAAACAATGCTAAATGCAAAAGATTGTATTGCAATTTGACAAACTACCATTGAAAAGTTTGGGGTCTGTAAGATGTTTTTCAATGTTTTTGAAAGGAATCTCTTCTGCTCACCAAGGCTGCATTTATCTGATGAAAAATACAGTAAAACATTAAAGGCGCAGTATACGATTTCGACACTGTTGAAAGCGGATCGGACCGAGCACCAAAACACACTTGCAGCCAATCACCAGTAAGGGGTGTGTCCACTCATGAGGGGGGAGGTGCCTGTGTCGCATAGCGTGTTTGTGAATCCTTTTAGGTCCTTAGGTCCATCAAGATAGGGTCCTTTTGGGTTAGGGCGTGTTTGTTTTGATGATTTTGAAACAGTGTTTCTCAGAAATCGCTCACTGCACCTTTAAAGGGTTAGTTCACCCAAAAATGAAAATTCTGTCAGTAATTACTCACCTTCATGTCTTTCCAAACCCGTAAGACCTTCGTTCATCTTCGGAACACAAATTAATGGCTTTAGGGCGGGCTCTATTGACAGCTATTTAATTAACACTTTGAAGCCCCAAAAAGGTAGGAAAACCATTGTTAAAATAGTCCATGTGACTACAGTGGTTCAACCTTAATTTTACGAAGTATCGACTTTATTCAGTCATTTCTTCTCTTCTGTATCAGTCTCTCCGCCGCGCGTTCATGAGTGCACCACGATGCATGTGTGGGTGGTGATGACACAGGAGCTGGCGTTCTGGGGGGTTTTTTCATACCTTTTTGGGGCTTCAAAGTGTTAATTAAATAGCTGTCAATGGAGCCCGTCCTGAGCTCTCAGATTTCATCAAAAATATCATAATTTGTGTTGCGAAGATGAACGAAGGTCTTACGGGGGTTGGAACGACATGAGGGTGAGTAATTAAATGACAGAATTCATTTTGGGGTGAACTAACCCTTTGATATTGTGAAATATTACAATTTACAATAACTTGAATAGATTTTTACTTGAACTACTAGAATAAATTTGTAAATGTAATTTACTCCTGTGATCAAAGCTGGATTTTCAGCATCATTACTCCAGTCTTCAGTGTCACATGATCCTTCAGAAATCATTCTAATATGATGATTCGATGCTCAAGAAACATTTCTGATTATTATCAATGTTGAAAATTGTATGATGTAAAATGTATTATTGTAACTTAATGTTTTTTTAAGGATTCTTTGATGAATAGAAAGAACTGTTTTTATTTGAAATATAACTTTTCTTATATCATTATACAAGTCTTGTTGTTAATTTTTGATATAGATTCATATAATCTATCCTAGCTGAATAAAAGCATTAATTTCTTTTTTTTTTACAAAAATATCTTTCTGACCCCAAACTTTTGAACAGTAGTGTAAAAAATATGTGCATGATTATGAACTGTTTTAATAAACAGGCCATTCCCATATATTTATTGCTCATGTGATTATCCAAGCAAACTCTTTGGCTCTATTGTACAAATTTACAAACCAAACACGCAAACTTAAAGAAACAAATTCAAAATAGTTTAGTTTTTCAAACAAAAGTAACAAAATCAAAAAAGGGCAAAAAAAAAAGAAATAACTGAAACACTTGTGCTGCTTTTGTGTTTTTAAGGTTGTCAAGTTTCCCTGGTCAGTTTCAATGCAATGAATTTCAATGTTTGATTTTCATTTCCTTTATGCCCTGGTACTTGATGTATAATCAGGTCCTAAAGCAAAACTAGTTGAGAACCACTGTTTAAAACCACAGCATTCGCATGACTAAACCAGCAGTGGCCAGTTGCATCTTTTTTTCTTTATGTAAGACTGAGCAACTAGCAGTTAACCAGGGTATAATAACTTAAATCTTATTTTTTTAGATTCAAATTAGAACAATCTACGTTTTTATGTAAATTACTTAAAGTAATGACCAGTCTTAAAAAAAAAAAAAAAAAAAAAATTAGATAACTAACTTGTAAGAATAGTCTAAGCAGTTTATGCAACCAGCCACAGGAATAAACTGAATATGTTCATGCTATGGCACATGAAGACATGCACATTCAAACACACACACACACACACACACACACACACACACACACACACACACACACACACACACACACACACACACACAGAAGATGAAAAAAGTAAATAATTAATGTCTCAGTGCATCTTAAATAGAGGCATGGTACTGAGTCAGTCTGTCAGTCTCAGGCTTGGGCCAAGAAAAAATGAATAATCAGACTGATCAGACATCAAAAGGAACAGATGGAGAAAGAGAGACATCAAACCTGTTTGGCACTGCGTTCAAACACCACATACTGCTGACACTGGTCCAGCCTCCTCTTCCTCATGGTCCAGAAGTGAAGGACCCGATTCTCCCTTTGCAGCAACTCATTCAGGATATCTACAAAACCACACATGAACACTCTTAACCATGATGCACACCAGCCCAGATCTCGAAACACTAGGGTACGTCACTGAAGGCATGCTAAACCTTAGAGCTGCATGATTCTGGTAAATTGAGAATCACAATTTTTTTGTTTAAAATAAAAATAAATAAAAAAAATCACGAAAATCAGTTTGAATGCGATACTTGTCTCATACTTTATGCGTTTCATTACAGTGTTTTTGAACAAATCTCTTGAATGAATGATTCAATGACATATTTTTTTACCATATATATAAGCATGGATATTAATATCATTATTTTAACATTAATAAAATAAAACTTATTTAATCATAGAATTATAAATTAAATGGGTAATTATTCTGCTTGAATTGCACTCATGGTTGGAGAAGAATAACAGTGTAGTATAATATAGTAACAATAATAATAGTATTATAATATGGATAAAAACCATGCATATTTAGTCAAAACATAATTTTTTTACATAAATGTAACAATTTTATCATTTTTAATTATTTTATTTATAAAATTATACATTAAGTGGGTAATGCAAGCTTAAATTACTCTGATGGCAGGAAAATCCATTATTAATATTATTATTATTTTTGACTAAATATCTTATTAAATAAAATATTGACATAATTATAAAATGTATTTAATGCATCTATAAATTAATTGATTTTCACATCAATAATTTGACTAAATAAATGTTAAATTGACAGCACTAAAGATAAAATCTCTATACCAGTGGATGCACTTTACAGTGTGTGTGTGTGTGTGTGTGTGTTTGTGTGGCATGAAGGTAAAGGGACGATCCCCAGTGGAGTAACGCTGTCACCGTTCTGCAGTAAGTCACCATCTCTGTGCGGCGGAGGCCTGACCCATTTACGCTTTTCTTATCTGAGTCATTGTGAGCACACTCAGAACAGAAGAGGGCCGCATTGACAATGCACACACTCGAAACTGGGCTAAACTGGGCCAAAGTGGGCCAGATGCTGAAACTGAGTGAGGGTGCAGCGCACAGGTCGGCCACTAGATGGCGTAACAGAGCTATTTCAGAATGTATACACACTGTACAATCAACAAGCACTGTAGCTAAACCCCTATGGGGAAGACAGACTGTGTTTTGTCAGCAGAGCGAAGACTGGTAAATAAGAGGAGAACATGCGGAGAGCAGCATCTGTAGCCCTGTGGTTTGAAATGCTACAGAGACCATGTGTTTATTACACATCTCTCTGGAATACTTGATTCTGATTGGTCAGTTGTGGTTTTCTACAGTCTAAAATGTTTGCATAATGTCCACTTAGCTGTATAACTGTGTCCACTTAACTGTGTAGCCTTCTCTTTCTCACAAAATAAGCTAATTTACACCAAAATCAATATTTCCTGTCCATTTATGAATACATTTATGAATACATAGCTGTGTTATAAGCAGGATAATGTACAGTCTGACTGTATATTATCCTGGTAACACTTTGTTTTGTTAATATTAAAGCCACCAAGAAACCAAAATTGACAATTCTTAATTTTTTTAATGGAATTCTGCAGTATTTGTTATAAATTATGTATCCGTGCACATAATTTTTTTAATTCATGTTCCTCATAATCTTATCGAAATAACTTGACTTGCCAGACTCTTCTCTGATGACGTGTTGGATGGGGCAACCTATCACTCACATGAGCAAACCACAACCATCCCTATGGACAAAACCAAATCCCGCCCTACATTTATTCTTGTTTGAGAAGCCGTTTCACTCGGATATGCATCACAATAGGTAGGAAAAGACTATCGCAGCTTCTGTTTCATGCAGACTACATTAGTTAACATGAACTTACAATGAACAATACTTCCACAGCACAACATTAATCTTAGCTAATGTTATTCATGGCATTTAAGAATACATTCTTAAGATCAAAAGTTGTATCTGTTAGCATTAGTTAATGCACTGGGAACTAACATGAACTAATGTTTACAAATGAGACACTTATAAAATGCTACTTTTATCCTTAATGTGACATTTCTGAGTCATTATCCGGACCGTTTTGACGTAAAGCTGTGGGCAATGACTCACTTTTGACCTGCTGCTCTGGAGCTTTGACGTGACTCAGCATCCCCGGCATGCTGACACTGTTTCTGTGCATGTACTTCAGGAACACATCGGCATTCCGCCTGGCCAAGGTGCACGCCTGAAACACAGAGAGCGACACAGAGATTACCCAAACACAGCCGATCTGCAGGGCTTTCAAAATCAAATGTAAGAATTTTTAAGGCCAGCACAAAAAAAAAAATTGTATCGAGCTGGGGTAATGTAGGTCAATGTTCAAGGTAACATCCTAAACCTTAAAATGACTGTAAAAACAATGATTTAAACAACTTTACTGTTCAAATGATAAATAATTAAAGTTCTATAAAATTATAAACCTCACATTTCAGCTTTTAAACCATTTTCTAAGAAAAGGGATATATATATATATATATATATATATATATATATATATATATATATATATATATATAAAAATGTAAAAGATATTACTTATTATTCTACTTTTTTCTGTAAACAAAGCAGAACTGTGCTTGTAAACACTACTTTGTTAGGCATTATATGGAGGTAATATGAAAAGAAAATGGCATCGAAACTTTCCTCGCTGAAAGGCGTCAGTTTGCAGGTATGATATAAACATCATAAAGTAAACATTGTCATAATTCAACAGTAGATCAAAACAATCACATAGCATAAATGTGGGCTATTCGGTGATTGCACACTGCTAGGAAAGCGCAAGCCCGTAGAAAGAGCAACAGACATTTTAAGGACCTGCGGGGACCCTGCAAAAACTGGCAGGCAGACATGTGTCCTCAGGGTTTGGATGTTACCTTGAGGAAGGCCTCTTTCTGCTCCAGGTGCTTGCTGATCATGGGGCTGACGTGGTCGGTTTCACAGTTGGGCCCGAGTTTGTCGGCTCCTCCGCACCAGTCCTCCTCACGCTTGTACTCCTGCTCCAGACTCTCCAAAACACTACATACCTACAGCACAGACAGGAAGATGAGCCTTCAGCTGCCGGTTGGCCTGTTAAACTCACTACAATATGTGACCCTGGATCACAAAACCAGTCACGAGTCGCACGGGTATATTTGTGGCAATAGCCAACAATACATTGTACGGGTCAAAATGATTGATTTTTCTTTTATGCCAAAAATCATTAGGATATTAAGTAAAGATCGTGTTCCATGAAGGTATTTTGTAAATTTCCTACTGTAAATATATAAAACATTTATTTTTGTGAGTGAATGCAGGACAATCGTGAACATAAATGGACAACTTTAAAGGAGATTTTCTCAATATTTCGATTTTTTTGGACCCTCAAAATCCAGATTTTCAAATAGTTGTATCTCAGTCAAATATCGTCCTATCCTAACCATACATCAATGGAAAGCTTATTTATTCAGCTTCCAGGTGATGTATAAATCTCAATTTATAAATCTCAAAATGACCCATGTGACTGGTTTTGTGGTCCATGGTCACATATGAATTATAAAAAGTCTTAAATGTCGATCTGTCAATAAATAGCCAAACAAAATGCACACTAGTATTTTTGAAACTAGTACTAGACGTCAGTCAGCCAGATCCCTCTACTGACCTGTTCGGAGGTCTTGTAAAAGGCCACGGAGGCGTTGACCAGCTTGAGCCGGTCTTCCATCTTCAGCATGAGCTGCTGCCAGTGGGACGCCACGTTCTCTGCGCAGTCGCGGATCATGTCCATGTCGTAGTGATTAGCCTGTAGAAGGGCCTCGGCTTTCTGCTGGACCTGTAGGGCGCTCTGATGGGTTTTCTGTGGAGAGGAGGAGAAAACGTGTCAGATGAGACACAAAAACAAGGACTAACACAACAGAATAGATGGGCAGGAGTCAGACGACTTAAGACAACGGATGCTAAGATACAACTGATAGTTTGTTATTCGTCCACAAAGTGCGAGTATTCAGTTCAGAAGTGGAGTCTGATGGTTGGAGGAAATGAGATAAGCAGTCTTTGTGGCTTCAGGTTCCCAATAGCAATACAGTGACAGCGGATCTGATGTTATCCTGATTCTTCATTAAAGGAGGGGAAGTAGAGAGCAGGGGAGCACATGTATGAGCTCGAGGTGCAGATAAACGGCCAAATGAAGCATCAATAAATATGTTTAGCTATTTGTAGTTCTGTGTGCATTTGTTTCTTCTACACTTTCAAGTTCAAGAAGTTGATTTTACCATGCATTCATTTTTCAAATACCTTTTATATACACTAGCATTTTTTGTGTGCAAAAAAACGGTAAAAATATTACAATTTAAAATAACTTTTTTTCAATGTAAATATATTTTAGAATGTCATTTATTTCTATGATGGCAAAGCTGAATTTTCAGCATCATTACTCCTGCCTTCAGTGTCACATGATCCTAATATGCCGATTAGCTGTGTGAGAAACATTTATTACTGTTATCAATGTTGTGTTGCTTAATATTTTTGTGGAAATCATTCTTTGATGAATATAAAGTTCAAAAGAATAGCATTTTGGAACATTATAAATGTGTTTACTGTCCCTTTTGATCATTTTAATGTGTCTTTGTTGCATAACAGCATTCATTTCTTTAAAAAAATAAAATAATAATAACTCTTACTGACCCCAAACTTTTGAACAGTAGTGTATAGATTTTGTTTTACCATTGTTCCAGAGCCAAACTTTCAATTTTAAACGATAAAAAAGTATTTTAAAAGGTATAAAAATGTTTTGAATACATTCAAACAAAGAATGAACATCTGCTCCTCATGTGTGGTGTACAGTCACATACAGTATGATATTATAATATTTTGCTCAAATGTTACTTAAAATATCACAGAATCTCTTTATCATGCATCAATTTCCAAACATGCTGTGATTTATAAAATTATTCAAAAAGTGTGAAAATATAATTTAACTGTTTTCAGGACACATAAATGCTAGGTATGAAGTTAGCGTTAGCAAGACAGTCAGCTGTTTAATACCAGAAATGTATCAAATATTATTTGGACCACAGAATGCTGTTAAACATAATACATAAATTGACTTGTGGTGGATTCACAGTGGATCATTAGTAGAATACAAAATCAAAAGTAGCAGTGTGAAAAGTGTGTGAGTTTATGTTTGTGGTCAAAAAATAAGCCCATATTTGAAGTTAGCACTAATGAAAGCTGACAATATTTATAGTTTGTTCTATTATATCTATGGTAAAGGTCTGTAATAAGAATAAGGCAGGGAAATGGTGAAACATGAGCAAAATAAGAAAAAGAAGAAAAAAAAAAGAAAACGGAAAAGGTTTGAAGCAAAATATAAGGAGCACTGACCTCGATTGCATGCTGGAACTGCTCATGCTCTCTCTGCAGCTGCTCGGCTTCTTGAAGAGAACTGGCCGTAATCAGACCTGCATTCAGCATTGATTCACCATTACGGATCCAACCCAGAACCTGCAACATTAACACAGACAAATCGACACATCAGTGCAGTGTAATGTGACACTTTCAAAAACAGTAGGCAGTATTAAGTACATACTGAGTGGAGTACACAAGTATGCCACTCTGAAGATAGCCTGTGCATTACCTGTTTGACCTCGGCCTGTAGGTGGCGCAGTTGCACACACTGCTCCAGGTGTCTGCGGTGCTGCTCCGCCGCCACGTCCAGCTCTTGTTGTTTCTCATGCAGAAACTCCAGTAGATCCTGAACACGGGTGGCCATGTCCACATCACGGTCACACAGCAACTCCACACCTGGAAAACAAGAAGAAACGCCAAATTCTTAGCTCTCGTTTTATTCCACAACAAACATCATGAAGCCGCTAGACTGAAAACTCTTCTTTTGGGACAGTTCTTTGCAAAATAGAAAGTTCAAAAGAACAGCATTCATACGAAATACTATGTCTTTACTGTCACTTTTGATTAATGTAATGCATCCTTGCTGAAACAACGTATACATTTCTTTCAAAAGTTCACCAGATGTGCATATAGCTATAATATATAATATGCTATTTTCTAATATCATGTTGGCCTCACCGGACGCCTGCACCTCGTTGACGTACTGCAGCAGTTCCTGGCCCTGGTGGATGACATGGAAGGCCAGGTTGTTCATGGTCAGGGCTTTATCCGCGTGGTGCTGCAGTCTCTGTTCGGCCAGCGTCAGGTCTTCTGTGTCAAAGTCATTCATCTGCTGCGACAGCTCCTCATTCCACGAGTCCAGATCGGAGATAATCTGGGAAAAAAAACATACAACATATGAGCAAAGTCTGAGAGTCTCAGACGCCATTACTAACGGGCAGACACAGCGAGATCACCCAGGACAAGAAACAGAGTGACCTGTCCTGCCTTGCTCTTATATGTAAAGGCCAATGTCTTCCTTTATAAACTCTCTGTGCAAACAGGAAAGAGAGAGAAATCACTTTTGGGTGCAAATCATCCTTGAAGATTGCTGCTTATTAATTGTTAGCAAATCATATTAGACATCAGGGAGTCACTAACTATGTGCTGATGGGAATATTGCCCTAGTTTAAGGAATAGTTCACTCAAAATGAGGATTCTGTCATTAGGTACTCTCCCTCATGTCGCTCCAAACTTGACTTTTTTTTCCGTGGAAAACAAAAAGTTCTGGCTGCTGCTTCCCAAATCAGGATTCAAAGTTTGGAACAATGACAGAAATTTAATTTCTCTGTGAATTATCCCTTTAATTAAAACGCATACTGTCCCCCAGAGTCAGACATTTGATCAAATATACAGTGAACTCACATCAATGGCGTCCCTCTCAAAGATCCTGAGCTGGAGGAAAAGCTCCAGTTTGATCTTCCTCTCCTGGAAGAGCTCTTCCATCTGAGCCTGAGCCTCATCCAGCTGCTGCAGGACGCTCTCGATGTGGTTGATGGAGCTGTTGTGAGGAGTCTTGTTGCTGGAGATGGCCGAGTCTCTGCGGGAAGACAGGGCAAGAGCCGTTACAGCACTGGTATATTTTCTCTAGTGTGTGTGTGCAAGTGATACAGGAAGAAACATTTACTTTTTACAAATGATGTCTTTTGGGAAAATCAAAGGAATGTTTGGAATTCTCAAGCCCAAGTCTGATGGAATTTGAGGAATTTTAGCTCTGTTTTCTCTATTTGTACCTTGTTTACACAAACACAATGCTTTTATTTGGTCTTCCTGACTATTATCTGCTTCATTGATTGATTGAGTGGGGTCAAAACAGGGAACCTTGGGAATCAGTAAGGATCAAAAATGACCTACTGAGTAGGTCAGCTGTTGGAGCAGATACACCATGAGTTTAATTCTGATTCATGAATCTGTTTGACTGATTCGTTGAAAAGATCTTTTCACACTCATTAAAGGGATAGTTCACCCAAAAAATTAAGACTTCTGTTGTCCTTTACTCACCCTCAAGTTGTTCCAAACCTGAATGAGTATTTTTGTTCTGTTGAACACAGGAGATATTTTGAAGAATGTTGGTAATCAAACAGTTGACGCTAGTATTTTTTTTAATCATACTATGGAAGTCAATACCGTCAGCTGTTTGATAACCAACATTCTTCAAAATATCTTCTTTTGAGGTCAACAGAAGAGAGAAACTCAAACGGGTTTGGAACAACTTGAACTATCCCTTTAAGATTTTAAAATACTGTTTTTCACCATTTGAGATGCTATTTTATCATCTAAACTAATTTGGTTTTATCCCATTACAGGCTGCTTTTGATAACATATACAAAATGCATGCTGTAGCTCTCAATTCATCTAAAAAAAAATCATTTAATTTTAGACAAACTTTTGTTTCACATGGCTCTGATCAAAATGACTCAGTTTATTAAGGAAGAGAGTTGTTAGAACAATTCAAACTGATACCTTGAGTTCAACACTGATTCATGAATCAGGAGTTTCCAAATGGCAATTAAGATTGTAAATTACTGAGGCAAATGTCTATTTTCTGTTGCATTTTCAATCATTTTGAGGGGTTTTATTATCTAATACTAATTTGATTCTTTCTGAAAATGTTAAATTGATCTTTATCCCAAAAGCTGCTTTGGATGGAAATAAATAAAATGAATAGCTATCAATTCGGATAATATCTATATCTATATCTATATAGATATAGATATAGATATAGACTTCAGATCCAAAAGCCTCTAAGTGCCATCTGAAATTTTCTTCTAGAATGATCATTTTTATAAAGCTTGTATATTTAAGTTCAGTAATTTCACTTAAATGACAATTAATAGGTAATTTGCATTGCCATTTAAGTGAAATTATTTAACTTAAATATACGAGCTTGATAAAAATGATCATTCTAGAAGAAAATTTCAGATGGCACTTAGAGGCTTTTGCATCTGAAGTCTTCATATATATATATATATATATAAATAACACTGTCTCCATCACCCTGCCTGTGAAAAAGGAGCAAATGGGTTTGAAAAGCAACTTTTTGCTTCATTTTGTTGCTCTAACCTCTGAGGGATAGAAGTAAATGATCAGCAGAATAATGAACCTAAAACTAACAAAAAACGACAAATATTAGGGCCCGAAAGAGGATGTGACTTCAGGCTTGAAATTTAAATGTAATAAAACAAAAAGCCAGCACTAATGAGATTCTAAATTCATTAAAAATTGAAATTATATGGTCTAAATGCATTATCTGCGAACGGGTGAGAGGATTACAAGCCCATTGGAAAGATAATATGTAAAATATGTAATATTATCCTCTTTTCATTAAAAAGGTTAATTATCGGGGACAGCTTTAGTAATAATTGTACAAGAGGGTGAAGAGGGAAAAGAGAAAGAGGAAGCAACAGATTCAAACGAGTCTGTAAGGGATGGAAGAAAGACAGAAGAGTCCTTTCATCCCGTCTCAAAGGATACAAGCGGGTTGACTCTGATTAAACTTTATTAAAAACAAATGGTGTAATAAAGTAAAATCACAGTTATCGGGGTAATAAAGGCCCTCGTTTTTAATTGACGCTTCAGTGCTGGATCTCTGCGGAAAGTCTGTTCCCATAGTGATGTGCTTTTATCATACAAGGCTTGCGTGACTGAGTGGACTTGTTACGGAGTAACAGAATAATTAACGCTTTCACGACCGATCCACAACCTCAACACAACCAGGGTTTCGAGATTAGACCAGGCTCCTGCGTCTGGAAGTGAGTAACTGAGTGCGATGCTGAGATCCTGATATCTCATGTGAATGCGTAAGAGAGCTTGCGTACAGTAAGTGTGTAATGTCTCTGCGGTGTGGGCACTCTGTGTGTTGGTGTGAGCTGGGGACCTTTCTGTTTGTACCTCTGGGCTCTCGGGGTTTAAGTATCACCTCGGCATAATTAACTAGGCGGTTATGAAAGCAGGATTATGTAAGACACTAGAGGAAGAGAGAATAACAGAATGGGGGAGAGAGAGAGAGAGAGAGAGAGAGAGAGAGAGAGAGAGAGAGAGAGAGAGAGAGAGAGAGAGAGAGAGAGAGAGAGAGAGAGAGAGAGAGAGAGAGAGAGAGAGAGAGAGAGAGAGAGAGAGAGAGAGAGAGAGAGAGAGAGAGAGAGAGAGAGAGAGAGAGAGAGAGAGCGCACATGGAGGGATAGCCATCCTCAAAATTCACATGTGTAGAGAGACTAATTTGCAAGCGGAGGAGGAGGAGGATCAAGCCACATGTCTTCATCTGCTCTCCTTTATAAATAATAATAATAATAATAACTTTAGTCGTGGAAATGCAGTGTGAATGCTAAACTGACATGCTGTGATTTCGGAGTTACCAGTACTGCACCAGTTATTATACGGAAATAAATGTAACATTTACAATACAACATATGTTATAATATAATTTCATATATAAACAAAACAAATACATAATACATAAAATGTAAGGGTCTATATTAAAAATTAAGTGTATATATATACAAATATTACATTTATATTTGGGTAATAGCAAGTGGATGTGACTCAAAAAAATGTAATCTAATTAAACTATATGCTAATAAGTTTAATTGACTGCAATGTTTCACATATAAAAGTTTTTAAAACTTAAGTTTCAGCATAGGACTGAATTAGATTTAATTTCTTAATGATTGATATGAACCAGTTATTATTTGAAATTAAAATGTAGTAATTAATAATATTTGTCATATATATAACATAACATGAAACAGAATTTGTGATAAATACAATATATATTATTTATAATATATTAATAAAATGTAAAATGTATGGAATACATTTTTTTTACCTACTGACAACCCTAATATCATCTTCCTTTTTTGTATGTATGTGACTTAAAGGGGCCCATTTTCCACAAGTTGGTATGATTCTTTAGGGTCTTCATGTAAAGTTTGTAACATACTTTGGTTAAAATTCCTCAATGGTTGTGTAAAACAACACCCTTTTACCTCCTCAAACACAGCTCAGTTCACAGCGACCCGTTTCGGTGCATGTCTCTTTAAATGATAATGAGCAACTGCTCACCCCACCCCTCTCTTCCGTGGGGCGTGTCGACACAAGACACAAAGTGCTGAGGGTGGAAAAATGCTAATAGGGGACAGCCAGTCAGCGGTCGTGGGCGGAGCATGAGCAATATGACATCATGTTGCTCAGAAAATCCAAACGGCTTGATTATTGACTTCGAAGATAAAAAAAAAAAAAAAATGTTTCATTGTATGGTGGGTGTGTCCACAGACTGCAAAGATACATTTATATGCAAACACCACATTAAAGTGAATTTTGCATCCGATGACCCCTTTAAGATCATACTACGTAATCATACTGGGTTGCATCAAACCATTCCTCGAGGCCTGAATATTTTTGCAGTGTTGTGCAGACCACTGCAGTAGTGCTGGCAGTCGGGTATTCAGAGTTGCACTGATGAAATGTGGCAGAGCCGAACACGTGAGAGCGGTGAGAGACTGCATGCTTCTCTCTCCTTCTCCTGCTCAACTTTCTGCTGAAGCATCGAGCTTTACTGAATCTCAGCCTTCACGTTCCTCTGCTGCTGCAGTCCTTCCCACACGCAGAGTATACATGTGACTGACCGTTAGCAGTAACACCGGACATCAAGCCAAACAATGCCACTTCACAGCTGCACTAATAGTTACTCACAGTTACAGTAATGCAAAGAGAGGATAGTGCTCCAAATGCAAAGTGGATGCTGGTGGAAGAGGCCAAATGAGTGCTTGAACCATCCAAAGGTTTGTTCAAGTGAGCATGACTAATGTTTGCTTGAGTACGAACACATTACTGGTTACAATTCTGACTCAAATTAGCGATTCCATTAGGCCAGTTGCATAAGCATAGCAATTATGATAAGACTGTGTCTTAAGAACTAGAATGACCAACTAGTAGTTAGTTATGGGTAATCAGTCTTACTTTTCTGTATCAAATTAGACCAATCTACGTTTTTATGTGACCGACTTAAAGTTATGAATAGTTTATGCAACTAGCCCATTAACGATTCTCCTAGTGCTTAATTGGTCCTAAATATATACGCAAAACCACAAAAATACAACTTTTTGGTAATATTTCGTAATTTATTATAAATTCAAACACCATTATTATGCCAAAAATATGTCTTGAATGTGTATCTTTAATATTGACACCCACGTAAGTGCTTTGAGCATCAAGAACACCTAAGATTAATATTGAGTTGGGTATAATAAAATGAGTCAATAATCGCTTTGAACGAGTCAATGAAAGAGTTATTAAACTGATTAAAACTATTAACTGCAAACTATTATGAGCTCAACACTGATATTTGAGTATTTCTGACTGATTCGCTGAAAGAACTATAGCAGTTATTTGTTCATAAGTTACTCTGGTTTGTTGTTTGTAGTAAGGAACAGTGACAGAAAGATGTGCTTTCTATTTATCGTCTGTGTATAATCCTCTATGTTTCAGACTTCAGAGGCACAACTCATTGGTGTGTGTAAGATTTCAAAAGATGACTCACAATAATGACTTTCCCACCTCAATGGAATCGAACTAGTGTCCACACCAAAACATGAAAGCACTATAAAGAGCTGTTGCAGAGGAAGACATGAAAGGAAAGGACAGATGAGAAGATTGTGCACCTGAGTTGTTGAATAAGATCCTCTCCCTCTTTGATGACATTTACAGTGAACTGCAGTGTGGTCTGCTGCTGCTGCCCGAAACGCTTGATCAGGTCCTGAACAGCCTCCACCGACTCGGCGTACACGTCGTCCAACAACTCCTTTTGCAGCTCCTCCAGCCATGTCCACAGCTATGAGCAAAACACACATGCGGTAATCACTTTTTTACTTAGCTTAGAAAGCTAAGGTAACTCCTACAATAATAATAGATATATTATTATTTATGTTGCATATAAAGATTGCATATTTTGCTAAATGTACACATTCACCTTGTGTAATTACGTTTTTTCCTTTCTGATCTGATATTGAATGCTCAGCCCGTTCTCATCCCAAGGCGTCATATACTGACGCTTTTGACATTTCGTCTACATCGAACGCACATGGCACCCTTTAGCGTCAAAATGAGACGCAGATAGAAATGGGCCAGAAGGCGCCTCCTAGCGGTCTAACCCTAACCCTACACCAGACCTAAACCTACCCATAACCGAACAAAGCTATCTGCGTCTCATATTGACGCTAAAGGGTGCCATGTGCGTTCGATGTAGACGAAATGTCAAAAGCGTCAGTATATGACGCCTTAGGATGAGAATGCGTTGGAATGTTAAAGGGTAACTCTTGCCAAAATGCAACCTAGGGTCTTTTTGTTAATCTACCCGGGGCGAACTTTCGTTTAAAAGCGTAATTAGGATGGAAATGCCACTTTTAAGTTTGATCGTATTTTCATTTTCGGTCAAATTACCTTTTGAATGGGAGTGAATGGGGCACTTCTATGATAGCATCAAAAATCGCTATTTTTAAAACACTAAGAAGGCTCGACACAACATGAAACTTTGCTTGAAGTTTCACCAGGGGCTCTACACATGAACTCCAGCATTGAGAACATTGTTTATGTACACAGAGTTTACTAAAAAGAACGATTTTGAACAACTCACTGTGTTTCCGTCCGCCGGCATTTTGACAGTCAAAAATAGTCGATCTCCGAATGCGAATGAACTGACTCTGAATTTTAGTATTGCTTCTTATATGAGCATCCTGTTTCAAACACAAGGTCAATTGATTTTCACTAACGACAAAACAACAAATTATCCGTGAATTTATATGGAACTAAGCTTTAGGAGCTTTCCATCTTTAAGCCTGGAACACACCAAGCCGACGGTCGGCCGTCGGGCAGTTTCCATGCGTCGGCCGACTAAATCTTCTCAGTGTGTTCCGCACCGTCGGCTGAAATTGGTCCTCGTCGGCTTTGTAACGGCCGATTCAACATGTTGAATCGGCGTCGGGCCGTCGGTGAAAGAGGGAACTCTGATTGGCTGGTGAACGAGTCAGTGCACGAGAATAATAGCAAAACAGCGAGCAAAGTCAAAACGGTACAGATAGAAGGCTGTTCTAATGATATGTCATCTTACCTGAGTGTTCCTTGGCGCATATTTCAATACTAACACGAGAGGAGTGGAATAAAGAAAGTGTTTAGCAGGATTGATATTCAAAACGGTAAGCACGCAGTGTTACACACTGTGTGTGTATCTGCAGCTGGCAGCGTCGGTTTCCCTTTTTGAATGACGAATATAGACGAATATATCTGCAGAAATAGACAGTTGTCTCATTTACATGCAGGCGCAGAACGCACTTTCTAGCTAACAGTCGGCTGCAGTTCTCTCGGTGTGTGTTCAAGTGCAGCTTTTAACCCCGACGCGAGGCGACAACACAGTCGGCTTTCATCAGCGCTAGTTCGTCGGCGTCGGCTTGGTGTGTTACTCTCCTCCCTGTTACACTGCATTCGGATATCGACTATTTTTGACAGTTTATTACAAAGTCTTGATTTTGTTTTTGGGGTCTACTAAAATAGGTTTTCATGCTTGAATGTTTCAAAAAAACATTGTTTTTCACATATTCTCCATTGTTGCAGCTCCTCTCTTCCCAGTCTGTCAGTAACACTCTGTTTAGTTCCTGTCTCTATGAAGCCCCTCCTTCTGAAAAGCACAGTGTGCTCTGATTGGTCGGCTGGATCAGTGTGTTGCGATTGTGACCTCTTCGAATGTGTATGGGAAATGTCCCGCCCCTTACCATAACCGCCAGTTTTAACACACTACTTACTAAATCAACCAGGCCTCGTCCCTTATTTTGTGAATGCCTTGGGTGGGAATTATTTAAATGAGGGATATTGTGATGCGTTCGTGGAGGGGTTTCAGGGAGTTCAGAAACTGACAGAGTTTCATTTGGAGTGACTTTGTGCTTTCTAACTTTGCAGACATTTTTAATGCTCAAACAGCAACATTACACACTAAAGAAAGCTGAAAATGTATTTATAAAAAGCATAAAAGGTCCTATTTAATGTATCAGGTTCTTGTGCAAATATGTAAAACTACTACATGCTTTCAGACTCTATTGAAATTAGCATAGCATATTAAATATGCAACAGTCATGGCACAAACACAAAAAATAACAAATAAGCACGCTAAATATATAAATATCTACATCCTTTTACTACACACACAAAAAAAAATCCTAGGAGTCGCAAAAAACCTGCACATTATGCATAAAAATGGGAACATTGTTTGAAACAGGCGATCTGAGGCCTGAGGAGACCTGAGCAGTTCTGAAGTTTATTGTTGACGGCGATTCATTTGTTATCAAAGCTTGTTTGATGGCTGAGGTGATTTTTTCTGTGAGAGGGTTTTAGCACGCTGACAGTTTAGCATATGCTGAAGCTGTCCCCAAGAGGTTGTCTTTAATTCAACCTCTATAAAGCACCACTGCAAAAAAATAAATAAAAACCCGGTTTCACAGACGAAGGCTTAAGCCTAGTCCCAGACTAAAATGCATGTTTGAGATGTTTAAACTGAAATCAAAGTATGTCAGTGCCATTTATTTTAGGAAGCACACCAGTAAAGTTTTTTTTCTAAGCCATGTTTATAAAAGCTACTTAAATGCCCTAATTGAACTAAGGCCTAATCCTGGCTTAATCTAAGCCCTGTCTGTGAAACAGGGCCAAAAACATCCTATTTTTTCTTTCAGACTAAACTACTCAACCATCCTGTCCATCCCTAGTTCTTACCTCCTTCACATGGGTGTGGAAAGCCACTGACATGTCCAGCAAGACCTTTCGCTGCTCCACACGCCTTACAAAGTCCTGGATCCGGTCCTCCAGCTGATGGGCGGCCTGATAGATCTCCTCCGGGTCGCACTCGCCCGTCTGGGCCAACTGCTCCGCAGCTTCAAGCAGCTTATCAGCATTAGTGTATGTATTCTGGTAAAGAGAAGACGCAAATGGACTATGATGATGCTCATGTCAACCGTTAAGAATATTTCACTTCAAATGCATTTCGGCACTGACTAATGCAAACAATATATAGTTGCTGAAATAGTTGCAAAGTTTCTTCTAGTCAGTATAATGTCTGTTGGGGAGCATCAAAATAAAGTGTCCGCAGATATTAAGCAGACAGTCTACTAATACTCTAATGACTGCTAGTGGACATGTAGTTGCAAAGTTACTTATAGTTAGTAGAATGTCTAAAGTGGACCAGTTTAACCAAAACCGTGACATAGTCCTGAAAACACGATAGTCAATTCAAGTCAATTAATTCGATTTGATCCAATTCAGATTCAATTCAGATTCAATTCAAACAATTCATTCGATTGAGTCGACTCAATATGATTAGTAGGGTCTGTCACAATGGTGACATGAAATCAAATCAAATAATTTACATAAGATTAAATATACCCATGGACCAGCAGACCAGTAAAAATGACTAGTCGTACAAGCCCTAACGCGTGTTATATTGTATTCAGCGACTTCTTATCAGCTGTGTTAATTTATGCATGGAAGAATCCAGGGAAGCCAGCTCAAATAAAACCTGAGGGGAAGAGGAGATTTCATAATGGGATTGAATGGCAAACCTGAGCAACTTCCTCAAAGTCTTCATGGCGTTTCTGCAGGGCTCGGGCGCGATGCAGAGACTTCCCCACCCCCGTGTGTTTGCTGAGAAACGCCTCACCGTGGTTCTCAATCCAGTCAAGAACCTACTCACACAGAGACAAAAATTCAAATTAATTTGTGAGACAGCGGCAAAGCTTTCGGCAGTCCTTCTTTAGGTGAGAATGTGTCCTGTCAGAAAGGTTTTATGTTAATGGCAGTCAAATCAAGATAGCATGACAGGTGAGACTACAGGGTCCAAGACATTATGCATAAAGGTGTCGTTCACAGCCTAGCTCTCCCTCTCTGCCTCTCATCGCATCCCCGGCACCTGAATAGTGGTTTCCATGGCAACACTTTCCCTCAGCCACAGAATTAGCCGTTCTGCATTCTCTCGGTCGAACACCTCTCTGCAGAAAACCACAATCTCTGCACCAATAAACCGGCCCTGAACCTATGAAAACAATGTACAATAGAAAGAAACGCAAAGTGCTACGAGTCGGCAGTGGCTTATCCTTGACTTTAAATTGCATGTGTCTATTTCTGTTTGCGTGTAAAACAATTATAATCCCAGAGAACTTCAGCCCAAGATGCTGCAGTGGTGTTTTCTCTCCTGTATTAAAGAGGCAGTGGTAACAGTAATTGCATGCTAAACTAAAGCCTGCCCAGAAGTAGGAATTTTGGGAATTTGGGAATCTCAAAAAATACAAAAAAATAAAAAAGTCTGCTGGTAAGATGTTTTGCCGACACACTGCCGCACACTGAGGGATGCCAAAAGCACTGGTCGCAAGTACATACTGGAATACAAAAAAAAAACTATATCAGTCTTTCTTTCCTATCAGTAGAACCAAGTACAGACTCAATTTGGAGGATGCAACTACTTTCAAGAACCTCATGGTCAAAATGGCTTTAATGTAAACAGAGGGGACAAAAAGTGTCAAACTGTGTGGTGTATAATGTGATTAATATTGATCAGAAACAGAAATATTAACATGATATACAAAATATTAAAACACTATTTTTTTATTAAATCACATTTTTTTCTTTTATTATTTGAGATTTGAATTGTTCAAAATGATGGAATATTACATAGAAAATCTTTAATATTATTTAAAAACATTTTATTACATTTATTTTGTTAATAATTATATTACATTTATCCCTCTTTGTGTGTGTGTGTGAAAATTAGCCAAAAATGGTTCTGTGGAGATAGGATTGTTCACTGTGTAGGTATTACCAAAATTGTAATAAATAAAGACATTGACAAAAATATTATTATACATTATTATATAAACATTTTATGTTCATTACTAATGTTTAAATAACATTAAAAAAAATGTGTGTGATATTGTTCAATATGATATTGGTTTTTGTAATGATATCAAATTTTTTTGTGTTAGTGACATGACAGCTTATGGAGTCCTTTCAGTTATTCATACGTCCTTTTTTTGTATCTCCCTCATATCCTTCCATCGCACTGTATCATCTCTATGCTTTTTGATTCGTTCCCTCAAGGGTATTATGAAATGCCACGTGCAGTTCTCTGTAGCACACTTGAACTCATGTGGATCTTGTGGGTTATTTTAAGGTGAATGAGTGTGTGTGTGTGTGTGTGTGTGTGTGTGTGTGTGTGTGTGTGTGTGTGTGTGTGTGTGTGTGTGTGTGTGTGTGTGTGTGTGTGTGTGTGTGTGTGTGTTTTACCTGCTGAACGTCCTGCTGGAATACACACAGCTGCAGACGTTGGTGCAGCCGGACCTTACGGTGTTGCCAGATGTTCTCCAGCTGTCTCTGGTGATGCAGAACCTCATGGATGATGTCCAAAACATGGTGAACCGCCTTGGAGTAATTGGCGGACGCCGTCAGCGAATCAGCACTGCCGGGGGTCAAAGGGCGCTGAAGTTTGTCCAATAAGGCTTTTCCATCTTGACTCACCTAGCAGAGGGCGGGACAATGATGAGAAAACAATTGTACAAACCTATTATACTAAAATGAAGTTGTATTGTTACATGCAAAGTAACTCTTAATAGCACTGAGCTTTTTATAATAAATATAATTAGCTAAAATTGCCACTTCAGACATGCCTGTAATTGCTATAATGTGCTAGTACATTACTTTGGGATCAGTTCCCTTAAACGGCTTTTCAAGTGCCTTGCAATTTAGTGATTTGGAGACGCACGGCTCTGTACCTCGGAGTAGGCAGCGGTGATGTGTTCGTACAGGCCTTGGTGATGGTGGATGGCGTCCTCCAGGTCCTGTAGCTCAGAGGGCAGGTCCACTTCCCCACACGCTTTACACCATGAGTCCACGTTACTCATGTACTGCAGAAAGACACACATTTACGACAGAAATTTTTTATAATTACATACAATATGAAGCACACTTTAACATAAAAGCAACTTCTAAATTGAACATATATTCTTTTATGTTATGTCAATATAGACCTCTGACATCAAAAGAACGAGAGTGAATTAAATAATAATAAGGGCAAATGCAGGACATGATGAGAGACATGCTTTATATGCTGCACTCTGAATATCAATCCAAATCAAATCGTCTTTCATCTCATCCCACTCTTTCTCAGAGATGAAGAGAGACTGAGAGTCTGGTTCCTCAACTCAAACAGAATCACATGCATGAGGACGGCCCAAACCAGGCTGCCTCCAGATCGGCAGTTGTGCTGATGCTCAAAGGAATAAAAACGTCTGGGAAAAAGATTGTTGTTTATACAGCATCTCTATAAAACCTCTCAAATATCATGCTTTTCCCACATTTTTACAAGCATGTTTGTTTTTTCTCGCATTCCGAAAGATAAAAGTGAATGTTTACAACGCAAATAAAGGGATAATAAATGCTGATTAAAAACAAACTTTCATTATATTTCATTCCAAATAAAAAGTTAATGCTCAGTATAATTATATTTTACTCAATGTGTGTATTCTACATATTTGTATGCTTATTAGAGAGTTGTGCTGTTAGCTGAGCAACATCCTAACTTCAAACTCTATAATGCCCTTTTAAAATCTTGGTTTTGTTTTTAGGCTGTACTAGAATAGGTTAGAAAAAAACACCTTATTTTTCACAAATTTAACATATTTGTCTGTCAGTAACACTCTGTTTAGTTCCTGTCTCTATGAAGCCCCTCCTTCTGAAAAGCACAATGTGCTCTGATTGGTCGGCTGGATCAGAGTGTTGTGATTGGTCGGCTGGATCAGAGTGCTGTGATTGGTCGGCTGGATCAGAGTGTTGTGATTGGTCAACCGCTTCGAGCATGTTTGGGAAATGTCCCGCCCGCTTACCATAACTGCAAGTTTCAACACACTACTAACTAACTCAACCAGGCCCCGTCACTTTATTCTGTGTACGCCTTGAGAGGGCATTATCTAAATGAGGAATATTGTGACGTGTTCGTTCCCGGAAGAAAACTTTGCAGACCTTTTTCATGCTCAAACAGCAACATTACACACTAAAGAAATGTAAAAATGTTTGTTTTGTTATTCTAAATGAATCAAAGCCAAAGTCTGATTATCATTCATTTTTAACAGCACGTGAAGTCCATTCCTCTTTTCTAATTATGAAAAATCACATCTTCTACAGTCAAACCAACACACAACTCGTACACACACACTGATCTCTCCGCCGAGCTCTCACTGGTTTCAGTGATCATTACACGATGTATCAGTATTCACTCTGACCTGGTCACATTTCTGGTGGAAAGTAGCAGACATCTCCAGCAGAGCGCTCCTCTCGTCCAGCGCAGCAGCGAAGGCCTTCCACTCCTGCTCCAGCTGACCTGAGATCTGTTTGATCTGCTGGGACGCGTAGTGGCCCGCCTCCAGCAGACGGTTCCCCACCGACATGATGCGGTTTATGTTAACGTAAACATTCTGCGGGACACAAACATTTTTTACTATCATCATATTAAAATGATTTCTGAAGGATCATGTGACACTAAAGACTGGAGTAAAGATGCTGAAAATTCAGCTTTGCCGTCACAGGAAAAAATGACATTATAAATATATTAAAATAGTAAATTGTAATAATATTTCACAATATTACTGTTTTTCTGATCAAATAAATGCAGCCTCTGAGAGCATAAGAGACTTCTTTCAAAAACATTTGTAATTAGGGATAACAAAATAACATTATTCACACTGTTATTGATGGCTTATAACACAATCATTAAACTTTTACATCAACATTTGAAGACTTACCACAGCTCAATATGCCTACATCCTCTTTCTGCCTCTTTAAACAGGAAGTGATCAATACTTCTCCCTACAGTAATGGGGATTTTTAAAGGACGCCCCTAACAGGGCCCGCAGCTGGTGGGCGAACACCCAAACAGGAAGCACTTAGGTGGATCACGGTCTAAGCTTCATCTCTGATTATATGATGAGTCACCATCACTCAATAAAGAATCGGCTCTTACATTGTCAAACGCAAGCCATTACGCAGCTTAAATGTAAGAAAAATACTAGTTTAGTCGGTGAGCGAAAGAAATGGCAGTGTGTGCGTAAGGGTTTCCGCTGCGGGAACATTACGGGATACAGGATGAAGGTAGTGACACAGTAGCTGCGTTTACATGGACCCTAATAATCTGTTTGTAATCGGACTAGCAGAAGAAAATAAAAAAAAATGTAACCAACTGGAAGGAATTGGCCAAATCCGATGGACATTTCCGTTCAATTGGACATGTAAACACTTGATTGGATTGAAAACCGAAACTGGAAATTCTGTGCATGTGCAGTGATGTATAAAATTGGCGTATGATGCAAGGAACGAGTTGTGGTTGATTATAGTGTAATAAATGACTGACGTGTCAATCTAAAATTCTCATTCCACTCATGTTTTCCCAGAAGTCCTTGCTTTGGACTCTCATCCACAGACGCCTTGTTTTGGGTGCCGGGAAAGGGCGTTTTTTTTACGGCTTGATAAATAGAAGCTGCACGGCACAAAGCTTCACGTGCTCGTCATCTCCTAATCAGGACCCAAAATAGATAAATATTAAGCCTGCTTTTTAAAACCTGCAACAACAGGGGAAGTGTCGTGGAGTGTGTGCATGTCAAAAGATCAATCTTCTCACCATGCAGTTCATGGCAAAGTGGTTGTGCTGGGTCTGCAGCTCCATGGCGTGGGGGTGGTTGTTGCCGATCTCAGTGTATCCAGCCAGAAACAGCCCTTTGTTGTGCATGATCCAGTCAAACATCTGCAGAGATACAGCAATCACACACGTCAGGCACACATTTGACTAGAAGCAGGTTTAGTGTATGAGTGTGTTTGTAATGTAAGAAATCCCATCGGGGCGCACATATGAACACGTGTATCGTTGTGTTCATACAGCTGAAATGGATAAAAATAGAAAATCATAAAAATGACCCATTTCTCAGGAGCAAAGAATAGCTGCTGGTTTCCTAGCAACATGCAAATTGTCCACCCACTACGAGAAACATTGATACGAATTAGTGAGAACTTCTGTAAATATGTGCACAGATCCAGATAGAATTAAAACACAGGGTTTGCCCCACCTAGGGGGCCTTGGCAAACATTCAATGGAAAGCAGGAAGATTTAAAAGTATTTAAATGAATACATTGCTATTAATATATAAAAATAATCTAGCTATAATCTCAGTTGAAATTATTAAAATGCTTTTAAAAAAAAACCATAAAATAAAATTATGTAAAAAAACAACAAGAAAAAGCAGAATTACAGCAGAAATCCAGAAACGGAAGTGTGTGCATAAGGGTTTCCGCTTAGCCTAGCCTATATGGCGTGGGCCTTTGAATATTGTGTTATTCAACGGGAGGCCGAGAGTCAAAAAGGTTGAGAACCACTGATTTAGAGGATATTCCATCACCGGTTAGCTGAATGACAACATTTGTGTTATAATACCAATTAAGAAAATATTTTTCACTTGACCCAACCCTAAAATGAAATCAAATAAAATGACCAATAAATAAATAAATATTAGATTTTCTTTTTAAATATATAAATTAATAATAATAAACAAAATATTACATGTACAATTTTAAATCTATAATAAATGTAAAATATTGTATAAAATAAATTATTATTATAATAAAAAACAAAATGTTATTTGTCAAAGATGTAATTCCTGTGTTTGGATTTGCCTCTGTATTAAAGGCTTTTCTCTTGTATTTATGCATGTATCATGTGAAAGTTACACAAGCTAGAAACAAAGTGATGCTATCACGCTAATATAATGTATAATTTTTTAGAAAAAAGCTGTTTTCTGAGGGATGAGTGAAAAACATCTCTCACGGTAATCATAATGGCATAAATACTGTAAAATATGCAAGTAATACAATGTAGCCAATAGGGCTGGGTATTGACACAAATTTCACAATTCGATTCGATTTCGATTCACAAGCGTGCAATTCGATTCGATTACGATTCAATATTGATTATTTTGGAAATCAGGTACAGTACATTGCAAATTTTCTCCAGGAAAACAGATCTCTTAACTATTATTGTAAACTATGGGAGACAGTTGTAGCCTATTGGCTTCATTAGCCTACTATAATATTGAAGGTAAAAATGAACTGATTTGTATACAAACACTAAATACACTTATTTATTTTTATAAAAATAAAGTTATTTGAAATTATATAAAAATTTAAATGGTGGCTGTCATAAAAAAACTTTCCAGATTTATTCAAACATGCATCAAATATTGAAGAACATTACAACTTATAATGAATATGTAATATGGTGCATATATTTCACAAAATGCTCCTCTCTAGAGTTAATTTTTCTAGCTGACTAACGAGTTTATGGTCACTGGATATGTTTTTTCTGAGGTAAATGTGACGTTCATTGCGATCATTGCGATTTATTGGATGGGATGCATTGCGCGCAACAACGTTCCATTTCATTCATCAACTGAAAACAGGATGACTAATCGATTCTTGGGATTTAAAAATCGATATCGTTTCATAAAAATGAGAATCGATTAAAATCGAGAAATCGATATTTTTTTACCCAGCCCTAGTAGCACACAAGGCTGTAATGTTCATGTTTCTTGGGCGTGCATGTGCGGATCTCACCTTCTCGGCATCCTGCTCGAACAGCCTGAGCTGGAAGCACTGGTCCAGCTGCAGCTTGCGCACGTGCCAGGCCTGGTGCAGGTTCTGCCGGGTGCTGTGCAGTTTCTCGAGCAGGGCTGAGATGCGTGGCAGCAGGCCCTGGGTGTCAGCGTTGGGCTGCCCTTGCCCTTCCCTCTGCCCGGGTGGCACAGGCACAGTTCGGTTAGCGTAGCTCTCGCTGCTTTGAATCCTCTGCAGGAGCCTCTGGCCCTCGCTGTCCACCTCCTCCATGGGAGCCTTCATCACCCTCTTCTTCAGGGCCGCGTGCTCCTCGATCATGCGCCGGGCTCCCTCCAGGTCCTGCGGGAAGTCTTTGCGCGTGACCGTCTCTTGCATCTCCTCCAGGCGGGCGAGCAGGTGCCGAGCGTTGCCTGTGAAGTCTTCGAAGGCCACGCGGATCTCGATCCACTCTTCATGGTTGTAGTCCAGGCTGCCCTCGAAGTCGGGCGTCAACTGGGACGGGTCCACCACCTTAGATAAGCCCTCCAGGGAAACCATTGTGGTCTGAAGGTGGGCGTGATGGGAGGAATGAAAAGAACAGAAAATGAAAGTGAATCAATAAGCACAACACCACGACGCACAATCTGACTTCCTAATGTCCTAAATCTTATGTGAATGATGCAGCCGTTCCAGGCTCTGTTAATGACCAGCAAGGTGGAACAGCTATATTTAACCGGGGGCATAAATCTAATTTCATACAGTCACTCCGGGACCGCCTGAGGTCCAAACTACCTAGAGACAGACAGACTCCCAGCATGAAGCCTGAGGGCGTCAGAAAAAGCGATATCAACAACACCACCAGCACTGAAGTAATACAAACCAGCAGCTCTGACCAACTGAAGAGCCTCGGGTAATATGCAGATCTGTGTACAAATGTATATGCATGCCATGTATATTTGCAAAATCTTTAAAATAATAAACGTTTGGCTTACACTATGCTCAGAGCACGCGTCAGGTGTCTAGCGGCAAATCTACATGGAACTTGAAACCGTGGCAAAACTCAAACACATCCCATCACAACATTAATGATGTTTAATATTATAATTAATTTTTTTGACCAATGAGATTTCGCAGTGGGTGGGGCTACCCAGCATAAACACCCATTCACACCAAGAACTATAACACCAATTATATTAGTAAAAATCATTCTCAAAGTGAATCTATTGATACGGTTCCTCTGTAACAATCTATAAAATGTCCTTGAAGCAGCCTGTTTGTTAAATTCCTCAACATTTGCATAATATTTGATAAAATATGACTGCCCCGTTTACTTTTTTAAACATATTTACACAATTAATTATACATTTTAGTACCTTAATTGTTTACATGATAAATTTGTTCTGTTTCCAAATATTTACAGAGTAAAAAAAAAAAAAAAAAAAAATGGTGCTGTCTCTTTAAGAATAGCGGCGGTTCATCACGAGTCTCACTGTTGAGCGCATGTAAATAATGGTTTCTTTGGTACATCAATTTGTGTGAATATTAGTGAATTGTTTTTGATTCACAGTTGAGAACTGACAATAAAGAACAAAATATACCGTGTATTAAAAAAGACATTTTCAATGAAGACTTTATTAAAAAGACGTGGATTTTATCATTAGACACAAATTAACCAAACCGAACAAACTGTGATTGACACAGAAAAGGTATAATTTGTGCAGAAATAGGCTTGAGAAAGAGACTTGATGTGTTAAGTATTATGTCATTGTGGCATTTAATATTAATTAGATAATTCTCATTTTAGGTATATATATATATATATATATATTTCTATTTAGCTTTATTTCAGTTTTAGTCATTTTACAACTTATTTTATTTCAGCTTTTTGCCAATTAATGAAAAAAAAAGAAGTTGATTTAGTGAACACGGACGTGAGTGCAATTGTGCATCCGTTCACCAAGTAACACAATTAAGACAGACTCAACTCAAAAAAACGTCCACTCTTCCATTCATTCATTTCTGATCATATTAGTCTGCTAAGAGGACAAAAACATAGTGTGTTATTCTTTCTACAGATGAATAGATGGGAGAACAGAAAAATGAAATCAAATGTGCTCGAGTAGGCTTCATCAAAGCCGTGAAAGAGGAGAGAGCGGAGGTGTGTGTCTCTTTTGTGAATTCAAGGTAAATGGAGTCTAAACCTATTCATCAATTCA
Organism: Rutilus rutilus; assembly: GCF_951802725.1. Taxonomy (NCBI): domain Eukaryota; kingdom Metazoa; phylum Chordata; class Actinopteri; order Cypriniformes; family Leuciscidae; genus Rutilus; species Rutilus rutilus. The sequence goes on along the minus strand of NC_140216.1, from coordinate 4,270,506 downwards.
AGTCCTGCCGTCACACAGGCATCGGCAGCCTTTCACACACACACACACACACACATCAACACGAGCACGCTGCCCATTAGTCCATTAACCACAATGAGAATAATGCAAGTTATGGAGTGCATTTGCTTTTTTTTTTGCCTTCTGCTCATATTTTGTTGTTGGGTAATTGTGAGAAATGTGGTATGTCATGAGCAGTGGGCGAGATGAGAGCTTGCAGCCGTTCCTATGACAAATTCCTTGACCCTGCCCACCAGAAACATTTCATCATGTGTTGTGCTCAACACTTGTCTGGACTTACATGGACCACCAGATGGCAGGGAGTGCTTCTGATCCTCCCAATCAAATTCATGCACAAATTCTCAGTGTTAAGAAAAGTGGTCGAAATAGGGCATTTTATCTGCGAGTGACACCAGCATGTTGGCCTGTGATTGGCAGAAGCATTGGAATATCTCACCTCCATTTAGCATGTGTAAATCAATGTTATTTTAGTATTATTTATATTTATTAATATTTTAAAAGAGCTTTTTCAGATTTCCCATTTTCAGATTTCATATTAAAGTTTCAGTAATTGTCATTTTTATTAGTTTTAGTTCTTTTTTAATTTTATTTATATTTCTATTTAACTTTTTATTTTTATTTGAATTTTTTTATATCCGTTTCAGTAATTTTAGTAATTCAACTCATTAGTAATTCATCTTATTTTATGATTAGTCTGTTAATCAAATTATTATTTTTACGATTAGTCAGTTAATCTCATTTATTTTTTACGATTAGTCAGTTAATCTAACGATTACTTTTACGATTAGTCAGTTTATCTAACGATTACTTTTATGATTAGTTGGTTAATGTATCGATTACTTTTACTGTTAGTCAGATAATCTAATCTATCAATTATTTTTTAGGATTTATCTATTTATTATTTTCAGATCAGTCAATTAATTCTTTTTAAATTTAATTTTTTTATTTCAGTATCAATACATTTAGAAATTCAACTTATTAGTACTTCATCTTATTTTATGATTAGTCGGTTAATCTATCGATTACTTTTACTGTTAGTCAGTTAATCAATTATTTTTATGATTTATCCATTTATTATTTTCAGATCAGTCAATTAATCCTTTAGTCAACCTAACAATAAATAAATAATAGTAACTTCTGCCATTAATCTTTGAACGTTTTCGTTCGATACGTTTACGCTTTACAAACAAAAAAATCCCAACATAAAAAGAAATAAAGGCATCGAGAATTAAAAGGCATCTATCAGTAATACAAATGTGATTTGACAGCATTTGCTTGCAGGTTTAAGTCTTGAAATATTTTGTTCATTCGGCAGATTACAGTACATATTTGTATGACTGAAGCAATTGCCAGCGCATAATTAAACAAATAGTCCAATCAAGGAGTGAGTTCATCCATCATTTTAAACCAACAACGACTTTAAAAGCTTTGTAACCGAGTGCAGAGAGTACGTTACGATTCATTTTCAAAGAGAGTTAGCAAATTTATCTAACTAGCCAACAACTCGTCAAAGCTGAAAAGTTTAACCCAACGCAAATGAGCAGCAAAGTGAAGCGACGACTACCAAGAGAAGTGAAGATAGCGGAGCTTGTTCAGGTTACATACAAATGCCTTTCCCAGCAGAATGTTCAGTATTTAGCAGAAACCTGAATTGTCCGATTTATTTTTGCCAGCAAAAGATCCCACTTGTGATCATATTTTCAAAAGCAAAGCTACGACCTTTGAGCAGCATATTAATATCAATAGGTCATCCAGCAATAGGAATGGCTTTTGTCAACAAATAGTAAAGCGAGTGTCCCACTGTCTCTATACTGGACACGAGCGGTGCGATGCGATGTTGTCTACACTGGATACCCGACAGTAAACCAATGCCTCTTTCTATCTATGATGTACTTCTTCAAGCACTAGCGATACTTCTCATAGGACGGACAAATGGATTTGCAGCGGTCGCTTTGTCCAATGTAGACACGGTGTCAGTGTGAAAAGGCCTTTATGAATTCATATCATGTCAAAATGATTCTAATTACTTGCACTGGAAAGCCCTGACTTCTCCCATTAGACCATTGCGGCATCATGTAAAAACAGCCTAAATGTTAAAAACAGCCTAAATGTTAGTGGCTTCAATTGGTAAAGGTGATTATCTGACGACAGATATATCTCTGTTTGATAGACCATTACATCCACTGTTACCAGGTGACCCTTAATCTTTCTTCAATATTTCACATGAGAAAACAGAGCAGAACTGACGTAGTGAAGAATGAACTGTCATTCACATCACAGCCGCAAATTGATCTTAATGGTGTTATGAACGTTGCCATAGCAACAAACATTTTCTCCGAGTCCAAGGACGTGACGCTCAAGTTAGAATGGTTTTTTTTTTTTTTTTTTTTTTTTACGATAATTCGGCATGACATGTAACTGCCAGTGATGATGTCACGGCAACATACTAGTCTTGATTACGATTGGTCTTTATCAAATAATAGCGTAAAAATGTTTTATTCATGGAGGTTCGAGATACTTATTATCATTTGATCTAAAACATTATTCTCTTGCACTGCAGCTGTGACATGAGCCATCATTTCTTTCCACATGTGCTGTTAAACAATGCACACACACACACACACACACGCACAAAAACAAACGCTTCTCCTCCAACAAAAACAAACACCAATGCGCTCAAATAAAAACCCGCCTGAAAAAACCCACTCTGACGGCTCTGTGAACCAAAAAGTTGCACCAACATCTTGCAATCTAGACTCAATACATAACAAATGCAGAAAAACATGCCAAAAAAGCATTTCTGCTGCAGCCACATTTACATTCACCCAGTCAACACACACACACACACAGAGAGAGAACATCAACACCCACACACTCCCACATCCACCTTCACACGCTCACACCAACACAGATCGGATGTCACAGACAAACCCGCAGATTATTAATTGATAAGATGAAATGAAATGCAGCGGCGAGGCCGTTTCACCTGATATTTCAGCAGATAATCTGCTATATTTGTATTCTGCAAACACTGAAATGCCTTTAATCCGTTCAAAAACACTAATAAACACCAGTCGGATTAACAGAACAACACTAATTTTAGTATATTAAAGCATGCAATAATAAAAACATGCAAAGAAAGTGTGAATGTGCAGAGATTGACAGTGAGCTCTGACGGCGTCCAGCTACGCCTCTGATCACGTCAGACGGTCCCGTACCTCAAACTCAAACTTGGAGCTGCCGAAGTTGGTCCTCTGTTTCTGCCAGAAGTTGTCTGGTTTGATGATGAGGGCGATGTGGATGCAGCAGGGAAACGATTCCTGCAGGATCTTCAGGAGAGGCTTGATGGAATCCCACTTGGAGCCACGCATGTCCACGATGACCGTGAAGCCATGTTTGCACACGTCCTCGCTGGAGAAAGAGAGAGAGAGAACAAAATATGAGCTTTAATCCTCTCTGCATTACATAATCTATGGTACATCCTCCTCGCTAAGAAACGAACACAACCGCTGCACGAATAAAACTGCAGGAACTAAAAATAAAAGTGATTTCCCTTGACAAATCAATGCACATTCAACAGAACGGACAGACTGGGAGGGGAGGGAGGGACGAATCGCAGAGCTTACCCATGAAACACAGCAGCAAAATATCTATCAAATGAGCAGGAGACATGCTGATGGAAGGCCTTTGGTATCCAATCTTAAGAGCTGTGTGAGACAATCCGTTCCTCTGAAACGCCTCAGTCAAACATCTGCCTGTCAGATTGCACCTGTGAAAGTGTCTAATCGAGGAGCTGTGGACGAACACACCGCCTTGTGCGACTGCGACACGGTTTTACACTCTCTCTCTCTCTTTCTCCCTCCCTCTCTTGCTCACTGGCTCGCTCGCCCTCCCATTTTTTCCCCGCACACTCGCATGCTCTCCATCTCTAAAGATGCGCGCCCCTCTCTCTCTCTTTATCATGATTACATCTCTACCCATCTTTGTGCGCTTCTCTTTTTTTATCTCTAGGGGATTTGCTTTGTAACTGTGGAGACCTCTCTCTCTCTCTCTCTGGTGTGAGTGTGTGGGTGCAGGGGACAGAGTTTGTGTGTGAGGATGATGAGGAGGAGGAAGAGCCGTTGGCAGTGGCTGAACTGCGGAAGGTTCTTGATCGAGCCCACGCTGCCTTTCCCACCAACCACTCTTTCCATCGCGCCCCCTCTTGCGTTTCTCTCATATCTAAATCTCTCTGTTTTCTATTCCCCTCCCTCCTGTTAAAAGTACCGAGCGACTCAATTCATTGCAGTATTACTCGCCGAGGAACATGTTATATTAAAGATGTGATGATAAACCACATCTCTAAAACACATTCTGAAGGGGTAAAACAGAAGCAAAAGCGCTATATGGGTGTAACAACTTTATTGAATCGGTCTGTTATTAATAACACAGGGCGGGTTGTGCCTTTTTTGTTTGTTTTTTGCTAAATAGTTATGAAAAGAAGTCATTTTCACCGCATCTTAAAGGGATAGTTCACCCAGAAATTAAAATTCTGTCATCATTTACTCACCCTCAAGTTGTTCCAAACCTGTATAGTGATGACAGAATTGTAATTTTTGGGTGAACTATCCCTTTAAATAATTTCACCATTCATTTTGTGGTGGAAATGACATTTCGAACATGTTTGGAACACAATTCTACGGCTAATTTGATAGCTAGGATTTTATGCATTTTAGACGCACAATTAAATCATATTTTCACAACTTAGCATAATTTGATTTTCAGCTTAAAAATGCACATTATGCAAAAATGCAAAGAAAAAACAATTAAGTGATCTCATGCATGCTATCCACTGCAGTGTGGTTATGCTTAACTATTAAAACTTTTAAATAATTGAAATAAAGTTGAAATAATAGGGGGGGGGGAAACATAGGAAAACGTAGGAAAATTAGAAATGTATTTTTCAGCATTTAACTGAAAAATAAAAAAAGTAAAGTAACATGATAAAAATGACAAAGGCACATAACAAAATTACTAAAACAAACTAAAATTTAAATGATCCACTGACACTAATATCTGCTTGTAACAAAACATTAAACTTTAACATGATACAATTTTATCAGGTGCAAAATTGTTGTTAGTAGTGGAAATGATCGCACAAATTTATAATAAAAAATTTTTCACACAATAATTATTTGAATGGTTTGAGTTGAACCTAGTATAAATAATTAGAAAAATAAATAATTATGATAAATAATTCAAAATAAATGTATTGCCCCAAAAATAATAAAACAAAAATTGGCATGTAAAAAGTATCAAAAATAAATTATGAAGGCATGTTAAAAAAAAACAAAAAAAATTCGGATATATAAAATCTGTTCTAATACAAATCAACCCCTTAGAAAGAAAACTGCCCGCAGCAGAAGAAACACTCCTGAATGTCACAGTGCGCTCTCTGTACCAAAGTACCAGAGTAACCGCCTCATGCTCAGACTAATGGATGCTAAAGGCACCGTAAACAAACATGTTTATAGAGCTCGGCTGCTCGGCAGAGCCGTTTAGAGGAATTGAACTGGAGGGCGGACTTGGCCTGCCTCATTCAATTTTTATAAGCACAACAAAAGATCACACAGCATCCCTAGTTCACAGGTCAATTACAGATCAATGCGCCTGACGATGAGGGAAAGAACACATCACAGCGGCGAGCAGCGGGACCGTTGGCACATTCACTGCACAATTCACCGCATCCAATCTAGTTGAACGGATAGTGACGGAACAGCAGTCAACAAATGCCCAGCAGGTGCATCCTGGGAATGTGTCAAGCGAGTGTGTCAATACCTAGGGATGCCGGCGAGGTAGGCGATGAGTCTGCGGAGATCTTCGTGTCGTATTCGGTCGTGGTTAGTTCGTGATGGGAATGTTAAAACGGGACCTCCGCGCTTGTCTCTGCCACCTGGAGAAAGAACAGAAGAGAGGAGAAAACACATTAAATCAGCTGATAGTAGAGTAAATAGGCTTTTACTTTGAAAATGCTTCTCCTATCCTATATTCTAGAGCTGTCCCCGAATAATCTAGCAAACGTTAGTCGACGACTAGAGGCTTAGGCCCAATCCCAATTCTATTTTATACCCCTTCGCCTACCCCTTACCCTTGCCCCTTGAAACAGTGTGGCAAATATTCCCCTAAGAAATGGGACACCACAACTACACCGTAACACGTCATTTATACGTCGTCGCTAGCGCCTACGTCACAGGAGATGCGCCAATGTTTGACAAAGATGCCGTTGTCAGCTGTAGTCATCTCAATTGCGTATTTTTTTTGCATCTTTCTTCTGAAGTTCGCAGAAAACAACGGAGATGACGATATCTTCGACACCGTATTTTTGGACTTGAGGAAACGTTGCTCGTTGTCAGCGCGAAAACGAATGAGCCTCCGGGTTTCCTCAGGTGTCCCTGTTTGATAAAGAACATACAAGACTGGTTGATCATGTTGCAAAAAGCACGAAACTGTTTGTTTATATCGTTTGTTTATATCGTGATCACATATAACCACAAGAAAACAATGCGTTCGTAGCAGACGTACGGTAAAAGATAAGCCAATTCCCTGCCGCAATTACATTCACTAGTTATCAGACATGAAAATATGTTGCGGGACTATCGTTGACAAACTTCGGCGATTTTTTTGCAAACGTTTCTTTGAAGAACATGACCGTAAATATGAACACAAGATTGAATATGACATAAATAAAATGATTATTGGCAGTCATGTTGCCTCTGTAGCCGGTGTATGCAGGTACATTTCTCATACCCCTTCGTTTGGTCGAAAACCAAAGTGTGGTCCCGAAAAATCTTCGTTTCAAGGGCTATCTGGCCCTTCCCCCTACCCCTACCCCTCCAACCAAAAGAGAATCGACACAACCCTACCCCTTCACGGGAACGTGTAAAACGGAGGGGTAAGGCCAAGGGGTGAATTGGGATTGAGCCTAAGTCGACCAAATGTTTATTAGCCGGTTGGTCGCAGGTCGTTAACACAGCTGGTCCATATATGGCTTATCATTTGAAACATGCAAGTACTAGCCTAATGTTAGCCACTTTACACAGGAGCTCACTGTACTATTAACCTAGATAGATGTTCATGCGGAGTGTGAAAGCGAAATCAGTACCACGCTTTAGTTTAACTTAACGTGCATTTCTCCACTATACCGCAGAGATGAGAGTCAGTGTCGTCAAGTTTCTTTGCAGCTAACACTCAGAAAATACTGGTTTATAAATAAGTTAAAATGTTCAGAGAGTCTCCTTTCTGTTTTATTCCAGCACATTCAAAATCAATGCTTTTGCCCGTGTGCTGCAGTTTTATGCACACCGTTTTTTTTATACCACCCCTATCATATACATGCGACTTGTCGGCTTATGGCTTAAATGAATTACTACCAGTCGATTAGATAAATCTTTGGTCGGGGGACAGCTCTACCATATTCCCAATCAAAACCTGAGCATCCAAATCAAACACCTATCATCATTACAGGGATACCTCACCGATTAGCATTAAGCTTTGTATCAGTAGAAACCTGGTAATGTTTTCGAGTGACCGTGCTTCCCTCCCTCATGTCCCCCTGAGACGAGAGATTTTTGTATTGTGTGTGTGGAAAAAACCTCAGATGACGCAAAAATCGTCATTTTGTGTCATGGGAGGCTTTTTTGTCCAGAGGCGAGAGACTACAGCCAGTAGGAGGAGCTCGTCCCGCATGTCTTCAACCCGCCCATAGGGGGATCTCACGATAAAACGCCGTCTTTTCAGTTTCGAGTCGACTAGTAGCCTAGTTGTATCATTTCTTCTGATACTGCCCTCTGTAACCGGTAGGCGTGACTTGGGAGTGGCCTCTAGGGGAGCGAAGCAAGTGCATTCTGGGAGTTGTTGTCTTTCATCCACATGAGACAAAAATAAATTTTCTGGCTTTTCTCAGTCTAGAAGGCACCAACTTCTAAAATAATTTCACATTTCTACTACATAAATGACCCAATTTAAATACACATTCATCTTTCCAGCGGTGAAATATCCCTTTAATATATGGGTAATACTAATACATTATTTGAATCAGCCTTTGTTATTATATATCTTCATTAGACTATAGTCAAAGAAGACACCTTGCCTTAGGAATCAACATATGGCACAAATAAAAACTAGTCTAAAAGGTCAGGAAGTGCAGTCCATTCAATATGCTGCAAACAGACTCTTTTTTCGTGCCAAATTAGTTATGCCGTCTATTCTGACTAAAGTCTATTGTCTGTAAAAGATAAAAAAGCATGAATGAAAAACAGTGAAGCTGTGAAGTGCAGCAGGAGAGTCTGACTCAAAACCTGCTTGTTGACAGTCTCGCTCCTGCAATGATCTCATTACCGTTACATCAAGTCAATGTTCTTCAGCGCAGTGTCTTCAGAGAACACTAAACGACAGCGTAGACCGTTTTTAGGAGTCACTGTGAGATAACTCAAGACGAGACTCTGTTAAATGATTTGTTATCCTTTTGTTAACTTACCAGCTCAGTAAATCTTTCTGAACGACTCGGCTCCCGTTCACTTTTTAGACACTTGTAACGAGTGTCTCTGAAATAACTTTTTTGAGCCTGGGAAAAATGTGTAGTTTGTAAGTGTGCTGAGGAAAAATGGAGTGTATAAATCTAAGTTTAAGTTCAGTAATATTTATTTATGTACAATAAATAAAGTACTCATTTTACCAACTCATCGTACTCATTTTATCCAAATGAGTCGAGCTCAGAAGAATGGGTCAGGATGGTCAAGTCATTCAACAACCAACTAGTTGATTAGTAAGGCTGACTAGTTTACCTAGAGTTGTTTTTCTAATTGTTGTTTTAGTTGAATTTGCATACATCTAAAAATGTACTCTTTTTAAAGGGACAGCTGACCTAATAAATCAATTCTGTCATCATTTAATAACCCTCAATTTTTTTCTCATGTGGAAAACGAGAAGATTTTGAAGAAATGCTTCAACTGTTTTCGACCATACAATCAAAGTCAGTGGGGCCTAAGGGTGCATTCACACTTGTAGTTCATACTCCTGGTTTGCTTAGCATTCACACTGTCATTTTTAACACCGAACCTAAAGATACAAAAGAAAAAGACGGCTTTTATGACATATTTTGCGACAGAATAGACACTGTGCTAAACGCGCTAGTCGTAAGTGTGTACATTAGGGGTAACGGTACATGTATTCATCCCGAACCGTCACGGGTTCAGTGCATACAGTCAGACGACGAATACAGTCAGTCACAGGCGATACACACTCCAATCCAGAAGGGGGCGCACGCAGTAATGCAACGCTGTTTGCTAACTCCCAAAACAGGACAAAGAGCAGAAGAAGAGACGATCTATGCACCAACCCAAAACAAGAGTTCAGATGGCACGCAAGAGCTTGCTAGTAGCCTATACGCTGAGTTTCGATTCATTTTTTTTTGTGACGCGTTACACAAACTTCACAGAAAGCAAACCAGGACGGCAGAAAACGGCACCCTCACTACTGCAGTCCAGTGATGAAATATGCGTGTCCTGGAAATGGGAAGCCTCAGGTGGTGCTTCACTCGCTCTCTCCTCGTGGAAAGGTGAAGTAGGATCAGATGTACATCGCTCTTTTTCTCCATCTCGCTCATCTTTCCGTCATTTCTTGAAAAAGCATAATATTAAACTTTGTGCATCCACCATGCAAGAGGACACGGTTCTGATGCCTTTACCGAACTGTAATGGGAAACTCCTGTGACGAAAAGAACCAGGTATTCTTGAGCATTCTGTCCTTTTAAGGGTTGCATCTTGCGATTTCATGTCCTGTTTTTGGTTCGTTTAGATGTCTTTGGTCCACGTTGCGTTCATATTTTAGTCGAACCGCACCAGAGTTCGTTTGGAAGTGGACAGAGACTCATCTTTTCAGGGGTCTCGTTCCACCTGTTTGGTGTCACCAGGGTTCGGATGGCAGCGTTCACACTTATTCAAACAGAGCAATCGCACCAGGGTTCGTTTTAATCGAACCAAACCTGCCAAGTGTGAACACACCCTAAAACAGCATCATTGGAATTTGGACCCCAATGACTTTCATTGCATGGACAAAAACATTCTTCAAATGATCTTCTTTTATGTTCCACAAAAGAAATTCATACAGGTTTTGAACTAAGAAGTTTTAATTTTGGGGTTAATTAACCCCTTTAAAGCATACAGCTGTCAAACACCATCTTGTAACAAAACCATCAAATTTCAAGACCATTTCTGTCAGATTTCAAATGGGCAATGTGAGGACTATGACGTTGTGCACCATGCGTCCTGCATTAGCAACATGGCTCAAGTGATCATGCTAATTGCTGGGTCGCAGCTCCTACTACTTTAAAAAACAACTGTGCGACCAACAGTAAAGCTAATGCAGGCCTTCACAAATACATCTGAGTACTAACTTTAACCAATACTTACACCAATAACATTTCCTTGAACCACCAAGTTCATTAGCATTGAGAACTGACTAATCAATGCATTCCTCCCACTGATCCTCCTCTTCTGTTCATACAGGTTGTGTTACTAAGCCAAAACACTTTGACTCCAGCAAACAAACTCACAGAAGGGCTGGGATATCCATGAGGATTTTCTCCTGCAAATGTGCTGAATCTCACTAATAGAGTGCGTCTGCAATAGGATAATCCATCTTATCCTCTGACGTTAAGGGAATATAAATAAATAAAATGCACATGACTGCATGCTTATGCAGAAATCACTGGGCGTTCCCATTTAGAGCTCTGCGGGTTCACTTCTTCCGCCCTGTTTGTTATTTTGTGCTTGTTGTTGTTGTTGTATCATGGGACGTGTGTATGACAGATACTCATCCCTATGTTTCTGAGTCATTTCAGTGCCGGTCTGTTAGTCGTACGACTACAAGAGGCAAACAGAAGTTCAGACAGTGAGTGAGAAGGAGACTTCAGTCTAAATCAAATAATGGCCTGTGACAATGACACATCAACTAAAAATATTGTGGGAAGTTACAGTAGTATTCAGTAGAAGACATGACATGTTGGTTCTGTGGGGTTGTTATTGTTAAAACTAAAACTATTAAAATAGTTCAACTTGGCAACATGTAGGCCATATATATAAAAATAGATAAAAGTATATGTCAGATCCGGTTCAGGTCATTTCTACGGAAGCCTGTTTTCGGCTCAGAAAATAAATAAAAAATGAGTGAATAAATAAGATGATAGTTACACCTTTATATCTCAAATTGCAATTTTATCTGTTTTATTTTTTACTCTGAGATGAAAACAGGCTTCCAGATTCTCCTGTTAGAATATATGTAATAAGTATTTTTTAGATTTAACTAGGATGTATGATTTTTCTTGCTATCCTCCACTAGAAGTATTGAAGATGCACGCTTTTGTTGATCGTATGTGCAGAACATCTTTCTCAGAAAGTGTGCTATGACCACTGAACGATATATAAAAGACATTTCTGAATGAAAACACATAGTTAAAGCAATATAACAGCACTCAACACACACCTGACAAGAAGGCCACTTTTTCTTTTAGGATGGGCAACACTTCCATCGCCTTCATCTCTTCATTCCTGCGAAATCCTGAAAAACAAAACAACAGATCTCGGTTTAGAGTCCCTTCAAGAATATCAACATCATCAGACCTGTGGCCTGACAGTTTTAATGCTGTCCTGCTCTGATACGTTGAGTTATGGCGCTCAAAAGGGAATTAAGAGTTCGAGTCTGGTCCATTAAAGTGTCTTGGATATATATTTTACATTCTGAATGTAAAGACAGTCCATACAGATAATCATTGCTCTCCTATTCTAGGCATGAGCAGGAACCGCCTCGAGCGCTGGACATCATTCAAGCGCTTTGCATGAGATCAGCAGCAACCTGGATGAAGCATCACTTCTGTTCACTTGTTTTTATGATTCACAGGTTTGAGTTGACTAGGTTTGCTGAAGCTTTGCCAGAGTGGAGTTAGTCATGCATAGCCAGCAGACTGACTTGAGTCTTTCAGAGTGCCTAGCCTCACAATCACGAAAACGTAATAAACGAAAACGTAAAATCGGATATACACTATCAGTCAAAAGTTTGGAAACATTAAGGGTTTTTTTTTAAAGTAGTCTCTTAATGTCACCAAGGCTGCATTTATTTGATCAATAATACAGTAAAACCAGTAATACTGTGAAATTTTGCAATTTCAATTAACTGTTTTATGTTGTAATACATTTTAAATATCTTATTGTAATATATTTTCAATTATTGAAAATAAATATTGTTGAAATAAAATAGGTAGTAAAATTACTAAACCCAAAAAAAAAAAAGAGGTAAATTATATATATATATATATATATATATATATATATATATATATTTTTTTTTTTTTACCGTATTCAAAAATACGAACTAAATCTGAAATAAATATAAAATTAGGCTAAATAAATGGCTAAATAATGTCTAAGTACTAAAACTGAAGTACTAAAATGACAAACTAAAATAAATAAAAAGCTAAATAAAAATATATTTTTTAAAAAGAATATACATAAAAAGCACATTAAATGAGAAACTAAAATTTAAATGAAAAATGAAAATATAAAAAATAAACAAATATTTTTTTTTTTACAAATGCTAAAACAGTATACTATAACAGTATAAAATAAGTACTAAAATGACTAAAACTGAAATAAAAAAATTCACAGTAAATATAAATATATATATAAAAAAAAAACATGGTAAATAACTTAAGAAATACTGGCTAGGTTGCAAACTGAAATAAGATCAATTAAAGAGAAATAGAAAAAACATGACCAAAAAATAAAATCACTTAATCACTTAAGCAAAAATTAAAACAAAAACTGTATATGATGTCAACACAAAATATGGTATTAGTTCATGATCTTCTAGGATGCATTTCAGAGCAGGACGGGTGCGAGACTCGAGTACGGCACGATACTCGCGAGTAAAGCATGGATACGGATGGTTGAGTTGAGACACGCTGTCTTTAATTCCACTCCTACTATCCCTCCATCCCAGGGCTGCTAATTGAGCATGAAATGTGGTTGAAGGAGCCGATCCCTCCTACACACACACACACACACACACACACACAGAGCTGAGATAGAGGGATGATGTCATTTATCCATTCTCCTGTGATGTTTCCCTGTGGTGTCTCAGCGCCGCTCTCTGCACAAAAGAACACCTTTCTCTCTGTCACTCTGCCTCATTCGGCCTCCCTCTCTCTCTCTCTCTCTCTTCTATACATCCCACTGGAAGGTTTGCTTTTCCACCACTGCTACTGAGACCATGTGATCTAAAGAAAACATGGAACGTACTTACTGTACAGTTGTGAAGTATTTCTTTAAAGCGCGGTCTGTTATCAATTATTCATACGGTAGGAGTTATTTATAGCAGAATTTCCGAGCTGCTCACGGTTGTGAATGTACAACCATCTTTTTAAAGCCTGGTCCAAACACAAAACTATCATATTTGTGTACATGAATCAGAAGTATCACAATACGAAGCATGAGTTGCAATCCTGTGTGTTTTGTCCTGTGAATCCTGACTGGTCCACATCCATCTCACTGTATGGAAGAAAGTATGAATCTTTTCTGTTCCAAAGCCATATTATATATATCAATATTACAGCTACTATTTATATTATTCATGATATTACAAATTATATATATGAAATGTTATGTAATTTATTATAATTAGATATAGAGTTTAACAGATGATATCTTAAGTAATAAATACAACATAAAATACATAATAATTAGTGTATTTATATAATAATACAAATATATTAATATATTTTTATTAAAAAAGATTAAAGATTATTAGACTTTTTATGTTTTATTCATATTATTCATGATAATACAAATTATTTATAGAAAATATGTAATTTATTAATATTTATATTATTCATGATATTACAAATTATATATGTATATATATAAAAATGTTATGTAATTTGTTGTAATTAGATATATAATTAAATGGTAATTGAGTAATAAATACAACACAATCATTAAAAAAACTAAATCATTATAATATAAATATGTATTTGTAATAATAAGAATAATTTATTTATTTTAATATATTTTTATTTAAAAATAATAAAGAATATTAAACAATGTTGTATTTATTATTATTCATGATAATACAAATTATTTATATATTAAATGTTTTTAATATTATATTAATTATATTATTAATTTGTTATGATTAGATATATAATTTAACAAATGGTATCTTGAGTCAAAACTACAACACAAAATAATTACTTAAAAAACGAAATTATAATATTAATATGTAATAATTAAAATAAAATAAAATAAAATAATAATAATAATAATAATAATAATAATAATTTTAAAATATGTTCTATAAAAAATAAATTGACTTTTACTTATAATTTGTAAATGCTCCAAGACTGGAATTGGAAAAATTGCGATATATTTGAGGGAAACACAAGGCGATTCTGATGTGTGTTTTCCAGTTCTGAACAGCATGTGTGTGTAATGGTTAAATGTGGAGGCTGGGAGAGTTTCCAGACAGTGTTGCTGGTCAGACGGGCTCAGATTCAGCAACAACTCGACTTTAGAGAAAGAGACGAGGGTTTCGGTTCTCCGTATCCCTGTGTGTGTGTTTATATGCATGAGTGTGTGAGGAAGAGATCCCACACTCTTCCCTCAGGCTCTCAGAGAGACGGGCCGCGGTGTGCTGGGGCATATGAGGTTCTCACTTCTGCAGCTGGATGGTGTGTGTGTGTGTGTGTGTGTGTGTGTGTGTGTGTGTGTGTGTGTGTGTGTGTGTGTCTGCAGTCAAACAGGAGAGGGTGAAGCACATTTAATAACGGCTCACAATATGAATCCAATGACTCTCTGAAGTGAGAGTCATCCTGAAAACACAGATGCGCTTCCGTAATATAAAGACATACACGCACATGTACTTTAGTTTGATAAATGAAAACGCATCTAACTTGTATCATATGCTCATACTATAACCCAAGTCAAAA
Organism: Rutilus rutilus; assembly: GCF_951802725.1. Lineage (NCBI taxonomy): Eukaryota > Metazoa > Chordata > Actinopteri > Cypriniformes > Leuciscidae > Rutilus > Rutilus rutilus. The sequence continues at coordinate 4,255,472 of NC_140216.1, read as the reverse complement.
ACCCTGGCCTATATCTTTTGTATTTTTAGAATAAAGATATGATTTCATTTAATGATAATAACAACAACACCACCACATTTTTATTAACTATAACCCACATTCTAAAACCCTATACCCAGGGCTCAACGCTAAGGATTTTTTACTGCCAAAATGTTCACTGGCCCCAACACATTTACATTTACATTTAGCTGATGCTTTTATCCAAAGCGACTTACAATTGCTATATATGTCAGAGGTCGCACGCCTCTGGAGCAACTAGGGGTTAAGTGTCTTGCTCAGGGACACATTGGTGTCTCACAGTGGATTCGAACCCGGGTCTCTCACACCAAAGGCATGTGTCTTATCCATTGCGCCACACCACCCCTATATAAAAAAGTTATAAAGAAATTAAACAAATTAAAAAAGGCTTAGTTATTGTTTTAATTGTTTTTGCTCCATGTAACCTTAATAAATAAGGTTATGACACCAAAAACTACTAGCCTAACTCATTACAAATGGTATATTATGTGCAAAAATGGGTTCAAAATCACATTACATTCTAACATTGTAACATTATAATCTAAAAACAGAAATAATGATTTTATTTTTAAATCAATTCACTAAACTAAAAATTTTAATAAATGAAGGAAAAAATGTAAAACAAAAACAAAAGTCCCATTACAATAGTCACTTTACAGTTACTGTTATCATAAATATACACTTACGTGTAGGTTTATAATTCTACATATGGCACATTTATTGTTCAACAAAAAAATATTTTAGCAATATGTATATTTTAGTCAGAATTATTGCGCTCCTGTTTTTCGCACATGTACGAAAAGTTATGACACCATTTTATATCACTTTACAGATGATATGTATATAAAATAATAATATGATAAAAGTTATTAAGCAAATTCTAAAACCCTATCGATTTTGTATTTTAAAATAAAAAAATAATTTGACAGTAAAAATATTAATAACATTGGCAATAATACATATTTTAACCATAACCTACATTATAAAAACATACCTTTTTATTTTTGAATAAAAATAGTTAATAACATGTTTGACTATAACAAATTCAAAACCCTACACCATTTGTATTATTACAATAAAAATATTTAATCTAGCTCTAATATTAATAACAATAATAATCATAACATCAAACATTTATCATAACCCAAATTCTAAAACCCTATAGATTTAGTATTTTAAAATAAAAAAATATATTAATTTAACAGTAAAAATATGAATAACATTAGCAATAATAATAATACATATTTTAACCATAACCTACATTATGAAAAACATACCTTTTTTATTTTTGAATTTTTGACTATACATGTTTGACTATAACAAATTCAAAACTCTATACCATTTGTATTATTACAATAAAAATATTTAATCTAGCTCTAATATTAATAACAATAATAATCATAACATAAAAAATTAATCATAACCCAAATTCTAAAACCCTATACATTTTGTTTTGTTTTTAATACAAATATTATTTTATTCAATAATAATATTAATAGTAATACAAACTAAAATAAAAATTATTCATTACTTTATCATCTGTTTTCTCAACTGAGGCCTCTCCTGGATGCAGCTTCTAGCCGACACACTCAAGGTTACAACCCGCAATCTAATCATTCTGGCTTTAAATGGGAGTTTCTGCAAGGCTAATAATTTCCTTTATCACTTATAGATTTTACATTCATCTACTCGTTTCCTCACCAATGACAGAAGACAAAGAAATGACCTCCATCTCACATCCGAAGGGGCTCGTAAGGAGATTCCCAACCTATTCTCTCACCCGTTTCACAGCCGTGCCGCTGTCCTTCAAGCTTTTGCATGCTGGGTAACGGGATATTTCACTGACATCCAAAATATACATCATTTCAGCATCCAGACCACAGAAATACAACAAACCACTTCAACAAATAGAGACATTACGCTTGGAGAAAATCAGACGGCTATTCTTTTCCCAGAGCTGGAAGAGCTCTGAATGTGGTTGGGAATTCACAGTCCGTGGAAAAAGAACTGAGGAAACTAGGGGGGAAAAAAAGTGAGGAAAAAAAAAGGGAAACTTCGAAAGTGCACCGTTGCACCGAGGGACTGTTCTTTCCGTGACATGAAGGTGAAACGTGGGTGAGCTTTAAACCAAACAATTAAAAAAGGAGGAAGAATGTGCCGTGAAATCAATCTGTATCAGTCGGTTCCTCCGAGCCCAGCCTTAACGATTATTGTTCATGGCTTATCAGGTATCAGAAAGAGAACAGAGAGTAGCCTATCTGTTTCCAGGGAATAGGTTGCTGATCTTCCCGATACTGAAGAAGTAATGGCTCGAGATAACAACAACAACAACTACAGACTTCAGACACTGGCATTGCTTCACATATACCAACATCCAAACCGTAGAGCTCCAGATTTCTGGTAGATGGCAGCAGAGCGGACACACGGATCAACACTAGGATGGAGAGAGAAGAAGGGAACAACAGAGAGGATGTAATGGATGTAGAGCAGACCGAGACAGAGTTATGAAACGAAAGCAAGAAGAAAGTATGAAAAAAGCAAGAAAGAGGATCATATATGACAACGTATTATGTATTGCACGGCTTTTTCTTTTTTTATATATAAAGCTTGGGGTCAGCAAGATATATATTTTTTTATTATTAGTACTTTCATTTAGCAAGGATGCATTAAACTGATCAACTGTGACGAAGACATAAAAAAAAAATCTATTTCAAATAAATGCTGCTCTTTTGAACTTTCTATTCATCAAAGAACCTTGAAAAATGCATCAGTTTTCATATTAGAACAAATGTTTTCAACATTGATAATAATCAGAAATGTTTCCTGAGCAGCAAATCATCATATTAGACTGATTTCTGAAGGATCATGTGACTCTGAAGACTGGAGGAATGATGCTTTGATCACAGGAATAAAATACATTTTAAAATATATTAAAATAGACAACAATTGCTTTCAATTGTAATAAAAAAATTGTTTTACTGTATTTTGATTAAATAAATGCAGTCTTTGTGAGCATATAAGACTTCTTTCAAAAAGATCACAATCTTACCAACCTCAAACTTTTCAATGGTAGCTGCAAAGTTTTAAAGATCAAAGTGAACGACAAATAAAGTTCGTGTCTCCTAAATAAAGAACCGATTACGAACAGCCGAAACCAGTCGTAAGCAATTCCAGCCTCACTTCCTGTTACAAACCTGCGTAAACAACGTAACAAATTTGCATAATGCCAGCCTATGGTCTTCATTGGCTGCTCGCGAATGACGTCTACTTTGACACGCCCTCAAACACCGTAGTTGTATTTGAGACTGGAGGAGTTTGGTTCGTGTTGTCAATAAAATGCATTTTTCTGTGAAAATTGTGTTTTTTGACTTCAGGCGCATGTTAGCCTATTGCAGGAGACTCCAAAACAAAATAAGAAATAATAGGGGAACTTTATATAACGACCAATACAACAACCGCATTCGCCACGACTTCTTTAAATGACTCGACCCTATTCAGAAAGTCAGTGCACAAAGATGGAGTTTCCCAATGAACGGTTTAACGTTGTGGTGTTTCATGTGTCCTCACCTCATAAATACAATCACACAAGACTGTAGACACAGACTGGTCTCAGTTTTCTCTTCCCTTCACACTTCCTTACTGTGGGTCAGAGTGAAACACACGAGGGTCACAGGTTCAACGAGTGTGTGTGTGTGGAAGCCGCTAATGACATGACCCATTCTGCCGGCCACGTTACTGAGCACACTAATGAACCCGCCGTCACACACCAGCCTCACACGACTAATGACTCCACTCATTCGTTCATTTCCAACCGGTCCGGATTCCTGATGAATGAATCGTAATGGACTGAGCTGATGTGAAACGGTCGGCTACAGATTCAATTCCAATTTTGATTCGATTCACTCAGGAATTATCATAATACATTTGGGTCTGCTATAGTTCATCACAGAACAAGTCCAAAAGGGGACCTATAATTCCTTTTTACAAAGTATATTAAAATGTTTTCATGATTGAATGTAAAAAAAAAAAAAAAAATTAACATTTGACATTGTTGCAGCTCCTCTCTTCCCAGTCTGTCAGTAACACTCTGTTTAGTTCCTGTCTCTATGAAGCCCCTCCTTCTGAAAAGCACAATGTGCTCTGATTGGTCAGCTGGACGAGTGAGTTGTGATTGGTCGAGCACTTCAAGTGTGTTTGAGGAATGTCCCGCCCCCTTACCATAACTGAGTTTCAACACGCTACTAACTAACTCAACCAGGCCTCGCCCGCTTATTTTGCATATTCATTGGGCGGGAATTATTTAAATGAGAAATATTGTGACATTCCCCCTCCCAGAAGAAAACTCCAGACTAGAGGCGTTTCAATACTGGACTGAAATGAAGATTGCTATTAAACAGCAATGCTTTCATAAAACTGCAACTAGAAGAACTGCGTGACTGTAGTCCAGTTTAAAGCCATTTAAACATGGATATATTGGCATCTGTGTAGGTTTTACATTTCCACCCTGTGTAACCTCACATCAGTCAGGTCAGATTAAATCACTTCAGCGCCGCTGACCTGGCTTCTTACCGGCGTGTAGCTTGCGTCTGAATCTCAGCAATTAGCCTATTAACCTGAGGAGCTCCAGAGGATTGAGATATCAAGAAGACAACCCATATGACCTGACCCGTCACCCTGCGAACAGCTGAAGAACTGGGTTAACACTTGAGATGGTGAATATAACCTACAGGCCACCGGTGGAGCAATGGGAATGTTAGGGATTCAAGACACAGATGACCAGGAGACACTAGGGGTGACCACCGTGGAGCTTTACACCAAGTCCTAACTAGTTGAAACACAAAGTGTCAAACAGACAAAAAGAAGAAAAAACTAAACAAATGGGAAAAAAAAGCGTTAAATAAAATAAATGGGACAAATTGAAAAAGCTCATCTCCAGAAAAAAATAAATACAAAAAAATAAATAAATTAATTAAATAAAATAAAAAATAAAAATAGTCTTCTGCTTAATCGGGAGACATATTTTTAAGGTTTAGTTTATGTCTCAGTCAGGAACCGTCATTTTCTACGTGTTGGTATTGTAAGTCAGAAGTAGGCAGTATCTAGCCTGGTTAAAACCAGACCATTCTCAGTGGTAACTGAGTTATGGTCTGGCAAAGCTTCATTAAGAACTCATTTCCAAAGGGGCATCACCAACGGACGTCGCTCAAATGCAATTGGATAGACCTAAAACCAATCAGAGCGATCGTCATTGTGTAAAGCCATATGCTGCGTCCCAATTCGCCTAAGTTACACTACGCCATAAAAGTATGTACTCTTTTTGTGAAGAAAAAGTATTTACTTTTGAATGTGTAGAAAAAAAGTAGGCAAGCTTTGGGACATACTACTTCGTCATCTTTATCGGACGGATCTGTTGCGTGCATCCTGTCATGTAAACTGCCCTGTCAATCATCTTGTCACAGTTAAAATCCTCTATTAAACCTAATTTAATTTCCTACCGTTTCGGAGAGAAATGTAGTAGCACGTTCATCTGCCAGTGGGTCTTTCATGGAGACTGTCCTCATGTGTTTGCAATTTGAATATAATAATGCATATCAAAGTTGGTGCGCTTAACGGACGTCGCTCAAATGCCTCTGGGCGCAATTGGATAGACCTAAAACCAATCAGAGCGATCGTCACCATGTAAAGCCCGCCCCAACGTTTCTGATTGGTATCGTGATTTCGACAGATTAGAAATGGGCTTGAATGAGCTCTTTGCCAGACTACTTGCAGAGCAAATCTAAATTTGCCGGAAGTTGTCTGGGTTTTCCCAGGCTAGGCAAGATCATGGAAGGAGACACTTTTATTAGACCAATATTTTTGGTGCATTTTACTAGAAGGCCTGTATATTTTAAACATAATCCTGCTAAACAATTCTGTCAACTTCCAGGAGCACATAGCATGTGTGGATGTCTTCAAAGCAAAAATAAAAGAACTAAAAGAAACAAAACTCAGATTTTGATTTCATTATATGTGTATATGTACACGCATTTAACAACTTTCATCCACAGCAGACCTCACAGAGCCCAAGGTCTTCTCATGTTGACACAGTTAACGTCATAAAGCACGTTACCAAACAGGGTAACATGAACTCTGCAGGACTGAAGTGTACTTACAGTTGACAAACTGAATGAAAAGGTCAGCTCAGCTGGCTGCATTACAGTCTATGATATGCGTGAAGCGTGAAGGGAGAGTCTTTTAGCGTGAACACAAAGCCTGTTTTTCCTACTGTAATGTGATCAAGGGTGAGGAGCACTTTCAGCCTCTGTTCTCCAGGACAGTGAAGCACATCAGACTGGTAAGAGGGAAAAATGCCACGTTGCAGTATTTGGAGCGCAGGACTAGCTCAAAGTTCACAATACTGGCTGAAACACACTCAGATTGAACAGCAAATTATAACATAAAACGGCCCTCGAGAATGACAAAACTCTCAGTATCTACACGCAATCCTCTAAACAAGTTTGTTTTGACTGTTCCATGCCAATCACTGTCACAAAGAGGAAGATCGTTGACTCTAGATTACCATAAATATAAGCGGGGCCTAAAATTAACACCCACCAAGCGCCAAATGAAAGGAAAATTGGCGCTGGAGAGTACAGTTGTAATCGAAATTATTCAACCCCCGTTGCAAATCAGATTTATTGGCAAAATTTACAGACTTTCAGCTGTTTGCAATAAACAAATCAAACAAAAGTAATTGAATTAGCTCATCATAACAAATGTTTCAAGTGGTTCTCAATTGAACAGCACAGATCTGCAAAACAAGTGGTTCATTAGCTGCACCAGGTGTGCTTGAGCTAGAACACATGACATTTCTGAACTACCTAGGTTTGTTGAGTGTCACGTTTGACTGCATGTTAGAAGTATGGCTAAGTCAAAAGAATGGTCCAAAAAGTTAAGAGAAGATATCATAGCCCTTCACATACAAGGAACAGGATACAAAAAGATAGCAAAGGCACTTAATGTTCCTAGAGACGCCGCTGGAAGCATAGTTTGCAAGTTCAAAGTGAACTTCTATGCAATTGTGTTTATAGAATTTTTTTATTTCATTCATTTCTAGGTTTAACTTAATTTGTTGTTCAGATATTCCTCTTTAAAAGAAAAAAAGTTGCATGCAAAGTGACCCACATTTGGTTTTCGACCACTGAAAATGTGTACAATTTACCAGTGTTCTCATGGAGCCACATTGAGATCCCCACATCTGTGGGATTGAACCATATAATGGCCTTTAAAATGAATATACCAAAAGAAAAGTTTGTTAAGAACCAGAATCTAAAAGGATATTAAGATATATTAAATACTTCTTGAGTTACATGCATGCAAACTTAAGGGGAAAAAACACAAGAAGTGCATTTTCCCATTTTTGAACTTTCACTGTTGGCATACAACGCAACAAAGATTGCTAAAGTCAACAGATTTGACTAATAGAGTTACAAATCTCTGTGTGAAATTAAAATAATGATGCTGCCATCTTTCTAAAGTCAGTAATTTACTCCCCTGTAATTTGGCTCAAAATCTAGTAGTATTACTCACTCATAGTATAGTAGTATAGTAGTATTAAAAATAGTGCATTACTCAGTAAATATACATCCGTGACATTTAGGGGCTGTTTACACCTGGCCACTTCATGCGTTTTCTCGGATCGGATAGCTATCTGATCGTGAAAAGACCAGGTGTAAATGCCCTCCGAAACGCATTCGAGACGGATTTGAATCCGATCGCTCAAACCACTTCAGGAGGTGGTCTGGGCCGCATTGCAGACGAAACTGGACAAGTATAAATGCATCTGGTTGTTGAAACCACATATGTAAATTGTACTCCTCCCAAAAATACAAAAAAAAAATAAATAAACGTGTGAGAGCGTGTTATAGGCTATATGTAATGTTATAGCCAGATATGACGACGCTACTGCAACACGCATCGCCACAGATGAGAAGCTGAGCATCTATTCATTAAGCCAACGTGCAAACTATCGCAAATCAAAGTAAAAGTAAGTCACAGACGCTTAACACACAATCATCATCATTAAAAGTAAAGAAACGAAATTATCTTACAGGGCTGTTGCCGCTCTCTCTTATTGTGGTCTTTGATTTTGAAATTTTAGCTGATGATCAATAAAATGCAGCTCATATCTGTTGCTTTCTGTGACGTGCACTCCATTAAATCTGCATATAGCGCGGGAATTGAAGATCGGATTTTAATCCGTTTCGCAAAAACACATTTATGTGACCAGGTGTAAATGGAATCGTTTTGATGAATCAGATAGCTATCCGATCTGAGAAAACGCATTAAGTGGCCAGCTGTAAACAGCCCCTTAATATTCTGGCTTTCTTATTCATTTATGTTATTTCTTTCACCAGAAAAAAATTATTAAAATAAAAAAATTTAGCTGGGGACCTCTGGTTGAGTTGACACGGATATGACCCTGTTTTCATGGCCGGTAAAAAATATTTATGGCCGGTCACCGCCGGCCATTGGCAGGTGTGGCAAAAAGTAAGTTTTAGGCCCTGGATATTTATAGCAAATGAGAAGAGTGAGTGAGAGGAGGCGGGTGTGTGTCAAACTGTCAATTCGAAAGAAAAGAAAGGGCAAGAACATGCAAGCTGGTATCGATTCTGCAGAAAAGGAGCATTGGAGCATTTCAACACAAACAGAAACAGAGGGGAGTCGCACTCACAAGACACAGACTATTTCTGTCCTCCCTCTCCATCAGTCTGTCCTTTTTTCTGTCATCCCCTCCTTTCCTACAGACTTGTTGTCTGCACATCTTACACCTTTTTTATCTCGGCCTCTTTCACTTGTGATGTCTGAACTTTCTATTCTCTATCTATACAGTAATAATCAATGGCTGAGGCAAGCAACAGCTTTGTCCTGCACAGTCCTGTTGAGCTACAGACATAAAAAATACCTTAAAGCAACTTTTAGTTTTGCGATCCGATCACTGGAACCACATTCAGAGGTCATCGGAAATGCGTGTATAAGAACATCCAAACCCACTTCCTCCTGTCAGAAGCACAACCACAAACACTGACACAATATGTCCATATTTAAGAAGAAAACATCAGACAAAACTTCACTGATCCAGTAAAGATTGTTTGATTAGGGAGACATCCAAAATGTGGCCCGGAAAAAGGCTGGGCACCAATGGACTGGTTGGATGTTTGATGACTAGTTGAAAAAGGAGATGACAACTTCTCTCCCACCATACTGAGACTAGAACAGTGAAAGGGGATATTTAGACAAGAGAGAGAAAGATGAGGATAAAAATAAAGAGAGAAGCAGCTAAAATCACAGTGGGAATACAGACAATTAACCTGCACAGACACATCAGGAGAGCAACCTCAATGTGGAGGAGTGAAGATGCAATTATTCTTCATCAATCAGTCATCTGTCCCTAAATGGTCCCTATACACTTCATATATAATTACGACAGAAGCAGCATCTTCTCATACCTATTTATGGTGCAAAGCAGAAGTCCCTAAAAAAATATTGTTACTGACCAGCTCTGCAGTGATGTCATCGTCCAGCCCACTTCAGGTCTCATCCAATAGTGTCAGTGCATTCAAGTCAATAATATTGTTAACTTAACTAAGCAAGCCAGAGGCAACAGTGGCAAGGAACCCAAACTCCATCAGGTGACAGAAACAGAGAAAGAGAACAACCTTGGGAGAAACCAGGCTCAGTTGGGGGACCAGTCCTTCTTTGGCCCAACGAACCAACGTGATGTGGTTATGATTCAAGTTCCTTCTGCCTGAACAAGATTGGTATACATCATGCCGGCATATTATATTATAATAGTCTGATTAAACCCACAAGCCTTCATTTTGTATAAAAGAAGACTTTTGACTATCTTTATGTACTTAACAACAAAATGTGATTGAAATTTAAACTGCAAAATGATTGCAGTAATTGCAATAAGATCAAATATCGATGATTAGACGATTAATTTTACATTTTTCATAACGTATATCTTGCAAACCAAGTTACAACCAATCCACAACCCAACTAAATCTGCTAGTCATTCTGCTTGGCTAGTAGCATGAACGGTTTGAACTAAGACGCACCCCTTATCGTTTCACCGATGAAGAGTGTTATCCACAGATGGTGGTTGGTATCAAATGTGCCCATGCCCAGCGTCAAAGCTTTACCTGGCAGCTGAATCAGTGTGTTGCCCGTCTGTGCGTACTGCCACCTGTGGTTGTCCAAAAGTGACGCCACATTCCCGTTCCACCAGCTGGACAGTGAATCGGTCTCCTCAACAACACCACAGTGCAGGTACATGACTACAGCTTCTGCCACTCCACTGAGAGGGAACGCCAAAGACTCGCTGGGATTCCTGAACGGCTCATGTGAACCATGACAAGCACCTTGAAACTTTCGCCTCAGCGCTCCTCAAGCTGTGGGAAGCGATAGTTTGGCTCTGCGTGAAGACTGTGCTCCTGCTATGCTAAACCCTGGCATATGTAAGCCCCTGCTAACAGTCGTCTCTGCTGGATTTAGAGGAGAGCAGGGCTTTGTCCGGGACTGTTGCTAATCTTAATACTCCACAGAGTGAGTTTGACCTGAGAGGGGTGGGCCAACACATCCCGACAAGTTCATTTACCATTTCCCAACCACAGCAGGGTTTCCTAAAAACACATCAATAAGCGTTTAAGTCACTCCAATGGTTTGAAGAATCGCTTTAAAGGCACACTATGCAGTTTCTGTTTTTCTCAAACAGACCCTCCCCTCGAAAGTAATCAGGACAGAAGCGGTTGAAAGTGGACAAAAGAGACGGATTAAAACACCAGGTGTAAACGTGAAAGTGTCTCCCAAGTCTACTTGTGATCCGATCGACCAAAGCACATCTTAAAGGCATACTATGCAGTTTCCGTTTTTCTCAAACAGTGACCCCTAGAGTCGCTGAGGAGTACTTGTATTTAACGTTACTGTCGTAAACACTACTCACGCAGAGCCGTCTCTTCACTCTTCCGACCGCGTTTTCTTCGTCGACTCTGCCATGATTCACGTCTGAAATGCGTGCTAGAGTCTTCTTCATTTGTAGTTGATGTATGTGACGCCGTGCCGTAAAGCAAGTCGTGATTCTCGCGAGATTTGGCAGGGCGCAACCTCTCAAACTTGCATTGCTGGTTTTGCCAGCGGCGTCCGCCCCCTGCTTTACTATCGGGATGATTCGCCCTACTACGAGTTCATTTATCATCGAAATGATTTCGAAGCTGTTATATTAAGGTACAAATCTTGCATAGTGTGCCTTTAAAGACACATGCTCTCTTTCTGATTTACAAACTACCAAATGGTTTAGAGAGAAAACAAAAAGGGGAAACTTAAGTATGTTCAAGATAAATCCTACATTTATCAGGAAACGACTGCTCAAACTAGTGGATTACACAGAAGCTGCTTAGAAAGTGATTAGCTCAGGCGTCCTCTCCCAAGCCTGCCCACAACAGACAACAGAAGGCCTTTAGAAATGAAGAGACCTACACTACTGGACAGTGAAAACAGTCTTCATGTGTGACATTCAGCTAATAAAACTGAGCTAAAAGTATAACAAGCCATTTGTTGCACAAACAAAAAGGTACAGGATTCAAATAGTAACGCTCCATTAATCTGGCCAATACACCTGATAACTTTTTTTGTTTGTTATTAAACGGGCAATATTAAAGTTCTATTTTTGTCTAAAAAATAAAATGATAATAATAATAATAATAATAATAATAATAATAATAATAGAAAAACGTAAAATAAAAAGTCAAGTACTTTTATAAGAGGTTTTTAAAGTTTATCTTTGATACAAATTCTATAACTAAATCTGATCTCACTTCATTAAAAATAAGGGTGACGATTGAGGTCATTGGCCGATAATAACTCTATAAAGTTTGATCAGTGGTCTCTATAAAGGCCAGAAGCCCGGCAAACACGGCAACCCTACAGCAAACTAGAGCTGTGCATTTTAGTGCATTTCTTTCCTTCACAGCCCAAACTTAACATCCAAATCAGCTAAATCAGTGATTTATCATAAAATACAGTCTACGGTCGCTAAACTGCAGGACGTGCTTGATAATAAAAAGTTATTAAAAATGCATTAGGCCGAGAAAGTGATCCTGTTCCCTCTGAGAACACGGACAAGCAAACGGTTAAAAGCAAGCACATTGTTGTTAGGAATAGTTTGCCTATTATTTATTTCGGTGATCGGTATCAGTGATCGAATCGGCCAATTCTGCTTTCAGAGATCAGTAATCGGCCCCAAAAACCCTGATCGTAGTACCCTTAATTAATCATAAAAACAGTCCTCAAGACATCACAGTCCATCAAAAAACGCTTCAGCGATAAAGGGCAAGACGGGCATAAAGGAGGATCTTCACCCATTAACAAAAACTTATGGGTTAGTCTTGAGTGGCCTATTTCAATCAATTGTTTTAAGTGTTAGACATCACAACACTATAATATACAGTAATGCATGCGTGATGAATGAATCATTGGTGTTGATTCCACAGTGTGATGGGTGTTGTCTAGCCCTGAAATTAAAAAGAGGAAATGGAGAAAGCAAGTCTGCAAATCAAGAACAGAATCTTCCTCTTTCAATGTAAATGCAAAAACACGCACACATACTTGAACAACCCTGCTAAACAAAAGACTCAAGGTGTCTATTACAAAAAAAGAGAGTTCCAATTGTTTAAAGCCATTTATATTTAATTTATAGAAATGAAGGAGGTCTGTTTGCATGGCGTGTTGTACGGCTTGTATAAGGAAGCTCATTGTGTTCATCTGTCGCGGATTGTAAAGGGAAACCTGAACAGGTTACTGGAATAATCCAATTTGAAGAAACAAAACAGAGGAACAAAATGGCTTTTATTACATGCATGTAATAACTTGCATGTTTCTTCGTGTTGAAAAACACATGGAAAACCATGTCTACTTGTACTTAATTAACACAGCCAACAAGCTCTTGCAACACAATCAAATCTCCGAGACCTTTTTCCACTAAAAAGAGTCGGTGTTGAGTTAGACCTCCAGAGGGGTGTGTGTGCGTGTGTGTGGGTGTGTGGGTGTGTGTGTACGTGTGTCAGGGAGTAGCATGACTCATGGCACCCTGGTCTCCAGTCATGCTTTATCCAGACATTAACTTTGAATTTGAGAGCAAACTGATGACTTTTAACCACAGTCCTCTTCTGCTCCAACAGATGGTCTGGAGCGGTTCAGAGCTCGCACACGTGCATTAAGAGGTCAAACGTCACCTGGTGTGTGGCTGCGTTTTATCTCAGTGAAATCACTCATCCAGACCCAACACTGGCTGAAAGTTTCAGAGTCAAACAAACATGAGCCGCTTATATCTGCCAAATGCATCATGTTTGCACAGTGACCTATATCTCTGTCCTGCCTGAGAGGAAAAAATTAAGATGAGGGAATGCATTTGGAAAAGAATGTATGTCAAAGCACTAATCGGACAGGATTAGTTGTCAAAAATAACATTGAAGTTATTAATATTAAATGAATTGTTAAAGCCCTGATACACTAAAGGCAAAGTTAATTTGCGTTCTTTGCTTAGGGGTAAAAATAAGTTGGAAATGCGTGTATATTGTTAGTGAACATCTCCTCTCCGCCCACACTGCTGAGACACATTTAGATGAATGTGAATATGCTGCAGTGGTGAGAAAACAACAGCTAAGAAAGCAGTTAGTATGATCAACATGCTAGTTGTAGTATGTAGCAACATGGATATGTTTGCACAAGCTCTGCAAGCTTCAGCACTCGAGTCAAGTCACATCACGTTTATTTACATACCACTTTATGCAATGCAATGCTTTAAAGCAAGCAGCTTTGATGTTTTTGATGTTTACAGCTTCATTTTCTACTGTAAAGCAGCTCTCCAGTAGGGATGGGACGATTACCGGTTTCACTATAAACCACGCTAAAATGTGGCAGTGACCGTGCTCGGGCGATTTTTCAGCCTTTTAAGAGGACCAAATCTGAGATGTGGTCATACTTTGGCTTTTACAAAAGTCCTGAGTGAAACTTAATCGAGGATGGTCACTACAATAGGGGGGAAACACTTCAAATCTGCCGAGTCGTCTTGTGTGACCATCGCCCACTGTTTATAGCGAACGCAAGGCAAGTTAACTTTGACCTCAATACCAAAACTACGTCTGGGAAATGATTGGGCACAAAATGTTGTTTTGAGGTGAAATATTTTATCTCACTCACTTGAAATAAACGTGAAGCTTCCGCAAAGAAAAGTTAGCAGAAAGTGGCTTTGAGCCAAAGACAAACGATCAAGTTCAAACAAGACTATTAAGAGTGACATTTAAAGGGATAGTTCGGCCAAAAATGATATTTAACCCATGATTTACTCACCCTCAAGCCGTTCGAGATGCATATGTCAATCTTTTTTCAGACGAACACATTTTCAGTTATTTTAGAAAATGTCTTAGATCTTTCAGTGGTTATAGTGTGAAGCAATGGGGTCCACCTCGTTCAAGTCCCAAAATGTGCATGCATCCTTCACAAAAGTAATCCATCCGGCTCCAGGGGGATAAACGAAGGCCTTCTGAGGGTAATCCGTGCAGTTTTCTCATAAAAATATACATATTTAAAACTTTATAAATGAAAATAACTGGCTTCCGGTAGCAGTCGACGCGCGTTCACGGAGATGGATGCTGGCGTATGACGTAGCGTAGGAAGCGTCGTGACGTAGAACGAGCGTGATAGCGCAGCCAGAGAGCAGAGCAAAACAAAACTCTACGTTCGTTCTACGTCACGACGCTTCCTACGCTACGTCATACGCCAGCATCCATCTCCGTGAACGCGCGTCGACCGAGAGATTAACGTTTTAAATCTTACCCGTTTATAAATCCATTTTGTACAGCGTACAAAACAATCGTCCAAAAACGGAGACGCAAGACGGCAAGTTGTATTTGAATGAAACGAGAGAGCGCGTCCGTTGCGATACATGGATGTGCGCGGTGTTATAATGCGTTGCTATTGACGACAGTCATTATAAGGAAGGAAATGCCACAGAATATAATCTTGCTTAAAAAAGTGCACAGAGCTGCTCGTTTTATTTGTTGTTTGTTGATTTTCAAATATTGAACTGTTTTCAGTGTGAGCATCAGTTCTTTTTGAACACTTTCATGTCGTTTTAACAAAACCGTGATAATATCGATAAATCACGATAATTTTGGTCATTATAATCGTGATATGAAATTTTCATACCGTCCCATCCCTACTCTACAGGGAGTTCATGTTTTGACTTGTGGACGTCAGACCTCGAGAGACTGAACAGAAGAAATGAACCAGAGAAGATTTACACGTCAAAGAAGGCGGAGCCTCAGAGCCACGCCTACCCATTACATCATCGTACGTTGATGATGTAACATCAATTAACCTGTTTAGAACACCCAAAACTAACTCCAAACAAACTTCGTTTTGGCCTGATTTTGTTGGATGTCACATTCGAATTCGCTTGAAGTATATTGTGGCCTTTACATATAGTTACGGTATTCAAGAAAGGTCAAAATAAATGAGAAATACAGTGAAAAAAAGAGTATATATTTTTTATATTCAAATATACCGCAATTACAACATTCCTATTCAAATGGGATTACATTTCTCAGAGGACACTTGATTAAGCCTGTTCAAAGTTCATTTCAACGAGGATTAAATCTCAAAATATGTCTTCCTCATCCGTAAAGACGTTCCCTCAGGTGAGATGAATGTTGTAATTTTGATAAAACAAATAACTCCTTTCCCCTCTTCCATCTCCTTTGTTTACATTCAGTGAAACACCGCAAAAACCACACGCAAAGAGCGGATAATAAACAAAGAAAGGGGTCGTATTTGTTGGGACATGTCACTTCTTCTTGTAAACCGCATCTGTAAACATGTATCATCACCTCGTAAAACGACTTCAGCTGTATTCTGTCCCTGTGTTTAACACTAGAGAATAAAATCACAGACTCCCCCAAACGCTCATATGCGGTATTACCGTCCATCCTGACCACACACACACACATTCAGACTCCAATCACCTCTGTTGCCATGGAGACAGGCCTGTACTGTACATTCCTGAGATATTTCAGGAAAAGGAAGTGTGAGAATTCTTCAGATTTTCTATGATGAATCACTTGCTCTAGGAAGCTAGAGGTGAACACAGGCGTTCATCCATTCACTTGCCCTACAAAACAGCCCCAAGCTTCAGTTAAGCGTTATGAAATACAGCAACACCACCATTAAATAATATGGGATCTCCTATAATCAGTGCAATAAGAATATTTCTACCATTTTGATTCCTTATATTGCTGACAAAAACACTGGTTATTTGCCCGATTTACTCTCTCAACACAAGTTGGTAAGATTTTTTTAAATGCTCACCAAAGCTGCATTTATTACATCAAAAATACAGTAAAGCCAGTGTGAAATATTATAATTTACTACTGAACAAAATATTTAAAATGTAATGTATTCCTGTGATGCAAAGCTGAATTTTCAGCACCATCACTCTGGTCTTCAGTGTCACATGATCCTTCAGAAAGATCATCCATTGAAGTTTGAGTTCTTACTGACTCTAATCTTTTGAATGGTAGTGTAATAACCTTCTCCACCTTGGGTCACCAATCCATTATCTTTCAAGTGCTCCCCTTCAATCACCTGCAGTCATTCTTGTATATAACGACCACTTTTCATGAGCCAGTCAATCTTTTATAGACAAAATCATGTCCAATCCTACATCTTTTGTCTATGAATATCCTGTTTCACTCAAAAATACATCAGATAACGGAAGGAAAAATGGCTTGCGATTCTTGCAAAACTATGAGAAGACCTCGTTTCAGAAGAAAATTAAAGGTAAAAGTGAAAATGAAAATGAAGGAAACCAGGCGTTGTAGAAATCAAGACACAGTAATGGACAGGAAGAGCAAGAAAGAGAGTAGATCCGGTGACAGTGAGCTGACGGTGATGAATGCAGTTGTCACTGCTGCCCGTCACATTCGTGACACTGACAGACCTTCAGGGCCTCAGTAGACTACCTGCAATCCTTCACTCTCACTCAGTGTGTCTGTTTCTTCCCACGCTTCAGTGTTCAGTTCTCAGGTTTACTTGTCATACCTGCTTCTCCTTACTGAGGAGTACCACCCCACACATCTTGTATATCTTGCTTTTCTCAAATTCCCTCATTTGATATGTTTGCTGTTCCACTCTCACATGCAAACTAACTTAAAACCAACATTTATCCATCAATCATCCATTCATAATTTACCAAATTTGAGCAGAAACATTAACAGATCATTCAAAATGTTTTTTTTTTACATTGTGATGGTAAAAAAAAACAATGTATCTGGTCTATTTCTTTATCTACTTCAGAAACATTTCTACATTTAAGTAAGGAATAATTGACGACGGGCCGATGAATTATTAGAAAATAATGCTGGATAGTCAAAATAGTTGCTAATGCTCTTAATAAGAGTGATTTATTCCACTATTACTATGGTTATCACCTCAGAACATTGTTCAGATGTTGTATTTCAAGACATTTCTCAGGGTTTTGTCCTTAAAACTTGTGTATAGGACAAAATTTCGTACGCATCTCATCTCACGCTTCTGTTGCGAATTCCAAAATGTCATTTTAGAGCTAAAGCTTGAGCCTCTCTGAGAGAGAGAGAGAGAGAGAGAGAGAGAGAGAGAGAGAGAGAGAGAGAAAGAAAAACAGTTCTATGTGTGTGTGTGTGTGAGAGAGAGAGAGAGAGAGAAAGAGAAAGAGAGTGAAAGAGAGAGAGAGCACGTTTTCACTAATAGCGAAACTGTAAGTTTATCTGCTTCAAGAACAGAGCCGTTATTACATTGCTAATGTGAAATGTCATGTAGCTTTTCATTTTTTAAACTATTTTACTGATAAAATCATCAGATCAGCGTTGACAGCATGTTTCTGTGCGAGTGTGTGAGTGTGCGAGAGCAGGAGAAAGAGACTATGCGCTTTCCGTAGATAACATAACCTAATTTTGTGACAAAAAACATGGAAATAATTTTGTTATTGAATGTTTTTTATCCTATTGTTTACTATATTTATTTATTTGATTGGTTAGTGCTATTGTGGGTTGTGGGATGTTAATTGGGATTAAAAGTCGAGAAAAGATGAGATGACATTTTAAAAGAGTTGGTGTGAGAGACATGACTGAGAACTTGGGGAGAGTAGCGAAAGATCCGTTACTTCAATCAGTCCTGTGGAATAATGTTCATTAAATTGAGTCATCAGATCATTAAACGAGCCTGTTGCCTTTTCCCCATTGCGAGAACAGAATAAAAGATGAAAATAAATTTCACTGACGGATCAAATTAGAGCATGACGGAACACAAAGCGAAGGATGATGGGTATTTGTAGCGCAACCTCTGCTTGAGACACATAACTGCAAAGATGTGCATATTAATATCTGTGGATTTCAGAGGGCAAACATCTTTACATTTCATATCCATCTGTTTTTCCATGTGCTTTCACACTGCCAGCGAGCATTTGATGTTGCTCTCTCATCTGGCTGCTCCCTGCCAGCTTTTCTGAGGTCAGGCCCCCTAATAACAGGGTAGAGAAAACCAGAAGCTCACGCAACACACAGAGAACCTTCTGAGAGAGAGACTGAGAGAGAGCGAATAAAACAGACTAGAAATATAGTCATAATTCAAAACAAACGTCTCTAATAATGACACTCTGCATGCGAGTGGGGGGAAATAATACTAGACATCCCTTCCTCGACATTTCGTGAGCGTCGACAGACGTCCCCCCCAACTGACTAGATGTTTTCTGACAGGTATCTGGAAGTTATGTAATGGACGACTACTAGACTATGTTGGATGTGTCAAATTTCACAATATCATTTTTGACACCATAACAAAAAACAATATGCTAATAAACACACTTTAAAACGAATAATCATAATATATATTATTGATATATATATATATATATATATGTGTGTGTGTGTGTGTGTGTGTGTGTGTGTGTGTGTGTGTGTATGTATATATATATATATATATATATATGGGTCATTGACGAATAAGGTTTTTAAAAGTGTAAAAAAAATAGAATGGACATATAACTATATTTGAAACCATTTTTTAGTTTACCTAGGTGTTAACAATAAGATTTTGTGGTTTGTACAATCAATTAACACAGTTTTTTGTCATTTTTTACAAGATGGTCACCAAAAAAGTCATTCGGTTTAACCACTGATTTGAAAGTTAAAAACTGATTTGACATTGATGTTGAGATAGTATATAGTGTGTACCACAGAAGAAATATTAAATAAAATTATCACTGATCTCATAAATGTAATCATTTATTGGACTACTCTAAACACTCCAACATATTCAAGTAAAACATTGCACAGGGAAAGGAGAAAAGGGGAAATGTAAAAAAGAGAGGCTTATCTGCTTTATATTTGTATTATTGTAGTTCCTTTAGTTATTAAAAACAATATTATTCCATTTAAATATTTACTATATCGGTTTTACCGAATGACCTTTTGACACTTCAGAATCTTTAAAATACCTTTATATGTAGTCAAATATAATTAAAACCTTTTGGATTCAGTAAAAGAGATCAAGTTGAACTACCTTACATACTTTGGATGTTATATATCCATCCATCCATCTTCTACCGCTTTGTTACTAGAAATCTTTGTTACTAGGATGTTATATATTTGTTTTTTTATTATTATTATTATTATTATTATTAAGGCCTTTGGACAAAAAAAAATGACCCGTCACGTCACTGACCCGTATATATATATGAAGAGTTCAGATGCAGAAGCCTCTAAGCGTCATCTGAAATTTCCTTCTAGAATGAACATATCAAGCTTGTATGTTTGTGTTCACTTAATGTGTTTGTGTTGTATGCTTGTGTTTCACTTTAATGGCAATGAAAATGACCTATTAATTGTCATTAAAGTGAAATTACTGAACTTAAAATATAAAAAAAAATACTCATTTTAGAAGAAAATTTCAGATGGCGATTAGAGGCTTTTGCATCTGAAGTCTAGATAGATAGATAGATGATAGATAGTAGATAGATAGATAGATAGATAGATAGATAGATAGATAGATAGATAGATAGATAGATAGATAGATAGATAGATGGATAGATGGATAGATGGATAGATGGATAGATTTTTTTTTTTAATTAGCTAGGATTTAATTAGCATGATAACAGTTAAAGGGTTAGTTCACCAAAAAATGAAAATTCTGTCAGTAATTGTTGTTCCAACCCCGTAAGACCTTCGTTCATCTGCGGAACACAAATTAAGATATTTTTGATTAAATCTGAGGGCTGGATCACTCCTCCACAGGCTTCTAAGGGAATGAAACTTGCTGGCACAAAAAAGTTATTAAAGAGATCGTTAATATAGTCCAAGTGACTCCAGTGGCTCAATATGAGAATATTTTTTGTGCGCAAAAAAAACGCATGTCACACGCATCACACACATGACAAGCGTCGGCCAATAGTGAGCCTACGAGTGACGTGCAACACAGACGCGCTACGCTTAAACACTACGTGAACTCACTCGAAGCCCAGAGAGAAGGAAATGAAAAGTGGAATAAAGTCGTTATTTTTGTTTGTTTTTGCGCACAAAAAGTATTCTCGTCGCTTGATATACTTAAGATTGAGCCACTGGAGTCACTTGGACTATATTAACGATCTCTTTAATAACTTTTTTGCGCCAGCAAGTTTCATTCCCTTAGAAGTGAGTAATTACTGACAGAATTTTCATTTTTGGGTGAACTAACCCTTTAAACACCAGATTCATTATAAAAGGCTTCCTTAAAAGTCGACTAGTCATTCAGGCAATCCACAGGTTGATTTAACTAGACTAGCTGATTGGTTTTGCACATCTCTAACCACTGGAACAGAAACAGAAAAGCTTAATATAATTCAAAGTAATGAAAGAGGAAAACGTCATCCTTTTCATATTCTTCACCCACCACTTCACTAGCACCAAGATTCGTCTTTTTAATGGCCCTAAGAGCAGCACTTTTTATTTCAGAAGCTCATCAGTCTCAATCACCGTTTCCCCGGCTGAGCAGTTTGAGTTTCTGACCAACAACACAAGCTGATCGGGGTCTTCTCTCTCTCGCTGCTCTACCACCGTCTTCTGAGTCATGTATTCCTCAAATTCTCTTCTTCTCATCCCCATACTCTACATCGCCCGCTCCTCCTCCCACCCAAATTCTGTCCATGTCCTCCTATAATCACATCCATGTGCTGTCCGACACCGAAACAACTGGAAATCCTTAAGTCTTACAGCTCATCTTGTCTCAGTGATGATTTGATGTCCATATAAGGCGATGGGAAGGAAATACAAACCTTTTAAACATCTTTAGTTTGAAATAATAACGATAAATGTAGCTAATGAGCTCAAATGATTACAGCTCGCCAAACCTTTTCCAAACCAATCATGAGAACAAGCAGAGTGACTTAGCATTAGACTCTGATTGACTGAGTTTTCCGTTACTGAAATTCCTGAGCCTCCGTTATGACCGTTACGACTCAAAAAAAAAAAAAAGGAAGAGACTAAACACAGTTTAAAAAGTGCAACACGAGTGCCTACACTAAGCCTTAATCCACAGCGGCACATACTGTAATCCAGTGAGTCAAAACACTTAAGTACCTTATGTCGCACTATCCCACTCCCTTTCCTTTAGTTTAAAAGAAGACAGATGACACACAACAACTATAAATCTTGCAATCGTAACAAAATACTCAATTAAACCATCTCAAAGCAGTTCCACTGCACATTTCACCTCAAGTGTGCTTTATTGTCCAATTTTATTTACTTATTTATTTGGACAAGCTGGGTTTGTGCAAATGGTATAAAACTTAAATTATGTTTAGGACATGGACATCAACGTTACAAGGCACGCAGCTTAAGACAGGTGAACTATTACTTTAACTATTACTTTAAAATAAAATATAAAATTAAAAATTTAAAAATTTAAAAATTTAAAAATTAAAATTAAAATTAAAATTAAAATTAAAATTAAAATTAAAATTAAAATTAATTTAATTTAATTTAAAAATTAAATTAAATAATACAAATAAAATGAATAAATTAGAAACTAAAAAGTTTACATCTGGCCAAAATCCGAGACCAAAAATAATGTCAATTATTTTTTAATCAATTGATTAATCAAAATGATTTAATAAGTCAACACTCAAATAAAAACGTAGTTTTATACAACCATTTAAATGAGACAGACACTGACAGTTTTTTTTTTGGCAATTAAAAATGCAAAATACAAATAAATTGCAAATATTTTACTATATTACTGTAGATATTTTACCAGTGCCCAATTAGTTTCGGAAAGGACTCTTAAAAGTGTGAAATTTACCTCTATTTTGCCCTGTCTGCTGCTGCTCATGTCACATGTCACAGGACGGTGTAAAAATGTAAAAAAATAAATAAATAAAAATTATTTTGGTGAAAGTTGTGGAGATTCAGGTCTGTGTTCAGACTCATCAGAGCACTTTAACACTCAGATCCAGGCCTATCTTGTTTGGACAGTGATCTCCTGTGACCGTGACGTCAGAACAGCCTCTGAGCACATGTTTGTGTATCTGTTGGTCATGTGCTTTGTGGGTACAGAGAGGGGCAAAAGAGTCTTTGATGGGGTGGGTCATGATGTCTATTGATAGAAAGCACAGCTGCACGACCCAAGCAACTTTTCAGTGTCAGGATGTTTGTGAGAGAATGTGTAGCCTGTATTGTACCATAAATACTCCATTTATAACAGTGAAACGCCTGAACTGATACGGTCTTGTCTGAAAATGTACTCTGTACTGCAGTAAAACAAGAGATGCAAGTGGCTCAGTCTCTTAATGGAAGCCATTTTGGATTGAATATTCAGAGACAGCAGTTATTCTTTGGCGCAGAGTCATGAATGCTTCCTGCTGGGGGCTCATGTTCGGAAACTGGTTGACACGGAGAGGTGAGAATGTGAAAGATTACAGCAGCTGAGTCGTGCCGCTTCAGCCAATAATCAGACAGACAGGTGCTCCATCAGCCAATCAGCAGCAAGCACAGCTCAGCAGCAGCCAATCATCAAACATGGAACCTTCATTATTCAAAACAAGGGTGTTCAGTGTGTAAACAATTAGGCGATTCTCCATTCCATCAAAACAGCAGATATATTTGCCCACAAATCACTAAAACACAATGTTTGTGTTCATATTACCATCTGTAGTAAGTATACTGTGTGCAAGTATGCCAAGTTTCTGTATAAATGAAATACCGGTCATATTTTCAGTACAATGATTAAACATCTTTTTCTTAATTCAGTATTTGATTAAACATTTTTGCACTCAATTAAAGAGAAAATTACCATATTTATTACAGAGACAACGACTGTAAACCACTTCCAGAATGAAAGCAAGGTCATGTGACAATGAAGCTGACATATTTGTCCTGACATATTTGCAGCAATGAAGCTGACATATTTGCACTGACATACTGCATACTGCTTCACATAACTTGGTGTTCAATTCCGAACATTGCCAAAGGCACAAACACAGGTGTTTTTTTAGGTGCTATTTGCATGTTTGAGCTGAGAAACTATTCACACATTATCCCCCAAAAGAGCGCTTTATTATGAATGCAACAAAAAATAGAAATAAGCTGCTCAAAAATGTCAGCAGGAAATAATGCAACAGATGGTGGGTGAATTATGCATCACTTCACATTATATATTAAAGCTGCAATATGTAATTGTTTTCGCCGCTAGGGGTCGCTAACCTCTTACAATAACAAAGGCGAATATTGATGACGCATAAGCATTAAGCGGAATTATGGATCTTGTCGTCAAGCTGATGGATCTAATAATGTTTACGGATGAGTGAATACATTGATGTTTTTAACATGACTGTGGTATGAAAGCAGGACGCGATTGCTAATGAGAGACAGATATCAGTGCCACACGCGAGTCCCGCGGATATAAAGGAATAAAGTTAATTCTACCGAACTAACTTACCCACAAGTGCTGAATAATACTCACACAAGGCAGTTTATTAGACGAATGAAACTTGTGAGGTAACGCAGCGCTGTTTCACTTGGTCTACACTATCACACTAAACTGCATTTGAGTGTGTTGAAGGTTATAATGTTATTCTGTGTGTTCGTTTGTTGGCTGTATGAGACTAGCAGTGAGCTAGATCAACATTAGAATAACATACTGATCATATTCTAACATTTCATCATGTTGAGCTTTATAACACTGATTAGTTTTATGTACATTTGCTCACCTGTCTAATAAAGTACATGCAACAATCTTGACAGAGACGCCAACACTCTTGTCAAGTCGAAGTTTGTCGTGGACGCTAGCTCTCGGCATCTCGAAAACGCCACGCTGATATTGATCCTCGTTTTAGTTCTCCTTTTGTCCCTAAGTCTGCTTGCCACGGTCCATAATGTTTGAACGAAACAACAACAGCGTGAGCGTGCCGCTAGACGTAACGCAGTTGTCCACGTCTGTCGCCATGGTTACTATGGCAGTACGAGCGGAAACCGAGGGTAACGCGGATATGACGCCATTGACTGGCGTTTTCAGAAGTGCTGGGTACAACGAAGCATTAATTTCTTTTCTCTCTTTCGCGCAGGTCATGTTTTGAAAGACGATGTCCTGTAGCTTACTAATGTAAATAAATAAAAATGTGATGATGTCCAACTCGTTTTATGAAGAAGAAAGCCTTAAGTTTTCAAAAAGCATTAGACATATGACCCACTATTCTGCTTCATAAGTACCATGTTGACAATCTGACATGACGTGGTTTAATGTACCTAAACAATGATTACCAAATTTCTCTCTCATATTGCTCCTCATAACCACTGAAAACTGTCAAAAAAATCTAACCCAAAGTCCAATTATTATGGACGTTAAGTTAAAAGTGGTGGGTACAAAATGACTCAAGACAAAAACTGTTGAGTACGCGTCTCCACCGTCCCGACTGAAATCGACGCCTATGGGCGACTCCCTCACACCTGCTCACACGTCCCGGTTCCTTGGTTAAAAATCGCAATTTTCTAACGATTTACAAATAGTTGGAAACATTTGGGATATTGTAAGTAATCAACTAAACAAAATACTGTATATAACACTGGCCTAGTGGTTTTTGGATATTTTACTGCAAAAATCTTACATAGTGCACCTTTAACGTTCACATCAAACTCTCAGCTGTGATGTCACAGTCCTACCAAAAGACATCATCTCATGAGGTCTAAAAAAATACCCTGTTTTTATGATATCAATCACTGGTTTCTTTAAAGCAACAGGTTCTTCAGTATTTTCCTTACATGTTTCATAAATGCTCTTCAAAATAAATGCAACTCTTCCAGTAACAAGCTACTTCTGTGTTGTAGCGTGACAAAAACCCTAAATTGCGGATTTGTCATATTGCATTGTTCACGCAGAGTTAGAGATGAGTGAACTGAGGCAGAGATAAAACATGCTCTCCTAAACTCTCCTTTATCTATTTCAACAAGTCAATTTAAAAAGAACCGGTTCAAAAACAATTCGCCACTTTATCTGAGCCCTTGTCATAGAGAAATATTTAGATAAACGCTGCGGTTCATCACCAAAAAAATAGGGTGTTTCTCATAGGCAGAGTGTGTGTAAGGCTAGACGTGGACTTGAGACTAGCGTGGACATTTCTCACTCAAACCACTGACTGCTGCTGCTTCTGATTGCTTTCTGATTTTATTTTTACTGGTCAATTTTGAGATTTTGGGATATTTGTCTTCAATAACATGTCTTCTTTCAGACTTGTTGTGAAAAAAAGTGCGAAATACACATTTAGGTCTTTATTTTATTACACTTTGTCTGTTTGCGTCTGTAGATTTCTCATAAATTCAACAAAAGTTTGCGTTCTTAATCAACATCGCTGCTCCGCGATCTCTGCCGGCACCCTGTCATCACATGCACCGTTAGGAAGCTCTCTCTCTCCTGTACAATGCTGTCGGATCCAAATATGGTAATTTCCTTTTTATCAGCAACCAATCGTGAAAGTAAAAGGGCCGAATGCACAATCTCATTGGCTGATGATAAATCTTTAAAGCCCGTTTTCTCAAAATGACTTTTCTCTCATACTCCAAGTCCGAAATCTCCACTTCAGTAGCACCGATATACACCAAACTTTCCAGTCTTGTACCTAGTTATATTATGAAGACATTTACAGAGGGATTTGTAAATATATCATTCCTAGCCTGATTTATATAACGTTTTATTCCAAAAAACATGGCGAAAATCATTTTTTTAAGGCTATTGACAGTATTTTCTGATTTACAGGATAACAAAAGTAGATATCCATAAATCCCTCTGTAATATTTTTTCCCATCTAATGTGAACACAATGAAAAAGTCATTTTTAACCTGGCTTTATCCAATACTCAGATTTCGTTTTTTTAAATATATGCAAATTAGTGCATATTTAATTAGATATTGCCTAATTTGCATATTTAAACATTAAATTACAGAAAACTTGTAATACATTTTTTTTCTCATCTTAATGTAGATAATCAACTGGGAAAGTTTCATGGTGATATCTGCCACAGTTAAAAATGTTACCCTACTCACCTGTAGTGTCTCGCCTTAAGAGGGAAAAACTCCCCATAACTGCTGGTCTAGGATCAGTTTTCTCTGTAATAAAAGCAGATTTGGTGTTTGGGCTCTTGAGAGTGTCAAAGGTTTATATTTACAACGTGTTTTGTAGCGTTTAGCAATGTAGCCAATCAAAAACATATCTGTTGATTTCTTGAACTCAATGGCCAATCAGATGC
Organism: Rutilus rutilus; assembly: GCF_951802725.1. Lineage (NCBI taxonomy): Eukaryota > Metazoa > Chordata > Actinopteri > Cypriniformes > Leuciscidae > Rutilus > Rutilus rutilus. The sequence continues at coordinate 4,228,615 of NC_140216.1, read as the reverse complement.
GTTTAAGGCCCTGATTACACCTGGTGTAAACGACCAACACTAATCTTAATACCAGGATCCACTTTTCTGGCATTTTTGACCAGTGCCGAGTTCTGCACGCTCACAAATCCTCTCGTTATAAGTTAACTTTATGACATTATGTAGGCTAAATAAGAGATTCACTGTACAGTCAGCTTCATTGATTATAGCTGAACTTTTTAGCGATTATAAAGGGATTATAATCACTAAAAAGTGATTATACTTTTGCGCTTTTTAGGCGATATATAATCAATTCAGAATTTAAATAAAACTTGTGTTTCACTGCATTCGGTGAGGCAATGGTTAGTCATTATTAAACCACGCGTACAGTATGCTTGCTTTTCTGTACAAATTATAGTGGTTTGAGAACGTAGATGCTTTAGTAACACAATTCATCACGAGCGTTTATGCTGGGATGTGCACATCTTGCCTTACCCCGGAGTCAGTTCACCCTCCGCCTATGATGTTTCTGGTTTTATTAGCTGAATTGAGTGTTAAAATAACATTTTAAAAGATTCAAGTTACTGGGATGAATCATTGTTTATGGTAATTATAGATCAGAAACACTGCTTTGATTGTAATAATACATTATTTCATCTGATAGTCACGCATTTAAAAAGATAAATAACATTCTATACATTCAACCAACTACTTCATCAAGAGTAACTTGACCAGAAGAGCTACTTCAAATTACGAGCAGCTCGCCAAGCTAGTGTTTCACTTCCCCAACGCTGGATACTATTACTTTTATAGTAGTATGGACTGGCTATTTGGAGAAGCATAGTTTAGGGTAGTAAAACCTCTCGTACAGCAAGCACAGGCCATAAAAGTGTTCATGACAGAACTGCTGGATGTCTCGCTCTGAAAACACTGGCAGATTCCTCCCTATTGCGCACATGTGGTTCATTTTAACCCCGCAAGTGTGAACTGTCAACATTTCTGTGGCTCTGGGAGCAGAGATTTCCTGACTCCCAAGTCACGTCAGAGATGTAAGGAATGTGTATCATACACAACACATGCTCCCGATCACGGCCGGAGAGCCGTTCTCAGGACAAAAGTTTATACAAATGGACAAAATGCTGATCAGAGTCAGGGTTCAAGTCGAGGATATAACAACTGTTCTCCGTCCTCACACCATTCCACTCATCGGTAGTCTGTGTATACGCGACGTCACACACACTTTATTTCTTCCTGTCTGTTTGATGTTTATCCAGCAGACATGATGTTTGCAGTGCTTCCTTTGCAGAAAGAGGCATCCAGTCAAAACATCAAACAGAAACCAGTAACCTCAAACATGACAATGTTGTACAGACAAAAAAAAAACATAATATGCCAAAACGTGTCGAACGGAAAAACACAGGTGAAAGTAAATGGCACGATGAGATGTTTCTTTAGGTTGTGAAACTTGAGGCCAATCAGATAAGAGAAAATACCATGTACATCAACCACTTTTGACGTTATGTACCTGTTTTCTGATTGGAGACGTCGCCTTTGGGCTCACATTTCGAAAGCGCACAATCTATGGAAGGAAAAAAACAGAAATAGATGAGTTAGTAAAATAGCAGCTTCACAGATCTCATAATTATAGCTCATAGTTAGGATTTATTTGTATGTGTGTATCATTGAAAAACATAAAATATATACAATTTCAAACAAGGTTTAGAAGTCCTTGCACCATCAGTGCTCTGGCCCTAATGAAAAGTACTTACAAAATGATTGCTTTACCCAATATTTGAGAGTGCTGTCGTGCATGCTCATTATGTGATCGTTAGCTTAGCAACATGCTAAAAACAAACTCTCACTTGATGTTCCACTTCCACGATAGATAAATGATACCTTAGAACAGCTTATTTGTACTTTGTTTTAATTTAAATATGATTTATATGCTGACATTGTCTTACTGAAAGATGTTCACTACTTTTAAGGGGATAAAAATAAAAATAAACATTCCCAGCCGCCACAACCACACATTAGAGAAGAAGAACATTTGACTGACTTCACTTCTGCTTTACTTGAAGATTTGACGCAGATTAAAACCACACAGCTCTGGAAACATGAAAAAGTCTCTTAGCATTCATGCTGACCTGCTCCAGTGACCCTAAAGCATGCTGATGTTGGCATGGAGGTTAAGCTTTGAGTCTGGGCAGCAGAGACACAGATGACCTCTATATCATCATGCAGAAATCGCACGACAGAAAGGGAATCACGGGAGCTTCTGATTAAAAAAGCAGCACATATAGCATGTAGTCACATGCTTACGGGCCAAATGCGGAGCATGTGAGGGCAGGAGTGTGTGCAGAAAGTCTCACGAGCGAAGTGTGTACTTCCCTTCATGCCAGGCTTAGTTTTCATAGCAGGACCAGCTTGAAAGTGACGTCATGCAGCTTGCAATCTGAAATGTTCTGCTGGTGTTTCGTTTTCTTCTGCGAGTTATTTTAAGTCGTGATGTGACGCAAGTAGTGACAGATCATTTCGTCCCTATTGTGATATACATCTGAGTACGGGATTATTGGGGGGGAATCATAGTGTGGGTGGAGACTCGGTTTTATCCATCGGTTGTAGGCAGATCCGAGCTTGAGGTCAAATTTATTGTAGCAGCATTTATTACTAGGGATGCACCGATATGAACATTTTGGCCGATACCGATAATTCTTTATATTTGAAAGCCGATAACCGATATATTGGCCGATAAATCTAAATCCAAGTTTATATAATTTTTGAGAGCTTAATTACAAAAAAAAGTCTCAAATCCATGTCCCAATTACACAATTATAATGATGTTCTCATTATAATTTTATGTAGCTGATATGAGAGACTTGCACTTTACTCGATTTTCCTTTTTTTGAAGTGATTCCAATCATATTTCAATCAATTCAAAATCATCATGCGCATCTGAAGAGTCTCAGCTGAAGGAAATAATACATTATTTATCGGCTTTAATATATCGGGCAATTTTTCTTATTGGGCCGATAACGATAACATTAAAAATTAGCATATATCGGCTGATACATCGTGCATCCCTATTTATTGTAAATAATTTATAAAGAAAGAAACCTGCATGGATAAATCGTTTACAATAAGATCATTAAGATGCTTTTATAAAAACAGATTCATTTCAACCTTAATGTAAAATATTAAAATTAGGGATGTCAAAAGTACTGGTGTCTTGCAAGATCTCAGATCCCAAAGGATTTTATTTGACTAAAAGAACTTTAAAAGAGCAAAAACCCTTGATACACACATTTATGATATATGTCAACTATGTAAATTGATAATTAAAGGGATAGTTCACTTTGAAATTAAATTTTGGTATGTTTTAACTTACAAAAGCTAACAAATCCCCATCGTAAGTACACATTGATGGCGTAAGACACGAAACGAGCGGTTTGTGTGAGAAAACGAACAGTTTTTATATAGTTTTTACCTCTTGTACACAGCCACGTCCAAGTGGCGGGCGCTCTTCAATGAAATGCGTCCAATGCGTTTGAAATACGCCGCATTTCAAATTCTATAATCAGAAGCTATAACTGGTCCTATTAAATGCTTTTTTAGTTAGTTCACGTCACAAGCTAACCGGTTCGCCGAAAGGATTTGCATACCACAAGTTGATTTGCCTACTAGCTTAACTACCACTGCTAAGAAATGATAACTAAATGCTATTTTGATTATCTAGAAGATGATATATAATTTTAACGTTATGCGTTTTGGAACAGTCATTACAAATGGCTGCTTTTGAACGGTCACATTTATCATGTAATTAATGAATGTAAACAGGTACATTTAAAGACTGGATGTGCCAAACACTAGATTTTAGTATTATTTATATAATATTATAGCATTAATATTTTGAATTAGCTTTCATTTTACATGTTTAGGTCACATAGGTCATTTTGTTATGTGCTTTTATTTTTTTAATCTTTTTTTTACACTTCTATACAGATATAAATTAATTTTTATTTCAGTTTTTGTCATTTTTGTACTTCAACTAAAAACTTTTCAATTAGTTGCTAAGGCAATATTTCTCATTTTCATTTTAAGTTTTTCATCAATATTATTTACTAACTTTTTTAGTTTTATTTTAGTTGACAGGTGTGTGCATTAGACCGCCATTTTATTTTACACAGATTTTTACATAAAAAATGTTTTATTCCTGGATAAAATGAAATACTTGATACAGCTGTTAGATACCTGAAAAATGCATTTTCTTCTTCAACGCCTCACCGAGAAAAGCTTAATCACACTGCAGTCAGGCCACGTCACGTGACAAGAACAACGTACCATAAAATAACACTGGCTGGCAATTACATGCAACGTTAGACAGAGGACACATGACTTTCCCAGTACATTTCTCAACAGGTATGCTAACAATGCTCTTCCTGGAAGAGTCTGTGTTTGTGTGAAGGTCTTCGGTGTAGGTGTGTGTGTTGGGCTGGCAGGTGGGGGAGGGAAACAGGAGACTTGCTGACAGAAAAGGGTCTCTCTTTAATCACACACTCGATCTGAGGCGCAATACGCCCCTCTCAGACACACACACACCAGAACATCTCATCTGCATCTCTCTGATGCCACAGACAGCGGCGCTGCGTGACAATGAGTTAAACTGGACAAAAATGTGATGATATATGAAGGCCGCAAACATATTATATATGTGTGCTTAGTCATGGTACCATATCATAGCAATGGTATTTTGATATATAGTGGTACTAATATAATATACCATGAAATTATTGAACAACATACTGGCATCTCAATGAAACACCATGGTATTGATAAACCAATTTTTGCTGCATCACTATATTCAGCGGCATAGAAAAAGAAATGATGTGAGATTACATATAATAGAGATAAAGATAATAGTTCGTAATATTAAAAAATGAATATAAACACAACATATAATTAAAATAATATTCAAACCATAAATAGTTCATAAATCAAACACTCAAAAACATACAGCCCAGCCAGTGTCTGATTCATGAACAAATTATTCTTATGAATCAGTTCTTTTACAGAATTAGTCAAAGACTTCATAGAAAGAGGACTGTCTATTACTGGTTTGAATCAGTCTAATGAATTACTCACTGAATATGAGCATCTGACTCACTCGCTGGATGTTTATATATGAGGGCCTTTAGTTAAAGACAGACATTTACAAACACATTTTAATAAAAAAAGAATAATAAAATAAAATAAAAATCGAACATGTAACAAAAATAGTGTATTGTTGTTTGACTAAAACACAATAAAAACAGGAATATTGTGAAATATTACATTTTAAAATAATTTCTACTATCTTAATATTTCTTAATTTAATTTATTTCAGTGAATTTTCAGCATCATTACTCTTCAGTGTCACATGATACTTCAGAAATCATTCTAATATGCTGATTTGGCACTCAATCATTATTTCTTATTACTACTATCCATGTTGAAAATGACATTTATTTGAAATAGAAATATTTTGTAACATTATAAATGTCTTTACTGTCACTTTTGATCAATTTAATGCATCCTTGAATAAAATTATGAATATTTCACACACACACACACAAAAAAAAAAAAATTAATTAATTAATTAAAACCACCACCAACAAACTTCTGAACGGTAGTGTAGGTGCAAAAACAGACTTCTGTAGAAAACACTGATCAACTTTCCAGTACTTTTGTTAGCAAAAGACGGTAGAACTCTTAAAATTTTCAACATATTCCATCTGCTGCATTTTCCCTCTGTAGGGTGGAACATCAAAGTGAGGTTGAATAGAGACCGGAGTCCAAATATAAACACATGGGACATAGTTGCAATGCCTGACACGGTTACTCACAACTGCAACACTTAATGTGTCCCGTGCTAACACAAGTACCCAGACCACACAACATAGCCTTCAGTAAATCAAAAACGCTCTTCGGCGGGACAGACGAGTCTGTTTACGCACAGCACGTCAAACGTGAAGCGGATTCGCTGAATGGGTGATTTATCACGAGGTGGCAAAAGTGAATCGTCAGTTTCATTAATTCACTCGCATTCGAAAACACAGAAACTTGCCAAAAAACACACTAACATCCATAGCCCTGCGCCCAAAACTAAACCGTTGAAGGCAACCGATTACAAGATCAAGTGTACTATTCCAGTCCAAATAAGGAAACATAAGCTAAGCGGACAGTGGAAAAGGCCTGGTTCAAATCCACTCCCGGGGAGAAAAATCATTTTTTTACGCTTTCGTTCCAAATCCCCAGCAAAGAACCGTTTACTTGCCGGAAGCAACCACAAACTATTCAGTAGCTCACAGAAAACAAAAGAGTTTCACACAACCGCAAAACATACGCCAGGAACAAAACAACACACACAACCGGGTTGTTGTGAGGTCACTTCTTTCCTTTTGGTGTGGACCAGGCAGGAAATGAGCTAGTGACGTAAAGAGACTCACACAATGCAAAAAACACACACATATATACACAAGGTCAGATGTGTGTTTGAGCATGTCTACCACTTTAGTCAGACCCAAAAGCCCCTCGACTCACAGCCAAACACGAACAAAAGCAGCGGGCCGCTGTGATTCAAGCCCACGTGTCGACGGCCCTGCCACTTTACCACACAAGCCCACTCATTGTGATCGGACCCTCCTCTTGTAGCGCAGCGGGCGGAGAGTCATCGATCAGACTCATCCGTGAATCATGTGCTTGAGGAAAAGGGTCCCTTCATCAGTGCATGCTTGCAAACTGCCTCATCCCTGAAATTAACAAAACAACAAACTACCCTGAGCGGTCCGGGAAGCAGTTCAGAGCCAATGCCAACACAAGAGAGAGAGCGTTCTGATCCCTATCACACACCAAAAGATGGATTTCCCCATGGTGCAATTAGATTAAGCTCAACCGCCAAATCTGAGGTGCTTTCATGTGTTGATGTCTGATATTCTGCTAGGCCTGAACTCTTTGCTGGTGTTCGTCTTCAGCCAGGGTTTCCCATACATTCATTAATTTGTGGCGGCCCGCCACATATCAACCCTGACCGCCACGGATTGATTCAGATTTTTTAACTATTTAATATGGGTCAAATTGTATTTTATTCGCGCTGCTTGCTCCCCCTCTCTCTCACAAACTGACAATGGAGGCACGACTAGCCCCTCCTTCTCTTACCGCACGATCTGAATCAAACCATGAGCATGTAGAGGGCGGATTGTTGCCGGTGCTTAATGCTTATTCCCCCAGCGAAGATTCCAGAATCAATCCGGAGTTGAATGGTTAGTATAATGAACACTGTTGCTCAACATAACTCTGAGAAGTTGTCTAGATGTTAAGCGCGGTCGCGTTTCATTACAGATTCGCGCAAAACTTTTGCGATTTTTTTTTTTTATAAATATCAATTAACGTTACAACTATTGCGAAATGACGGCGTTTCCATTAACCGATGTTATGCGACTAAAACGTCATTTGTTCCTCTCGCGATCAGTCATTCCAAAAATCATTGCAACGGACGTTGGTAGGCTCATATCACAGCCACCAGACTAGACATTATATTATTATTATCTCCAGGTTCAGGTTGGTGTGTGTTGGTTTTTGTCCACCTCAATCTCCAGGTGTGCGTGTGTGTGTGTCTGAGTCTGTGTGTGTCCACCTCCAGGTCCAGTTTGGTGTGTGTGTGTGAGCCTGTGTGTGTCTGAGTCTGTGTTTGGGTCTGAGTGAGTGTGAGTGTGTGTCTGTGTTTGAATCTGTGTGTGTGAGTCTTTTTGAATGTGTGAGTGTGTGTGAGCCTGTGTTTGAGTGTGTGAGCCTGTGTTTGAGTGTGTCAGTAAGTTTGTGTGTGTGTGTGTGTGTGTGTGTGTGTGTGTCCAGTTCCAGGTTTGTGTGTGAGCAAAATTTGCAACAAAAAGTCTGTGGAGCAGTCATAGCATAGAAATGTAGCAATGGCAAAGTCTTTAAGTTATCTGACACTAAGTGTTGGCAATGGGAATGTGTACTTGTCAATAAAAATATATGATATATATATATATATAAACATTATATATATATATATATATATATATATATATATATATATATATATATATATGATATATTTAACTTAATCACCCCCCCCCCCCCCCCCCCCGGTCCCCAAACACCACACCACCGCAAATAGAATCTAATTCTGTGGGAAACACTGTCAGCGGTTGCTTTATTCACGTTATTGTTACATTACATTACATACAAACGTGTCACTTTAAAGGAACACTCCACTTTTTTGGGAAATAGGCATTTTCCAAATCCCCTAGTTGAGTTTTACCGTTTTCGAATCCATTCAGCCGATCTCCGGGTCTGGCGGTAGCACTTTTAGCATAGCTTAGCATAGATCATTGAATCTGATTAGACCGTTAGCATCTCTCTCAAAAAAAAAATGACCAAAGAGTTTAAATATTTTTCCTATTAAAAACTTGACTCTTCTGTAGTTACATTGTGTACTAATATCTGCGTAATATCATTACGCCTGCTGCACCCATGGTACGGCAGCAAAGTTCCTTGATTATTACGCAGGAATGAGAGTATAGTTCCTAGCCATATCGGCCTAGAAAATCACAACTTTACATTTTCCGTCGGTCTTAGTACACGATGTAACGACAGAAGAGTCAAGTTTTAAATAGGAAAAATATCGAAAGTCTTTGGTCATTTTTTTTAAAGAGATGCTAACGGTCTAATCAGATTCAATGATCTATGCTAAGCTATGCTAAAAGTGCTAACGCCAGACTCGGAGATCGGCTGAATGGATTCGAAAAACGGTAAAACTCAACTGTTTAACTCTAGCGGAGTTGAAAATGAGCCTATTTCCAAAATAAGTGGAGTGTTCCTTTAACAGGGACTTCACCGCTGGCAAAATGGGCTTTCAATAAAACAACAACTGTTCAATGTGACAACAATAGTTCAAATCATAACTTCTACTCGGCAATAATTTACAAAAATGGATTCATCATTCAACGAAACAAGTTAATAAGCAAACAAGAAGGAACTTGAACTTTCTCTAGAGTTTAACTCAGAGTTACACAGAACATGCTTAATTTGGTTTTAAGTATGGTTCATTGAATAAACTGCTTCGGTTCACTCAGGTTAGTATAGCAAACAAAATCATACATGCAACAGCTGATGAAAGTGACATTTTATGAATGCATCTGCTGATGAGACATTACATGAAAAACATGTGAAATGTAACGGACCATCTAAAGGAAAACTTCAAGCTACCAAACTAAAAAAAGTTGACAAAAAAAAAAAACACTCAAATAAGACAAACAATCAACAATCTGTACAAATAAAACCGGTCGGCTCCCCTTGAATAAGCTGTTCGTCACAGGCCTAATTCTGGAGGTCTCTGAGACACCCTGAAGTCTGGAGAGATGCAGTAAATATTCCCTGCTGGGAGACAGACGGCATGACGCATGCTGACGCTCATCATCACGAGCACGTTTACATGCACGTTCTTACCCTGATTGTGCTTAATAAGTCAACAATGCATATGGTCGTGCTAATGCGTTAACCCGTTTTCCTTTATTGGAGTCAAGTCATAAACGTCTTAAAGGGATAGTTCACCCAAAAATGAAAAATCTGTCAGTAATTACTCACCCTCATGTTGTTCCAACCCCGTAAAGCCTGGAACACACCAAGCCGACGCCGACGAACTAGCGCTGATGAAAGCCGACTGTGTTGACGCCTCGCGCCGGGGTTAAAAGCTGCACTTGAACACACGAGAGAACTGCAGCCGACTGTCAGCTAGCATGCGCGTTCTGCGCCTGCGTGTAAATGAGACAACTGTCTATTTCTGCAGATATATTCGTCATTCAAAAAGGGAAACCGGCGCTGCTGGCTGCAGATACACAAACCGTAAACAAAGGATTGAGTGCTTACCGTTTTGAATATCAATCCTGCTAAACACTTTCTTTATACCACTCCGCTCGTGTTAATATTGAAATATTCGCCAAGGATGACGTAACATTAGAACAGCCCTCTATCTGTACCGTTTTGACTACTTTGCTCGCTCGTTCACTAAGCTGAACAGCCAATCAGAGTTCCTTCTTTCATGAATCTTTCACTTTTTTTGGAAAAAGGCTCATTTTCCAACTCCCCTAGAGTTAAACAATTGAGTTTAACCGTTTTCGAACAGATTTAACGTTTTGCTATTATTCTCGAGCACTGACTCGTTCACTAAGCTGAACAGCCAATCAGAGTTCCATCTTTCCCGAACGGCCAGACGCCGATTCAACATGTCGAGTGGGCCGACGGCGCGGAACACACTGAGAAAACTTAGTCGGCCGACGCACAAAAACTGGCCGACGGCCGACCGTCGACTTGGTGTGTTCCAGGGCAGGCTTTAGACTTTCGTTCATCTTCGGAACACAAATTAACATATTTTTGATGAAATCTGAGAGCTGTCTCACTCCTCCATAGGCTTCTATGTAATCGATATCTGCCATCCCAGAAAAGTTAGTAAAGACATTGTTAAAATAGTCCAAGTGACTCCAGTGGCTCATCCTTAAGTTTATCAAGTGACGAGAATACTTTTTGTGCGAAAAAACAAACAAAAATAACGACCTTATTCAACTATTCATTTTCTTTTCTTTATTCATTTCTCTAGGCTCACTATTGGCCAGCATCACACACATGACCAGCGTCGGCCAATAGTGAGCCTACGTTCTGACGTACAACCCAGAAGCGATGCGCTGTTGTTACACTACGTGAACTCACTCAGAGAAACACAGAAGAAAATGAATAGTGGAATAAAGTCGTTATTTTTGTTGTTTTTTTGCGCACAAAAAGTATTCTCGTCGCTTGATAAACTTAAGGTTGACTATTTTAAACATTGTCTTTACTAACTTTCTGAGCCGGCAAGTTTCAATTACAGAGAAGCCTATGAAGGAGTGGGACAGCTCTCAGATTTAATCAAAAATATCTTAATTTGTGTTCCGAAGGTGAACAAAAGTCTTACGGGGTTGGAACAACATGAGGATGAGTAATTACTGACAGAATCTTTATTTTTGGGTGAACTAACCCTTAAGCCTGTTTTATGCTTCTGCGTCGAACTGCCGCCGTAGCTACGTCGTAGGCTGTGTGTAGCGCGCGTACCCTACGGCGTACCCTGACGTGCACCTCTCCAAAAATGTAACAACGCGTCAATTCTACGCGGACACAAGCGCTGTGATTGGTCTGCCAGAACCCCTCCCTCGGTGTTTCACACGCTCCCTAGGTACGCGTCAACGTGGACAACGACACAGAAGTATAAATTAAAACCAACACGTTGCCTACGGCGTATAGGCTCCGGCGTAGGTCCGACGCAGAAGTATAATGAGGCCTTTAAGCATTAACTTGATCGACACAGCTTGATTGTTGCCCCTTACCCCAATTTCTCCCCGCATGTAAACGCATTAACCTGCATTCGGTCGGCTTATTGAAGTGCGCATGTGTGATATGTGACAGGAACGCGTCCTTACAGTGGATTTAAACTGGTTATTGGTTTTGCATGTAAACCGGGGCAATGGGTTATTTCAATAAGCTGATTTTTGTGAGCTATCTGCGTATTGGTGTGCAGTAAACGTGCTCATTGTGTTGTGCAAACTGCGTAAAGCTGCAGTGTGTCATTTCTGCACCACTTTTGGCAACAAACAAAACTGCAAAAATATTGATAACATAATTTGGAAACAGGTTTCCCCACCCATTTCTCACAGTTCAGCCAAACAGATATTCCCACCCCACACTCACACCCATTGGTAGAGGCAATGTTGCTGTGCGGATCTGTTCAAACAAACAGAGCTTTCATGTAATTAAAGTGTTTACACTTCTCAGGAAATCAAATGACTTACACGTATAGCCTAGGTGTCTCTGCAAAACTGAGAAATGTAACCTTGAGAAAGAATAGATAACACAGTTAAGCAACAATAAATTAATAATTAATTCTCAAGCATGAAACAGAAGTTGCGTTTGTCTTGTCTTCCCTATTGTCACGTAAAACTGAAAACAAGGGTGGGGAATTTATTGTGATTTGATTGTGGTTTGCTATTGGTCGATCTCATGTGTGTGACAGGTTGCCCCGCCCTCACGCCAGTAAACACATCATCAGAGAAGAGAAGAGATGATGCAAGAGGGAGGGGGAAGTTATTTTAATAAAAGATTATGAGGGCACATGAATAAAAATATGTATATGTGCACAGATAAATTATTTATAATAAATATTGCAACATTCCAATATTCCAATTGATTTCATGGTGACTAAGTAAAAAAGTTTTCTTACTTTCTTAAAATAATTATCTATGGTGTTTTAAAACGACAGTCCATATTTTATTACCATATGTGAATGTTTCTGTATAAAAATAGAATAATAAGTAGAGAAAGATTAAATCCAGAGGTGTGAATGAGAGAAAAGTAGATTAAAATAAGTTTGTAGAAAGATACAATGTATCAGTTACACCTGTGACCAGAAACATCATCTCAATAGCTGGACAACAACTAACAGCATCTACAAGTAAACCAGCATCTGCAAATCAGTAAAAGAACACAGAGAGGCATTATTCTAATAATACATATCCATATTACACAAGTGTGAGTTGATATAGTGAAGCTTGATTGTGTTACAGGAAAAAAAAAAAAGAAAAAAAGACAACAAATAACTGAGAAAGGCCAAGCTGTTTAAAGACTAAAACACGTAGGAATCAATCAAACAAAACCAGGACACAGACAGAGAGAGAGAGCAAGAAAGAAAGATCTCCCCATCCCCCTGCTCTCATTCCCTGATCTATTTTGACAGTCTCCATTACAGCCTTTCTCTCTCACTATTCTTCATCTTCTGTCTTATACCTGCTCCTTGACCTTAACAGCGATGAGGAAGGTGATGCTTCATGACATCTGAAAACCAAACCCCTACATAGATGAGCTTTAAATTCTAAAAGGATTGTTTTTCGGATGTCATGAAGCATCATCATCTTCCTCATCGCTGATCAAAAACCCAGATCAGAAATAATCAGGATTTACGATCTCTGCTACTGGGAATATTGGTGGGCGACTGGTCGATCATCCTGACTAGTTCTTACGGTGCGGCCATTGTTGTTTGGCGAATTCCTGCTGTTTCACAATGGGTTCGTAGCTTTGCACATCCCTACTTTAAACACGAGTATATCTGAACATAGGAAATCACACCGCATTTAATGGCATTAGACGTCATGCTCTCAAAGACAGGAACCCACCTCATGTTTAAATGATGAGCACATACTCAAGTCTATGGATTTTATGAAGGCCTTCCACATGATTCATTCATGCCTCCAATCAGGCACTCACAAACATCCCCCAAATGAGGGCTGAGCTTTGAGATCAAGTGTCTGCTGTGACATTAGAGCTCATAATAGCATTGTTTTAAAACAAGCCCCAGGAGAACAGCACTGGAAGAAGAGGAAAGACTCACCGGTATTATTATAATGCAGGTCCACAAATAGTCAGTCCTCTAGTCTAAACAATTGTTCCTTTTTTTAGATTACAAATTAATACCATGTTCAGCTGAACGGAGAAAGGTTTAACTTCATTAGTTTTCAGTTCATCTATAAATAACCCACAGCTTCTAATGTTGCCCATCATGATCATTTGCTCAGAAATGTCCTCACCTTGTAGCAACTTACACTTCTTAGGCCCTGTTTACACCTGGTATTAAGACGCGTTTTGATCGATCGGATCGCAAGTGGACGATGCTAAATACAGGTGTAAACGGGTCTAAAACGTTTTGAGCTTGTCCACTTCGGACCTCTTCAAGATGTAGTCGAAACACACATTCGACTGGATTGCTTTCGTAGTGTAAACGCTCTGGTCAAATGTGTTCAAACAGCCACAAAAGACCGTCTTCTCGTCCACACGAAGCCGGTGCGTTCCCGATCCGATATTTTTTTTTTCTCGTTCTAAAAAAAAATTCCGTAAACACGGCGTCGTCTCAAGAAATATCTGCGTACACACGAAACCACTGAAACCGACTGAAAGTAGATCTGACTGTGTAGTATATATGCCAGACCAGTATGGGGCGCTGTAATTCTGCCACAGAGATACACTATACACGGAGAAGAAGACTTTGAGCATGCGCATAACCTTGCACGCTGTATACGAACCAAGAAGAAGAAGAAAGATTATCGCTTTTTGCTCACCACAGTTGCAGAGAAGCAATAGATTTTGCTGTAATAAAGCTAGTAGCTTCTGCAGCACGAATACAATCATATAAGTCCGCCATTATTGTTGTTGCTGTTACTCGTGACACAGACGACACGTGATGTGATGACATCATCGTTTCACAAAATATACGGATTGGCTGTACACACGAAACCGCAAGGGTGTCGTTTTCAGATTTATCCACTTTGGGACCCGGTTTCAAAAAATAGCGGTTTCAGTCTCCTAAAACGCCGGATCCGTGTGGACGAAACGCCAATACGATAAAAAATGTATACGTATACAGCGAAACGCGTCTCCGTGTGGACGAGGTCTCCGTCTACTGACCTAATGCGTAAACATTATGGGAAGAGCTCTAGCCAGACGGGATTTAAAGCTTTTTGACTGGAGAACCAAGTTTGGTTTGAAGTACGAATAACGTACCAAGCACAATATTCTCACCATTCCTGATTTCTAACACTCAGTGTTCGGCTGGTCTTGCGGCTTTCAGAGCGGAAACGAAAGCTGATGCTCTCTGTGTGTTTCTCTGTCGTCTTCAGGCGTGTTCATATGTAAATTGTGTGAACTTATTTTGACAATTGTATCGAAAGATCTGGAAAAAAAACACATTTCCCCACAACCATAGACCCTCCCCTCGAAGAAATCAGGACAGAAGTGTTTGAAAGTGGACAAAAGAGACTCCAGGTGTAAACAGGAAAGTGTCTCCCTCGTCTACTTGTGATCCGATCGACCAAAACGCATCTTAATACCAGGTGTAAACAGGGCCTTAGAGCAATGCATCAACAAGTTTGCATGATTCACCACTTAGTGACTGAATCGGTCTATCGCTAGTATTATGTGGCGAATCATGTGTATGTATATATGCCTGGTCGATTAATCGATTAATGGGCCAGATATAGCTCCAGTTGGAAAAACTGATTTTTCAACCACATACTCAATGGGGTGTGGGTCATGCATGCAAACTTAGCAACCGGTATTGGGAATTCATAGGAATGCTAAAAGAATAGCTTTCTTCAGGTATTTCAAACTAGTGCTGCACGATTAATCGTATCGCAATCGCAATCGCGATGTCAAGCCTACGCGATTATATGACGCAAAATGCTGCGATTTTATATTAAAACAAATTAGCGCACTTACAAATGCAAATGCTTTTAAACCATTCATGCGCGATAAGACATAAAAGAACGAGCTGCCTGTGAATGTCCTCCTGACACACACACACACACACACAGATAGACGCGCGCCAGTATCAAGTTCTCTTTCGGGTAGAACGAACAACACACGCCAAAATGAACGCGCTGACTGTGACAGACAGAAAGACTCGCGCTAATATCGTGCTTGCGCACAAAACAGCATGACAGAATACAGTTCTCTTTCGAGCTTGAACGAACAATAACACACACAATTATGCCAAAATGTCTTTTTGTCGAGTGTCTTCATAACATAAGAGTAGTCTTATGATGAACACGAAGAGTTGTGATGACTCGTGAAAGAATGAGGCGCGTGTGAGATCCGCGTCTCTGACAGCGGCTGGTCTTAAAGGGACAGTGCACAGTAGCCACTAATTATATCTGTCGCCGAAGTTATTTATTATTTTTTTTTATTTTATTTTTTACCCCTGACATGTATGGTTATATGTACTCTGTATGTAAATTATGTTTTGTTCTTGTTAAAATGCAATAAAAAAAATCTGTTGCTAAAGTTAATCAAAGAACAAAGGGAACAGAGAAAAACACTCACTGCTCTTGACTAAAGAACTTTTTTCTTTAGGCTGATTATCACTAATCTGTGTGTGCATTTATTTTCCTTTAGAATCAAGCAAGTTGACTCATGAAACCATTTGTTTATTATATCGCATTTCGCAATCGTAATCGCAATATTGACCTCAATTATCGCAATATGACATTTTCCCCAAATCGTGCAGCCCTATTTCAAACCTCCTTGGAGAGAACACACCTTAAATGGCATACTGAGAGCAAGAGCGATGGATGGAGCACAATGTTCCCTGACCCCCATCTCTAAGGAGCTGTGAGGAGATAAATGGAGTACACAATCTTCTCAAATTAATTATCATGTCAGAGGGAAGAGCATCTCAACAAAACGAGAAGGAGAGAGGTGCAGATCGTTCCGTGATACGACACGCCAACCTAGCTGCAACGAGGGAATGTGTAGGCTGTATGGAGTAAAGAGCCCAGTAAACCTGAGCCCAGACACTGGGATGAATCCTCAGGGTCTTGACGCTGACTGACTGAGGAACTAGGACAACGTGACGAAAGCAAAAAAAAAAGCCCTTACAGAGGACCCAAAGTGATGCAGATGTGATGCAATCCCAAGTTCTCCGAGCACTGATGAACCACCAAATTCACAACAAACCTACAACCATTGACCCTGACTCTATGATGTTTCTCCATCAAATAAAAAGACTTTACAAATTAAGTTTGGACGGTTTTTAACACGGAAGCAGTGCCACATAAAACTCCACGTAATCACCTAAATTGCATCTAAAGTCAGAAAAATTGAGCAGGATATTTGGATTATGTCTATAGTTAAACATACTAAATGCAAATCCAAGATACTTCTGCATCTGTTCACTTTATCTGAAACTCTGGTGTGAATTTCCAGTTTCAACAGCTCTAATAAGTAATAATTAATGTTGGTAACACTTTAGTTTAGGATACAGCTCTCACTTTTAAATAGTTGCTTATTAGCATACATATTACTAGGATTTTGGATGTTTATTAGTACTTATAAAGCACAAATTAATGCCTTTTTCTGCATGACCATATTCTACATTCCTCAATCCTTCCCAATACCTAAACTTAACTACCTTACTAACTATTAAAAAGCAGTAATTAGGAGTTTATTGAGGCAAAAGTCATAGTTAATAGATGGTTAATAGTGAGAATTGGCCCCTAATCTGCATCTGCAAAGGGTCAATTACACATTTTTTTCTCTGTGTTTATGTCAACGTTCAAGACATGTCAACTGTCTGACTTCTTGACACTTGGGTACATTTCCCATAGCATTTCACTACATGTATAATTTTCTCTCGTCATCTACTGTTATATTTAGTGTTTCGACATAACCAGATTAAAAAAAAAAGCTTGTGCTTTATGATATTTTTTTTTTGCAATGATAAACTGCATTTGAAATAATTTACACAAAAATCATCAGGTACATCAGCGGGTTGATTCTTGCCGAAGAACATTGAGTGCCCACCACTGAAAAGTGGAGGGTGTGGTAAAGCAATCACCGTCTTAAGGTCAATTAATATTCAAGTCGCCATGGATAAAGAGAGGAAGAGTAAAGACAAATTTCAAAACAAGGAAAGGATATGGATCATTCTGAGGATGGATGGCATCGACTCAGGCCTCCAAGCGTTTAATGTCTAAGATGGTTCAGGCAATGCCCATACGTATTGTAATGAAAGAACTGGGCCGTGTGTCAGGGGGCTTTTTGAACAGAAATAGGATTCAGGTGTGCTTTTTCAGGGACCGGTTAATACACAAACATGTCTTCGCCACAGTTGTTTTCAAAAAGGGAAGTTGGACTTCTACACTATTGTATTCAAACAACAATGCTTTCCTTTTAGTACATGATTCCTGACGCTTACAGGGAATGAAACAGTCAGGGGCGTCGGACAGGGGGGTAATAGTGGAACAGATTAACAGGGGCCCTCGGCGAAGGGGGGGCCCACAAAGATATATTGATATATATATATTGTGCTGTTGTGAGGGGCCCGCCCCTTGGTTCTGTGACCGGGGCCCAACATTTGGTGTTACGCCCCTGGAAACAGTCAATGGCCAAACAGCTGTAATGAAAGCCATGGCATGATATAACTACTAATTACACTGCTCTGTGGAATACTTGATTCTGATTGGTCGATCGGTGTGTTATTCCCCGATAACAACCGGTAAAAAAAACTGATAACACAGGCTCATCCAGGTAAGTCAGCGCTATACGCTTGGAAAGTTTTTTCTTCGTTGAGGTTTTGCGTTTGGTGAGCTAATAAAATATTAAAACTCAAATCAAAATTTTGTGTACAATTATTTAATTATGTCACCCGGTATCGCGAGACAAACCCCATTTGTATGAAACTGCTGCCATTTTTCAATGATTGTTTTGTACACTGTAATGAATTTTAAGATAACAAACAGGTTTGAAACCATATCAAATCAATTTCTTTTATCCCCATAATTATTTATGTGTGAAAATCAAGTCAATATTTAATGTCTAATTATTTACTTACGTGGCAAGTAGCTGTGTAATAAGCGGGATAAGATACATCCGGCCGGGATAATGTACATCACCCTTCAGGGTGATACAAGGACTTGGAGCTATCGATGCACAACCATTAGAAAATTAATAACAATATATTGATTGTATTGACACCGCTCTAGACATTAAAATATGTGGGAAATTCATTTCCTGGGACAACTAAATATTATACAGTTTAGCAGTCATTAGAAAAACTGATGACAGAATGCTGACCAATCAGAATGGCTGATTACTCCATTACTCCAGTCTTCAGTGTCACATGATCCTTCAGAAATCAATCTAATATGCTGATTTGCTACTCAAGAAACTATTATTATCAGTTAGTTGTGCTGAATATTTTTGTGGAAACCAACCATGATACATTTTTGAGACTCTCTGATGAATATAAACTATTCAAATCTTTTATAACATTAAATATAAAAATCATTCTATTCATAAAGAACGGTGTCCATGTTTTATTAACAGTTCAAGTTAGTATTGTGTAAATACCATGGTAACTGTAGTTTCTGTAACCTTAGCCCGAAATACCACTTTAATTTACCACTTATTTAAAAGCCTTGCCTTATAATACTGTTTATTCATCGTGTTACAATTCGTATACAATTTATGTGTATGTTAAGTTAAGTGGGACGATACTTGTGTGCAAGTTAACCATTTGAGAAATAAATTTGCTTGTTTCAAATTCCTAAAAATGTGGGTCACAGCTTAATGACCAAGGGAAAATGTGGGTCCCATGGCCAAACCAGAACTACTGCATTAACCAATGGTAACTAAGCTAACCTCATTATAAAGTGTTACCAACAGAACTAATGTCAATGGTCAACACACCCAGTTTCTCTATTAGACATATTTTACCCCTCACCCTCATTTTGGCCCTTATTCTGTCTTTTCTGCTTCTCGTCTGCCCTCTCTTCCACTAACTATGTCCCTCATTTTCTGTCAGGATGATCCAGCATCGGCCTGGGTGATTTACTGCCGGAAGCTGTCTTGGCGTCTCTCTCTCTCTACAGCTGAATAAGTAGGATCTTCTTGCGCTGTACCAGGAGACAGAGGGGGCAGCGAGTGCGCCATTCCTAACCCAGCGAATGTAGGTCAATACGACCTTTCCCTACCACACATGGAGACGGAGAGAAGAGCCGAACAAGAAACTGAAAAAAAAGATGACAGGGAGAGGGAATAGATGGCCGTGACACAACAGAGACATAGAAGGAGAAAAGGAGAAAGAGAAAGAAAGAGAGAGAGAGAGAGCCTAGGGTGAACGGGCTGAACGCAGGGACGATCCAGCTGGGGTGGTAACAGTCAACGACAGAAAATGTAACTCCTCAATGCTAAACCACATGACGTCTGGGTGTCAGAAAAATTCATCTAACGCTAGAGAGAGAAAAAAAGAGCCACCGCCAGGCCTCCAAAAACTACCAGGGGGCCTATTAGCCAAGGACAAAGACACCATCAAAATCAACAGAAGAGCAATTTAGCACACAATGCGAAGTTCAAAAAAAAGTTAATCAGGAAAGAGAAAGAACATAAAACTATGACTTTAACAATAAGAGGGAATATTCTACGAACAAAAGACAGGGATTTTAAAAGGGTTTTCACAGTAGCACTATTATTGGTTTAAAATAATCTAAAGAACATTTCATCCACTATAAAGAACCTTTTGTGCAATGGAAAGATTCCATGAATGTTAAAGGTTCTTCGTGGAACCAGATGCCAATAAAGAACCTTTATTTTTTAAGAGTGAAGGACATTAAATGTGACATCTGACGTGTCTTGTTTTTGTGTTTTTTTTACATTAAAATGTCTTCTTCAAACCCAGTTTAAAGGTATAGCGGAGGATCTTTCCGAATTTTAGATAAGACCCGCCCTCTCCACTTTTTGAATAAGTTTGATTGATTCACCAGAATGATTGACAATTAGGAGGACCAATAGTATAGGTGATCCACCCGGAAGTAAAAAAATCCTCCGCTATACCTTTAATATAGGGCAACTATGATTTCCTCAACGCAGAAAACAAAGACGGAATCACAGAATACAGTTATAAAAAATGGAATTTACAGTATAATGTGGAATGTCACAGAATTCGGCAAATTTTGGATGAATAAATCAAAAGAATTGGGGGGGGGGGGGGGGGGTAATAATAAATATATATTTCCTATTAATATGCCGTGGCCACTATCAGACACTAGGTGGTCAAGAAATCTGCATGAGAACATTTTCATGAACGAATTGTGATTCATCCAATAATTTTCATACTAATATTTATTCTACGTTTAAGAAGATTTAGAAACAACTGAAAACCAAACATCCGCAAAAAATCTGTGTGCCCTTGTTAAGACGAAATTTTATACAGATATATTACATCTTAAAGACGCAGAGGTTTATATGTACAGATATTAAAGGTGTTTATTAGGTTTGAACTGGTTTTGAAGATGGCACACTTAGTTTTGATTGTTTGCTTGCTTGCTAGAGGACCACGCAAAAATTACACACTTCACCTTTAGAGTCAGCTGTCAAAAACGTGCATTGGTCTACTGTATATTTCTTCATGACTTTCAAATAAATGAGTCTAGAACACTCGCTCGCATATTAGACGACAAACCTTAAGAACAAAAAGCCACTGATGAAGCCAATAGAAAGTGTGGCAGAACTTTTCCGAATCGATGTATATATATATATATATATATATAATAACCTCAGATGTGAACGAGTGAAAATTGTGAAGATCTGCTCAGACTCACAGAAAGAAAATCATTTCCAGCAGCCATTACTCCAGTCTTCAGTGTCACATGATCCTTCAGAAATCATTCTAACATGCTGATTTGGTGCTTATGACATTTCTTATTACTGTCAATGATGAAAACATCATTACTGCTGTATCAGACAGCAGACAAGAAGATTCATTTTTATGGCATGTAGACGGATGATGAACACGGGTCAAGGTGTTCAGTGAGTACAGGGGTGAGGAGGTGGAGTTAGAGACAGAGTCTATGAGCTGATGCATGTTCAAACATGATGGTAAACAGATATGTGCAAAAACTGAATAATACAGGACAAACTTAAATAGGCAAACACAGCACAAATATCAAGAGGCTGCAAAGTGGGTATTAATATTTAACAGTAACTTAGTGGCCATGCTAAAAACAAGCAAAATGTTTAAAACCAAAAGCCTCTTGAGAGGTTACTGAAACAACCAAAGATTTCCGTTGTGAAATCTGCAAGATACAGTACTTCCCATTGTGGTTTCACGACCAAACCCAAACAAAACCACTACGCTCGTATCTCAAGTGGGTAATGTCATTTGTGTTGAAACTGGTGTAACTTATCATAATGCTTTAAAAACAACTTAATAAATCATTTTAGACACTTGTCTAGTGTCTTGAAGACTTAAGGTTATCCAACATGAAAAACTGTTATAACCAGTATAAGCTGGTCTCTCAGCCTGGCCAAGCTGGTGTTCATTTGGTTTAACCAGCAAATGAACTGGTCAAACAGAACGAACAGCTAAAATGTGTCCAAAAACAGCTTGAAACCAGCTTAGGCTGGTTTGAGATGGTTGTTTTCAGTAGGACAGGACTTCGTGACCTAGTCTTGGACTGAATATTTCCTGAATGCATTATGCAGAGCCATTAAATGAGTCTTGTGAATGATTAACTGGGCTTGCAGATGAAAGTCCTGCTATCAGAATGAACAACAAGATGTGTCATATATCTGATATACCAGCCTGTATAACTTACATCATCATCAGATTATATGCAGATATATAGCCTAGCTATCAATTAAATCCCTGTATAAAACACATTACATCATCATTAACATAAAAGCAATCTAATATTTGATTTAAAAAAATATGATATTTCATAAGCTGGTCCAAGACAGAAGGTAATTGTGTCATCAGTCTTTCTAGAATAGCTTTGCTAATTTAGCAACCAAATGCTACACGAGTCAATCAGGTTACAGATTAATCCCGTTTTCAAGCTAAATCTGGCTTATAATAACCGCTATCGCGTCTGTCATTATCTTTTACGTGAATAACGATATCATATCTTGAAGTGCTGAGGTATTAATTATTTTTAACCTCTTTCACCGCCTCAATCTATCACACCATGCTAGCGAGTTAGCAGGGAGTTGGAGTGCCACGCCAGGTCATTGTTTACATTGCTGACTACCTTCGATTCTCAGATTCGTCGGATCGCTCATAAACTACTGATTGTCTGACTAACTGATAGTCTTGTGTTGATAAATAACGGTATTTTATTTATCCGTTCAGAAATGGGTCATTAAAAAGTAGCATAAAGGGACTGACACTTTGAATATACTTCATTTCCTATGGCTGCCTCCAAATCAAGATAAAAAAGTATGGAGATGATAATAGACTAAAAGGGGTTTTGTGGGTAAAATCTGTGTATTTGGGAGTATAACTGAAATTATTTATTCATGTGGCCTGCACAGCACTCCAGCTAACCTTATATTTCCACCCACAAGCCCATATGTTGCACGACTGACCCACATAAATTGAACATAATGATCTTTTACTGACAAAGCAGTTAAAATCCATAGGATGTGATGGTGATTTCTGTAATTATGCTGCTAAAATCTTTAACCAACGGGCACAAATGACTCGAGCTAACGACACACCAACTGATATTTCTCCAGCTAGGTTGTCATAAACCACATTTCCAACCTAACGCTGGTTGTCAAAACCAATATTATAGAGATGTTTGCACTTAATGCATTATATGTGGTAGAAAAACGACTGCAAACGCCCAGTGCGACCCAACCTCCCCATCCGAACAATGTCCCGCAGCCTCGCGAGTTTCGGGCTTACCAGATTTGAAGAACGTCGCTATATCGGCCGCGTCCTTAGCCGCCTCCTCGGCCCCTTCCCCCGAGCTCATGGCTGTGGCGAAAAACACAAAAAACTAATATCCAAATCTAAAGTTGCTCTTTATTTTCCCCACAGGCAGAGGGATTTAGAAAAGATGTCCGCCCCGGTGTCTGAGGAATGATCTGACACGGACGGGAAAGGATCACTTCTGACTGCTGGGGAACATCACAAAACCTCCTCCATCTTGGATAACACAAATTACTGATAGCGCCGGCCGGCGGCTCTCCCGAGTGTAGCTGAGAGAGACTGGAGTCAGGGAAGACT
Organism: Rutilus rutilus; assembly: GCF_951802725.1. Classification (NCBI taxonomy): domain Eukaryota; kingdom Metazoa; phylum Chordata; class Actinopteri; order Cypriniformes; family Leuciscidae; genus Rutilus; species Rutilus rutilus. Next base: position 4,205,022 of record NC_140216.1, on the reverse strand, counting down.
GCCGGGGGCGGGAGTTTGCTTCAGAAAAAGCAGCCTTTTCCCTTTCCAGTGACCTTAACTGGGTCCTCAGGGGCCCCATAATGATTTTTTTGGTAGAATATGGTGGAATTCGAAACATCCAATTTTCCTTGGCACTTCAAAGACTCTTCATGATAGATCATATATTCATTAGAAATGTGTTTTGATGTGCAAAAATGTCTTCTTGGAATTGATTCTCTCAAACCTGAAATGAAAGTTGTTACTGTAACATTGAATGAACACCCAAAAATGAATGAACACCCACATTTTAAAATGAATAAACAGCCAAATTTTACACTATTATATTTTACACTATATTGTATCTTATTTGTGTGTGTGTGTGTGAGAGAGAGAGAGAGAGAGAGAGAGAGAGAGAGAGAGAGAGAGAGAGAGAGAGACAGAGAGAGAGACAGAGTTCTATGTGTGTGTGTGTGTATGTATGTGTGTGTGTGTGTGTGTGTGTGTGTGTGTGTGTGCTGCTGTTGTATTTTGTTTATTTTATTTATTATTGTCTGTTTTTACATTTGGACCCTGTGTCTGTAATAAAGACTGATGATGATGATGATTTTCCCTCATATTGTCTTCAGGTCATTTCTGGCTCATTTTCAATAAAGGCACATTTTAGGCCTATGTAATTTTCTCCTATAAGACCACATGGCAACAAAAAACACTAAAGTACTTTCCAAAACACCTATAAACACCAAATTGAATAATTGAAACAGATGTGAAACGTCACAATGTAAATTTATGTTGAAATACACAATTTCTTTTTTTTTTTTCTTTTTTTTTTGTGGACTGAAACAGTAACTTGTAATGAAATGTGACAGTGAAATGCCAAAAGTGATCGAAATCTGCTAACAATTTTTTACTGTAATTATCCCATCAATATTCAATTAATATTTTTTTATCATGATACACATTGGGACCTGGATTTAGTCCTAGAAGAGGTCTCTTAGAGGTTTTAGACCAGTAATCATTTTGTATGTGTTTTTATTGCAGGTCAAATCTAACTCAAAGATCACAGGTGGGTGGGCACAGTTTCCTAGATCATAGGAAGGTTACAAGGTTTCCCGAAATGCATATACATAAGTAGCCTATTTTTCAAGTTCCTCTGTTTTTCATAATTCTCATAATTTTCATAAAAGAGAGGCAGAGAGGGGTATATTTCTTTTTGTCAGTGGATTTACTGTACTGTATATTCACTATAGCCTCTGGCGAATGTCATAAAGCCCACACTTATTGAGTCACACCGACCTCTGCTGGGTAAAACTCTACGTGCATTGGGTAGCATTCTTCAGCTAACCTGTTTTTTGGGTTCATCATAATACTGTTCCAAGCTCGGTTTTGTCCCAAACCTGTATGACTTTTGTTCTGTGGAACACAAAAGAATATATAAGACAGAAGAGTCTCAGTCACCATTCACTTTCATTGTTTTCTTTTTATTGTGAATGGTGACTGAGGCTGTCAGTTCCTAACTTACACATAACAGTGTTAGTCAGACATAACATCTAATTTTGGAGGAAATAGAGGAAAAAAGGTCATACAGGTTGGGAACAACAAAATTATCTTAGTTTATTTGATTATTATTTGTATTTATTTATTTTACGAACTATTCGCACCCATCCACTAGGTGGTACAAACGTTTTCGCAGAAAATATCATTTCACCACAGAAGAAGCAAAGGATGAAAGAAGTGGCCTAACGTAAAAATTGAATTTCACTAAATTTTGTTTGTAACATCACTTTAATATCACTGTTCAAGGAAATTGTTTTGTTTTGTGGGAATTAAAAGCGCAGATCGCTAATTCGCTAATCTATCGCTAACTCTTGCGGGCGAGGCGTTACAGTAGGTGCGTCGCAATTTTGATTACGTAAACGTGTATGAAATGTGTGATGCATCTAAATTGATTAATGTTTTCTGCACTGTATTAATCTCGCACGACTGTCTAAGAACATATTATGTACATAGCTCCCTATAAAACAACATTGTGTCTTGTTTTAGTTTGCAGAGATGTCTGATTTGCTGACAGTGTACGACGATGACCAGGCCAACACCTTCATCGATTGCATGGTAAAATCCGTCTTATTTTGACCCTAGTGCACAAAAACAGATAGTAATGTTCATCCTGTTTATTATAACTCTATGTAAATGCATTGATGTGACTTGATTATAGACAAGTAATATTGATAACTTCCGTTCCTCAGATCTGCGATAAAAGAATAAGGGGCGAAACACATTACAAAATCCACGTGACTACACTGCAACATTTGAAGGTAAGGAATGAAAATCGAGTATAGTGTCTGAAGGAATATCAATAATTGACCACCAAATTTAGGAAATGTAAAATTATTTCCTAAGGATCACGTGACACTGAAGACTGGAGTAATGGCTGCTGTTTTTTTCTCTGTATTTTTTAATGTAAAATTTTGTGTTTAGGCTACATAGCACTAGTATTTCTGTTTTTATGTAAGTATTATTAATAATGTTTTTTAGTAGTTTTAGACAATAATACTTTGATTGTTTGTTTTTTTTGTTTTATTCACTTTTCTGTTTCATTCAACTTTAGGGCTTCTAAGGATTAGAGATCAACCAGCGAACAACATTTTGCCTGTTCATTTCCTTTGTCTCGGACACTGTTTACTAGCCTGACAAGCCAGACCCACATCAAGATGTTGGGTCTGGGAACACACCATTGGCAGGGCTCAATTCGAGGGGCGGGATAAACGGTTGTCTTTCAAATTCCCTTCACGCAATAGGATAGCGCTACAACCAACCAGAGCGTTTTCACATCAGCGGAGCTAGTTGATAGATTAAACTTTTGCCGTATCCGGTCGGCAAAACTCCGAATGACTTCAGTGCCGTTCTTTGGTCTTTCTTTTCACAAAGAAAAGCTTAACTCCAAGTCTTCCAGAGTTGCGGCCGAAGCCGATTCGAAAGACCGCTGTTCGCCAGCAGCGGCAGCCATCTTCTTTGTTTTCAAGTAGCAGGGGAACCGTCACAACTCTGCCGTCATTATGTTAAGCCCGCCTACCGACTCTATACACGATGTGATTGGCCTGACTAGAGTTTGGTTTTTCCAGCTCGCAAGCCAACGGAGAGTTGCTAGACGACACTGGCTGCAAAATAAAATTTGCATCTAGATTTCTAGGCTAACTGTTTACAGGTTATGACCTTGTATATGGGTTATTCTGCATTGCTTTACCAGTCCCAAAAACTACTCATTCTTCTTTAAAGCGGATTAGATAGAGTTGTGTGGACACTGGACTATTTTGGAGTCTGTTCGATGACATTTCTTTATCTTTTACTATAAGCAACAGTATGACCACAAAGACATCAGAGACCCCAGCCAGCGTCCTCTTTCAAGGACACTTTTCTTGGTCCACTTCTGGTTCTTTTAAAAAGGATTCAAGTGTGAGACACTGAGATGCCAGTTACATAACATTTTGAAGACCAATAACACTCTACCATTTTATATGTTTATCTTTCTGCTTTAACAAGGGTTTCGATCACGTGGATCTTCAGTCTCCTGAATGGATGATGCTGCTTGAAACAATATATTCTTGTATGTTTGAGAAGATTCAGGAGCACCATAACATTTGTTTATTCTTGTAGTCTGAGGGCATCCTCAAACTACTTCAAATAGTTGTCATCGGCACAAAATTGTGCTGTAGTTTGTCAGACGACAGCAGGTGATGATGTGCTTCTTTTCAAGACTGCTTAATGACCATTGGATGCATGTTGCATACTAAAATGGCAAGAGTTGTGAAAATCTGTTTGACTGGCCGCGATGCGAGAGTCAGACTGCACAGGTTGCAGCAAAGAATGTTCACAAGGAAGAACTTGTTGCTTTATTTTTCCAAAGTTTGTGACATTCGTGACAAATTTTAATCTTTGAAAGTTACTCAAAGGTTTTGTTTGAGGCAATTTGTAGCAACAAGCAATCTTCGAGAGAGTTAGTACTTACTACTTTTGGTCAAATGGAAATTCTGACCATAAATTCTTCCTGCATAATTTCTTTTCTGTATGTTATAACTTCCACATGCTGTCACTGTCTGTTCATTGGGTTCTGAACAGAAAGGATTTTACCTACTGGATTGTAGGTAATCCAAAAATGTACTCTATTTCACTTAGAAATGTCACTTTTTTATTAAATAACACAGGTTCTACCTGAATAAATATGGCACTGAATCCTGCGTAAATCCAAGGACACATTTTCATGTTTTTTTTCTAGTCTTTGAATGACTTGTATTAAGTACATTCTCACTGGACTGTTCAGAACTCTTATGCTTTTACACTTTTGTGGCACCTTACTCTTCAACTTTGTGAAATTCCTCATTTCATCTCATGAACAGGTGAAACCCAACCTTGTGGATTGCTTCTGGAAAATTTGGATTCCTTATTCCACATACATTATGATGTCCATACTTTTGGTTCTTCAACCTTTACCTTTTCTTCAGAGTGATGCACAATACTGGTCCCATAGATCTCCTGGGGTTAAGTGCCTTAATCAAGAGCCCAATGATGAAAGAAGGTCTCCCCCTTTTGGGGTTTGGACCATCAACTATCTCAACACTCTTTGCTGCTTTGTCATTATTAACTTTTGTTTACTTTATTTCAGTATTGCAAGTAACTCCTATGAAGTGATCATAAGTAAAACGTATAATCATCTGTCCCTGTTTTTCCTCCACTGTTTATCTCTTCAAAGAAAGAGGAGTCCTATGCTTCACAGGGTAAGTAGTAAAAATCACAACTTTGTGATACAATCTTTTTTTTCTTATAGTTTCCCTGTTGTGTTCAGTAAAAAAAGAGTTGGAATCAGTGTAATAAGATTATACTAAGGGTGTTTTCACACTTGGCAGGCTTGGTTTGATTACAACTAACTCTGTTAGTGCGGTTCATTTAAATAAATGTGAACGCTGCCATCTGAAACTTGGTGCCACCAAACAGGCGGACCGTGAATCACATTTTCAGGTGCAGTTCAACTGAAATATGAACACAACATGGACCAAACACATCTAAAAGATCCAAAAACTGAATGTAATTTCACAAGATGCGACCCTAAAAAGGACAGAATGCTCAAGGATCATCATAGTCCCGATGTTGTCCATTACAGTTCAGTACAGGCATTGGATCCGCCTCTCCTTGTCATAAAAGCTGTCCAATCCAATCAGACCTTATCCTTATGCCTTTTGTTTTATAGCTTTAGGTCCAGTGTTAAAAATGACAGTGTGAACGCAAAGCGAACCAGGACTAAATATAATAGCAGAAACTGAACTACAAGTGTGAACACACCCAAAGTGTCGCAGAATTTAATTATTTAATTATTAGTTATTTTGACATTTGTATGTGCTTAGAAGCACAATTCTGTATCCTATCAGGAAATTCAACAGAAATCTCAAGGAGTTTGTAAGTATTCAAATTGTCAGGTATCATTCCATAGGTCAGGTAGGGTTTCCATTGAGGAAGATGTCCTTCTGCCATCAAAAATATATGGTCGTCAAACTCGCAGGATTCACCACTGATGATAGGAATCATCACAAGAACTGTTTTTTTCTTTTCTTTTTTTCTTTTTTTTCTGAAGTAATATGAAGACCTAGCTGATATAGTTTTGTTGGCAGTCAGCTGTGGATTTGAAGATTAAGAAGAAACAGAATCCTGTTGGAATCACACAGAACTGAGATGAGAAATGCATACGTGGATTTTTATGGATGTAGTGAAACCATGGGATTTTCAAGAAACAGGAATAGAATAAGATGTGACTCTATTTCAGGAATTTAGGGGGACGCGGGGGACTTTATTTGGCTTTAGGTGTAAGGCATGAAACGGAATTTGCGATGTATATCCTAGTGAAACGGCTTCTCGAATGAGGAAAAAAAATGTAGGGTGGGACTTGAGTTTGTCTATCAGGCATTGATTGGACCGTTGTCGTTTGCTAATTGCAAACGTTTCATGCGAGTGACGTTGCTGGAGGGGAAGGATTGAAACTCGTCTGGCTGTTGGCCAGCCTTCTCTTCTCTGACGTCAAGTACATCAGTGCAATGTCACTGTGAGCGGGCCGGTTTTCTATTTAAAGATTACAAATGCACATTTAAAAAAACAATTATGTGCACATAAATAATTTAATAAACACTGCAACATTGCAATGGTGACATAAGAACTACATCTGAACAATGAATTCATCGGTTTGCCTCATTGTTCATGCCATCCAGTCTTTTTTTTTTTTTTCACCATATTTATTTAAATGTGCATTGTGGGATGAATTTGTACATTTCCCCACACCCCAAAATACAGTATACATGCTGTAAATAGCACAATGCTTCCAGTGTGCTCAGCAGATTATCTTACTTTTTATTTCACTTTCATTGTGTCCCCTTTATATCTGTGATTTACCAAAGGAGGCAGTGAGGACTAGAGAAGCAAGTATGTCATACATATTATGTGTATGGACAGATTCCCAGGTGCATAAGTTTGGATTTCTACAGCATCTTTCAGACTGATCTCAATCCTGGGATACTGTTTTGCCATAGCGATGTGAGAAAGCTAGGACAACGGTTGTACCAGCTCATCACCTGTGCAAAACCTGTTTCTTGCACTGCGTAAAGATGCTTTTCAGCATGACTTCTCTGTGACGTTACTGGACTTTGATGTTGCCCAAAGCTTCTTAGATTCTAGAGATCTGAGATGCCATATGGATCCTTGAGTGGATGGCACAATTTAGTAATGCTTCAGCATTACTTAACAATTTGAGACCAGTTTGTCTTTCACCAAGTGATGTCTTTTTTGATTGCTGAACATTAGACGGCCTCCCCTGGATTTTCATGAAATGTGACGTTTCAGCAGAAATATATGGGAATGTCCTTTAAATATTGGTAAGAAGGATGACAAGGATTTATTTTTATTTTTACCTGAAAAGAGGCCTCGAGTCTAAATCAGCTTCTGAACAACCAGAAATGGTGTTCATGAAAATGAACTTTATCTTTTACTGTTTGATAGTAGGTCAAATGAAAACAATTTTGAAGCAAACATCAACATTTCGGAGGGATCTTCATCAATCTTCCTCAAATTTCATTCAAATTTGTGTTCCTCTGGTACAAACTGCTTATAAAAAAGCATAATGCTTGAAAATGCACCTTTTTTGAACGGGGTGGGCATATTTCAGACATTTTGTGTTACTTAGCTGCAGTAGAAGAATTGTATGAACTTTCAGACGTAGGACTATGTTTTTTGTATATTTGTAACCTTTTGAAATGAACATGTTTTATGAGCTTATTCTGTCCTTATAGGAAAGATTCCGAGACAACCTCCACTGCCGGAATGGACAGATATCATAGAATATTTGAAATACCTGAAACTTGATGAGCCCATTATTGGTAAGATGACTTTAATGGTTAGGATACCATTGAAATCATGATGAGTGAAACAGTCTTAAAGGGATAGTTCACCCTATAATGAAAGTTTAGTCATCATTTACTCACCTCATGTCTTTACAAATCTTTATGGTTTTCTTTCTTTTGTAAAACACGAAAGAAGATATTTTGGAAAATGTTTTGGAACTGTTTTCGTCCATACAGTGGAAGTGAATGGGGTCCAAAATAACACTGGAATTTGGTCCCCATTGACTTTCATTATATGGCCAAAAACAAATACTGAGACATTTTTCTAAATATCTTTTATGTTCCGCAGAAAAAAAAAACAATCATATGAAATGGCATGAGGTGAGAGAAATGTTTATTATTAGGTGAACTATTCAGTATTTTTACAATTTAATTAAACTGCTTACTCTTCCTTTTTTCTTTGTTCAGGTCTCGGCTCCCTGAGACAGATCCCAGATCATGTCACTGATGATGGCAAAGGTGTGTTAAAATACAAGTGCCGATTGTGTAACGTTGATATGGACCTTTTTAGTATGGTGGCCCATGTCGTTGGACGCAAGCACCGGCAAAAATACTTGGTATGGTGGCATTTTTCCTCATTTTACTTTTACCCTTATTCTGTTCAGAGTAAAATAAAGTGGTTACATTAGATCTGTCTTATCAGGAACTGAAAAGGCCAGATTTGGTGACATGGCATGACAGCGCACAGAAACAACCAGGTCTCGTTGCCAGAGCGAAAGCTGCAGTAGTCGAAAAGCAGGAGGGATGGGGAACGCCTGTGGTATTAACATCTTTGTTGCTTATAAAATGAATTATTTTTAATAGTTTACATTAAACATCTAGAAATATGAATTACTATTCAGCTGTAATTTCATTTCAGGCACTCAGAAGAGACCAATTTTCAAATTTCCAAGGTGAAATTTTGACTTCTTAAACCACAGCTGCTTTTTTACAATTTTTATATATACAGAATTCCAGTTTGTGTAAAATTGTAAACTAAATTTTGTACCTTACAGGAAGAGATTTACCGTCCAGTGTTCATGAACAACCCTACTATGGACGAGACTCTATTAGGGAGTCACCTTTGGCAGAAGATAATATTCATAAACAGACGTACTTAGAAGAACAGGGAGGACCATATTATACTGGCGAAAAGTATGACCATTATGATAGACCTAATCCAGATGATGCAGTCCGCCAGCAATCCTATCCAGAAGGAAACCGACATCAACAACCATATGAAGAAGCCGACATTCGAGGAAGAGGCTTACGAGGGGATAGTTATCCTGAAAGAGGGGATAATTATCCTGAAAGAGCTGAAAGAGAAATGCATACTAGGCCCTATGCAGACCAGGGTCCAAGGAGACTTCGAGAAGACTATGAAGAAGTTCTTGGCCAAGGACAGTTCTCAAGAGGTGATAGACTTGTGTCTATAGATGTCCAAGAGAAAGTTTATAATGAAGGCATGCCAAGAAACCGATTTAATGACAAAGACCTCCGAATCCAGCGCCCTGGAGAATCTGAATATCAGGCTGAGCCAATGGAATATAGGCGATACGCAACTTATGAAGAGGAAAAACTTGCCACGAATCCCATGCCCATGCATGGAAAAGGTTTTCATGACGAGGAGAGAAGAGGGACTGTCAGAGAGTTGCACAGAGGGACTTGGGACAAAGCTAATGAGATGCAAGGTTACCCCCACATGCTTGAGCCCAGAGATCCAAGAGCATATTCACAGGAAGCTGTTCCAGCTAAAAAGAAAAAGAAGAGCAGATTCTCTGATGCAACCACAGAGGAAATAGCACTCGCGCATATGAGGTAGCTTGTTGGATCGTTTCATAAAGTCACATTCAGAAAATCATACACTTTGTTGCACAATGTTATGAAATTTGATGCAATTATTAGTATTTTTACACCCATTTGCATTAGTCTGTTGTCTTTAATTGTATTTTGTTTTGTTTTTTTACAATTCTTATTTTAGACATTCCAAAAAAAACATCCAAAAAGAGAAGTCAAGAGGAGCCCAGTTCAGAGCAAAACAACCACCTCCGGTAAAACTGCAAAGCCACTAAACCCTTGGGTTTACACACAAAAACAAGTATATTGAGAATTTAAGATAACTCGTTTTAAAGGGGAACTCTCGCCAAAATGCAACCTAGGGTCTTTTTGTTAATCTACCCGAGGCAAACTTTCGTTTAAAAGCATAATTAGAATGGAAACGCCACTTTTAAGTTTGACCGTATTTCCATTTTCGGTCAAATTGCCTTTTGAATGGGAGTGCTTGGGGCACTTCTATGATGGCATTAAAGGGATAGTTCACTTTAAAATGAAAATTCTGTCATCATATACTCACCCTCATGTTGTTTCAATCCTTTATGAATTTCTTTCTTCTGCTGAACAGAAAGGAAGATATTTAGAAGAATATCAGTAACCAGACAGTTTCTGGTCCCATTGACTTCCATAGTATATTTTTTTTTCCTACTATGGAAGTCAATGGGACCAGAAACGGTCTGGTTACTGGCATTCTTCTAAATATCTTCCTTTCTGTTCAGCAGAAGAAAGAAATTTATACAGGTTTGAAACAACATAAGGGTGAGTATATGATGACAGAATTTTAATTTTAAAGTGAACTATCCCTTTAAAAATCGCTATTTTTAAAACACTAAGAAGGCTCGACATAACATGAAACTTTGCTCGAAGTTTCACCAGGGGCTTTACACATGAACTCGAGCATTGAGAACATTGTTTATGTACACAGAGTTTACTAAAAAGAAAGATTTTGAACAACTCACTGTGTTTCCGTCCGCCGGCATTTTGTCAGTCAAAAATAGTCGATCTCCGAATGCGAATGAACTGACTCTGAATTTTAGTATTGCTTCTTATATGAGCATCCTGTTTCAAATACTAGGTCAATATTGATTTTCACTAACGACAAAACAACAAATTATCTGTGAATTTATATGGAAATAAGCTTTAGGAGCTTTCCGTCTTTACTCTCCTTCCTATTACGGAGATCGACTATTTTTGACTGACAAAATGCCGGCGGACTGAAACACAGTGAGTTGTTCAAAATCTTTCTTTTTAGTAAACTCTGTGTACACAATGTTCTCAATGCTCGAGTTCGTGTGTAGAGCCTCTGGTGATACTTCAAGCAAAGTTTCAAAGTGCATTTACATGCAGTTTAAGTTTGGTGTCAGTTAGACTAAAGCAAGAACTTTGTCTTGTTAAAATATGTATACAAAGGTCTGTTTTTGTGAAGTCCGACTAATGGTGTGGTAATATTTACTGTTATTCAGTCAAATTTCACGGTCGAATTTCAGTCGTTTCAATAGGAATCCATTTGAATGGGAATTTTGCCTAAGTGTGAAAAAAAAAAAAATAATAATAATAATTCCCCACACAGATTTCGCAATGAGTTCACTTAATTTGTCAAGTTGACCAACAGAAAGATGCTCGGTTTGAAAGGGACTTCTGTGTGAACTGTGCTTCATACACCACTACACTATTGATAGCCAATGGATCTGAATGAAATTGCGCTTTTTTGCACCTTGACAGAAATAGATAGTGATTTGTAGCTTGTCCTTGTCCAGCATGTACTGTATACATATTAATCAGACTACAATTGGCGGCTTCTGTCTTTGTACATGCAAACGTATTTAATATTTAACCAAACATTTTGTCACACTGTATATCCTTTGACAGACTGTAGCTTGACTACACAAAAAAACTTGCTGTAACTGTGTATGTAATTGTACTTGGTGCTCGTTGGCATTCTCATGTTGTTGTTTTTTGTGTTCCTCTCTATACAGTCATTCAATAACCAATTTGTGGACCCTGGAAGTGTATCCCATCTTGATCCAAAACATGAAAACGTTCTGGACATACTTGTGAGTGCGGAATATTTGACCAACATGAAAACAATTATTTACTTGATAGACTGGAGTTTTCATTTGAACATATTCTTTTTTTAAATTACAGAGTGACATCCAGATTGAAAATATGGATGACGCCAGATTTCTTAAAGAAAAGTTGTGCACAGTTTTGAAAGAGTTCCAAGCAAAAAAATCCGGAACAGCTGGGGTAAGCACAGTGTTATCTTTTAAGAATCATTCTCATTTAATTAGGTCTAAATAATTATCTTTTTGTTGTCTTTCATCTAAAGGGCCCATCTTCACAATCAGTCAGTGATCACAGAGGGGTAAAGCAGACGGAGCAACGCAGAGATGCATATAAAGACCCAAGGGATGATCCAGATGGCATGTATTCAGAAAACAGGGGTTTCCAAGAGATCAGACCGTATGAAAACGACCCCAGAAGTTTCCAAGAATCCAGACAATATGGAGATGACCCTAGAGATTTTCGAGAGGTCCGACAAAGTGAGGATGACCCCAGATGTCATAGAGAGACCAGATATTATGAAGATGAGTACAAGGAGCCAAACCGATTTGACGATTATCCCGGTGGTCTTCAAGAAGCAAGGCCGTACGCTGATGATCCCAGAGGATTTCAAAAGTCAAGGTTACAAGAGAATCCCAAAGGTCTTCCAGAGAGGAGACCATATGATGATGATCATAGGGAGAAGGAACAACATTACGAAGAATATTCAAGAACTTCCAGAGAAGAAGCTCCAAGAAGAACCCAAGAGACAAGATATTATGATGACGAATACAGAGGCTTTGGAAATTTGGATTCTGAAAGAAGCCGTTCATTTGAGCATTTTGAGGGCAGAGGCCCTGCAGGTGTTGAGAGAGGTTTTCAAGGTAAACAAACACCCAGTTATCATAGGGCAAACTAGTCTTCCTGAGGAGCAGATGATAGTATTTACAGTGTTTCTAAGAATTTGTTAAAAAAAAAAAAATTCCCCCACTTTTTGAACTAGTACTTTTTTCTTTTTTTTTCTGTATAGCGCCTTCATTCGTCATGATCTCCTGATTGATTCTTCCTGATTATTGTTTTCAGAGAGCTTTGGCAAACCTCCTGGTAACTTCCCACCAACTTCTCTTCAAGAAGAAGCAAGGATGCATTTTGGGAGAGGACAGCACAGGTCCCATCAGAATGACAGTCAAGCTGGCGACGAACCGTACGACCCGTTCCAGCCATCAGCCTCACCACCTCCAGAAGCGAGCACCTCCACCAGTCTTGACAAGATCGCCTCAACTCTTCTGGAGCTTGTGGCTCGTAGATAAATTGATGAGTCTTATACTTCATGATGTGATATGGTTTTAGCTTAACAATAGCCTACAGTGATTGATGTTCCAGTAAATTGAATACTGTTTTCTGCTGTTTTTCAACTACTTTTCAGTTTGTCATGTAAAGATTTGTAGCCTAGTTTCTATTGTCTTTTCAATTTGGTTTGTCTATTGTGAAATTGTAATGAGTTTAGTTCAAATGGTTTGATAAGAAATATGTTGATTTAAAAAAATAAACCGTTCAACCCACTCTTTTTGAATTTTATTTTTTATTAAATAAACACTGGTTGTATAGGCTAAGATATAACAATGGTTTTAGTGCCCTGATTTCAAACAGTGCTGAAGTTCCAAAACTTTGTAAATCAAGGTAATTTTTGTGAATTATTTCTTTAGACATCACATAAGTCTTTTTGTGTGTGTGTGTGTGAACAGCTAAATACAAAACTGGATTCAGTTATAATATTGATTTATAATGAAGATCGTTTTTTAACTGTTAACTTTGTTCTTAGTACAAGGGTATTTTTACCCATTAATAGGGTTAGGGTGTGATCTTATATGTACTACACAAATGACACACATATGTACACATTATTTTCTGTTTCAAAATAATGAAATAGAGAAGAAGCTCTTTTTTTATTATTATTCCACGGAGACAATCAGGGGAGAAATGCTTATAATTAAATGGACAGCAGCTATAAAAGTTATATCCGAAGCAAACGCATACATGGGATGTGCAGGCCAGATCAACCTCTCGCTGACGCTGAACTGAGGAACATTCACATTCAATGGCGCCAACGGCGAGTACGTCACAGCAAACGTAGCACTTCTTCCGGTTTTAAAAAAAAGTTGTCAAATCGTCGGCCATCTTGGTTGCTGTAAGAGCCTGAAATAAATTAAATATTACGACGAACCGGACTACACTACGATTTCATCGCCTAAAGTGAGTATAAAAATTAAACACTTTGCTGCGTTACTGTTCGCTTGCTATCTACCGCTCACTTTCGATTAAGCGGGTGTCGTTTTGAGCTCGTGGTCCAATAAAAGTTTTCATCCAATGGACGATTGTTTTGGAGGATGAACATAGGCGCCATTTCCCTCCTCGCTCTCTGAAGCGCTTATTGGTGGCTAGTGGAAGGGAATGGAGGCGGTCAGGAAACTGTTGGACATTAGTCGCCATTTTGGCTCTCTAGTGTAAGTGACTTCTATTGGCTCACAGGTTCATTTAGAGCCTAAATGGTGGCAGTTTCTTAACTACCAGAACCCCTAGAAACCTTGATTGGTGGAATCTAGTCCGAGGTTTGATTGGTCTGAAGGACAGATCCAAACGTAGTCTTTATTGGTTAGACTGTCTTTACACCGCTTTCCAAATATTTTAGGAAAACTCGCTCAAAGCCTTCGAAAACAATCATTATTTCACTTCTCCTAATTTGACGAGAGTCACAGTCGATGCGGCCTGCTAACGTAGCGAGCAATGTCTCCTACATTTATGCCGCTCTTTTAATAATCATTATCTGTCCATACAATCTTGTCGACTGTAACGTAGATATTTGGAGATGTAAATTATCCTCACAATAAAATTTAAATCGGTCACTATAGGTTTCATCCAGAACAATGTTATACACACATATGTAGGCTATGGTTTCGTTTAGCATGTCTCCCGGTAGCCTGCAAATGCTTTGTCGACTTCGTTAGCGGAATTTACAACTGTTATTGCGGCCATGTACTGCATATTTCTATTTATCAGATGTTAAGGAAATGTAATTTTCTGTGTAACTTATATGATTTATTCGTGATGGAATTTATTCTGTGTATTTTCATTTTGTAGAATATGCCTCTGGTGTCATCGTATAGTGCAGATATGAATACGCTTCTAATTGTTTTTCTACTGAATGAGAATAGAAAAATAAAGTAAAATACGAACGCATTAATTTTGATATTTAGCAATGCCTGTAATTTAAGACGTAACTGACATGTTTTTAATGTACCAGGTTAAATGGAGGTCAATTTCTGGCTGTCACTTGAACTCACTAACGTATTTACATATCAAGTGATTCATCAGTGAGCCTTTCAAGGCAGCTTTACAATCAAATTTATTCCTCACTGACCTTGATTTTACAAGAATCATAATGGCATTCATGGCAACTGTTGCCATAATCTTCCAGCACTGTTGCTGTAAATAATTTACCTGCCTTCTAGATGTATTTCAACAACAACAATGCAGAGGAAGGATTGTGCTGCTGCAGTTTGAGTTGCTGCATTGGCTTTCATCTATACAGTGTGAAGTCTTGCCCACATTCTGATTTTTATGTCTCACATAATTAAAAGAGGCAAGACTATGGTGAATTGGAGGTTGTGTAGGCCGGTTTGCATGTGGGGACATGAAGTTTCTGGAAATAAAGAGACCAGTCAGAATCAAGTGATGCTGTACAATGCAAAAGAACAGCAAGTTAAGGTGCGGTCACATTAGTAAAATTATTAAAAGTGTAGCGATGTGTGAAGCACAGCCTACAAAACTTTAAAACCAAGCAGCTTTCTGTCGGTCAAAGTGGTGAATTCATATTTGAAGCACCGAGGAGATCATGTGACATTTAATATTATGTGGATTCATATTGAAATGACAAAAAAAACACCATAAATGTGAGCATTGTCTTGTTGTTCTTTACCATTAGTTATTATTCTTTACCATTGAAGGAATAACCAAAAGAAAAATGAACAAATAAGTTATTGTAATAGCATGATAGTTGCATAGCTTGCATTATTTTTGGTCACATGATGAGATTGTGCTGTATGGTCACACATACACACAACCATTTAACATGACCCTTCAGGTCAACTTTATATTTCTTTATGACGCGACTAACGTCGAGTTTAGGTTGAATGTGCTGCACTGCATGCATGTCCCTGCACTCAAATGAGACTGCAAGTCTGACCTGAGTGACTTTCCACTTTAAATCATGCGGCTATAGCATGCGGCATCCTCTTTGAGATCGCATTGAGCCAATCACTGTCCGTGGGCTCATTTGCATCATCGCACTCCCAGCCACTGCGCTCCTCCGAGGGGCGGGCGTTAGAGACATTTAGTTTGACATTGTAAATAAGCAAGGGACAGTTGTTTGAGAAGTCAGTTGTTCAGTCCGGCTCCGTCCAGCCACAGTAGAGAAGACGATCTGCAGGGGACAGATTTTCCAAGGCTCACAAACCGAGGCGATCATCCGCTCTCCCCGCGTCCTTTATTCAACTTTCTGCTGCTTTTGTCTGGTGTTTTTTTTTTCTCTCTCGTTCTTTTCGTTCCCTGACCCCTATCCTGCTGCTCAAGGTAACTTAAAACAGGAAGTTGAGTGTCTGTGAAAGGGGGCGGAGTTGAGAGGGTCAGCAGGGAGGAGGGGAGTGACGGATGTGTCGGCCAATAGCGGCAGAGACCGACTCGGGCTCATTTGAAGAATCCACCGAGGGGGTGGGATCGTAGAGATAGGCAGGCTTAGAGTATCGTTTAGCAAGCTAGATTGATTACACTCGAGTGTTAAAGGGAAAGCAGTCAGGAGATTTTTGTTCCGACTTGTTCTACAGCTCTGCATTGCTCTCACACTTTTGTTTCTTTTCATCCTTCCCTTTTTCTCCACCTCTCCCTCACTTTCTCGCCTGTTTTTCCGGTCACTCGCAGAGCCAGGGGTCAGCTGAAAGACAAACAGTAGGGTTGCCAGGCAGAGGCCAACTCCAGGCTCCAGGCGGCTTCACGGGACTCGGACAGGGGAGGAATGGGAGGGGGTTGTGTGTTTAGGAAAGGGGGGAGGGGGGTGGCTGAAGAAGATGGGCTAGTTGAAGGGGGAGGGTTCGGAGGGGGGGGCGGTAGGTGATCGCGCTCCCCTCGGCTCGGGGCTTTGAACACAGCGGCGGATCGCCTATCCCACACAGCCTTTTGTCTCCTCTTGGGACAGAGCCTGTGGAATAAAGACACTTATGGAGACTTTCGAGATGTCCTCCTCCGGCACAGCATATGAAGGGCATGGGGTAAGTATGACTTGCGACTGCAATCAGACAGTAAAGCTCTCTCTCTCTCTCTCTCTCTCCCTCTCTCTCTCTCTCTCGCTGCAGTAATGGGATGCTTCCTCTGTCCTCCGCTGCGCTTTTCTCCTCCTCCTTTCGTCCTCTACTTTTCCCCTTGCTTGAAATCTGAGTGTACTTCTTTGTGTTTTCTCTCCTGTTCATTTTTAACTCCTTAACCTGACTACTAATGTCTGACGTGATGTAAACAATAACTAGCTGGTAATTTCACTGGTTTTGCATATGTCATCTGAACTTTCCAGCGTTGAACTGCACGCCATACTTTTTTAATCGCAGTTGACCTTTAAGTTCATCTTGTTCAGGTTTACTTCGGACTTCTAGAAGGTCCTGTGCTGTCGAGTATCTCCGCTACATCTGTGATGCTTACAGATAGAGATGATGGTCATGGCCGCATAGGACCGCTAGTCCCAGGTTCACCTTTCAAGGCCCAGTTTCGTGGCTTGTTTACACTCCCATGACAGTGAGAAAGAGCAGAAGGCAGTATTGGATGTGGTCTCTACGTGACCAGCATGGATTGGGGTTTATGTGGGGACTCTTCGCCCCCTTAGTTCATAATGTACAGATGGTTGTCCTCACATGATTCCTTGTCACAGAATTCAGTCGGATTAAAGTCTCTTTCCCGCTTGTGCACTAGAAAGTTTCCATTAGTGATGGTATTATGCTCCTTTTGGGGAAAGGAGTTACTAAAAATAACTCTAGGTAGAGCCTTGACTGCTGTGTCTCAGCATGATGTGTTCGGTTAAGATTTGATCATTTTAGCTCCTTACCGCACCAGATTGCACAAATGTTCAAGGGTAAAATGTCACACCTGACTAACGTTTTTGCACATTCCCTCTCGTTCCCGGAGCTTTGCACTTTAGGTTGTTTTGAAATGTCAGCACAGAACCTTTAAAGTTTACAGTTGGGTTTCTGGCGCTGGCGTCGGCACGTCGACGCACCTTGCCGTTGCGGGCCCATCGGTGGATGAAGGTCACAGGAATGTGAGAGCGGCTCCTGCATTCGATCTGTCAGCAGAGAGAGAGTGTGAGACCAAGAGGACAGTGCATCCCTCAGGGGCGCACAGACAAGAGGGGGCCATTCACCATCACGCTTCTCTAGGGACGCCATCATTGCACACACTAGGGTCGCCAAGTTGCTGCAGTGAAAGTTGAAAAACCAGTCTCCGTTCTCTTTCTCTCTGTGCTATAGAATATCCCTCACTTTTTCTCTCTCCCTCCCCCTTTTTGCTTACTGCCAAATGACCTTGAGAGTTCAGGGACGGCTTCCTGGAGTCGACGCGAGGCCGAACCAAGGGCAACTTTGGAATGATTGATCCGTGAGATCAGAGTGGCGTTATTGTCCAGCCCCTATGTTTTTTTTGCTCCGAACAAGAACAGCTATTTGTCGGTTAATTTGTAATTCATTGCCGGGTGCCTGGGTGCATTTTGTTGTGTCCGAGTCGATGATTAACCAGTAACCGCAGCAGGCTTAGTGTTTTTTATATATATATATATATATATATATATATACCAGCTGGCCTTTCTGAGAGAATGTTTGTGTAGTTAATAAATCCTTTATAAATGTGACCTTTCTGTATAACAGAATGATCATAGAGAACATCTTGTCTGTGTGCTGTAATTTTAGTTAATGAGGCTGGTTTAGGTTCAGGGACTTAACAAGTAATACATAGTAAAAAGAGTTGTCAGTAAGTACGTTTACATGTTATATGCAGGGTTTTTTTGTTGCATAGTTGAGCAAAGCCTATCCAAGTAAACATGACACAAGGCGTAATGCATTTAAAAAGATGCTGTCAATAAGTTATACATGTGCAGTTATAAGCAGGTTTTTTTTACGTAGCTGAGCTGGGCTTATACATGACACAATATGTGATTGATAATTTTTAATAAGGATTAAATCCACATCACAGTAGTCCGAATAATACATGCTGGGAAATGCCACTATAGGCAATGTTTTTACTTAGAAAGTTCTCTAATGGTTTCACCAGGAATTATCTGAATTTTTTTTATCAAATATTGAAATGAAAAACCTTATATAATGTTTGTTATAATGTGAGTTGGTTGTCAGTTGTTGTTTTTCAGTACTACTGTGTTACTACTATTTATATTCTTTTAAAATATATTGATCTTGCCATGAAAATAGCCATAGATGCTGGTATGGCAATAAAAACAAGCAAACAAATACATGCCGGGCAAAACCCAGACATTGTTGCATCGGAAATCAGACTAAAATTAGAGTTTAAAGTTCATTTAAATGCATTTAAAAGCTCTGAAATGTCATTCTAACACACATCTTTCTCTTTACGTTATTTTCTTCACATGTTCATGTTATTTATTTTTTTGCCCTCTGGAATCCTTCGAAATCAGATAAGATTGTATTTCTGCTGTGTGCATGCATTGTTTGGTATGCATTTAGGTTTGGTTTTCTTAACCCGTCTAGGGGAGGCATGCTTGAGATGAGGAATGTGAGCAAAAAAAATGAGATGAAAAATTCTTCTCGGTTCACGGGTTAAGTTTGATTTGGGCTTGTCAAACAAAAAAAAGCAGACTCTGAAATAAAGTCTATTGTTTTGTAGCTTTTTAAGTCCTGGCTGTTCAAATTAGGCTCACTCTAGAGGTGAGCTTCAGTGTCTGAAGGTAGCTTAGATCTGAAGTCAACACAACAACCCTGGTATTGTCTTCTCCGCATAGCTGATCTGAATCTCTCCAGCACGAGGAAGAGATTGTTCTACATTTTTATCTGCGTAAGATACAGCCCAAACTATAGTATAAAAGGTAATTGTCCTGCCAGTGGTAACTGTATGTGAAGTTATTCTGTTGTGTTTGTCACTACACTTATGACTCTCCTTCTTGGAGGTCTCAGGCCACACTTTCTCCAACCTTTAAATATCTGCCACACAACCAGCTTAACTCATCCTCTCATCAAGGGGGGTTATTTGTGAAATCGTCAACCGCTCATCCTTGATCACGTTGAAATGTTTGAGCGTTCCTTTGCTGCAGTCCTTCTGCACGACGAAAGCCAGGCTGGCCGTGATGCTCTTGCTGATTCAGCCTCTGTTAGCGGCATTGACTTTCTGAGACACAAAGCACCAGCGGTCATTGCCGTCGAGGCAACCGAACAGATCAGGAGAAATCCAACACCAGCGTTGCGTTCTGACTTGAAGGACGATCGTGACTAAGAGTTGCACGTGCACTGAGCTTAACCTGGCTTTTTGTTTCCGCCTACAAGTCTGAAGTTAGAATGAATTATATTGTGATGTAGTTCCATTACGGTTGCGTCAATGACATGACACTTATGTATTTTTTACTTATTTATTTTATTTGTAAAAATGCATTAAAAACAATTCATAAATACAATTATTTGAATAGACATCTATGATTAGCTTTTTTTTCTTTTTTTTTCTGAATGAAAATTGTCAAAAATGTCAAAGTGATACACCAGTAATTGAAAAAACTCTAGAAATTAAAACCTTACTAAGGGCTTACTGAGTTTAATAATTGCTTCACTGTATCCAGCTTGTTAATATTTAAACCTGAAAGGTCCTAACACTTAAAAAATATATTTTTTTCTTTTTTATGGACAGTTATTTGTCATTCACCCAAGTCAATGGTAGTAGCCCCTTTTTTACTATTATTTTGCTTTAGCACAATACAAAACATTCTAACCTCAAAAGAACAAGCTTTCTACCCATGCTATGTCAGAGGTTTCGCTCTTCCCATCTCAGGTTGTGTGTCTCAATCTGGTTAAAAGAGTCAAAAATAGCTCCCACTCAAGCAGCTGGTCGAGGCGAGCTTTGATTTAACCTATTTATGTCTCCTTTAATGGAGTGTTATCTCATTTAATTTGCCTCACAATTTCCCTGGTCCGTGACAGTAATTGCTGCTGTTATCGCCTGCTAATTAGCCAGCTAGTTTTCTTAATGGTCTTACTTGAGAAGTTAAATTATCATTTGTTATCAGTCCGCCGCTGGAACATCAACACTCACAGATGTACAGCCGAAGACCATCAAAAGATCGACACCTGATGCAGTTGCTTCCCAGCAGCAGAGCGGCCGCTGGTGGTTTCTCTTGTTAAATGTATGCTTAATAAATTTGATTGACAGTTGATGGCTTCAGTCAAGCCTGAAATGAGTCTGGAGCTTATTGACAGTGGAGTCACGTGACTCATTGATTTGTATTGCGCTTGTCTAATGCCACTGATCATGATTGTTTTGAAGGCAAATAAAGACTGTGACACTAAACGTGATTTTTGGCGATCTTAATGCTTCAATATACATAAGAGGAATAAGAGATAAAAGCAGGTCGCCGCTTATCGCCAGTGATCACGCACGTTTCACTGTGTTGCTCCTCCGTTTGACCTACATAGTGAGGCTGCTCAGCAGTCCGACTGCTCCCCCCTCCATTAAGCCCTTGGCAGTTTGTCTTGTTATTGGATTATGGCTGAACTGCACGAGTCCGAGTACTTTTTTACTGCCTCGCTCCTGCTCCTGTGGCACCCCACCCAGCTATTTCAGTCCCTGTGTTTTCTTCCAGAGAAAGAGAGAGATCCTTTGTAGCGTCCGTGGCAGCGCAAGCTCAGGCAGGCTGCCTGCAGAATTCCTCACATGCCATAGTAACCTGCCAGCTTTGCTCCTCTTGCATTTTTGGTTTGTGTTAGTTTGTGTTTGGATTGTCTCCGTTGCGTCAGTGCCGAGCAGTACCGTTAGATCGACACATTTGGTCCGGCTCCAAAGCTATTTGGGTATCCAGATGTGCACTCCAGGCTTCAGGGCACTGGCACGGAGGAGGACTTTGTTCTCCAGGTTTTTCACATATGGATTCCTGGCTTAGTTTACACACGCCTGAGTTGACCAATTGCCCCATCGTCAATTGCACCAGGCATTTTACTGTAGTGACGCACGGGCCATCAGACAAAATTATTCTGACTTTTTCAACTCCAACTAAACAGTGTATAATGTGGTTTATTATCTCAAAGCTCAAAACGATTAGATCAGTTTTTACATCAGTTTTTTACAATGATTACATCAGTTATGAGGCTTGTATGTGAACATTAACCCTGACTTGTCTTGTTTTCTCTCCCTCTTTATCTCCTAGAAGATCTGGAGATGTCGGCAGACTCATTTGGAGCAGGCGGCAGCGATGCCCAGCAGAGCTTACAGACCTTTTGGCCCAGAGTGATGGAAGAGATCAGGAATCTTACCGTGGTATGGGTTTCTCCTAGCTTTTTTTTTATCTGCTTTATTCTCACTCAGATACAGTATAAACACTGCCTCTTCCAACAACGACAAAAAAGTCTTTATTGGAAAATTACAGGCAAGTTAGCCAACTATGTAGTACCTCAACAAGAGTCTACCTCTGTTTATTAATGGGAATTATTAATGTTATTGCGAGTTCTCCTCTAACGCACTCTCGCACTGTTTCAGAAGGATTTCCGTGTGCAAGAGCTTCCTCTTGCTCGCATCAAGAAAATTATGAAACTGGATGAGGATGTGAAGGTAAGAGCAGGCGAGCTGAATCAACACTAAGCTAAGTCCAAGCTGATGTCAGCACACTTCCTGTCTTTCATTCTTGAGAAAGCAGCAGCCCAGCGTTTGTCGGCTGTACATCAAGTGGCCAGTCGGGTCAGTAATTAGTGGAGTTTGCTATGGCAAGCTTTACTATTACTATTACTCCGTATTAGAGTTTGAGGTTTGCTCAAATTCTTGGCCGTAAGTATTGATGTTCTGCATGTTTGGCACTCTTTGTTTTACAGACATGAATTAACACTAAATCATGTAGCTTGAGGAGAGGTTTATTGTGTCTTAAGTAGGGGTTGCACTAGTCGACTCTGATGCTTTAAGCTTGACGTTGACTAGTCGCTGGTCATGGCCTATAGAGGGCGCAACAGAATAAGAAATCTTTTACGCTCCGTTTCCAAACGGTTAAAGTGACAAATAAATGCATACTACGAGAGTGCTCCACATGAAATGTTTAATTGTACCATCTGAATGCTCAAAATTGGGTGAATGCACATTTTAAACGGCTTATTGTACACATAAGTTAATCGCCGTTCTAAAC
The DNA here is from genome assembly GCF_951802725.1 of Rutilus rutilus. Taxonomy (NCBI): domain Eukaryota; kingdom Metazoa; phylum Chordata; class Actinopteri; order Cypriniformes; family Leuciscidae; genus Rutilus; species Rutilus rutilus. The sequence goes on along the minus strand of NC_140216.1, from coordinate 4,182,327 downwards.
TAATGCGTGCTGCATTGTAATTGCACATCGCGTGCAGTAAAATATCAGTAAAATAGCTCAGAAACTGAAAGGTTCTAACATATATTTCTTAGTAACTAAAACCCTCAGCTTCACTGTTAGTAGAGAGACGCTGCCAGGAAGAATTAATTCACATGCAATCGCTCTCTCACTAATGCATTCCTATAAATGTAATCCTTACGGTGCTACTTTATCTCTATCTGGTTTAGAACGAGCAGAAATCTGTGAGAAATATAACGACCCAAAGACAAAAGAACTGATTAAAATAAGCGGTTATGTAGGATCAATAGCCTTGTGTGCAGCCATATGCCATATATGTGAACAAGAAAACCTGCGGTCGCGTCTCAGCTCAAGGACGATTCGGGCTTATTTGTTCATAAATGACGTCATCAGCAACTAGTCGACGTCAACTCGACTTTCATCACATAAATGTCGACTTGAAAGAATCTGAAGTCGTTCAAGCCCTAGTCTTAAGCGATCTGACTTGCCTGCCAAAATAAGACATTTCCCAGAGACTTTGATGGAGAGCTCCATTTCTAGGAACCCTTTGGGGTAGTTATAGAAATAAATATGAAATAGTTTTGGAGGGTCGTATTCATTGACAAAAATGGTTATCTTTTTGGTGCATCACTACTTTTCGACTTTTCCACCTTGAATGACCCAACAGTCACCTAGAAACCATCAGCAACCATATATCAATATTCTAGCGACTTCTTAACAATGCTCTGGCAACCTCCCACATCACCCTAGCAAAGATGGGTTACAAGTTTGGGTTTATTATTTGATTTTTGAGGCTTCAAATCATAAATGAATGTTTTTGTGGTCTTCTCCAAAAGCAAAGTTAATATTTTCAGTGGCTTCGGCTGCAGTGAGGCCCAATTTGAACTACTACAAAAACAATAATCTCTTATTTTCAGAGCACTTCATTGTGAGAGGAGAAATTATTTGATCCAACTGAGTCATCTGGCCATTCACTGTTAGACAGCCTGATATTGGGTATCATGTAAAAACTGAATAGGAGTTTTCCAAGAATTAAAAAGAAAGAACTTCTCTCATAAAAATCTCAGTTCCATGTATCAGCAATATTTACTTTTCTTGCCAGATGCTTTAACAAAGCAACATGCAAATAAACACATTTTCAAGTACAAATAATAATTGCATTGCATCAGTACCATTGAAAGAGCCAGGTCATGTGGTGATGTGAGCCAAGTATTAAGTGGCTATAAGACACACTGATGCCCTTTTAGTTCAGTTTCATAGAACGAGAGACATAAGAACGATTAGACGTAAAGGTTGGTGTACTTGCTAAATAGATTAACCCTCAATGTTTGTAATTAGCTGGTTTAACCCTAAAGAAAACAGACATCCCTGGTTCTTTCTCAGTTGTTCAGTACAAAGATATTGTGAGTGATGTTGGTGAGGCCACAGGACATGATCTTCCCACATAGCCTTAGCCGCGTGGGAAGCAGGCATCAGGTCAGGGTGATGTCCAGATGCTTAAAATAACCTGCAGCTTAGAGTGGGAAGAAAGAAAAGCCAAGGCAATTAAGAGCTCAGGAGCGGTGACATGGACAAGACCCTGGGTCAAGTCTTGACGTAGCCTCTTTGGACACTGTGTGTCCACCTGTCTTAGGCCAGGCCGTAACATGGAGGGCACGGCCGTAGTGAGTGTCTGGGTGGGATTGTATGTGTCGTTCTTGTAATCTCCCCTCTATTGATTTGCTTTGGTAACCTTCCGTAGATGATCAGTGCTGAGGCACCGGTGCTGTTTGCCAAAGCGGCACAGATCTTCATCACAGAGCTAACTCTCAGAGCCTGGATCCACACCGAGGACAACAAACGGCGTACACTACAGGTCAGTCATGTCAGATGAGATAAAGCAGTCTCCTCTAAGACTTAAAAAATTATCTTTTTGGTTTGTCTGTTTGTTCCTGTTTTGTTTTGTTTTTTGGGAAAACGATAGAGATCATAAAGTGACCTTGAGCTTGCTTTGAACGGGTCACCTCTGCAAAAGTGCCACTCTGTATTTCACAGAACAACTCGCTAACCCATGTTTCCAATGACCGTAATCTATAGTAGTTAAATTTCAATTTAAAGAGGACCTATAATGCTTTTTTACATTTTTAACTTCCTTTAGTGTGCAAGTTTCCTGTTTTCTGCAAAGTTACAAAGCACAAATTCACTCCAAAGGGAGTTATACTTTATAGCAGTGCGCACCGTTTCTGAACTCCCTGAAACTCACAAACAAGGCATGATTGAGTTGCATTAGTGGTGTGTTGTCGTCATATCCAAGAGATGCTGGTTTGACACTAAGTGGGTTATGGTAAGGGGCGTGACATTTACGAAACGCGCCCAAAGAGGTTGACCAACCAATCACAACACGCATTGATTCAGCCAACCAGAGCATGTTGGCTTTTCAGAAGGAAAGGGCTTCATAGAGACTAAACAGAGCGTTACTGACAGACTGGGAAGAGATGAGCTGCAACAATGTCAAACATGTAAAAATAAGGTGTTTTTTGAACATTCAAGCATGAAAACATATTCTAGTAGAGGCCAAAAACAAAATTAAGACTTTGTAAAAGGGATAATAGGTCCTCTTTAAGACTAGCTCTGGTGATTTCCTGATCCCACCCGCCATTTCCCCCTATTGTTTCCTGTCTCCTTCACCATCTCCGTCCAATTTTTTTTTTTTTTTTTTTTTGTGAATCTGATGTTAAAGAGTCAGTGACATTTGTCAATCACTTTTCTGATGTTTTCTTTCAAATGGAGTTAAATGTCAGTACTTGCAGTCATTAGAATGCATAAATAAATATAATGAAGTGTAATGTTAGGGTGTGCTCACATTTACTGTTGGTCATTGAATTGGTCTCGCTAATTCTTTGAAAGCTGCTTGGTGTGGAAGTGAGTTCTGTTTGAGCTGTGCTTTATACATCGCTGCACTATTGACACTATTATTTTTTGCGATCGCACCTATAGCCAGCTCCCGGTATTTTCTTCATGTAAACAAGTCCAAACCATTACGGCAAAAAAAAAAAAAAACACGTTCCTCCTAATGCTGCATGTGCTGGAGTCGTGACACAGCTTGCCCGTTTATGGGAAGAGCCCCCCACACAAGCACCCCAGGGCTTATCTCTGTTCCACTGTAGCGTAGAGTCTAAAAGTACATCTCCCATGACCCACTTACTTTTTATTAACTCATTTTGCCTTCCTTGGCTTTTAAACAGTGTCCTGTTGAACCCTTGGTTGGGTTGATAATAATAGTACTAGTAATAATAATAATAATAACATCTATAAACCCAAATAAGTTCAAATGTGAAATCAACAGATTCAATTTAGCTATTAAACAGAATATGTTACACAGGAAGTAAACATGAATGTGAATGGAATAATTTCCATTGAATAAAGTCAATAGTCTGCAATATAGCAACCCGTGTCAACATGGCCTTTTTCCGACATGGTGTTCGGCAACACTTTTGTCACCGAACAAAGCTGTAATGAGTGTTAGAGCGTCTCTTTAATATGCAGATTGTATTAGCGCTCCGCCTGTGAGCTTGCAGCTGGCCCACAGTTCCATTGTGAAGGCATCACGCCAATCTGTGTCGCCACGACAACATTCGTCAATGGAACAACTGCATGGATGTGACCCTTCACCACCAGATATTAATCATGGGGCTAAAAATAGCTGCTGATCTGGGGGGTGACAATGGGTGGTCTTTGCAGCCAATATCCTGTGGAAAATACCGCTAGTAGGCAGTCTGTGGGGTGAGATGGTGTCACTGTTCACATGAAGCCAGTCTGTTATACGTTATGTTATATGTAATATTAGGATATAAGGCCATCGCGTCATCGTTTTTGAGAATGCCTTCATTCCTGTGAGCATTTGTTTTCGTTTTGACTCTCTGGTCGTATTTTCTGTTTTCCAGAGGAATGACATCGCCATGGCCATCACTAAGTTTGACCAGTTTGACTTCCTCATTGATATCGTGCCCCGGGATGACCTCAAGCCTCCAAAACGACAGGTGCGGAAAAGAGAAGGAGCTTCAAGCTGTCAAAATTGACCGGCGTCTACAATTTTTCTTTTTATATATTCTTCAGCGTCTATGAAGAGAAGAGTGTGCTGTGTTGTGTTTGGCAGCCTGGGGGCGCTGTAAACATCCTTGACTGGAAGCTGGGTGTAGGGTTTGTGAAGGCTTTCAGTCGGATGTTTGCAGCGCTCTGCTTCCCCTATCTCTGCACAACCAGATGTCAAAGTTATTCATTTCTTCTGTTTATTTTATGAATGTGGCCACAGCACCATGTGCCTGACTCAAAAAACCACCATGTGTGATTATGTGCCACAGCACTGGCAGTAAAACAACGATCGGCAGGGTGAGAAATTCATCTTTTTGCCCACTAGTCACTCAGAAGCTTTACCAACTATTCTTGTTAGTTGAAATAACTCACTACATGAAATTTAGGAAAAATACATTAGTATTCTCTTTGTACAATACATGTTTTTATTGACAATGTAGATTATTTGCCAGTCACACCCTAAGCACTTCCGCATTAGCGACATAATGCCACTGAACATCTGAACTGACTTTCAAGGTTTAGATATAAAAATATAAATAAATGTATTTCTTCTAGTTAAAGCTAGTTTATAAATATAAACTAATACATTGTCTGTATGCATGTGTATATTTGTATTTATTTATAATGTGTGTAACTCCTGAACATCATGGAAGTACACGGGTCAAAATGTGTTGGATTCCTGGATTCTCAAATAATTCGAGTGTCTAATCATCAAACAAAAGCTTTGTTTATAAAGTCAACAAAACATTTTAAATTGAAATGTCGTTCTAGTAACAAAACAGAATCACGTACAAGTAACTCTAAATACCACAGTGAGAAGAAACAACTGACATTCAGCACATATTGAAGGAAGGAATTTAACCAATATATCCAATGATCCAAGCCCTCCTAGCTCAGCTAAACCAGTCTTTGTTCGACCTGAGGGCCATAAAGGTCCTGCTGTGTTTGTGTGTGTGTGTGACCAGGTGTGTAAACATCCTACACTCTCAGCTGTGACATCACCAAGCTGGGAGAGGGATGTTTACTCTCTTTGTCACAAATAGATCTTCAAGAACGCATGGGGAGAAAATATAAAGATACTTAGTGCAAACGTTTGAGTATTTCTACTGTTTGTGTGTCAGAATAGCACAGCTGATAGCCTGCCACTACGCTGCGGTTGAGTGTGGGAGTTCATGCCTCAGACTGCAGCTAAAGGTCTCGTTTCTGTCCAGCTAGAAGATTGCATTACTCGCTCTTGCTTTGCCTATAAGTTATTTATCCTTCTCCTGCCTCTAGTGTTACAGAGTTAAAATAATTTATGGAGATGTAACCGGCAGATAGACCTTATGAACTCTTGATTTCATGTGTGTGTTTATGGGATTGTGAATGTTCTCTTGCATTTATGACGCTCTTGCTGAAGTGTTCTGCAATATGAGGTGTGTATTTCTCTATAAACGTGCCTGTGTGTGTAGGAGGAAGTTCGTCAGTCTGTCGCCCCGACTGAGCCGGTCCAGTATTACTTCACTCTGGCGCAGCAGCCCAGCGCAGTGCAGGTCCAAGGTCAGCAGCAAGGCCAGCAGGTGTCCGCTCCCACCGCCACCACACTACAGCCAGGCCAGATTATCATCGCTCAACCCCAGCAGGGCCAGGTAATCCCCGCTCGCTTTCCACAAACCCAAGGACGTAGTGCGTGTATGGATTCTAGCGTCAAACAATGAGCTTTGAGACCCGTTCACACCAAGAAAGATAAATATAACAATAACTTTAATAGTGTCCACAGCAATAGACGAAAACGTTCTGTTTATTATAAGTATGTAGTTTAAGTATGTGTACATTTATGTAGTGTGCTGCTTTAAAGGTGCTGTTTGTAATTTTAGTTTGTCTGTACTAATACCATACTATTTTTGTAGAGATTTAGGAAACATGCCAAGTTCAAATACTTGTTTCTCCAAAAAACAGAGCCAGTTATTCCACTTGAAATGTGTATTCCGGATTGGAAAGTTTTGTTTATGTTTTGGTCGATGTGATCCTGCCCACTGCCAATTTACCCAATAGTATTTCGACACCCCGGGTTGGTAGTTTGGCAGAAAACACAGCTTATTTCAGCCATGGAAGCCAACAAATGAACTGGGTCAGAGATCACAGATTCTACCTGACCTAAAAAAAAAAAAAGCCTAAGCAATAAAAACATTGCAAATGGGTTCATTAGCTGATCAACTTAAAGTGTAAGTCGCTTTAAAGGCGTCTGCTAAATGACTAAATGTAAATGTAAGGCTCATCGCTTTCCACTGTCAATTGTGCTCGTTCCTGTTGTGTGTCCTCAATCTGGCAAACCGTGTGAGCGTCGAGTCTGAGGAGGAGGATGTGGAGGAAACAACTCTTGGGGAAATATTTTGAATTTTGATTGCAGTACCCATTTTGACCACTAGCTGCCAATATTACATATTGCACCTTTAAACATGTGAGCTCTTTAAACTCGATAAACAACATTGTTTTTCTGTGTCATTATTGTTATGGTTGTGTGGACTTCCCTATTCTCATAGAATTAGAACAATTATAAAAACGTTATAGTTATTTTCTTTGGTGTGAACGGGCCTTAAGAGATAGTTCACCCAAAAGTGAAAATTTTGTCATAATTTACTCACCCTCAAGTTGTTCTAAACCTGCATTAATTTCTGTGTTCTGCTGAACACAAAATAGATTTTGAAGAATGTCGGTGACCAAACAGTTTTTGGTCCCCACTGACTTCCATAGTATTCTTATTCTATACTATAGAAGTCAATGGGGACCAGCAACTGTTTGTTCACCAACTTTCTGCAAAATATCTTCCTGTAAGTTCAACAGAAGAAACTTCACACAGGTTTTAGAACAATTTGAGGGTGAATAAATAATGACAATTTCCATTTTTCGGGTGAACTATAAGTTTAAGGCTTCTCTACTACATAGCAAAAAACAGTATGTGAGAAGAATAGTAACTCAGAATTCACAGTATTCATTAAACAACAGGCGAAAAAAACCCGGCTGACTTACTATTTCCGGTGAGATTCTGAAGTGTGCATTCGATGGACATTTTACTATCCCACGAGGCCATGGTACATGCTGGTAGATCACATGACAGTGACAACATGGTGAATATAGTATGTTCGCATTACATTCATACTATATAGAACATACCTTTTTAGCAGTCGCAAAGTAATTATTTACTCAAAAAGGACACAGCCTTTCAGTAATATTTAGCAGATATACGCATTTAACAGGAAAAACAGAGCGAATAAATTGATGACTCATCTTGCATGACACAGCAAATAGCGAACCATGATTTATGGCTATTATACAACTAAAGCCTTTTGACCATTTAAAAGAAATGTTCTACTCTTTCGCTATGTCCCACCCAAACTTCCTGTTTCAGAAGGAAATATTTCAACGGAGGAAAGAGACCTGGTATCTAGAGGCTTGGAGAACTTTGTTTGCCCTTGTAATTACCCTAGTGTAGATTATACTATGGTCTGGTGGACAAAAGCCTGAAACTTTATCGTACCTACTCTCTCGCACTACACTTGAGCCTCGATTACTCTGATCGGCCCATTACGGGATCATTTGAAACATGATTGGTGAAGGTTGAAAGGCCAGAGGTGTCATTCACACGTTGCTATCAGGTTAACGCTAGAGGGTCCAGTCAGTCTATCATTTTGTTAACTTTTACTAGTTTAATTTCAACGGTGTGAAGGTGCACTTTCTCAGTTTCTTGCTCCTTTTTTTTTTTTTTTTTGCCTGGTGTACGGATCAGTGCTGCTTCAGCAAGCTGCAGTTTGCTGACCTGTCAGATTTGGCCAAAGTTGTGCTGCAGTCACCTTAAAGAGCGCTCCGGACAAATATATATATACAGTGGGGTTCAAAATGTCAGACCACACTGAAAATGAGATTCAAAATATAACCTGGAAACAGATTATTTTTATTTATTATTAATTAAAACAGAAAAATGTCAAAATCAAGAAAAAAATACTTTTGTGGACAATTTCTAGGTCAATAATCAAATAAGAAAATTTGTGACATTGTTCATGTGAACTGCTTTGTACAGAATACATTAAACTTGATAGTCATCAAATAATCCTGAAAAATGTATTGCATTATATGCATTATATTTTTGTGGAAACCATGATACATTTTTCAGGAAACATGATTTTTGAAGGATGATGATTCTGAAAATTCAGCTTTACATCACAGGAATAAATTACATTTTAAACTATATTCAAATAGAAAGCAGATATTAAATGTATATAAATATTAAATGTAATACTATTTCACAATATTAGTGTTCTAACTGTATTTTTGACCAAATAAATGCTTGGTGAGCAGAAGACATTTCTTTGAAAAACATTGTATATCTACAAAATACAGGTATATCTATCATAGGAAAGAAAGAAAGATGGTGGGGAAACAGTGGTGAAGAGAAATTATGCACATGAAAAAAGGCAACCAGATGTTTATTGAAAAATTGACAAAACATTTGTCAGACTGTGAACCTTAAAGTAAAATTGATTGTCACTGGGGTTTTATCTTCATACCTGAGGACAGAGTCAGTTCAGCTTCATCTCACTGTCTGCTCACTGCTTTGTGCCGCTAAATCCTTCCATTTCCCCAAATGCAAAACTTCCATAAACTGTCATTGAATTTTACCTGCAGAGCTGTCACTCATCTGCTGTAACAGACGGCTTCATCTTCACTCTGCTTTAGTCAATGCCTGTTCACACAATTTTTCACACTTAAATTATTCACACTAAAACCAATGCAAAAAATAAATAGTTATTACTAAATAATATATACTATATTTTTTTTATTATTATTTTTTTAAGTTGCCGTGTGACATTTCTACGGAAGAGGATTAGGGCCAAGCAATAATAAAAAAATAAAACCATCTCGAGATTAAAGTCATTATAATGCGAGATTAAACTCGTTAAATTTCGAGAAAAAAAGTCGAAATACAATCTTGAGAATAAACTCATTAAATATCGAGAATAAGGTTGTTGTGTTTCGAGAAAAAACTCGTTAAATTTCGGGAGAAAAAAACTCGAAATACAATCTTGAGAATAAACTCATTAAATTTCGAGAATAAAGTCGTTGTGTTTCGAGAAAAAAACTCGTAAAATTTCGAGAAAAAAAAATCGAAATAATAGTGAGAATAAACTCATTAAATTTCGAGAATAAAGTCGAAATGAAATGTAGAGAATAACGCATTCGATCAGTGTTCATTGCATAGCCTACTGATATCAACCTCATCGAGGTTTCGTGGTTTCCAGGATACCATAAGACGCATTATTAATCGTTGTTGGTTGTGTAGGCCTCCATCCACAGAATGTAACGACTGTAACCATCTATACAGCCATATAATGGCAATGCCGTACGGTTTTAATATATCATAGCTGTCCATATGCCAGAGTGCATTTGGGCCAGTCTCTTTCGTCGAAATTCCACACCTTGAGGATCAACAAGTTTAATAATGCGTCTTATGGTATCCTGGGAAACCACGAAACCTCCATGAATTTCATGTTGGACAAAAGCGAGTACATGATGTACTCGCTTTTGTCCAACATGAAATTCATGGAGGTTTCGTGGTTTCCCAGGATACCATAAGACGCATTATTAAACTTGTTGATCCTCAAGGTGTGGAATTTCGAAGCAAATTGGACTGATTTTTTTTCTTCTAAAAAGACCTAAAGTTAGCCGACCTAAACCTAAGAATGTTCTATTCATTGTTACTGAAAGAAAGTCTAAAATATAGCTTGACTAAGTGATCCAACTCTGCCATGTCCTCTATCAGTAGGCTATGCAATGAACACTGATCGAATGCCTTATTCTGTACATTTCATTTTGACTTTTTTTCTCCAAACACAACGACTTTATTCTCGAAATTTAATGAGTTTATTCTCACGATTACTTAGACTTTTTTTCTCGAAATTTAACGAGTTTTTTCTCGAAACACAGCGACTTTATTCTCGAAATTTAATGAGTTTATTCTCAAGATTGTATTTCGAGTTTTTTTTTTTTTCGCAATTTAACGAGTTTTTTCTCGAAACACAACGACTTTATTCTCGATATTTAATGAGTTTATTCTCAAGATTGTATTTCGACTTTTTTTTCTCGAAATTTAACGAGTTTAATCTCGCATTGTAATGACTTTAATCTCGAGATTGTTTTATTTTTTTTATTATTGCTTGGCCCTAATCCTCTTCCGTACATTTCAGGGTTAGTGTGTTACCGGTAATTTTATTTTATTTTAAAAAGCATCCCTTAAAAAGTTTTTATGTCATCCCAAAAATGTGGATATGCTGTGAACGTGCCTTTTTAAAGTCTGTTCATACTACGTCACGCTTTCATTTCTCTACACTACTTGTGGCTTCTCCGTGCATTGCCTTTTTTTGTTGCTTTTTTTTATGTGATGTTTGAGTATGCGCTTTGCATGTGCTTGCTTGTTGTTCACTCTCTCTTTCTGGCATTATTTCCTCCTCTTCCTCAGGTATTGCAGGGAACCACCATGCAGCAGCTACAGCAAGTGCAAGTTGCTCAATCACAGGCGACCCCTATCACGGTAAACACCTCCAACCCTTAAAAATGGCTCCTATTCTTCGCCCAAAAGTATTCAACAAAGCACAAAGGAGCTTTTTTGGGCCTTTTTGTCATGATGATTGAATAAGAACTGCATTTCAAAGCACAATTCAATGGTAAAAATGTCCCAGTTGAGTACTATATCACGTACTATACATTAAACAATGCAGTAAATGGAAGCAGATGCATGGTAATACAGTGCTACTGCCTGACGGATAGTTTATAGTTTATTATCATGTAATAGAGTGGTGACGTCAAAACCCGGAAGACTAATTCTCCACTGGTTTCCTCACGATTTTCCAATGGGGTTTTATAATGGGGGGGTTTCAATTTATGAGTAAAATAAGGTCTTTGATAAACATAAATTGATATTACTTGAATGTTTTTTTTTTCTATAACGTAAACTGCACACACTCACACCCCAAACCGTTCTTATCTAGTCACTTATTAGAAACCTCTAGAAAATAACTTTCATTTAACATTTTCGATATGGGTGTAATTTATGTTGTAGTGTTTCTTGATTTGAGCTTCACTCTTGTGTTGCTGAAAGTGAAATTTCAAAAGGAGCCTTGTACCATTTTGCAATGAAGAAAAACTCTTATTATATATAAAAACATTACAGACATTAAGTGTTCAATCTGTCAAATACAAATGCAGTGCAACAATGTCATCAAATGTTTTTTTACACTCTGGCTTTGAAGCCAGTAAAACAAAATTTTTAAAGAAATTAATACTTTTATTCAGCAAGGACGCATTAAATTGATCAAAATTGTCAGAAAAGACATTTTGAATGTTACAAAAGATTTCTGTTTCAAATAAATGCTGGGGGGAAAAAAAGCATTTTTGTTTCCACAAAAATATTAAGCAGCAAAAATACTAATATCTTGATAATAATCAGAAATGAATCATATTAGAATGATTTCTGAAGGATCATGTGTCTGGAGTAATGATGCTGAAAATTCACCTTTGCATCACAAGAATAAATTACATTTGATGATATATAAAAATGGAAAACCGTATTTAAATTGTATTAATACTTCACAGTATTAATGTTAATTCTGTTTTTGATCAAAGTGCAGCTTTGGTTTATTTCAAAACAAAAATGTAAACCCGAACTGTTGAACGGCAGTGTTTCTGATATAATAGATCAGCTAAGTGGATAATTAAAGGCTAAAGTCGCCATATTCTTATAAAGAAGCAGATGTTATTCACACGGCCAAATCTGCAATTCATATGCCCTCTATTTGATGCTACATGAGTTCACTGCGCGTCTCAGGCCAGATGAAGTTGTGCTGCTTAGTGAATTGCTCTGGCCTATCGGGTGTCAGTTCCTGAAGAGGAGAGATCATCTGTCACACCTCAGCAGTCAGCGCACAGGTTTCTCCGCTCGACGGTCACAGTCTTGCATCTCTCCCCTATCCTCAACACCTCTTCAATTTCACTTTCTTTTGGAGGCCTTCCAAGCCCACAGGGCAGTGTTAGGTGTGAGCTGTAATGCTAATGCTAGCTTACATGCTGAAAGAGACTTGTAAGGCACACGGCAGGATGAAACGCAGCTTGTATGTGAGTTTAAAGCCGCAGTCCCACCCTCATGGCTTTCCTCCTTCATCTTTCAGAGTGCTCCTGTGACCATGCAGGTGGGCGAGGGCCAGCAGGTGCAGATCGTGCAGGCGACCTCGCAGGGACAGGCGCAGGCGCAGGCGGCGCAGTCGGCTGGGCAGACCATGCAGGTCATGCAGCAGATCATCACCAACACGGGAGAGATCCAGCAGATTCCAGTGAGAAATGACACCAACCTTTTTAGTTTCTTTTAATGAGGATTATAGATTGGTAATGGGGAATGCAGCATAACCATTAGTTGGGAGGTAATGACGTGTGCTCATCGGTGCCCCCTTGTGGTGTCGTGCAGGTGCAGCTCAACACCGGCCAGCTGCAGTATATCCGCTTGGCTCAGCCCGTCTCGGGAACACAGGTTGTTCAAGGACAAATACAGACACTTGCAACAAACGCTCAGCAGGTAAAGCATGAAACCTTTAAATAATCACGTGCATACCTTAAAAATGGTTCACAATAGTGTTCAGAAAAGGTTTTGTGACACTAGTGGCACAGAAGTTACACACTTCACCAGTTGTGTGTTTCACATAAAACATATTTCCTTCATTTGATGAATGCAGTGAAAATGATGACTGTGATCTTGTTCTTTAGATTACACAGACGGAAGTACAACAGGGTCAGCAACAGTTCAACCAGTTTACTGATGGGCAGGTAATGACTTTTTTGACGTGTTAAGGCTTTATATAATGCATTTATGTGATCGAAATACAGTAAAAACAGTAATAATGTGAAACATATACTTAAAAATACGTAAAAATATACTTTTTTTCAGGATTCTTTGATGAATAGAAAGTTCAAAAGAACTGAATTTATTTGAAATAGGAATCTTTTGTAACATAACATTATAAATGTCTTTTCTCTCACTTTTGATCAATTGAATGCATTCTTGCAGAATAGAAGAATTCATTTCTTTCAAAGGAAAAAATACATAATCTTAGCATTAAAATATTAAAATACATATATATTATAAGAAATGCATTTAGAATATTATTGTAATACAGGATGATTGATTATTTTTTTCAGAGCTTGACATTAATTCATAGTCACTAGCCACTCAGCGTTTTCACTGGCCACAATTTTGACGTCGACGCACGGATCCATTGTACTGTTACACGTGCGTTTTCTTTCTCAACCGTTTACGTTCACTTAAAACATAACTGACTGTGTTTACGTGAATACTAGCTAAGACTAGCCATTTTGACATTATTTTGTTGTGTGTATTTGACTGTTTATGCGCAATAAGCAGCAAAAATGAACCTAAGGTGGCTTTATGTGCGAGCACTTTAGGTGTGAGTTTATATTTCAGAAGCCTTTTTAAAAGACCACAAATGAAAAATGTATATATTTTATATAATATATCATTTCAACCTGCCAAAATGGCTAGTAGGAGTGACTGCGTTATACACCACTAATGCAAACACACACGCATTTGGTGGGTATTAATGTCAAGCCCTGTATATAGAGGATGAAATGTGTCGTTATCTATGAGTGTTGAGTGACGTAATATCCCAAGTGGACACGCGTGGAAGAGACGTGAGACTGAACGCACTGAAAAGCCCTCGTGCTGCTCAGATACTGAGAGAGAGAGAGAAGACAGTAGAGCTGAACGATTCATCTTTAAAAGACTGATCTCGATTCTAACACTTTCAATTCGTCTGTCTATTAAACTTTGACAAAATCATATCGCAACATTCAAAGCTGTGTTGGCGCTGCCGCTGACCCGGAGAGAGTCGTCATGAAACGGCTTCACAAACAGTCTTTTCAACCTCATGGTTTCATTATTTCTGTGATGCAATAGTTAAAATTATCATGGAAGTACTCGGATAAAAGTTTAAAGTTCAAATATGAACACTGATGTCTACGATAGCGATCAAAATCAGCTTTTGATTGAAACTTAAAGGGATACTCCACTTTTTTCGGAAATATGCTCATTTTACATCTCCCCCAGAGTTAAACAGATGAGTTTTACCGTTTTAGAATCCATTCAGCCGAACTCCGGGTCTGACGGTACCACTTTTAGCATAGCTTAGCATAGATCATTGATTCAGACGAGTCCAGTAGCATTTCTTTCAAAATGACCAAAGAGTTTCAATATTTTTCCTATTTAAAACTTGACTCTTCTGTAGTTAAACCGTGTACTAAGATCGACGTGAAATGAAAAGTTGCGATTTTCTAAGCCTATATGGCTAGGAACTACTCTCATTCCGGCGTAATAATCAAGGAACTGTGCGGCTGTACCATGAGTCCAGCAGGCGTAATGATATGACGCAGCGCCTGAAAATAGTCCCCAGCTCGGTAACTTCTTCCAACGTGACCGGGACTAAGTTTGTCTAACCTATTAGACCTATTTTCAGGCGCTGCGTCATATCATTACGCCTGCTGCACTCATGGTACGGCCGCACAGTTCCTTGATTATTACGCCGGAATGAGAGTATAGTTCCTAGCCATATAGGCTTAGAAAATCGCAACTTTTCATTTCACGTCGATCTTAGTACACGGTTTAACTACAGAAGAGTCAAGTTTTAAATAGGAAAAATATTGAAACTCTTTGGTCATTTTGAAAGAAATGCTACTGGACTCATCAGAATCAATGATCTATGCTAAGCTATGCTAAAAGTGGTACCGTCAGACCCGGAGTTCGGCTGAATGGATTCTAAAACGGTAAAACTCAACTGTTTAACTCTGGGGGAGATGTAAAATGAGCATATTTCCGAAAAAAGTGGAGTATCCCTTTAATGCTGAAAATAACACATTTATCAATTACATTGTTTCGCCACTAGGTGGCGCCAAGTGACTGTTAAACAAATGATTCGTTATTGAATCGTTTATTCAAGAGAGTGTATTATTGTACAACGCTTCTGAAATAGAAGTCAGAAAGATGTGATGACTTGTTTTAGTAAATATGACTCATCTTATACATCATGTACAGTCTGTATAAGTGTATGATTTAACTTTTCCCGATGGTCTAGTGTTAAAAAAATTGCAATATCGAATCGCAATACATATCGTATCGGCACCAAAGTATCGTGATAGTATTGAATCGGGAGATCGGTGTATCGTCTCAGCCCTAATATATATAATATATCCTTTATTTTGAGTTACCGCAGTTGTCGGAGTTCAGTAACATCAACCCCTCTGTGTGTGTGTGTGTGTGTGTGTGTGTGTGTGTGTGTGTGTGTGTGTGGCTCTACAGCAGCTGTATCAGATCCAGCAGGTGACGATGCCGGCGGGACAGGAGTTGACCCAGCCCATGTTCATTCAGTCCACCAGCCAGACGACCGACGGGCAGGTCAACACACAGGTCAGCGCAGACTGAGGCCGCTCTTCCCGACACCCCCGACCGGAGCATCCTTCCACTTCCCTTCATCTCATGCCATATTCTGATCAACTTCTCCGTTTAATAAACTTTAGATTTAAGCTTCATAACTTTACCGTCCAAATGACATGTTTTGCTGTCTTGTCGAAGTGTGGGTCTCTTTAATACAGTACTGAGTAATGGAAGGAGATTTGCTTTCTGCCATATGAATTTCAACTATGTCTTCTGCAATATGGCGAAAGAATGAACCCACTGTCTTCCTTTCGGTATAGGTAGAATATGTCCTTGTTTGATGTGGATGTGGGTAGAGATTATGCTTTCAGATGTGTTCAGTGATAGTGACATTAGCGTGAAGCTCGTGAAACGGGAGCAGGAGGGCTCTTCTCAGCTGTGGGGGGGTGGGCATGTACAGTGGAAAATATCAACCTTTTTTTGTTTGTGTTTTTAAGCCCTCATTCATTTTGACAGATCATGCCATCTCATGATGTGTAGAGTTTGAAACTTGACGATAAAAAGCCATAATCTACACATTCTGTATCTCTGTAGTTTAACTATAGTAACTGTATTAGTTCAGTTGTAGTAACTTGTATAGTTTTGAAATTTGATAACATTGTATTTGTTAAAGGGCTTCTTATTGTTGGGTTTTCTACATGCGAATGGTCCTCTTCGTGAGAGTGTGTGTGAATGTGTGCAGGTAATTGATGTGCTTTCCTTGCGTTTCTTTCCGAAACCGATTTAAAGAGACTTCTTCTGCCCCTTGCAATTGAACTGCTCCACTGTTATCTACTTGATAAAACAACAGCTTAAGGAAATAAACCTTTTATATAAACCGTTTTAATACCAACTCTTCTCTTTTTGTTTTTATTGCCCTCTTGTGTTTTTTTTTTTCATATTATTATTGTTGGTCATGTTGTTTTGCATGTAGTTAGGACTCCCAGCATGATATGCAATACCTACAGTAGGTACAAAATTTATTTTTGTTTGTTTTGTTTTTGTTTGTTTTGTACAGACCTTGGTTTGTGAGAAAATAAAAACTCCCATAAAAAGATTGAAATTGTGTGTGTGTTTTTTTTTTTCCTCCGCAATATATCATAGTTTTATTACATTATGAATATAGTCTAAGCGCACTTGCTTCCTACACATGGTGTGGTTGTATGAGATGGAGGTTTGACCCTTGCCTGTTATGTCCGAGTTTTGGGGACCAAATAAAGGCCTTAACTATTAAAACAAAAATATTATGACGTTGTTGACTTTTGAGTACATTTATTTTTAACCGAGAACATTACAGTCACAGCTGAACGTTCTGTTCTTGAGCTCTGTGATGGAGAGTGGTAGTGTTTATTTTCACCACACGGTGGCGCCATTCCAACCTGACGAGCTCAATCACTAAAGGCAGCGCGTTTGGGATTAGAACTCTGACTCATTTCCGTGAGTGATTCGAATCTTTCAAACGGTTCGTTTCAAAGAACAACTTCTAAACACAGGTGAAGCCGACCTGGGCACCCCGGCGTGGCATATTACATGCACTAAAACGCTCCAACAAAGCCTTATATAGGCAATTTTCTTTGTTTATGTTTTAATAATAAAGGTTGTTATTGTCATTTGCCTCAGTTTGTTAATTGCTGCCATGAAAACAAGCTAATTACAGTTTAATTATACTTTGCATTTGCATCAAACAATACATATTTCGTGTGCGTTTTATTTGTAACAGTTCTGCGAATCGGATACGAAAAGTTCTTATTTAAATGATCAGATGCGACTATCAGCTCATTCTTCGGGTTTCGGTTCATTGGGAATCGGCTCGTGTTCTGGAAAAGAATCGGTTCGCAGTAGAAGAACCACTTCGAATTTACTTCGAATCATTCAGATAATTCAGATAACCATTCACTAAACGAATCTTACATTGTTATATATATCACGTGGATCTATCATTAACGTGAGTGCTTGCATATGTGGCACAGCATATCGTGCAAAATCAAATAAACAGACTTTATATTTTCCATACTTTTCGTTTATGGAAAATTGTAACGGTTGAGTCACGGGTTTGTCAATGAGCTCTAATCTTTGTGAGGTCAGGCTGCATTCCTTATCCGGCCTAAATCTTGAAAGAAAGGCGTGATTAGGACGGAACAGAAAAAAAAAAAAAAGGTGAAATGTTTTGAATGTTCAGTCCTCATACTTTGAGCAATACCTAGAAACTCATCCTAAACGTTCAGCTCTTGGGAATGTGTTGTTTTCCTTGAGATATAACTGTTCTAAGGTAGGCCATAATATTTTTTATGAACACCCTGAACATTCAGATGGAAAAGGCTGGTGATGGTTTTGTAATTCTTTAAGTTTATATTCTTTAAATTTATAGCACACAAACAACAAGCCTATACACTTCCTGTTAGATCTGTTAGGCCAGGGTTTCACTTCTGGACATGCCTTAATCGTCTTACGCGGTGAACAATTACTGCATTAATGAGTGAGGATTGGTTCTTAATATTTGAGATATGGGGCCCGGTGAATATCTGTACCTAATCCTGGTATGACTTGGATTTATTAACTCTGTTTGTCTTGGCTGTTGAGTTTCTTCAGGTCAAGGAATCATCCAAAAGATTAGCAGAGACAGGTCATGAGAGACCACGAGAGATTTGTTAATCTTACACCACCACCAAAATCATGTACAATAACTCATCTGATGTAAGACATTGCAATGAGTATAACATGTCTTTTTTTTATTGTAGCCTGTGACCTTATGCCAGCCTATTGTTGTCATCAGGAAAGCACTTCTAGCTGTTTGCTTGGCACAGCCATAGTGTTGACGTTTAGACACCTCATCATATCAAAGGGGAAACCCGGCGGATCAGGCTTCAACTTTGGATGTGGTTCTAAATTCCATCACATGACCCTTGCTTACTGATCTCTCATACTGATTTATTACTGCTAGTAAAACATAAACTTTATTCAAATTTTTTTTTTTTTTTTTTTTTGTTCATTTATTTGCATGACAATTTTCACAAAACAGCTTTACAACAAGAAAAAAAAAATTTTCATAGGCATATTTAAATGCATACATGCGCAAAAGTTATATGAGCCATCCACATGGTATTTCATATAATCTAGAGACTATATATAATATAACCAATAAATTATTGATTTTAAAATTCTATACAGTTTTGTTTATTAAATTGAAGACTTTTGCAACGTTACAAAACAAATAATTAAAAAATAGAAAACTAAAAGAATTTGTTTGAAGTGCTACAAATACATTTAGGCATTAAAACATAAATTACAGGGGACAATTTTAGATCGTCTAAAGATTACATTTACCAATTTTTTTAATTATTGGCGTTTTTAAAAATTAACTCGAAGTGAGCGTCATGAATGCAAATGTAAAAATAAGAACATGAGCATGCATAATTAAATATCTATTATCAACCATACTGATAAAATCTTGAAGCTGATAACCAGTATAATACTGATATATAAAAATGGTAAATAGTGGTTTTCCTAGACTTTATCTATTTTCATTACATTATGATGGGAGAGGTGTTAGTTTATGAGGAGCCTAAAGAGTAAGTAAAGACGCCCTCTTATGCCCTTTTACAAAGTCTGGATCTTGTTTTCGGGCTCTACTAGGATTTCATGCTTAAATGTTAAAAAAAACACCTTTTTACATCTCTATGGTTTCAGCTCCTCTCTTCCCAGTCTGTCAGTAACACTATTCAGTTCCTGTCTCTGTGAAGCCCCTCCTTCTGAAAAGAACAATGTGCTCTGATTGGTCGGCTGGATCAGTGTGTTGTGATTGGTCGACCGCTTCGATCATGTTTGGGAAATGCCCCGCCCCTTACCATAACCGCCAGTTTCAACACACTACTAACTAACTCAACCAGGCCCCGCCCCTTTATTTAGCATATGCCTTGGGCGGGATTTATTTAAATGAGGAATATTGTGTTCGTTCCTGGAAGAAAACTCAAGACTACAATGGAGGCGTTTCAGGGAGTTCAGAAACACTGACACTGATATAGAGAATAACTCCCACTGGAGGGACTTTGTAACTTCGCAGAGCTTTTTTACGCTCAAACAGCAACATCACACACTAAAGAAAGTTGACCATGTAAACAAGCATCATAGGTCCTCTTTAAAGTAGAAAGCTGTTGGATTAAGCAGTTGGACTCTGAACCGGAATCTCAGTAGTGCTGATTTATCTGGAGGATAATCCTGTGTTTTCCCTCCATTCAGTTCTGGAATCTGTGAATGACTGACCTATTTGTTTTGAGACAAAGCTTTAGCAATCTGGCTCTTTACAGGTTGTACACACGTCTGAAAAGGCATAACCGGCCAGAGCAAAAAGCTGGTGTCAGAGTCTGTACCTGCAGAATCTTGTGAGGTTGAGATCGAGTGGCACAAAGCTACACAGGAGGGCATGAACTGGACCTCTTCTAACTTTCTGCGTTGCACATGCGATCAATGTTTTAAACACAAGGATGGCACAAGGCTGTTTTAGACTTTGGTAGGTTAAGGAGTTACAAAAGGCCTTGTATATGACTGAGGTAAAGGTGTCTCAGCCCTCACAGGTCTTTTAAAAGGTCTCTTTCATTCAAGGTCCTGGAAACACACCAGCAGAAGATACAACCCTGCTACTGTTCCAGCCTCTGGCCTGCGCTATACAGTCATGACATCATTTTGGAAAAGGAAGTAATGGATTTGAAAGTTAGTTCAGGAGAGGCAGATTTAAGTCTACTGCGTATGTGCTTGTCTGACCCATAGAGTATAATTCATATACAAACTAGTCACAGTCCAAATGATCTCAAGTTACACATACTTAAAGGTTTTAGGTCTTTGTTACATTATATTGTATCCTTTTTCATGTCGTTAGCTGAATTAAGTATAGCATACTTCCTTTAATTTGAGTGTGCTATTCCGAATTGTTGACGTCTCCTCTTTTCATCTGGTTTATTGGTCCTGTTGTGTCGTTGGTTGTTGTTCATTGTTCTTGTTTAGTCGGTGGTTGTGGTAGATCTGTCTTTTGAGCTTGTTTACCACACGTTTTGCATAAATTCTTCTCATGGATTACTCTTCTCTTTTGTCTTGCTGTTTTAAAGTAGCTTAGTTATTTTGGTTGTGAGTTGAACTTGTTTTTGACTGGTCTTGGTTCTTCTCTTTTTTTTTATGAACTATCAATGGATTCAAGGTGTTGTCTTGAAACTCATGTGATTATTTGGGGATTTTGGATTGGCATTGGGGTACACTAGCTTGAAACAGATTATTTTTTTTTTTTTTTTTTTATGCTATTCACACTTGCTTAATATAATTGGATCCCATTCGGACGTGCACAAAATTCAGATATGGACTGATATTCTGAACAAGGCTCTAGGATTCAATATATTCCCAACTCACCTTAGAATTAACATTAACATGTTGACTGAGCTCCACTGTAAAAACAAAACAAAAATGAAGTATTGGTGAACAAATATAAAAGAAAGAAGCAATTTAATAAGCCAAACTATATTTTTGGTGTGGGAAACATTGCTGAGCATCGTGTTCTCCAGAGCGGAGCGGAAGTGAGGGCCTGAGGTCTTACCAGTCCTGCTGATGTGTGTATTTTTAAATTCTCCTAATGTCCCTCAGTGGGCGTTAAGTCTTGGATAACACAGAGCTTTTTGGGTCGTGAGTGAATGTGTCCTGTGAGTGTGTGTATTTATGTGTAAAGAGCTCTGAGTTTTCCCATATCACCACATTTGTTGTCTATTTGCACCCATGCGCCAAAGCAAGGCGAGAAGGTGTTTATGTCTTTCAGAAGATTCGCCCCAGCAGTGGCATTTGGCCCTCAAAGAAGCGTGTGTGTTTCTCCTGTGAGTCCAGTGACCCTGCCCAGCTGCTGTGTGTCATCAGAATCCAGGGCTGGTGGTTTGAGATGCTTATGTGTCATCAGTCTGTTTTCGTGTTAATTGCTGGGGTTAGAAGGGGACTCTGTTTGTTCCCCTGAATGATCGATTCTCTCCTGTGAAACGTTTGAAGTTAATCCTGTGAGCTTGCTGTGGGTCACCTGCACTTACATCAGGACTAAACGGATTATAATTTAAGAAATTATATGTGATTAAGTAAAACCGAGCTTGGTCTTGTCATGTCACATGCAGATGTCCATACTGGTTTCTTTCGGTGTGTTCACACTTGTAGTTCAGTTCGCTTGGTTTGTTTGATCTGGACCAAAAAAAAAAAAAAAAAAAACATTTAGTCCTGGTCCGCTTACTGTATACATTGGCATTTTAACATCAAACCTTAAGGCATAGGGATATATTCACAACCTGATTGTTCGGCTTTTATTACATATATTACCGAACATCCAGAGCAATGCTGTGTTCTGGGATAAATGCTCTCGTTGTATATGCATAGCCTACGTATGATGGTGTTTTGACCAGCTGAGAACTCGTGAAGCGCTTATAATCTGTGTTAAGGAGTCAAAACAGCGTCAGGAATAGGGTTGCAAAGGGGCGGAACATTTCCGGTAAATTTCCGGAAAGTTTCCGGTAAATTTCCATGGGAAGTTAAGCTGGGGAATTTTGGAAATATTCATTACCACGGCAACCGCTTGCGCGTCCACTCTGAAAGTAACTGTACACATAAGAGACGGATAGATACATTATTTAAGGTTATTTCTATTCGTTAGAATATTGATATATGAACTTGTTGTCAAGTAAGCCCCGTTGCGAGCATGTGGACTTTCAGTCTCTAAACTTTCAGTGTGCTGCACTGCTCTAGTTGACTTATGCTCCTTCCCCCTGAAAATATCAGGTTCATTTTGAAAACGTAATTCCTTTTGTGGATCCTCTTGGTCTTTCTTCATGTTTCTTTGACAAATCTCAGTGTCTCAGTCTCACGCACGCTGCACGTGAGTTAACCACGCCTACTTATTTACATGTCGCGGTATACACAGAATAAAAAAATCTGTTACGGTTGACATTTTCTTCCGCGGTAACGATATATACCGTCATACTGCCCAGCCCTACTTATGTGGTAAATAAAGTTATGCTAGCTTATTTAGCATCTAACTTATCAGCTTGCTATCTACTAGATGAATACATTTGTATGTGATATTTGCAATATAAACATTTAATAAATATATTTCTCCATAATATCATCAAAACTTACTTCACTTTGTTTAGTCCACAGGCTCAAATGTGCGCCTTCAATAGTCTTGTGCTTTGGGCTTCTGTACATGTGATGGAGGCATGCACAGTGCCAGTAGGGGGTGTGGTCTCAATAGCCATGCAGTAAGCAGTGTGCTATGTGCATGTGATTGAGGAATGGCATGGATATTCAAGTGTATTTGAATGGCATCTGTTTGTTTTAGTCAAGATTATGCTAAAATATACTTTCCTCAACTATATTTAAGTTTCCTATAAGAGCCAACCTTCAACTTTGAAAATTCCCAGTTTATTCCCGTTTATTCCCATAAATTCCTGTTAATTCCCTTAAATTCCCATTAATTCCCATGGAAAGTTTCCATCTTTGAAAATTCCCGGAATTTTGCAACCCTAGTAGGAAACCCTCCGTCACACACACAAACCAAGATCTGCTGCGATGAGACGCGGTTCTGACGCCTGTACTGAACTGTGATGGGCAACATCACAAATATGATGATAAAAAACATATATGCTTGAGCATTCTCTGCTTTTTAGGGTCACATCTTGTGACATCATGTCCTGTTTTTGGTTCGTTTACATGTCTTTGGCCTGTTTTGCGTTCATATTTCAGATGAGCCGCACCAGAGTTTGCTTGGAAGCGGACAGAGACTTATCTTTTCAGCGTCTCGGTCCACTTGTTTGGTGTCACCAGGGTTCAGATGGAAGCGTTCACACTTATTCAAATGAACCGCACTTATTCAAACAGAGCAATCTCACCAGGGTTTGTTTTAATCGAAGAAAACCTGCCAAGTGTGAACACACCCTTTAAGAACCTGCCTCATATAATTAAGGGTGCATGTAGTTCAGTACTCAGGGCACTGATCAGGGAGTCGGCGTTTTAAGAGCCCTCTCAATCGCAAAATCCTTCCAGTGCACAGAAACGTTTGCTCCCTAAAAAGTCCCACAATGCACCGTGAAAACCAAGGAGCATCGCAGTGAGCCAGGGTCCTTACCAGTGCCTCAATTCATGTACACGATATACTGATTCACAACATAGGAAGCTAGAAAGTTGATTGAGATGCACCCTAACTCTCCGCCAGCATCTTATTTTTATTATAGTTTTATTTTAGTTGCCAGCCAGCGCCAGTTTTTAATCATATTCACAAAACTTTCATGCCCCCTAGAATATTTTGTTCTATGAATATGTAAAGAGTCAATATATCAAAAGAAAGAACAGAGCGCTTGCTTTTAAACAACAACAAAAACACGTTAGCTTAACTTGAGTGTAATATCCACTCCTTCGCTGCATCTGAAACCGAATACTTCGCTACTATATAGTATGCGAAAAACAGTACGCCAACAGAGTAGTGTGTCCGAACACATAGGATTCGAAAAACAGTAGGTGAAAAATACCCGGATGAACTACTACTTCTGGTGAGATTCTGAAGTGAACCTTTGATGGACACTTTACTGTCCCATGAGGCCTTGGGAGAGGATTTGTGATTGACGGTGAAGTGACGCAACTGACGCCGTAGGTCACGTGATAATAACAACATGGAGGATGTAGTACGTCCGGATTACTTCCATTCTGCACACATTCATACTAGAACATACTTTTTTAATGGTCACAGAGTAATTCAAATGTAGTTCCTACTCATTTCGAACTCATCGTTGACTCAGATCTTCTTCTTCGGTTGTTTTTGGAGACTGAGATGTTGTACTATTTCGACAGATCCGTAACATTGCCACCTACTGTATAACAATGAAAACACGAGTTACCGGGGAAAACTTGTCCCTGGCGGGGAAAGAGTTAATCAGTACGGGCTTATAAATGATCAAGGATGAACACAACTGCACCCTTGATATTCATTACATTTTCATTGCTTCTATTATAATTGATTTATTTAGGGTAATATGATTGCATTTACATTAATGCATTTGGCAGACGTGTAAATGTTGTCAGATCATGCATTTTCTGGAATCGAACCCATACCGTTGCTAGCGCCACGCTCTACTGTTTGAGCTACAGGAATGCTGTAAGTGTGTAGACTATCTTTTGCCTGTCATTTTTCATCTGATAGCTAACAGCTTCTGAGAAATGTCTGAACCCTAACTATCAGAGTAGACTTTTACTCAGCTTCTTTCCAGACCAAATGGATGGATAAGTTATTAATGACTTAAATTCATTTGTTTATATTCATGTTTTGGTTTTTTATCCTCGCTCATTTGCACACAACACTTTTGCTGTTCACCCCACAGCTTAAGGGATGTGCATTGAAATGTCATGAAGTTTAAGATCAAAACATGCAATAGAAATGTTGCACAGGAGTGCTTGCAGGGAATAAAGCCGGGCTTAAGAGGCAAAGGACTAATGCATTCCACGGTTGCTCTAAAGCATCGCATATAGCAGCAGCCGAAGCCATTAGGACGGTCTAGCAAAAAAAAAATCGCATAAACTAAATGCAAGGTATTGATTGTTGATGTCCCTCTTCTCTGCTCCATCATCAACCATCAACACCGCATAATTTAAGCATTAATTCTCAAACTTTTGTAAGCATAGTTTAGCGCAATGTAAGAGAGTGATTCGAGACTACTATTCTTATTTTACCATTGTCCTTATGGGTAGGTGACACATGCAGACAATACTGGCATTTAGTGAGGCACATGTGCAGAGCTTAATACTGTACAGCACATCCCCAGCACCTGTTCAAGAGGGTTAATCTTGGCCTTGACATCAACAAGATGGCCTTTTGATTGATTCTCTTGATATGACTGAGTGCATGTTTACACAGAAGTACATTGATCCAGTATGAAGTTGTATATAAATGTTTGATGATTCCACACAGTGCATGTGCGAATTACGCTACAAGTTCGGGTGGGTCCTATTTTTATGAATTATTTTAGGGGTGCAATAAAATTTGTTTAGGTTTGTTGAGGGAAAACAGAAAACTGAATCCGTTCAGCTAAATTTGGTGGCAGTGCCATCCATCCATCCCTCCCTCTCCTCGCGTGTGCCCTGCTCTCACTTTCTCATCCTCGCGCTCCGCGCAGCACGTGCAGGTTATACGCACTCTCTCAGTCCACATCGATGAACGTCTTGGACTCTATAATATGTCACGGACTTTTGGGACAATCTTGAAATGAGCGAACTACAGGCACGACTTTGAATTCATCTCACACGGACCCGCTCCGCTCCTCCCCAAAGAACCGAAATGAGCGTCGCGCGCCGGAGGGGGAAAACCGGGCATGTCGTTTACTTCTAAACATTTCTGCTTTGTGCTTAGACAGTATTTGTCAGGGAAAACTTGAGTTATGGAATGCGTTCGGATTTATTTTGTGCTGCAGGGTGTGTTCCGAAACTTCTGAGTAGCTTAATTAATACGCACGTTAGTGTCTCAACATGAAGTGCTCATGTTACGATTTAAGATGATAATTCAGATTAAATATTCATATCAATGTGGAGTCATGGCTGTATGGACTTATCTTTAATTAGTAATAGCAACTTAAAAGAACTAATAACATGCAGACGCGCTCTATGAGGCTTTTCAACTGTATCACCTGAACACTTTTGCCACTTTTGTTCACTTGCCGGCTATTAGACGAGCTTGCTGTCTTTTAAAGGGATACGATGTTTTTACGTTTAATTGGTAATAGTGTTACATGCCCTGATGCTAATTTTGTATTATTTTTCTGATTACAACAATCACGTTTGTTTAGAAAAATATTGGATAGAGTAAGTTTTGCTGTCTGCTAAATCAATTATCGGTTGTTTAACATCTGGTTTAGCGATAAAAAAAAAAAAAAAAAATAGCGTCCAACAACGACATTACCGGGAACAGGAAACAAAAGTGTCTACAGGTAAATTAATATTTTTATTTATTTTTATTGTTGTTTTCATAAATTATAAAAATTGTATGTAATAGAAATTAATTCTTAAGTGCGATGTGTTGATTAATGTCAAGATTAGTGAAGAATTTAAAGAAGAATTAGAGAGAATGACGATATTCTTTGCAACTAAACAGGCTATTTAAGAAACAACATTATTATTAAATTCACAGTATAGGATATTATTAATAATGCATTAATTTGGATTATATTCCCAATAATAAGCAAGTGTTTTTATTATCGTAGTATGATAATAATTTAGCTATTATTGTGTAAAATATCAAAAATTGGTTCTGAATATCAGCTGTAGGACACTTAATACAAATAATCATTATCGGTTGTTAAACTGTATCGGTCGATCTCTGCTGTATATGGTGCACTAGTTTGCTTGTGTAAACACAATAATGTTGGGTAGTCCTTCCAATAACGGAGGCATTAGGATGCTGGCCCCCCCTTCACCCAACGATGATGACAGGCGGGTTGAGTTTGTGGCTCTCACGGCTACTCATACGGAAAGAAGCGAGCCGTCCAGCCCAGAGCGAGGACACCCGTCTCACCGCACCGGCTTACTGGGCACGCCACTGCCAGCGCCACCGGGCCCGAGGGCGACCCCTTCTGCCTCCAGCAAACGCTACAGAAAGTTACAGAACTGCCTGTACAACGTGCTCGAGAGACCCAGAGGATGGGCGTTCATCTATCACGCCTTCATGTAAGTCACCCACAATCAAACTGTTGGTTTTGAGATGCACGTTTTTGTTTTACAAAGTCTTAAAGGGATAGGTCATTAATTACTCGCCCTCATGTCGTTCCAAACCTGTACGACTTTCGCTCATCAACGAAATTAAGATCTTTTTGATCAAATCTGAGAGCTTTCTGTCCCTCCATTGACAGCTACGCAACTACCACTTTGATGCTTCAAAAAGAGATCGTATATGAATTGAGCGGTCTAGTCCAAATTTTCTGAAGAGACACGATCGCTTTTTATGATGAACAGATTTAATTGAGGCTTTTATTCACATATAAACATTCATCAACGCGCACATCAGTTGTGGAAAATGGAAGATCAACCATGTTCGCTTGACGTGCGAGAACCAATGAGGCTCATTCTTGTGTTACGCATCACGTTTGAGCTTCGGCAAGAACCAATGAGCTTTGTTCTCATGCATCAAGCAGGTTCGGTTGAGCATTTGTGTTGCGAAGATGAACGAAAGTCTTACGGGGTTTGGAACGACATGAGAGTGAGTAATTATTGACAGCATTTTCATTTTTGTGTGAACTATCCCTTTAAGCTAAGCAAGAAGCATGTTGATAAATGACCTCAGAGAAAATGTTAATGACTGTAAAGTAATTTGCGCACACAAATGGCCCACCTGCCATGAGCTCACCTGGAGTCAGTGACGGTCTCTGATTCTGAACAAGCTGAGTCGGGACATTTTCCTATTAGGTGACCCTTCCAATAGACCATATCATTTCAACATCAAGCCAAGATTGATTTTCATCTCTCACAATTGGATTAAATTCCCATGCTGCATTCTTTCAACAAATCAAGTTTGCTTCGTTTGACATTTACAGATGCGTTGTATCCTTGGTTGAAACCGTAAAATGCCTTGGGATGCTCCAATACAGCACATTATTATTAAATGTTTTATTCATTGTTGCTGATTATGTTGCCAACTAAAAGGGCCGATTATATAGAGCAAGTGCTGCAGCCATAACTGTGACATTTGTGTATTCCGAGTTAGTTATTAGCCCACTTCTCTTTGGTTGAGGGTCCCAGCTGGACCCTGTTCTGAAATAATCCACTATATCATTGTATTTGACTGGTCAGAAGCTGTTTCCCGCGGGTAGGCACATCAGATGTTAATGGGTTGTTAATGGATGTCTGTTACTATGACTAATTTTAGGATGCCAGAAAAAAAAGAAAATTATTTTAAATTAGTGTTGAACAGTGTGTATCATTGTGAAATTCAGATGTATTTCTTTCCTGTAGTGTGCTTTCTTTTTAAGAAGGCGTTTTTGACCACATTGTTTTCATCCTCTCAATGAGTAATAAATCCATAGTGAGAGCCATTAAAGCGGAGAGATAGACATCAGCTCCACTGCCTTACAGTTTGAGAGCATAAGAGAGCTTATCAGAGTCTCTCATACCTCCGCCTGTCACTCATCTCCCTCACTCCAAAGCACAACACAGGCCAAATCACAATTATTTCACTGATCTCCTAATGAGTGCTTTTTTTTTATTCAAGCCCAATCCAATTACAAATTCCAAAATAACTCATAATCGCACAGTTTCAGGGAAAACAACTCACGCTTGATTACGTTTTTTTTTAAAGGGATAGTTCACCCAAAAATGAAAATTCTGTCATCATTTACACACATAAGTTGATATTTTGAAGAATGTGGGTAACAGTTAACGATAGCCATTGACTTCCATATGGAAGAAAATACAATGGAGGTCAATGTTGGTAACCCACATTCTTCAAAATATCGTCTTCTGTGAGTAAATGATGACAGAATTTTCATTTTTTGGGTGAACTATCCCTTTAAAGTAAACCTGATTTGCAAAAAATAAAATAAAAAATCACATTTACTATTGAAACATGACGTATTTCCAGGTGAAACACGATATTCAGTGAGGAAAAACTGTTGGGTGGGACTTAGCCTGTGTAAAGCGGGCGTTAATTGAATATCAGAACCAGACAGAATGTGATTTTCCTAAAGCAATGCTTAAATTGATAAAGTGTGGCCTAAGTGAGTTCAGGAGAAACATTTTAAAAGAACAAGAAGTTATTACTGTACAGTTTAAGAGTAAAAAAATGTTTGCGCAATGTCAAATGTGCAATAATATTATTAAAATGTGCAACATATTACCACAATAATATGGTATTGTGAGTTCAGGATCGTGACATAAGGGTCTCGTTACACCCCTAATTGTAATAGTTGAGAACAGCTGCATTTAGCAGTAAATGTGAAATGAAGCTCTTGGGGTTTGAACATGGTCACTGGAGACGAGCTGCTCTATTCTGAGACCGTCACAATCACTAAACCTGACAATGCAAATGAGATTTTCAACTGAAACGCTTTGAACTGGAACAGTGTGCTTATGGATTCATTAGTCAGTTTGTTAATAAGATTTCATCTTTATGAGTTACATGTTGGCTCAACACAACCCACACTATATTCACACATGCGCATAAACAAACTTTAATATTTAATATACAAAATTAACTATAAATTTCCACTGTACATGGATTTTTGCACACAAAAAAAACATCAGTATGAAATGTTGATATTGATCCAATGTTTGAAAAAGCTGTTATATATAGCACTGATAAATTACACAATAAATATAAAATAAATAGGAAATTATTATTATTATTTGATAGTGAACTGCACCTATTTGGTAATCTGGTCTTTAATTTAAAATTCTATGTAAAGATATTAATTACAATTATATAAATGTTCATCTGCTCTGAAATTGAGAGTGTTTTGTGATGCTGTTAATATACGAAGGATGAACTTAAAATAATAGACTTATTAAAATGATCAAGCAGAACATCTTTATGATGCAGTGATTCAGTTTAGAAAGAAGAATGAGGATAAATCATAAATGCAGAAAAACAAAAATATGGTGAAAGATTGAAAAATATCCACTAAAGTGAAGATCGAACGTGACTGAATTTCCTCACAAATGACTGAAAATAACAGGAGAAAAATGACTTATGGAAAATCATGATCAAAGCTGTCATATACTGACCAAGCTCAAACTTTTATATTATTATAATATAGTAATATAATAATATTATTGCTTATTATAAGATCATATTGCTTTACTTAATGTGTGTGTGTGTGTGTGTGTGTGTGTTTGAGCAGCTGCAGTTTCAGTTCAGTCACTGTGACTCTGACTGACGGAGGTTGTTGTACGACTCTTTATCACTGTGTGAACACAGCTTTACTGTTGATCCTGTGTACACTCATACAGTAATAATGTCCAGCATCTTCAGTCTGGACTCCACTGATGGTCAGAGTACAAAAAAAAAAAGTAAAGTGTGGTCTAAGTGAGTCCAGGAGAAAAGGAAACGTTTTAAAAGAAGTTATTACAGTACAGTTTAAGAGTAAAAAAAAATGTTGCGCAATGTCACACACTGTAAGACCACAAAGAAAAAAAAAAAGTAAAGTGTGATCTAAGTGAGTTCAGGAGAAAAGGAAACATTTTAAAACAAGAAGTTATTACAGTACAGTTTAACAGTAAACAATTTTTTGCACACTAAGACCACGAAAATATTTTTAGAAAAAAGTTTGTAAGATAAATTGTGAGAAATCCATAATAGTATTCCTAGGTGCAGTTCTTTTAAAAAAAAGGTCTTGAATATTTTCTCAGTATTTTTTTTTTTTCTTCGTAAATAAAATGAAAGGCTTCAAGAATTTTTTTTTTTTTTTTTTTGGAAGTAAGAAGTACCAGACAGTCATTTTTAAAAGTATGTCTATAAGTATGTGATGTGTGATAGTGAAATTAACTTTAATAGGAGAATTTGCATGCAAGGTGATAAAAGGAAAATCTTGTAGTAGTAATATGTCTTATATGTAACTAACTACTATTCTTTGGTAAATCTTATAGGGTTTTAAGACTGGTCTTAAAGTCCCCCTGTGGTGAATATTAAGTTTTTAATGTTGTTTATATGTCTATGGGGTGTTTTTAATATGCTTAAAGACAAACCATGTTCAAATTCATAAGTCGACACCATTGCTGAGTATTTTCTCCTTAAAGGTGCAATGTGTGATATTTCTGAGGATCTATTGACAGAAATGCAATATAAGATCCATAACTATGTTTTCAGTGGTGTATAAAGACCTTACTTAATGAACCGTTATGTTTTTATTACCTTAGAATGAGTCATTTATATGTACATAACGGCGGCCACCCCTTCTATGAAGGTCGCCATATCGTGACGTCATGTTTCTACCGTAGCCGACAGCGAACAGACAGCGCTACAGAGCGCGTTTCATCACTAACTTGAATGAGAAGCAGCAGAAAAAGACGCGGCTTCCTACGTCGGCCACCGTAGCCTCTCATTCGAGTTTGAAATTTCAAGGAAAGGCCGCGAATTATTGACCGGTTGCAATTCGCAAATATCACCACTAGATGCCGCTAAAAATCACACACTGCACCTTTAAAACTGCAGCGAACCAAAGACAGACTCAAAAACGCGCTTTTAAATCGACCTTGTAACCAATCAGATCAACGTGTGATCGTCACCGAGTGGATCTCTGAGCTGGAGCGAGTGAGTGGAGGCGGGGCTCATTTGCATATTCATAGAACTGGTATACTAAATGAGGCGAGTGTGTAGAGTTTACATTCAAGCTATTCTAAGGCATGACGATTTTTTTTTTCAAGGAAAAAACGTTTAAATGTGTAATTGTGGTGATCAAAGAAGAGTTTTAAGGAAATTGTTGACTACAGTAGGACTTTAAAGGAGATTATCCTAAGTTTAAAAAGTTATTTATTATTATTTTTAAAGATTTTTTCTGCTCTGTCTTAAGAAGTATTTTTGTAAACACAAAATATGCTTATATAACTTTTTATTGAAGTTATCCATCTTATTTTTCACCGCGGAAGTAAGGTGTTTTATGTGAACGTGCGCGACTTCCGATTTATTAGCCGCTATAGGGAAATAACAGGAAGAATATATCACCGTGCAGTAAACTGTAAAATTGTTTGCTACAAACCAGCGTTTTCATAATTAAGACATTACGTTAAAATAATATGGTATAAGAAATACCAGTTTGCAATATCAAGCGGCATAACGAGCTGTTTTGTACAGCTAAAAATAACTGGAAGTGAATGATACCGGAAGCCAGACACATATGTGACCCTGGATCCCAAAACCAGTCACGAGTCGCACTGGTATATTTGTGGCAATAGCCAACAATACATTGTACGGGTCAAAATTATCGATTTTTATTTTATGCCGAAAATCATTAGGATATTAAATAAAGATCATGTTCCATGAAGATATTTTGTAAATTTCCTACTGTAAATATATAAAACATTTATTTTTGTGAGTGAATGCAGCACAATCGTGAACATAATTAATTTATGAAAGCTTATTTATTCAGCTTTCATTTGATGCATAAATCAAAATTGTGACCTATGTGACTGGTTTTGTGGTCCAGGGTCACATATGTCCTCTTACCTGAAAAATAAGGCAGATAGAATAAGAAGAAATAGCAGTTAATTATTTTATTCTCGAGAATGCTTTGTGAATCCGAACCCATATGTTTTAAGTATATAAATATGGTCAATTCTGATTTCAAGATGAGTTTAATTGTCGCAGATTTTCGAAGTTCGAAGGTCACTAAAGTTCCCTTGGACTATAGTCTCAACAACTGCTTCTGTGAGAGTTACGTCAAGTACCATTATGCCTATTCATATCATAGCCCCTAAATGTGTCTCGTCTCAGCTTTGGTCAGCCTGATAGAAGACCCTTTCTCCATGAAGAGAAGCTGTCTGGTCTGGCGTGTTTCACCCCAGTGTAGTTTAAACAAGTATAGCAGTCTCTAAGCCACTGCCACCATTTGTTTACACCATCTATGCTGAGCACTCTCTCTCTCTTCCTCTCTCTCTCTCTCACTCACACAGAGGACAAATATATAAGGTCATTTTAAAGAGGTCCTATTATGCTTTTTCAAATATTCACCTTTCCTTAGTGTGTAATGTTGCAGTTTGAGCATGAAAAAGGTCTGCAATGTTGCAAAGCACAGAGACCCTCCACAGGGAGTTATTCTCTATATCAGTGTCAGTGTTTCTGAACTCCCTGAAACGCCTCCATTGTAGTCTTGAGTTTTCTTCCGGGAACAAACACGTCACAATATTCCTCATTTAAATAATTCCCGTCCAAGGCATACGCAGAATAAAGGGGCGGGGCCTGGTTGAGTTAGTTGGAACTCGCAGTTATGGTAAGGGGTGGGACATTTGACCAATCACAACACACTGGTCCAGCCGACCAATCAGAGCACACTGTGCTTTTTAGAAGGAGGGGCTTCATAGAGACAGGAACTAAATAGAGCGTTACTGACAGACTGGGAAGAGAGGAGCTGCAACAATTCGAATATGTGAAAAATAAGGTGTTTTTTGAACATTCAAGCATGGAAACCAATTCTAGTAAAGCCTAAAAACAAAATCAAGACTGTAAAAAGGGCATAATAGGTCTCCTTTAATATACAGTACAGGTAAATGTACCAAATTGGACATTTTTACCAGTTCATAATGCCATCTCAATGGCCATATTTTTTGTTTCTCTTCAGGTTTATACATCAAGTAGTACTCTTAATGGTGGGTATGTACTTTCTAGGTGTCAACCTAATGGAAAGTGAATATTTTCCAAAATTATATTTTACATTTACAATATTTTTCACTGTTTAAATGGGCCTTTATACATGAAAATATATAGCAGCCTTTATATTTCAGGAGATAGTTGTGGGTCCAAAGCATCAAAAAAACTTTCTTATACAATATCTATCCTGTGACACACAGGTTTGGCTCAACTACTTAAATTCAGAGAAAATGGTGCGTGATAATTGATTAATTCATACTTTTTTATCTCACTTTCGGTTTTGCCATAGTTACTGCATTTGCTTTCAGGGCAGATTACCTAACAAACAAATGATTATTGTGTGGAAAAGATTGTATTGCTCAGAGGTCATCTGCATGTAAGATATCTTGGAACCGGATGCTTTGGAGTGACACAGTAAAAACTTAGATAAGCATTCTTACAATAATTACATTGGCTCTCTTTCCAATGAATGAAATACAGTGAGGAGTTATTAACAGTACCTGGCGTGTCAAGGTTACGACTCTCATGTTTCAGACACCCAGTGTCTGATTCTCTGAGCAGTTTCTATTAGAGCCTGGGCATGTGGGTGATGGAAATTCTGCCAATGTATAGCATTCGTTTCTCGATTTAACCATCCGAGAACAGACTAACTAACTAGATGTCGTCAGACCAGATGTGTGATCGACTAAATATTAAATGTCCTTCTGTGCCTTTTAGATAAATCTGTCTATACAGTCTCATGACAAATTCAAGTAAATTGTTGGTAGTGGTACTTCAGCCGGAGTCTCTTAAATGTCTGAATGTGAAACTTGTACTGTAGATTAGGGAAATGAAGTGGCACATTGATCATTAAATTGAGACTGCGATTAAGCAAGGGGTGTAATGTCTTGATGGTTTAATTAGCTCTGCTCTGTGAGGCTGCTGGAGGAAATGTGTTTCTCTCATGATACCTTGTTTTTGCCACAACTGTTGTGAAGAGTTGCTCAAGAAGCCGTTTCCTTCTGCTTTTACGGTCAACACTCTTTCTCTATCTAAAGCACAGCAGTTAGATTTTTAAACAAGATTTCGACTAAAGCCTCAGCTGTGGAAAAGTTGTGTGTCTAAAGGATAATTGAGATGGGATGATTGGATTCGCTTTCTAACTGACTTTTGACATTTGGGAGTGTCATTTATCTTAAAGTTGCCAATGCCATTATGGAAAGTCATACTCTTAATATGTGAATAAAAATAAACAAGATATTATGTTAAAGTATATTATATTATATTGTCACTGTCTGTTTTCTTCTTGAATCATTACTATTGGTCACCCTTTAAGTCTGTATGTGGGTTTATCAAATATTTAGCCAATGAAAAGTAATTCAGAGCTTGTGACTAAACCTCGTAACTCCATTGGATCCTCAAACTGTCAGTCAAATCTCATAACTCCACCCACCTCTATCATGAATGAGGTGCCAAACACATTCAAAAACTTTTTGAATTTTGATGAATGTTAATATTATAATGACACATGCAAGCGTCTGACCATATATAAAGCCACAAAAAAGCATTTTTTGGACAGTTTACTGCCCGAGAGAGACTGTTATATTATATTATATTATATTATATTATATTATATTATATTATATTATATTATATTATATTATATTATATTATTATCCAGAAATAATATAACATTATGAATATAACAACTACAACAGCATCTGTGAATTTATTTTAATTTTTTTTGCTTGAACCACCAACTCTTATTTTACATGGAAAGTTGAAGGTTCGCCAAGCGGCAGAACAAGAAGCATAGCTTAAAGCTCAAAATATTAAAGTTTTCTAACTATGGCCTGGTTTCACAGACAGGGCTTAGATTAAACCAGGATTAGGCTTTAGTGAAATTAGGATATTTAAATTGCTTTTTTTTTTTTAAGTACCTAGAAAAAAACATTACTGATGTGCATCAAACATGCATTTTAGCCTGGGACTAGACTTAAGCCTTGTCTGTGAAACCAGGCATAAATGTGCTATAATCACACACATTTCTATCAAAAATGGGATTAGATTAGTTAGAAAAAAATATATATGTAATTTGCTCTGTAACATTTACTGAGGTTGCCAGAGAAAAACAAAGATTCGGTCAAGACTAAGATCACACATTACATCTGTGGAGAACAAGCTAACTTTCCTCAGGGAATACCGAGGGATAAAATGCATTGTTCTGTCCACTCAGTTTGATGAAAATGGAGCCGTTACAAGCGAGTCAGACAGAGAGGACACCTGCTGCTGTTGCTGAAATTCCTCTGATGTGACAATGAGCCATTGCTAGGACACGAGAGGAACCTTTGACACTGTTAGCTCCACACAAATGGCTGGTAGCCTGTAAAACGTTTATGCATGGGACAGGCTTCTTTTTTTATCACTCTTGCACTCGCCCCCAAATTAAGATGTCTTGTCAGAGGGTAAACGTACAAGCTATCAGAGTGCTAGAGATGGGGGTCAGAGGTGAACGCGTGTAATGCACATGGGCGGATGCCTGGGACGCAGCTGGAGTTTTAGCAGGCCGAAGCTGACCTTTGGTTGCATCCGTTTTCCATAGCACCACATATAGCAAATCACATGCTGTTTTCAACAGGGCCCGAGCAAACACAAGGACAAAGATTCTTGGACTCTAAATCGAGTTGTGAAACAGTCTTGAACTGAAGAGGTGAACAGCAGCGGTTACAGAAGAAAACATGTTCATCCCTCTGACGAGTCACACTTCCCTAGAACCCTAGAAATGAGGAAATAATCCAGCTCTCGTTTTATATCAATGGCTTTCTGTCTGAATATGATTTTGTTTTGTATTTTTCATGTGGAGCGTAATATAACAAAGATGCAATGGTGCAAAAAATGCACATAGCCAAAAGAGAAGGAAAACTCGATGCTGTGGGAACCAGAGGGAAAAGTGAACAGGCCTGCATTTTTATCTCCATTAGGATTCAGTATGTTTTGCAGTTTTACCTATTCTTTAACTTCAAGTAGTCAGCCAGAAATAACAGCTTGTCCAGAATTGGTGTCCGGTCCCTCAAAGTGCTGTACCGCTTGAGTTTGAATAAGTAAATATATAATAAAAAATTGCGCTCCCTCGGCACAAACGCGGAGCCTCGCACGGTAGAATTGCGTGTGTAAGAAATGCTTTTGTGCTCGTAGTGCTGTTGCGCTGTTCAATAATGCATTTTTGTGCTTTTAAAGAAATTACGCAGCAATCATAAATCCAATGGGGATCAGACCCTCCTCTCCCGGGAAGGTCGTTGATTATTTATTTTTATTTATTTTTTTCATGGTGGCCGTGACCTTGTCAAGTTTTGCTGCAGTCCAAAGGGGCCACCAAGAGTTTTGGGATACGCAGCATTAAGGATGCCAGATTTGTAAGGGCCACAGACAAACATATAGTTTGAGAAAGAAAGTTTGTTCCGTCCACCTCTGGATGACAAGGCAGAGATTTAATGCACTGGCTTTCAAACATGGCGGCAGACTCTTTCCCAGTGAGCAGGGTGGTGACCAGTCAGAGTTTTTATTGTTTTCTTAGTGAGATTGTTTTGTTTTGGAAAATAAGATATGATCTAACTCTATTCATGTCTACAGGACCTCAGTATTGACCTGTCAGACCCAACTTTGATCTTTTAATTTCTTTAGTTTTCTATCTATCTATAGTTTCGTATTTTCCTCATCATGCATTTTTACAGTTTCTTTGTGTCCGGATTCCAGTAAATAAATACCAGACTTTTACAACATGAGAGCATGCGTTCAAATCCTCATTATTTATAGATGAGGGATTGAGATGGATGCAACGTTCACAGTACAGTTCCTTTGCACGAATCAGATGAACTACAATCTGGCTGAGATGGATGTTATCCAGACTGGAAGTTATGCTATTGGAATGGATGCTAGTATTGCTTCAGGACCAATATTTTATATTGTTAAATCATGTGGTGATCCATCACAGTGCCAGAATTGTCTATTGAATATAACTTTTTGCTCAGCATATTCATTTAACCTGCTGGTGACTGCAGTGTTGCTTGTTTCCCATTAGCCAGCTTTATTGGTTAGCGTCAGTGAAGTGTAAATTCTGCCCCATTAAAAACACCCAGTATTTATTTATCACTATCCCTTCCGTAATATATGCTCCAGCAGTGTATTATCTCTTTTTCTCACACCACCTTTAATTACGCTCAAGCCTTCTCATGCTCATACTTCTCCATCGCAGTGCCTATATCCACTTATTTGACTAATAAGGTGAATTAGGTGGAAGAAGAGGAAATGACTTTTGAGTCTTTCTGCCGAGTGCTATTGTTGAAGGCACATGTATGATTGATTATTAAGTACTTGTGAGTGGACTATGGCTTCAGGCCTTTGGCCTCAGTCTCAATACTTAGGATAGGAAATGTGCATGTGCAGTGGACAGTCTGCGTTTTCGAAGTTTGCGCAGAGATAACGGATAATCGTTTGCACCTTGGAACCTATTTCAGGGAGTGCGTTCTCGAGACACCAGGCACTGTTTTGTGCGGATGGGCGGCCAGAGCGCGTTAAGGGTTTTCTGTTAGAACGGTGTCGTGTTAGCGGCCCCTAAGTTGATAACTAATGATCTTCGCAATGGAAGTGAATCAATCGATCAAAACTAACTTTAGCTGGACAATAACTTTATCCTAGAGCTGCTGTAAAGACAAAACAATCTCTGTTACTGTAATGTCCTATTATCACTGTAAAGCTGCTTTGAAACAATCCATATTGTTAAAAGCGCTATATAGGCTTGGGCGGTATTCGAATTTTGATACCGTTAAACCTCCTCCCTATTTTACCGGGGTATACGGTATTACCGTGACTAATTAAAAATTATGACATAATGGGCTCAGACGGCATCACCAAACTGTTGGCTTGTGCCTACACCGTTCAGAAACTGAATGCCAGATCGGGCAAAAAAAAAAAAAGCCCAACCCGTGCACGTTGTGTCTGAGTCTGGCCGACGGCATTAACTGTTATTATGAGCCCGAGCCCACCATTATTCAACATAATATCTGTGTGCGTGCAACAAGCAAGAAGTGCCTTTGTAATACGGTGACGCGTGTCCATTGATTTTTATTAATAAAACTTTTCTGCAACTTTGGAAATTGACGATCGCCATCTCTGTAGTGAACGCGAATATAGAGAGAAATGCACATCATTACACGATCAGAGAGTGGCCTTTTTCTTTTCGTTTTGAATTGTTTCGTTTAAAGAAATTGACGATCGCTATCTCTGTAGTGAACGTTATAGAAAGAAATGTACACCATTGATTAATCAGACTATATTTCTTTTCGTTTTGAATGGTTTCGTTTAATGAAATTGACGATCGCATCTCCGTATGAACGCGCCTAGAGAGAAATGCACATCATGGATTACTCAGCATAATCAGTGAGTAGCCTATTTCTTTCGTTTTTAATTGTTTCGTTTAAATAAATTTCAAGCTTTATTTATATATATTTGTCATGTCTGTGAGGCATAGCCTACACTGAGTTTCGGTTAATTTATGAGATTTCAATGCAAGTGACCGCGGCAGCCAGCGCCCATCATGTCATGATTATATTAAATCCAGGCAATTGGTTGATGAAAATTTTATTAAAATTTAGATACAATTTATACAAAACGAAATTCGTTTTAAAGAGGCCTTTTACAAAACGAAATTTATTGAAGTGGTCAAATCGTCTGACTCCCGATGCATCCCATTTTATTTGTGCTGTTCACTTTTCATAATCAACAAAAGATGGAAAAAATAACATTATAATATTTTAACAAATACGAAACTTAATGCGCTTATTTAATGAACTCGA
Organism: Rutilus rutilus; assembly: GCF_951802725.1. Lineage (NCBI taxonomy): Eukaryota > Metazoa > Chordata > Actinopteri > Cypriniformes > Leuciscidae > Rutilus > Rutilus rutilus. Next base: position 4,142,564 of record NC_140216.1, on the reverse strand, counting down.
GAACAAAATGCATCCTGGCAGCAGTGAGTGGGGGTTGTTTCGGAGATGCGACATTAGGTTAGAGGTGTTTACATCTCTCGCGGTCACCTTTTTATTGCACAATTTACAAATTGCCTCATCAGTATTTACCGCCTCTCCCTTCTCATTCGGTTGGAACCAGAAATATTGCCAAACTGCAACCACACATAAGCATTTTTTAGGCAATAAATAAATTGTATATAATATAGGCTATATAAGTGCCGGTAATGACGGTATTGAAACTGATACCGGTGCTATTTTAAGATCCCGCGGTATCCGATATTACCGTAATACCGCCCAACCCTAGCGCTATATAAATGAAGGTGACTTGACTTGACTTGACTTGATAGTCCAATCCTTCCAGGATGGATTTTCAAATCTCCAGTTTTGTGTTGCAATTTGTTCTGTGTGTTTAATTAAGTGTATCACAGTGCCTGTTTGTTTGTTTGTTTGTTTGTTTGTTTGTTTGTTTGTTTTTGCTTTGTCGTGCTTTGTTGAATTGTTTTGATTTTGTTTTTGATTAGTTTCATTTTGTGTTTTGTCGTGTTTTGTTGAATTGTTTTGATTCATTTTTTGTTTTGTTTCATTTAATTTGATATTGTTTTTAATTTGTTTCATTTTTTGTTTTGTCATGTTTTGTTTCATTTAATTGCTTGTTTTGGTTTCTTTCAGTTAGTTTTGTTTTATTTATTTGTTTTGACACGTTTCATCTAGCTTAAGTTTTGGTTTTGGTTTATTTCAATTAAGTGCATTTCATTTTTGTGTTTTGTTGAATCGTTTGTTTTGCTTTGATTTCAGTTAGTTTAATTTTTGTCATGTTTCATCTAGTTAAATTTGTGTGTGTGTTTCAATGAGTTGCATATGATTATTTAATTTTTTTGTCATGTTTTTTTTATTTTTTATTGTTTCTTAAGTTTTATTTTTGTTTTATTTTTGTTTCATTTCATCCTCTTACGAAACATTTGACTCCAAGCAAGGCTCTTTACGATGGTGTCGTTATATCCTCAGTCAAGGAGCGTAGGCTGTTGCTCAGCAGATTGAGTTAAATGAGGTGTGTGCAGGGAATGCTCTCTTTATCTGCATTAGTTCACACTGTTTATTAAGGCTTTGAGTGACTTCATTATGTCTCATGCTCAGAGGAACTAAGATTACTGCTCCAATGAAAGATGTGCTTATTTCTCAGTTTAATTTTTTTTTCCATGAAAAAATGAGATTATCATCACACTAATTAGATTTTATTAGAACAGAGGAGGTGATTATGCAGGAATCACTCTCACAGCCTTTAGATATCTGGGTGGTGTGGCACTGTAGTCCGCTACACACTCAGGAAATGTGAGAGGAAGTTTGTCATTTCCACTCAGTGTGGAGTTTTGTTCTGAATTATTTGACCTGGCCTCCTTCATTGAATCCTCCATCTCCCTCTCACAGTCACTCCTCACATCTTTGGGAGTGTTTGAATGATGAAGCGGGTGCTAAACGGATGTCTCATTCAGTAGCCTGCCACATTCTGTACATGGCACTACCGGCTTTACTCGGGTTCCTGATAAATTTAAACCAGGGGAAGGTTCATTGCTAATGTTATGTATATGTGTGGAGAGAGAGATAGAGAGAGAATGTTTATTTTTATTTTGTGCGTCCATGCTATGGCAGCTGATAACGCCCACATTTTCACACCAAAATTTGACCTCCAGACCAATAATTTGATCTCATAATCTTACTATTGCTAAGTTTGTATATGGTAACATGAAATGACAATGAACAATAAAATACCATTCTAGTTTTTGCAAGTAGTCTCTTATACACACCAAGTCTGCATTTATTTAGTTAAAAATACACTTTAGACATTTTAATAACTATAAGTAACTTTTCAACTACATGTCCACTAGCAGTCATTAGAGTATTAGTAGACTGTCTGCTTAATATCTGCTAACTCTTTATTTTGATGCTCCTCAACAGACATTATACTGACTAGAAGTAACTTTGTTACATCTCAACTTATTCTACTAACCCAAACGGTCTAATAATACTCTAATGAGAGTTAGTGGACATGTAGTTGTAAATACAGTGCTATGCATAAGTTTAGACACCCATGCTAAAGTTGACTAAAAAGAGGAATAAAAAATCATCTTTTGGAAATTGAACTTAATGCCTTAATTTAAAAAATTAGGAAAAATCCAACCTTTAAGGACACCGATTTTCTTTGTGAATGAATAATGTATCGTAAATAAATAAATGTTCTTCCTTAAAATACAGGGTGCATAAGTTTGGACACCCCTATGTTAAATTCCCATAGAGGCAGGCAGATTTTTATTTTTAAGTATTTTTTTAAATATTTTTTTTAGGATACTATGCATCCTGATAAAGTTCCCTTGGCCTTTGGTATTAAATAGCCCCACATCATCACATAGCCTTCACCATACCTAGAGATTGGCATGGGGTACTTTCCATAAGATCATCTCTCAATGCAAATCAAACTATTAGGCTAACTGAAATAAAACCATGCCAATCTCTAGGTATGGTGAAGGCTATGTGATGATGTGGGGCTATTTTAATTCCAAAGGCCAAGGGAACTTTATCAGGATGCATAGTATCCTAAAAAAATAAATAAAATAAAAACACTTAAAAATACAAATCTGCCTGCCTCTATGGGAATTTAACATAGGGGTGTCCAAACTTATGCACCATGTATTTTAAGGAAGAACATTTATTTATTTACGATACATTATTCATTCACAAAGAAAATTGGTGTCCTTAAAGGTTGGATTTTTCCTAATTTTTTAAATTAAGGCATTAAGTTCAGTTTCCAAAAGATGATTTTTTATTCCTCTTTTTAGTCAACTTTAGTATGGGTGTCTAAACTTATGCATAGCACTGTAGTTAGTATGTCTGAAGTGGACTATCGAATTAAAGCATTACCAAATATGTAAAAGAAATAATAGCAAAACAATATTATTAGAAATTAAAACAACTGTTTTCTATTTTAATATATTTGAAAATGTCATTTATTCCTGTGATGCAAAGCTGAATTTTCAGGATAATTGCTCCAGTTTTCAGTGTCACATGATCCTTCAATTTTCTTTCTTCCATCAAACACAAGAGTGCACATCGCTTTTCGCCTTTCAATGGAAAAATAGCTATAACTCTCAAATCTTTTTAATGTTAATGCCTATTCAAATACATGATGTCATGCCAGGTTTAACATCAGTGCTGGGAAACGTCATTGGTTTTCATATGTCTTTCATGTAATGTGATGTAAAATTTAATGTGCATTTTAAAACAAAATAAATAAGTTAAATCGGCGTAAGAGCCGTTGCAGTAAAAGGTAGTGTGATGCGGTGGTTCGTCCTTGTGACAGAGCGCTGGAAAAGAAGTTCTGATGCGGTGTATTCATTTCTCCTTTCGGGGCAGAAATGTTTCCCATGGGACGACCTGTCTCTCCCAGGATGAGGCGCAGCGGGTTTTAAGTTTCCAGGATAATGACGAACAGGAGCTTGGACTGTTCTCCGGCTGATAGTCTAGTGTTCGCACGGTAAATTACAAACGCTTACTCAGGGTTAAGATAGCGTGCATTCTGCAATTTGTTAGTGTTCATTTTCCCAATGAATCACAGTGATTAATTGCCATGTTAATCCAGCAAGTGAATAAATGCCAGTCAAATCACTGCTTGCGCAAAGTCGGCCTTGCTTAACACAGATTTCCTGGAGCGGGTAAATAGTAAAGCAACCACGCGTGACCTCAAATCTCTTTATTTGTGCAACCTTCGTCATGTTTACCAAGTGAGGAATGCAATAACACTCGAGATTTATTGACGATATTCAGTATATCCATCTGAATCTGAGATTCACAACATCCGTAGAGATCAGAAGAGACGGGAAGACCAAAGGCCCAAAAGTGCACAGCCACCATAGCGTGTAACGTGATCCACACCAGTGTTGGTTCCACCCCCACCACAATCTGCTGTAATCTCTGTTTATGTAATGTTATTTTTGCCAGGCTAGACTCGGAGTCTGACGTTTCTGGTGCAGGCCTTTGACTGAGGCTTATTTTAAGTGGACGTAACCATCTTGCTGCTGTTTTTACATCCACAGACATGAAAGTGTGAAGTGGCAACATATTCAGAGCTGTAGTTCATCACCGGAGATTGAGGCATGATAGGGATGCTTCAAATACTTCAGCCTTTAGAACACTGTCTTTTGTTAAGTATAGCCGAGAAACATCTCTAGCATTTGATCCTGCTTTCATAACACCTTAACAGTGAGCGTCTGTCAGTCGCTTGAAGTTTTCATTGTTGAGAGGTTTATGTTGTGTGGGGGTGGGTGGGTGGGGGGGGGGGTTAAAATAAGTTTAACCACTCCTCTTTTGCCCTGGCATCATCAATTATTCATGTTATTTTCTGCCATCCAAACCAAGGGTTTAAAGGGATTCTCCACTTTTTTCGGAAATAAGCTCATTTTACAACTCCCCCAGAGTTAAACAGATGAGTTTTACCGTTTTAGAATCCATTCAGCCGAACTCCGGGTCTGACGGTACCACTTTTAGCATAGCTTAGCACAGATCATTGATTCTGATGAGTCCAGTAGCATTTCTTTCAAAATGACCAAAGAGTTTCAATATTTTTCCTATTTAAACCTTGACTCTTCTGTAGTTAAACCGAGTACTAAGATCGACGGAAAATGAAAAGTTGCGATTTTCTAAGCCTATATGACTAGGAACTATACTCTCATTCCAGCGTAATAATCAAGGAACTGTGTGGCCGTAACATGGGTGCAGCAGGCGTAATGATATGACGCAGCGCCTGAAAATAGTCCCCAGCTCGGTAACTTCTTCCAACGTGACCGGGACTAAGTTTGTCTAACCTATTAGACCTATTTTCAGGCGCTGCGTCATATCATTACGCCTGCTGCACTCATGGTACAGCCACACAGTTCCTTGATTATTACGCCGGAATGAGAGTAGTTCCTAGCCATATAGGCTTAGAAAATCGCAACTTTTCATTTTCCGTCGATCTTAGTACACGGTTTAACTACAGAAGAGTCAAGTTTTAAATAGTAAAAATATTGAAACTCTTTGGTCATTTTGAAAGAAATGCTACTGGACTCATCAGAATCAATGATCTATGCTAAGCTATGCTAAAAGTGGTACCGTCAGACCCGGAGTTCGGCTGAATGGATTCTAAAACGGTAAAACTCATCTGTTTAACTCTGGGGGAGATGTAAAATGAGCATATTTCCGAAAAAAAGTGGAGTATCCCTTTAAGGTTTAAACACCTAGTGGTAGATATTGTAACTACACCGTTGGGTTATAAAAGCATCTTTTTCAAGTGACCATTCACAAGCAGCTGAAATAAAATTTTAATATTTATCGCTAATATAAATATTAAAATGTTAATAAATAGTTATATTAAATAAAAATACAAGTGAGGCTGTGAGGGATAGAAGTACAGTGCGTTCAATGGATTGTACTGTTGTTCACTCAAAAAAATAAGCTGTCGAACTAACTTGATTAAATTAAGGAAAACTTTTCCACGAAAATGAATGACATTTGTCCAACAAAATCTAATTTGTTTGAAATGATTTATTGTAATCTTGTTGTATGAACTTAAATTCATTTAGTCATTCCTGCTAGATAAAGTTTTGTCAGGTTGACTACATTTAATTTTTGCCCCGTCTAAAACTTGAATCCCTAAATTTACCCTTGCAAAGCATGCTGGGAACTACAGATCCACTGCCCAGTTAGTTGTCAACAAAAATGATTCATGTAGTTTTCACACAAATTAATTAAGTAAACTTCAGTTTTAAATATATTAGGTTGATTGAACACAATTAAATTAAGTTGTGACAAAACATTAAACAATCGTGTTACTTTAGCTTATTTTAATTCATTAAATTTAACAAGAGGTAAAAAAAAAAAAATTGAGTGTATAATTAACATACAACGTCTTTCTAAAAAAAAGTTTCATTTGACAAAAACTGATTTGGAAAGTTGTCAGTTCGATCCAGAACCTTTATAAAGCGCGTGCCATTGTAAAGACTGTAAGTCTATCCCTCAGTCTTGTTTAGATCTGCATTAAACTCAGTATGGCATCTAACGTGACAAAGGTCTATTGTCTAGGAAAAAGATATAGTGCATTGATCACACTTTTACCTTTTGTGACAACATGCCCCAATTGCGGTGAACTTTGGAGGAATTCAGTGTTCAAAATTTCACTTTTTTTTTTTTTTTTTTTTGTCTTCAACAACAATATAGTGTCATGTCTGCTGTTATAATTCCACATTTTTTGCTAAATTCTTTGGTGTTGCTACATCATGGACTATTATACTGTGTAATATAATGGTTAGAAATTGAGATTGGAGTAAACAGGGAACCCCTGTGAACCTCCTCCTCCTCATCCTCGTCCTCCTCGCTGCTGGTTGCCGGTCGGCAGCTGATGTCTCTTGTAAGTCCACTTAAGTGTTGTTAAGGCTCTTTAATTTATAATGGCAGGTTCTATAAACATGTCGGGAAACCTCACCATAGCAACAGGACTAAAACAAATTCATAATATAGAGAGGTATTTATAAGGGCTAGCGTCCCGGCGACTCTCACAAAGTGGCTTTGGATTCATGTAACTGTTGTGAATGAACATATTAGTGAACTAATAACCACAAACTGTGTTGCTAGTACCAACATCCATTAAAAAAAATACAAAAAATGCTTTTAGTGAACAAAATCTGTGATGTTTTTATTGAATTTCTGAATACCCATTAACCTTTTTGGTCATATTGACTGTATCTTTGCACTCATGCACATTATCTATGAGTTGCAGATAAAGACGCTCACAGTAGTCAACATTTATCATCTCTCCTACTTCAAGTAAATTACAAAATAATGTTAAGATTAACATTATGTTACTAATATGAGGGACTGAGTGTGTTTATATTTATGGGTTTATTCACAAGCAGTTATATAATAAATCAGTGGATTCAATGCAATGCAATATTATTATGATTATTAGTGTTATTTATTTCTATAAAATAATGAATCAGTTTTTGTTTTGGAATATTGCTCATGTACTTTCCCTGTGTTGTTAGTTATGGATACTGCTGCGCTCAGTATACTGTATACTTGGATACGTAACAATGAGGTAACATTTTTACAAGTTATTTATAAGGCCTGACATATCCAAGTAGGTGTGTGTACAGTATGTGTGTGTATGTTTATCCGTGTATGTGTGATACTGTGCACATGTGCATGAATCTACAAAAGCTTTGGCCTGGATGGTCTTATCTTGACTCTTGTTTCCTACAAGATGTCATATGATGAATGAGAAGAATTCACAGATGATCTTAGTGTGTGTTCTTGTGTTTCTCTCAGACAGTCAGAAGCACAGATCATTCAGAGCAGCATTATATGTGCTCAGCCTCACTCTTTCTCCATAACCTTGCTTCCTCGTTATAGATATTTTTTTAAAACTTTTAATTGGTCATACTTTTATAGAACAGGAAGTTAAAATGTGTGTTTTTTTCTTAACTGATTGAGAAGTTCTGAACCTTCAGAAACATCCTGGCCTATATAAACATAGAAAAATGGGATTTTTCAACGTTGTCTGTAGTAAAACTAATATGTATGTACAGTAGTGGCCAAAAAAGTGACGTCTGGAGGGCATATTTGTTTTTAATGACCCTAAAAGTTTGATTAAACCATCAAAATTTGAGCAAATATTTTATATATATTTTTTTATATTTTAAATATGAAGAAAGAACAAAACACTAAATTTGGTTAAGGTTTTTATCTGACAAAATTATTTGGCAAAAAAAAAAAAAAAAGGCAAACTGGCCTGTTTCATTGCATTTTTACAAATAAAACAAATTACCAGTTACCAATGTAAGCGTTTATTAATTTGTTTTATTCATTCTTACATATGGTTTTAACATTAAACTTTTCAATCTTTGCAAACAGCAAAATAATCATTCCTGTGACACCAATGCATCATTTATTCATACTGCAATGCATACTGGGAGTTTGAAAACCCTTTAACAAATTAGCAAAATTCTCCAATATAAACTATGGTTCACAAGGTCGGTAAGATTTTTACAATGTTTTTGAAAAGTCTCATGCTCATAAAAGTTTTCTATTTTAATATATTATAAAATGTCATTTATTCCTGTGATGCAAAGCTGAATTTTCAGCATCATTACTTCAGTTTTTAGTGTCACATGATCCTTCAGAAATCATTCCAATATGCTGATTTGCTGCTCAAGAATCATTTCTGATTATTATTATCAATGTTGAAATCAGTTGTTCTGCTTAATATTATTGTAGAAACCATTATATTTCTTTTTCATGAGTCTTTGATAAATAGAAAGTTCATTTCACATTTCAACAACATTTATTTGAACTAGAAATCTTTTGTAAGTACCTCTTTAAAAGTATTTATTGTCAATTTTTCTGACAATTTAATGCATCCTTGTTGAATAAAAGTATTAATTTCTTTAAAAAAAAATGTTTTGTTCAGACATCTGTTCGATTAGATGGGGGAATATTCTTGGCCTAACATGTTTGCCGTCCAAACTGTAACTGTATGAGAGGCAGGTTAAAGCTCAACAGTGATGAGACTTCAGTGCTGGAGTCTCTGTGCTGTGTTTTTGTCAGTTTCAGCAGCGTTGACAAGGTGCTGCACCCTTGATTACACTCTCGCGTGCCACAGCGGGCTTTAGATGAACCAGAAGCTCCATGTTTGAAGTCTTGGTCAAAGATGGTAGCCCGCTGATCTTGTAAATAGTACTGCGGATGATAAGCGTAATGGTGAGATAGCATTTGGCGTGCTCTATAAACGTCTCTTCGTTGCTGGCAGATGCTCCATCACTTGTCTGTTAATAAGGCTGTCTTCAAAAGGAACGTTGCACCAGAGGGTCAGAGGGACGGATCTGTGGCATTTCATCTGAACAGAGACAAGGACTCTCCTCTTATGATCAAGCTTGTGCAACTTTGATCAGATTAATCATTTTATATGATTCAGGGGGTGCTTATTTCTAGAATTTTATTTTAGGTTTTGGACATTTTACTAACTTTAAGTAATTTTCCGACTACATGTCAACTAAGCCTCAGGCCTGTTGGTGGATCTGGCTTAGGAATCGGCAGCCTGACTGTTTTGAGTTGATTAATAAAGCATAGTTGATTTGAATTCGTCGCTTCTGGGTCCTCTCTGTTGCAAAACCTTATAGTGCTTCAGTAAAGTCATGGGAGTTTATAGTGCCGAGCAGGGACCGGTCCGTCAATTTTTTCTCTCTCAAATTAAGCTGATTAAAAAACATGGGGTGATGCGAATTATTCCGGCCCACCCACACTTTTAGAGGCACACCCATCATCCAGTTTTTGCATTCGCCACTGAATAAAAGTAGTGTTAATTTCTTCATACAAACAAACAAAAAGAAACCACAAACCTTTGGATGGTAGTGTACTTTCATCAGCCACTTTGAAAGTTATACACCAAGTATGTCTGGAATATTTACTATTGTTAGTCCATAAATAGGGAGCTGCATGACTATAGGTTCAGGACGCCATAGAAGTTGTGTGAGTTCGAGGGAGAACAAGAGTGCTGTAGACAATCTTAAGGTACGATTAGGGGTTTAGATGTGAAGAAGGTCATATAAGTATGAAGGGGCAAGATTGAGTGCCTTGTAAGATTTTAAAATCAATACGGTATTTAACCTGGGAGCCAATGCAAGTGTTGTAGTATAGGAGTAATATGTTCAGTTACAGGAGTTCTGCCAAAAATTTGTGCAGCTAGAGTTTGTAGAGAAGCTTCGAAGGATTTGCCGTTGAAAAAAGCGTGACAATAATCAATGTTTGATGTCACTAAAGCATGAACAAGAATAGCAGTGCTCTTCACTGAGGGAGCAGGACGAAGTTGATTAATATCACGGACGTGAAAATATGCAGATAGAGAGACACTGTTTATATGAGCTTCATGTGATAAAGTGCTGTCAAAGATGACACAAACTTTTAACCTGTTTAGACACAGACGCTGGAAAATGATCAACGTTTAGATTTAGCCCATTTGTTTTTTTAACCTACATGAACAATTTCAGTTTTACTGTACTGTTAAGTTTGAGAAGGTTTGATGTAAAGCTTTAATCTCAACTAAGCAATCTGAGAGGATAGATAGAGGAAAAGTACAAGTTGGTTTGGAGGACAGGTAAAGTTGGGTGTCATCGGCATAGCAATGAGATTGAATCCAAATTTCCTAAAAATATTACCAAGAGGCAGAAGTTAAATAATAAATAAGAGAGGGCCCAAGACGGAGCCCTGCTGAACACCAGTGTTCAGACGTATAACTCTCTCATATTGCATCATTTTGAGCCATTTTCTTGTTTTGAATTGAAGAGAAATATTTCAAACATTTTAATTTAATGAACTCAAATGCATCAAAGGGTGAAAGTTATTACCCGCCAGCCACATAAAGGCTTTGCCGCTGACCACCAAAGATGTGTAACCTTTTTCTTTTTCTCACACCCTGGAATTCCTAAACATCTTAATCCAGTCAGTCACAGGTTAAATGTTAAAGCCACTTCTTTCTTTTGTTGTTGTTCAATCCACTGGCCAGTTCCCGTTAATCTCATAATCCACTAAAGGAAATTCCCACTAAATGAACAGAAGTTCTGTCACTTTCAGAAAATGTTGTTGCGGTTTAACTTCTCTAACCGAAGAAAGACCTCAACCTGACCGCGCACGTATTAAACAATCATCCATGCTCGGTGCCAAACATGTTTCTCTTAATCAAAAGAAATTTGGTGGTTATTATCCATTCAAAGTAGATTAGAGTATTGAATAAATGCTCAGAAATAAGTGGAAATATTTAGTTCTCTCACAGAGCATAGTGTTCATATTGAAATAATATTTTTAAATGTATTCTTTATTCTTTATTTCAAGGATAGCCCCTTGAGATGTACCATCCCAGTATTACACAGACTTTGCACAGACAGGGTAAAAAATAAAATAAAAAAGAATAAATAAATAAATAAAATAAAATAAAATAAAATAAAATAAAATAAAATAAAATAAAATAAAATAAAATAAAATAAAAAATAAATCCCTCTGCGAAAAATAGAGGTAGACATTTGTACACATAAGCATACTATACACCCCCTTATAAATACATCTGCTTGCATGCACACAAGTAAAGTATACAATACATATTTGTACACAAATACACACATATATACAGTACACTGGACAGTGAGTAGTGTGAGCCCTAAAACAGTTCAGAAACAAGAGCAGGATGTTTGAAAATGCGTAATTAAAGATGATTTGAAGATATGAAAAGAAGTGATCGACCTAAGTGAGGAAGGAAGGTTATTCCAATCTGATGGAGCTTTGAATTTTAATGCACGACGACCAATTTCTTTACTGATTCTAGGTGTAACTAAAAACAGTTGGTCCATGTGCCTTAGGCTGTATTGAGAGCTGAAAGGGATTAAAAGGTCTTTCAGATATGAAGGAAAATTAAAATGAATACATTTGAAAATAAGTGTGAACCAGTGGAGTTGCCTTCTGGACTTCGGGGCTGGCCAGTTCAAGGACTCGTACATTAGACAGTGATGGGTTCTATAAGGACACCTGAGCACAAATCTACAAAGGACTATTATATAATACATTAAGAGGATAGAGATTTGTTTCAAAGGTGTTACCATAGATCACATCAGCATAGTCCAGTATTGGGAATATGAATTGTGTTATAATTCTTTTCCGGACTTCTTGTGAGAAGCAGTCAGCAGAACGATGAAGTGATTTCAGACACCCAAATATTTTCTTAGTGATCGAATTAATATGAGATTTAAAAGCTGGCTGGGAATCAAGCCAGAGGCCTAGATATTTAAGTTCTTCAATTTTTTCTATTGTTGTTCCATCAAGAAGGCTAATAGACCAGTTACTTAACAGCGAAGGATCAGGTCGAGTGCAAAACAACATGTTATATGATTTTCTCTTATTCGAAAGAAGCTTGTTTGAAGAAAACCAACCTTGAACCAGATTGAAATCAGATTGTAAAGAGTATTGAATTTGTGAAATATCAGAGCTGGAAAAGTATAATACAGTGTCATCTGCATATAAATGAATTTGACAGCCAGAACAGATTTGAGAAAGATCATTAATAAAGATTGAGAACAAAAGAGGACCTAAGGATGAGCCCTGTGGAACACCTCTATCAATGATCTTGAAATCTGATTGACTTCCCAGAAAGGAGACACACTGACTTCTATTATGAAGAAATGAATTAAAAATGAATTTTGCATATATTTGCATAATATATTTATTGCGTAAAATAAATAAAATTATAAATAATGCATAATGCAATCCAATTTTTGACTTTATTGACCTTTATATTCAGTCTTTTAGAGGTAAAGTCTGATTTGTATTGAATCCAACCACATCTCATGACTGTAAAAGAGAGTGGTTTGAATCCTTTTTTAACATTTTCCAAAGAACATCACTGTCATTATCTGACTCTGCTTTCTTAAAGAGGACCTATTATACGTTTTTACATTTTCAGCTGTCTTGTAATGTTGAGCATGGAAAAGGTCTGCAAAGTTACAAAGAACAAAGTCACTCCAAAGAGAGTTATTCTTCTTTATATCAGTGTCACTGTAACGCTTCCATTGTAGTTTTGAGTTTTCTTCCAGGAATGAACACGTCTCACAATGTTCCTCATTTAAATAATTCACGCACAAGACATACGTAAAATAAAGGGGCGGGGCCTGGTTGAGTTAGGTAGTAGTGTGTTGAAACTCTCGGTTATGGTAATTTCCCAAATATACTGGAAGTGATTAACCAATCACAACACTCTGATCCAGCTGACCAATCAGAGCACATTGTGCTTTTCAGTAGGAGGGGCTTCATAGAGACAGGAACTAAACAGAGTGTTACTGACAGACTGGGAAGAGAGGAGCTGCAACAATTCGAATATGTGAAAAATAAGGTGTTTTTTGAACATTCAAGCATGAAAACCTTTTCTAGTAGAGCCCGGAAACAAAATCAAGACTTTGTAAAGGGCATAATAGGTTTAAGTCTTCATAGTATTTCTGCAAAGACTCTCTCTTGTGTGTGATCATGGATATTTGTGAGTGGTATATCTAATAATAACATTAAGGAGGAGATTCATCACAGTCATTTCTTGAATCAGAAAGTACCCAGTTTGGAGTGTAATAGATATATGAAGGAAATATACTGTGTGAGGGCTATTTATTTTTGATCATTGGGGCGGTTTTAGATTAATTCACTGAACATGAAAGTGTGCAGGTAAGTGGATGTTTATGTGGAAAGCTAAGCAGAGAGTTCTGCCTATGGTTTTACAAAATGTATTTACTCTTGTATCAGAGGAAGATGGCCATAGAAGGCAATATCATTTTAAAACTCTTTCTCACGTACTACACACAAACAGATGTGTTTGTCTATTTACGGAGTTAAACCGTGGAACACCTTGGACTATGAACTGAAGTGCTGCAAAAGTGTTTGTAAATTGAAGAATTTGTATAAGGAAAAAATACAGGAATTTACAAGACAAATTATGACTAACAACACGCTTAAAATGATGATAATTAAGTGTAAAGATAGGTATTACTGAAAATGTTTGGTGTTTGGGGTGAGGATTGGGGTTGATCCATTCATAAAGCAGATGTTTTTTATATATTTTTTTGATGTGCACAAATAAGCGACAGGTACCATAAGATTTTCTTCTTCCTGTTTTTTTTATTCGTTCATGCACGTTATGAATGAATGAATGAATAAACATTTATGTATGACTTGTGCAATAAATAAATAAATAAATAAATAAATGTTGCTGAAATATTGCCATTTGGCCGTCCCAGCGCTGCAATAATGACTGGGAGGAAAAGAGGACGCATTTATAAACAAGTCTGATTTAAATCAAAGCTTCTTTACAGAGCTGTCGGCCACATGCACCGGCTTCTCTTCGCCTCATGTGTAAATAAAGGTATTATATTTAGCAAGGGTTTGGGCTTTTAGGAGTGACGTAAGCAGTGCATTGAGCAGTGAAATGTCAGCACATAAATACTGTAAATCTGGCAATGAACTGTGTGCCTGAAAGAGTGCAAGTGGGCAAGGTGTGTGTGTGTGTGTGTGTGTTTTGAAAGCACTGCTTCAAATCTTTTGCAACTGTGCAGTTGTGTGAAATTGAATTTGGTGTGTTTCGGCAGTTTTTAAAACAATTTCAGTAAAATTTTTATATTTTCACAAATAAATATTAAAATAATTTGCTTTTTATCAAGGTTGATTTTAAATGATTATTAACAATGTTATCAATAATTTTTTATTTATTTATTTATTATAATGCTATATGAATTTTAATATTTTGCTGTTATTTATTTTTACTGTTAGATCACCTATGTATCTACACTACAGTTCAAAATTTTTCAGTAAGATTAAAATGTAATGCTTTTATTCACAAGCATGCATTAAATTGATTGAAAAGTAACAGTAAAGACTTTGTTACTTTTAGTAAAGAAAAAAAATTGTATTTCAAATAAATTCAGTTCTTTTAATCCTGAATATATATATATATATATATATATATGTATATGTGTGTGTATGTATACTTGTTCCAATGTAAAATTGCAGATGTGGTTACATGGACGGATAGAAGTTTATGTGTGTGACATCCCGGATATGGAGAGGATGGAATCTCTAATTGTCTGCTCATGGTAACAGTATTGTCTGTAAATGTCAAGCCTCTCATCATCCTTCAGCCGTCCAATTAACATCTCTCACTGCTCTTCTGCTTTTCCACTCAGCAAGCTCAGCATACTGTATATCCCACTCACAATACTGCGACTCAGTGGCCTGTGATTGTGCCCTTTCAAACCACAGCGTGAATGACAGTCTCCAGATAGCTGAGTGTGTTCAGAAGGCCACAGGGTGACTGTGTGTGTGTGTGTGTTTGACATGAATGAATAGTGGAAGCACACTGATAGATGTCATTTGCAGTTGGCACAACAGTATATCAGTGATCTGATTAAAATGAAGTAATTTATTACCTATCAGTTACACAAAGACTACAGAAAAGATGATATTCTCACTGCTGAATTTGCACTAAAAACACTACAACAGCATAAAAAAAATGATATAATAGCAGTCTGTATGGCATGTTTCTAGATGTGAGCGTCAGCAGAGGTGAAGAACAACCTTTTTTTCGGGCTTGTTCCTTAAAGCTGTCTTGTGGGCTTTTTTATTGTTCTTTTAGTGTTCTTCTTCCTTTTTGTACATTGACATCCTTTGTTCACTGTGAACTGTCAATGTGTGGCAATAGCTACATAAGGATTCAAAGGACTTCTGTGTTACCCTAATAAAACAATAGCATACAGTTTTAGAACGATATGAGGATGAATAAATAGTGGCTCTTCATATATGCACATTTTTGGGTGAATTATTGCTTTAAGCTAACAAAACATCAAATGAAACCAAACAACGTTGAGAAGTTGAGCAATAACTAGCATTTCCTTTCCAGATCTGAAGTGTCCATTTAAAAATATTTAAATGACCTTATAATAACCTCATTCCACATGCAGGGCAGATTTGCGCATGATTCAGTAGCCGGAGTCCGTGCTTTCTTCTGGGAAGTGTCTGTGCTCGTTTTCACTTGGATTTCTATTTGTGTGATAGGTATCAGTGTTAACCCTGTTTCGCTGACATTAAGTATTTGTGCTTTCCAGACTGGTTACTGCAATGGAAGCGTTTTACTCCCCGCTCTCGTGTTGTCTGCTCCTGCTTCTTCTTTTTGACATCTTTCACAACTGTGTACGGTTTATTAAACACTGACTTCCAATTACACTTTACAATTAAATAAATACTGAACCGACATGGCAGCTCTGTCGACTGTGGATAACAGATGTGTAATGGATGTATTGTTTGGTTTTGCTTTGTATTTCCCAGCAGAGCTTGTATTGCCAAACCAGTGTCTCTGCTTGTTATGCTTAAGCAAGATGTTTTCCCTCATTAGACAATTTGTATTTCCAATTTTCAATTCTTGGACTGTGAATACAGCCCAATAACCCTCCATATTTTTGCAGTAATACCATCAACTTGTAATATTTCTTTGATTTTATTTTCAGCAAAAGTGTTTGTATTTAAAAAATGAAGGCAACTGTTTGCAATTCATTGACTTTAACCATTAAATCAAAATGGATCAGTTCTTGTTTTTTTTATGGAATATTGCAGTATTTACTATAAATAAATGATTTATCCATGCGCATAATTTTTTTTTTATTTATGCACTGTAAAAAAAAAAATCTGTTAAATTTGGGTGGTTGCCAGAAATTTACCGTAAAAAATACGGTAGCAACATTTTAGATTTGACAGACTTTACTTAAATTTACAGTAATAAACCGTATTTAATTATCTGATATAATGTTAATTTACTGACCTATTGAAGTATTTATATCTGTTTTGTACCATAGTAATACACTGACAACCACCAATCACAGTGGAGATGAAATCACATGATGAATTAAAGATCATCACAAGCAGCTCTTTCACAAGAAAATTAGTACTTATATGTAGAAGCTGCACAGTGTCATTCATACAAACACTAAACACCATCATGGTAACACATGTGACATTTTAAAAATGCAATAAACATTAATTTAACATTAAATGTAACATAAAACCCTAATGTCATAACTGATTCGAAAAAACTAAGAAAACTACGAAGAAACATATAGTTATTTCAACAAAAATACATCAAATGTGAAGTGTCACGCAGGGAATTGTGGGAATTTAACGGCCAAAAACTGTAAATTTAACGGTATTTTACATTTTACATTAAATGTACCGTTAGATCTATCACAGTTGTTTACCGTATATAGTAAGGAAACTTTCTCTTAACCAATTAACAGTTTTTCACTGTAGCATTTTTACAGTCTTTGACCGTTAAAATCACGATAATTTTTTACAGTGTGTGCATCATAATCTTTAAACAAAATAACTTCCCCATCCTCTTGCAATGACGTCTCTTCTGTTTACTGTATTTAATGGCACGAGGGCGGGGCTACCTGTCACTCACATGAGATCGACCAATAGAAAACCACAACCATCCAATCAATTCCCTATGAACAAAATCAAGTCCCGCCCTACATTTGATCTTGAGAAGCCGTTTCACTCGGATACACATTTCAGGTCGACTTTAAATGACTGAACTTAATGTTAAATGACATGTCATGAATTTGCCGTCATTGTAACAGCTTAGATCAAATCATTTTAATTTAACATCATTACATCAAGTTTAATAATGTTAAATACATTCATTCAATTGATATTCTATGCAAAGTGTTATTTACAGACAAACACATTATAAAATAACCAATAAATACACAATGTAAATAATAAAATCCATTTTCCAAACTATTTCTCCTATGGTCAAACAGTGCAACTGTATTAATTATTCACACCCCAGTGCATGCTGGGAAGGGGTGAATGGGACTGAACCCGTTTGAAAAATCCATTTAAAATCACAGTTTATCGTAATAGAAAAGCATCTACAATAATCAAGGAAATTGTTGGTATTTTATCAGTATTATTTGCTGGATGTAAAGAATCCATTTAAACAGTGTATTGTGACTTGGACAGATGTGTAGATGTTCTGTCTTTTGTTCAGGTTACCATACACACCTAATTGCACTATATAAAGCCCTGTGCAGTATCAAGGCATTCATCTTTTCTGCGTCTTCAGCCTTCCTTTCCTTTTCTTATATTCCCCACAGACACCACGCAGCATTAACAATGTGGTTGTGTGTACTGGACAAATTTGCAGGCTGTCACAATTCAAGGCACGTGGATATTTATAGAGCTTTCCACTGCTGCCACCTTTGTCCTCTGCTTAGAGGTGCAATCTTGTTCTCTTCTTTCTCTGATTTTCTGTACTGTTTGTTTTCTGGATTTTTAAACCATCTACATACTAATTTGTGTGTGTATTGTCATGAAGTCTAAGGTGAGTCATTCTTCGAAAACGCTGTTGAAGTTTATACAGTGCGAGAGAGCCACACTGTCATTGTTTCTGGGTTACAATAATTCAAATTATCACAGAAGTACTGTAATAAAAGTTCGGATATAAACACTGATGTCTACTATATAGATCAAAATAAAGTAAATCCCCTTTTGAATTAGTAACTTGATACTTCAAATAAAGATTGTATTAATTACAAGTGACTGTTAGAAAAATGTGTCATTGAATCATTCATTCAAGAGATTTGTTCAAAACGCTGATTCATCCAGTAATAAATCAAGTGAAGTCTTGATTCACTGATTCGAGTGATTCATTGAATCATTCATTCAAACTGATTTAAATCAGATGATGACGTAATACGTGGCGCATCTCAGAGATGGTACAAGACGGGCATTTGTGGTTAAAAAAGTATATATATATATATATATATATATATATATCATTATTTTTTTATTTTTTTAGAAAATGACCAATCGTTTCGCAAGATAAGACCCTTATTTCTCGACTGGGATCGTGTAGAGACTTTGAAGCTGCACTGAGACGGACATTTGAACCTTCTTTGAACCTTCTTCTCAAAAACCTTAATTTCTTTTCGACTGAAGAAAGAAAGACATGGATATCTTGGACTGCATCTTGAACTATAGACTGCAGCAATTAACATTGTCAGAACCTCTAGTAAATTACATATTTTGTTTTCTATTTAAAAAAACTATTTATATTTAGTTGTCTATTCAGAATCATGGGAATCTCTATTTTCAACAAAAAATAATCATGATCCTCAATTTATCCAGAATCATGCAGCTCTAGTGAGTCACATGACACCTTCCACTTTTTCCAATTCCGAACATTTATCCTTCTTTCACCCTTAGCGTAGCTTAATGTTCAACTCTCTGTGCGTAACTAATACCTGGTCCATCAGCTTGCTGTGATTGAATTGGGGTCAGAGATGTGCAGATGTTTTGTGGCGTACAGTCTACAGAGTCCAGCTCAGCAATGTGTAAATCCCTCACTATTCATCATCCCCTTCTGTTTACCCACATGGCCCATATCTATGTCCTCATGCTTTCATCTCGCTGGGGCTTTTATGGCATATTAACAGTCCAAGTGATGCATAAGTGAAGATTTAGTCTAATGAGGACCACAGCAGGTTCCTGTACAGCACACTTCATCATTATTGCAAGGTTCATTTCATAACCCACATTCAATTTTGTGAAACTATAAAAGATGTTACTTTAAAGACATAAAGCCTTCTAAGATTTACCTGTGACTTAAATTTCCTTGTGCCAAACCTGGATGGATACATTGTTTGGATCCTGTATGAAATGTCTGTTGCCGGGTAAATTGTTGGTTATAGTGGGAAGCTCTGGAATTTAAAAGAAAAAAAAATACAATTCTGTCATCATTTACTCATTTTGGGCCCTATTTTAACGATCTGAAACGCAAGTATCAAGCGCCAAACGCAAGTAACTTTGTGGGCGGGTCTCGGGCGCTGTTGCTATTATACCGGCGGGATAAATGACTCTTGCGCCCGACGCAAATCTAAAATGTGTTGGTCTGAAGTAGCTTCATTATTCATAGGTGTGGTTTGGGCATAACGTGAAATAAACCAATCAGAGCGTCATCTCACATTCCCTTTAAGAGCAGGTGTGCTTGTTCCATGGCGGTTTGCTATTATAACGGCGGATTTACCAGACGCACGCCAGGAGCGGTTCACAGCCAAGGAGACCGACGTTCTCGTCAGGGCCGTAAAACACAGAGAAGTGACATTGGGGATGGAGAAACACACCCAAATTGGCTTCGGTTAAACAGGCGTATGATAATTTGGGTAAATGTGTAATCTAGATTTATGCCTATTTTTTCACATCTTCATGGACACAACAATGATTTCCCTCGTGTGTTAATATTTTTCCTTGTAATATTGCATGGTTTTCTAAAAATGAGAACTTCTGCTTCTGTGTGTAGATGAGAGAATCAAAGTGTATGTGCGTTATGCACACGCTACATTGATTATGGCCAAGCATGCACCCTTAAAATAGCATATGAATAACATGCGCAACGCGCCACTGACTTTAGACTAGGTTTTTCCTGGTCAGTGGCGGAATTGTTTTCTGAAACTGCAAAATAGCACCAGGGAACGTTTGCGCCGGAACACGCCGCCTCTTTGCGCTGAACCCCCCCCGGGAGCGCAAGTGTATTTCCTAATTTACCGACGTTAATTTACCTAATTTACCGACAAGACCATTTACATAAACATTGCCATGTTCAATGACATATTAAAACTATCACTGTCATGATTGAACTGACATTTATCAACATATTAATAGCAATAAGTACTTGCTATAAAAAGAGAGTATAAGTATTTGGCTAGTATTGCGCTGTGTGCAGAGTTTTATTTTCTTCGGTTTGAACTGAAAATAAAGAGTGTCTGTTGTTTTCTAACTGCTTTCTTCTTCTTTTTTGTGTGTGTGTGTGTTTACAAGGTCCATTTGTTGTCTGTACATTTGTTGGTTTCATGAGGTTGTATATGATAAGCTTTTCTCCCCAAAATTCAACCTGGATCAATTATCGACGCAGGCTGTTACATCAGAGAATGGTATCGACATGATTTACAGCCAAATCATGTGCTTACCAGGAAACACACTCGTGGCACCGCATTGTTTTCACCTCGTGAGACTGTGATTTTTGCTGATTTGAGGATTTGATTTCTGCTTTTGGCAGATTGACTTTGTGCTTGGAGGTTGGGTTCAGAACTTGCTTCTCAGCTGAAATGCTAGCCGCACATGGTCTTTGCATGCACTAATGTATCTTTTTTTTACTGCGTTCATCGTTTTTTTATTTTTTTTATGGAAACCTATTGGGGGACGCTAAGCAGTGTCTGGGTTTCAGTGTGGTTTTTATTTTTTATGTTTGTTTAATGAGGGATCATTTTACCTACAGTACATTAGTTTGGCTCTAATCAGTCATACTCAGCAGAAACGGTGCAGGGATGAAATGACCTTTTAGTCGTCTGAGGTTTTCCAAAATATTATTTATGCTTAAAGAATGTTAGAAGAGCAGGTTTAAAACTAATTGACTAACATCTTCAGATCGATGCCTTAATAGATCCCATAATCTGTGATTATATTTTTATAAAGCCTGTCAATCTATTCAAAATTTAGTTAATTACAAGGTTAATTGTGTATATATATATCCTATATAAATATATAATTTGATCTTGTTTGCTTAAGGTCATACTTTTTTCTAGCACTTCGGACTTAAATTCTTGTGTACCAGAGACTGCAGACTCTCAGAAACTGTTGAAACGTAAAGCTTTGGAAAATGCCTCCAGAAACAAAGTCCATTAAATGCGTTCGAAAAGTGTTTGTGCATGTTAAATTAGCACTAAAATCCATGTATTATTAATCCTGTTTGCTACTTTAAACCACAGGTGTTTCCACTCACCCATGATTTGTAAAACAGATTTGTTTTCTGCTTCCTACACACGAAAGACATGGATTACAGCTTCATCCGCGGCTTCTTTGCTGATGTTTTGTTTCTTGACACATTCTTTGGGATGGTAAACACAGTAAACTTTGGGAAGTGTATTATTATCCTTGGCCTTTTCTAGGTGTTTCCAGCCTCTTCTGATGTCAGGTGCTAACCCTCTAACAGTGTTTTGAGGAAGACGTTAACTGGTTGTCACCTATCTTTGTCTCCTTCCTCTTTTCTGAGTGAATAAGTGTACGTCCGCTCATTACGATCTGTCAGACTCATAACATTTTTCACTCCTTAGAGCGTGTGCTATTAGCATCCACCCCGTTTATATCAATAACTGACTGTGAGAAAGCCTCAGGAGTTGTATTTCAAACGTCCTTAAGGGCCTCATTAAGCAACAAGGTTCTGTTGTTGTGACTTTTTGGATCATCTCACATTTCCTCACAACCCTGAAGAAGGACACTGTTGCTCTTAACCGTCTCATTATGGCCAAAGAGCACAGCTGAACAATTTCACACTGTCCTCCTGCAGTTAGATTGCAAAACCGCGACGTAATGCGAGGGAGGGACGGTCCGAGCCAGCGGGCCAGATGTGTCGGGTTTGGGTCCTTGTGGGATTTGGCATCTTCCCCAGCAGCAGCTGCTCGCACGCAGCCGATCGGACTCCAACAACTTCCCTGAGAACCGCGGGGCGAATCCAGCTTTTGTTTTGCGCCGCTTCAGCTGGGAGAACCTGGAACGATCCTGGTGCCCCAGTTCTTACAAAAGGGCCCCTTTTCCCAAAGACTCTTGAGTGCTCCTGAGAAATGGCAGGAAGTAGGGATGTAATCTCTGCTTTTATACACTCCATTTTGAGTGGGCATGCTGGGCTTTCCGAGCGGGGTCTGTGACAGCAGTGATTAAGTGCATCTGTGTGGATAAGATACGTGCCAACTTGGATTATGGGGTGTCATTGTCATGGCGCCCAAGTTTCTCGGTCCACCAGAGGCCGATATCCATCAGTACGTGTTGATCACATGTTTGTGTTTGAGTTTTTGGACAGTCTCTGCTGTGTCATTGTGATACTGTTCAAAAGTTTGGGGTCAGCAAGATTTTTTTAAAGAAGTCTCTTATGCTCACCAAGGCTGCGTTTATTTGATCTAAAATACCGTGAAATATTATTACAGTTTAAAATACCAGTTTTCTATGTGAATATATTATAAAATGTAATTTATTCAATGTGATCAAAGCTGAATTTTCAGCATCATTACTCCAGTCTTCAGTGTCACGTGATCCTGATGAATATAAAACATCATTTATTTTAAACAAATCTTTTGTAACATTTTTCAATATCTTTCAAGTCACTTTTGATCAATTCCTTGCTGAATAAATTTTCTTTAAAAAAAAAATCTCATTGACCGCAAACTTTTGAAATGTAGTGTGTGTTTTTGTTGTTTTTCATTTTTTATTGTTTCCTGAGGTAAAAAATAGATAGATTATAAAATCTGTGTTTTACATGATGACATATGACCTGATAAAGACTAGAACTCACCCCAGATGTGTTTTGTATTTTGATCTATTAGTTTGTGTGTGTTTGTTTGTGTTTCAGTTTTCTCCTAGTGTTCAGCTGTCTGGTGCTTTCTGTTTTCTCCACCATTCCAGACCATCATAAATTTTCCAACGAAGCGCTCTTCATCCTGGTAAGGGGTTAAAAATCACACAAACTATACCTTAAACAGGCTAACAATACCAATCCCTCTGGAAGAGAATGACGTCATAATAATGCTGACACCACAAGAACATGCAGCGTCCCAAATCATTCACTAGCGACTATCCTTAGCGGTGACGTCAAAGGAAGGAGACTGTTTCATGCTTTTAAGATTCTCCCAAAAAACACCAGACACTGGTTAAACATGTGTGACTCTGGATCACAAAATCAATGGAAAAGCTTATTTATTCAGCTTTCAGATGATGTATAAATCTCCATTTAAAAATTTTTACCCATTTTTGTGGTCCAGGGTCACATATACCCAGGTAACGATTTGCTAACGTTCCCATTATGTTATGAAAATGTTCAGATTTTTTATTTATTTGAACATTCAAAACATTTTTTTCTTGGTTATGCGATTGTTAATGGAACATTCCATTTGATCATTTTGCAAACATTATGGGAATGTTACTTTTGAATGTGCCCAACTAAAGTGCCCAACTAAAACATTTCAGAAAACACATTCCATAAACAATGTATAAATAATGTTTAACATTATTTGAGAACATCATTAAAGACTAGATAACTTGAACAAACGCTCTATTAACGTTACTGGAAGAACCTTGCCAAAGTTATGAGAAGTTAGCTGTATAGAAATAATAGCAATTTATATGTTTCTTGTAAAAAAATATTTTGTTCAGGATATAATTGAATGGCTGTCAATAGAATTTTTTTTTATTTTTTTTTTTATGTCTAGATTGTGTAATTACAACATCTACCAGCAGGGACAAAAACCTCCACATTAATAATTTTTTTCAAAGTACAGGTGCAGCTGCTCATTTATTTATTTAATATTTTGGCTAATTTGAACTTGCGTTCAGCAACCAATAAAAGTGTAGTACTTTCAGCTCCATTCAAGACATTTTACCATATTTTCAATACTGAAATGCTCTAAAAAAGTTTGCAGGGCCTACTCATAAATGCATGCGTCCCACAAATATTTTTAAGAGAAACAGAGAAATCACAAAAGTAGAAATGGAGAATTGTTTCTTAATTAATGACTGAATCAGAGCCTCATCTCTAAACGGCTTTAAATATGACACAGTATGCAGTTTTTTTTTTAATATATATATATCTATTAAATTGCATTTAAATGAATCCATTCACTCTCTCTTACCTGTAGAGCAAATGGTTTGACTTCCTCCCTGTGATTTATATCCAAAAATGTAGTTTAAAGTAAATTCAAAGTTGGCAGCCACAGACTGCCTGATCTAAGTACCTTCACAGCACATCCACATTGTCTGTGCCATCTCTAATACATTCATAATAGCCCATCATCTGAATAATTAATCGCACAGTGCTTTCTCCGTGGCTGTTAGCCTGTCCAATCACAGCCTATATATCTTTTTTTGAGGTGTTTTTGGAGGAGTGTCTGTAAAAAAAAGGTGATATTTTTTTTTCTGTTTGCCAGCAGTATGGATCAAATGTGCCGTGTATGCAAGCCTGTTTTGCTGTCCATTGTGTTACTAAGCGGTTTATCCTATTAGTCCAGCCGGCATTATTCTGAAATCCTTTGTAAGCATAAACGTGCATTTATGCTGTAGAAAGTTTTATAAGGATTGTAACTATAAATTCATTATAAGGCGTTTTGCTAAGTCTTTCTGCGTCCCGTTCATTTTAAGGGATTACAAACTTTATTAAGTATGATGAGCTGTTGTCAGTGTTCAGTATAAGGCTTCACAATAGGGGGCGTTTGCTCTCTTTATAACTGCAATCAAACTCATATTAGGCCTTATTTTCATTAGCGTTTTAGCAGCGTCTCAGGCCAGGTTCGTTTCTCATCTGATTGGCAAACTGTAAGCATTCTTGTACCGTCTCATGTCTCCCTGTGGCTGCATTAAGTGTGCATTTTGTTTTCCTCTGGGATCTTTGCTCTGGGAAATGGCAGTGTAAGCACACGGCAGGATTCAGGTGTTGTTGAGTATGCAGAAGTAGCCGACTTCATCCAATAATCTTAGCTGAAATTCTATAATCACTCATTCGGTATGAAGTGCTTTCCCCCTCACGCTGACTTTCTCTCCCACTTTTCTTGCATTTAATGGTCTCCTTCAGGAAAGGACCATGTTGTCTATCATGCAAGTTCTGGTAATGCCTGGACACTCAGTCTGTAATGTGTTCACATTGAGACCGCGGGTGCCACTACACGAGCTGTAATCAATACAAGCATTTAGCACGGGCCTCTGTGAATCCAGTCCGTCTGTGGCATCTCTTACGCAGTCACATGATTGAGCGTAAATCAGGACTTGCAGATCAATCTCTCAATAGAGCGCTGCAGTGATGATGGATTTTTGTAGGCCAACCCGATTCCCTCGACAAAAACCCAATCGGATTTTTCCATTGCGGAAAATAAGGTCTAAGGCTAACAAAAATGCGCGTTTTGTTCAAGGTAATCTTCACGACTTTTATGATTTTTGAAGCCTCGTCAGAAGTCAAAAGCTAGGCATAAACGAATTACACCACGGTCACATGACTTCAACATCACCATCTGACAACTTTCAGTCCTTGTGTAAAAACATTTTCCCTGAAAGTTTGAGTTAGAATAGTTTGCAAGAGGGTGATTATAGACACAGCGAGGCTGTGAAAGTGGACAAGTGAGTAGATGAGTTTACCTGTTCGATGTGATTGTTTAATGTCCCTCTGTAGTCACATATAGGGCTAGATTTACTAAGCAGGGCAAATTAGCATGAAATTAGCGTTCCATAAACGCATCGATGGGAGTGGACAGTTCTCCGCGTGATTTACTGACATGCAAATTAAAGAACACAGATCCAGCTGAATCATTTCCATAATGACCAACACAATCTATTAAGAGCAGCGTAGGGTCTCAAATAATGCCGGCAAATACCAGTAAATTGACTAGCGCAAACCTTGCGTAAATCAGTTAAATATTCTCCTCTCATAAATTTTGCATCTGATAGGGAAACTCCAACAAATGCATATATGCAATAAGGTCAGCCGCAAAAATGTTCACTGCGTGTCTTTAGTAAGTTTTTAACACCAAAAGAGGGTTTGTTCTGGTGCAAGCTGTTAGTAAATCTGGCCCTTGGTCACTTGTTAGCAACCTCCTTTTTCAAGACAAGTAAAAGCTTTTAAAAAAAAAAAAAAAAAAAAAAAAAAAAAAAAAAAAAAAAAAAAAAAAAAAATCGCATGAGGGTATTACTGTTGTAGGCTATTTTATGTCGTAGAATAAA
Source organism: Rutilus rutilus (assembly GCF_951802725.1). Lineage (NCBI taxonomy): Eukaryota > Metazoa > Chordata > Actinopteri > Cypriniformes > Leuciscidae > Rutilus > Rutilus rutilus. The sequence continues at coordinate 4,116,143 of NC_140216.1, read as the reverse complement.
ACGTGAAAAGATCTTGATCTTGTGTCAGGTATTTAAATAAAAACCCATTATAAAAACTCATTGGGCTAAAATACAACTCGTTTCCAGTTTTGGCCTACAAAAATATGTCCTCCCTGCACTACTCTATTGTATAAGCAAAGCAGTCTTTTTATGAATTAGATGTAAATTGATTGTCTAGTACTTTAATCTTTACTGCCAGGTAGTGTATATTTTTATTTATAAATGACTGGCAGAGCATCAGTCATCAGTTATTATTTTAATTTTAATTTTGATATATTTAAGGCAGGCATTATTAAAGGGATAGTTCACTTTGAAATTAAATGTTGGTATGTTTTAGGTTACCTCAAGGGCATCCAAGATGTAGGTGTCTTTGTTTCCGCAGTAGATTCAATTTTGATATTTTTAGGTCAAACCGTTCTTGTCTGTCAGTGTTACGAAGTGGAGGACGCAGTAAGATCCATTTGCAGCTTTATTAGAATAATCAACAGGCAGGGTAAATCAGGGGCAGTCCGAACAATGGAGATAATCTCAGAGCAGAAACAGAAAACAGGCAAGGGTCGAGGCAGGCGGCAGGAATCACAGTCCAATGAACAATCCGGGTCAAGACAGGCAGCAGAAGAATCAGAAGTCGGTATAAACAATCCAAGGTCAGTAACAGTTCAGCAAACACAGGGAAAACGCTCAGAAATTGTACGCCGGGGCAATGCAATACTTCGCAGAGAAGTGAAGTGTGGAAGTGGCTTTTATGTGTGTGTGAATGAGGTGCAGGTGTGTGTGTAATCAGTGCAGTGCAGGTGTATGAAGTAATCAGTCCAGGTAGATGCAGGATGGGAAATGTAGTCTGTGAGTGAATATGATAGTCCGGTGTGGAGTGCCCTCTGGTGGCTCTCAAGGGCACTCCAGCTGGTGACCGTTACATAGCCCCTCCCCAAAGAGCGGCTTCCAGACGCTCCAAAACTGTCCAGGTGGGAGGTGGTCCGGAGGCGGATCCTGGGGCGGGATGGAGGGCCAGGTCCGTGATGGAGGGCCAGGTCCGTGGAGCGGAAGAGGACCTTGAGACTGCGGTAATGCGGAAGGCCAGGGCGGGGCAGGCTGTGCAGGCGACCAGGGCGGGGCAGGCTGTGCAGGCGACCAGGGCGGGGCAGGCTGCGCAGGCGACCAGGGCGGGGCAGGCTGCGCAGGCGACCAGGGCGGGGCAGGCTGCGCAGGCGACCAGGGCGGGGCAGGCTGCGCAGGCGACCAGGGAGGCGACGACCACTTGGGAGGCGACGACCCTTCGGGTGGCCAGGGAGGAGACGACCCTTCAGGCGGCCAGGGAGGTGACCATGGCACAGGAACAGACACTGGCTCGGCGGCGGCCATCTTGTCCGAAGACACTGGCTCGGCGGAGACCATCTTGTCCGGAGACACTGGCTCGGCGGAGACCATCTTGTCCGAAGACACAGGCGTGGTTTCGGCCATCTTGTCCGAAGACACAGGCGTGGTTTCGGCCATCTTGTCCGAAGACACAGGCGTGGAGTCGGCCATCTTGTCCGAAGACACAGGCGTGGAGTCGGCCATCTTGTCCGAGGACACAGGCGCAGAAAGAGGAAGAGGAACAGATTCAGGCTCAGGATCAGGATCAGATTCAGGCTCAGGAACAGATTCAGTCTCGGCTGGACGAGACTCTGGATGGGTGGACGTGACGTGAAGCTCTGGCTCGGCAGGACTGACGTGAAGCTCTGGCTCTGGCTTGGCAGGACTGACGTGAAGCTCTGGCTCCGGCTCGGCAGGACTGACGTGAAGCTCTGGCTCTGGCTCGGCAGGACTGACGTGAAGCTCTGGCTCGGCAGGACTGACGTGAAGCTCTGGCTCTGGCTCGGCACGCTCTGAGCTTGACGGGACCAGCGGCGAAGAGAGCTCTGAGCTGGACGGGACCAGCGGCGAAGAGGGCTCTGAGCTGGACGGGACCAGCGGCGAAGAGGGCTCTGAGCTGGACGGGACCAGCGGCGAAGAGGGCTCTGAGCTGGACGGGACCAGCGGCGAAGAGGGCTCTGAGCTGGACGAGACCAGCGGTGAAGGCTCTAGCTTGGCGGGCATGACGCTCTCAGTCTCAGGGGCGGCGGGCATGACGCATACTGCCTTGGCTTCGGCAGATTTGGCGTGAAGTGCGGGCTCGGCTGGACTGGCGTGAAGTGCAGGCTCGGCAGGAAGATACTCAGGCAGGAAGGTCTCGGTGAAACAGGATTTATGCAGGATAGTCTCGGCGGGAAGAGACTCATGCACGATGGCCCTTATGGCAACACGTACTGACCTCAGCGGGGAATCGGCCACACTGGATACCAGTCCTGGATGATAATAGACCGATCCGGTGACTAGCTTGATGGCTGGCATGACGGGAACAGTCTCTGGATACGCCCCCTCAGCAGTAGAGGGCTCGGGGAATTCTGCTAAGATGTAACAGGGCTCTGGACGATCTGCTGAGACGTGACGGGGCTCTGGACGATCTGCTGAGACGTGACGGGGCTCTGGACGATCTGCTGAGACGTGACGGGGCTCTGGACGATCTGCTGAGACGTGACGGGGCTCTGGACGATCTGCTGAGACGTGACGGGGCTCTGGACGATCTGCTGAGAAGTGACGAGGCTCTGGAAGATCTGCTGAGAAGTGACAAGGCTCTGGAAGATCTGCTGAGAAGTGACAAGGCTCTGGAAGATCTGCTGAGAAGTGACCGGGCTCTGGAAATTCTGCTAAGATGTAACGAGAGTACGGGGAGGTATAGCAGAATTCTGGTTCAACGGGTGTGGTAAGTTCAGGGGAACCCTCATCCACAGGGCCCGCAGAAGAGGATGATCTGCTTAACCTCAGAGCGAGTTCAATATATTGACATAGAGTCCATTGAGGGGTGTTGTCAGGCATGAGATAATTTAACATGTCCTCAAGCCCATATCGGAAACTATCCTTTAAGACTGCCTCGTCCAAGTCTACCCCATGGCAGAGCTCACAAAATTGTTCAACATATTCCTCTATAGATCGGTTACCTTGCTTGAGGCGGAAGAGACTGATTAGTGGGTCCATGGTGGGTCTCGGTCTTCTCTCAGCTGCTGGATCTGAAGCGGCGAAGTATTCTGTTACGAAGTGGAGGACGCAGTAAGATCCATTTGCAGCTTTATTAGAATAATCAACAGGCAGGGTAAATCAGGGGCAGTCCGAACAATGGAGATAATCTCAGAGCAGAAACAGAAAACAGGCAAGGGTCGAGGCAGGCGGCAGGAATCACAGTCCAATGAACAATCCGGGTCAAGACAGGCAGCAGAAGAATCAGAAGTCGGTATAAACAATCCAAGGTCAGTAACAGTTCAGCAAACACAGGGAAAACGCTCAGAAATTGTACGCCGGGGCAATGCAATACTTCGCAGAGAAGTGAAGTGTGGAAGTGGCTTTTATGTGTGTGTGAATGAGGTGCAGGTGTGTGTGTAATCAGTGCAGTGCAGGTGTATGAAGTAATCAGTCCAGGTAGATGCAGGATGGGAAATGTAGTCTGTGAGTGAATATGATAGTCCGGTGTGGAGTGCCCTCTGGTGGCTCTCAAGGGCACTCCAGCTGGTGACCGTTACAGTCAGTCATATAATGCAGGTCTATGGTCACCACCTCAAAGAGCATGCACAGAGTCCAAATTAAAAAGAGGTAAAAAACTATATAAATACTGTTCGTTTTCTCACACAAACCGCTGGTTTCGTGTCTCAGGCCATCAATCTGTACTTACGATGGGGAATTGTTTAATTTGGACTTCTCTGTGCATGCTCTTTGAGGTGGTGACCATAGACCTGCATTATATGACTGACAGACAAGAACGGTTTGACCTAAAAATATCAAACTACTGTGGAAACAAAGACACCTACATCTCGGATGCCCTTGAGGTAAGCTAAAACATACCAAAATTTAATTTCAAAGTGAACTATCCCTTTGAGAGGGTTGATTCTGAAAATGATTTGATGTGGTTTCACTTGCAGGAGTTTGTGATGATCGTGGTTTTTGGGCTGGAGTATTTTGTGCGGGTCTGGGCCGCCGGATGCTGCTGCCGGTACAGAGGATGGCAGGGCCGGCTACGGTTTGCCAGAAAACCCTTCTGTGTCATAGGTAAAGTGTAAAGACCTGGAGTCTGAGATCAGAAACATCATGAAGGGCACAAAAGCTGTTTCTGTAAAGATCTGTGGCAGAAAACACCATTCACATATCATCTGCCCGCCCTCATGTTACTCGAAACTCATATGACTTTTTTTTTTTTAACCGTGTAACACAAAAATAATTATTATTGAAATGTCAAAGCTGTACACTATTCAAAGGTTTGGGATCGGTAAGATTTTTAATGTTTTGATAGAAGTCTTATGCTCACCAATACTGCATAATTTTTTTTAAAAATACAGTAAAAACTGTAATATTGTGAAATATTATTACAATTACAAAAATAACTGATTTCTATTTTAATATATTGTAAAATATCATTTATTCCTGTGATCAAAGCTGAATTTTCAGCATCATTACTCCAGTCTTCAGTGTCACATGATCCTTCAGAAATCATTCTAATATGAGGATTTGCTGCTTAAGAAACATTTCAGATTATTATTATTATCAATGTTGAAAACAGTTGTGCTGCTTAATATTTTTTTGGAAACCATAATTCGTTTTTTTTCCAGATTCTTTGATTATTAGAATGTTCGAAAGAACATTCATTTAATTGAAATACAAATCTTTTGTAACATTTTAAATGTCTTTTATATTGATCAGTTTAATGCATCTTTGCTGAACTATTCATTTCTTTCAATTAAAAAAATGCATTACTGACCCTAAACTTTTGAACGCTAGTGTACATGGATATCAATGTACGATTAATTGAGATTTCAATCCACTGGACAGTAAACTATAGACGTCTTACAAAAAATGAAGGTATGTCCCACCCCATGGTGAAATGAATGCATTTAAAAAGAGTGTTTCTCTTTTCTGTTCTTGTCATCATGTTTGTCTCGTTATGCAGACTTCATTGTGTTCGTGGCGTCGCTGGCAGTGATAGCGGCAGGCACACAGGGAAACATCTTCGCCACATCTGCTCTGCGCAGCATGCGGTTTCTGCAGATCTTGCGCATGGTGCGCATGGACCGCCGGGGAGGAACCTGGAAGCTGCTGGGCTCTGTGGTCTACGCTCACAGCAAGGTGACAGCACACACACACACACACACACACACACACACACACACACACACACACACACACACACACACACACACACACTCATCCATCAGAGGACGTTCGCTTCAGTGTCACTGTACATGTTTTATTAAAATCTATGAAACATACACATAATGCAAACTTTTGTTTTGTGTGTATCCGCACCTTAAATCTAAAGAACTGCATAATTAACAATTCTTTTCAAATATGTTTCCAAACTCTATCTCCATCTGCCATTGGTTGAGCAAACAAATAGCCCAGCCCCAAACTCACGCTGTTAAGTCTGCATAAAACGGAAGTTGTGATAGTATTTTCTTCACTATTGTGATGTATATCCGAGTGAAACAACTTCTCGAACGAGAAAAAACAAGTTGGGCGTGACTTGATTTTGTCCATGGGGAGTTGATTGGATGGTTGTGGGTTGCTATTGGTCAATCTCATGTGAGTGACAGGTTGCCCCGCCCTCACGCCAGTAAACACTTCATCAGAGAAGAGAAGAGATGACGCTGCAAGAGGGAGGGGAAGATATTTGGTTTAAAGATTTCCAGAGCAAATGATATAAAAAAGATAATGATGTGCACGGATAAATATTTGTAATTTGTAATAAATAATGCAATATTGTTTGTCTTGTGTTTCAGGAGCTGATCACAGCCTGGTACATTGGCTTCCTGGTACTGATCTTTGCCTCCTTCTTGGTCTATTTGGCTGAGAAGGAAGATAACCAAGAGTTTTCAACTTATGCCGACTCCCTCTGGTGGGGAACAGTGAGTACTGCCCTCGGCTCATCTAACAACCTGTGTAATAACGCTGTCAGTTCCCGGACTCAGAATATTTTTTGTGGGAATTGATGTTGCAGCAATTTTGTTTCATTTCTACTGGGATTATAATTCTGCCTCTAATAGACTGATTGTTGAATAATATCCTGAATCCACAGAGTTAGAATCAGTAAGGTCGATTTCAGAAGTGTCATGTCCAAGGGGTCTCAAACCAGGTTATTATATATATATAATAAGGTTTTAGTTTTTATTTTAGTATTTTAAGTTACTGCGCTGGTTTAAAAATGTTTACCAGCGTTAATGTTCTCAGTCTACTGTTATTGCTATCTAGTAGCATTTTTAAGTTTAGTTCGGGTGGGTTGTAATAAAAAAGTGAAAACTAAAATTAATTAGTAAATTTTGTTGTATTTTAGTTAGTTTGGAGTCGTTTCTGTTTTTCCTTTTTTAGTTTTTCTTTATTTAGTTTTATTTCAGTCAATGAAAATATTTTCATATGGTTTAGTTTTAATTCCCACTGCCACTGGAATTACCAGTTTTTCTGCTGTTGTTTCTCCCGACCTTGCAATGCATTTCACTGGCCAAACTAACCATAGACTTTAGTCGGCTTAGACGCCATATTGAAGTTAACACGGATGAAAATGAGGCTGTGAGGGATAGACGTACCGTCTTTGCAACGGCACACACTGTATAAAGGTCCTAGATCACATCATTTTCACAACCACAACTTTTTATGGTGTTTTTGTCACCTGAAAGTTTTTTTTTTTCAGAAAGACTGAACAATCAGTATGTTGTTACGTAAACAACAGTATAATCCATTGAACGCTTTACTTCTATCCCTCACAGACTCGTTTTCATTCCTGTCAAAAATGAAATAGGCACTGTCCCTGATTATAAGGTCTATAAATATGTTTTTTTGATATGGAAGGTTTTGAACTCCCCTGGCCGTTTAGTTATTCTTACCTCCACTGTTTTCACCCAGATCACCCTCACTACGATCGGCTACGGTGACAAGACGCCGCGCACCTGGCAAGGTCGGCTTTTAGCGGCTTGCTTTGCCCTGCTGGGAGTGTCCTTCTTTGCCCTGCCCGCTGTAAGTGATGCTGTCGATTTTAAGGCCGTTGACATTTCTTTTTCCACCGATCCCAAACCAGCTAATGGCCCTCTGTCCTACTGTAAGGGCATCCTGGGTTCGGGTTTTGCTCTGAAAGTGCAGGAGCAGCACCGGCAGAAACACTTCGAGAAGAGAAGGACTCCCGCTGCCAACCTCATACAGGTGAGCGCTCAGTGAGAAACACACCTGCCTCAAATACAGTCACGATTTCTATTTCCACGTCCAAAATATATGTGTGTGTTGTGTGCATGTACGTCTGGGTGGGTCATCTTGTGCCGTGCTGTGTCGTGTTGTCTCCCCAGGCTGCATGGCGTCTCTACTCTACAGATGCTCAGCACTCATATCTCACGGCCACCTGGTATTTCTATGACAGTATGCTGCCGTCCTTCAGGTAAGTATGCAACCAAGCCCTCAGTGGAGATGCTTATCTGTGCCGTGCGCGTTCAGCTGGCCTTGTGTGTAACTGATATGACTGACAGGTGGCTTTGCCTTTTTGAGGTCATGATTTCAAAAAGAAGGGGTTCAAAATATCCCAAATACTTCAGCATTAGTCAGACCGATTTATAATCATGTTTCTGAGAAAACAATATTTAATTTTATGATCCTCCATGCACAGACACACAAAATGTATTTCACTTTAATTAAAAATGGTACTTTGACCCAGAAATCATGATTTAATTGATCGTTTTGCCGTTCCTTTTGTTTTGTTTTATTTTACTCATCTGCAACATTAATTTTTGCATGTACTGAAAGCAAAGATTATGACAGGTTTCATGAGTTACATAAGATTTAATTTGAATTCCAGTTAATGTGGGATGAAAAATGTGGAGAAATAGAAATTGTAACCAGTATTTATTATAAAAAAAAAAACTAATGTGACTAATGTTTTAAGTTAGGTAACGTATTTAAAAATTAATAAAATATTCAATTCTTGAAACAAGAATTAAGTAAAGCTTATATCTTATACAGTCTGCTTCTTAAGCTAATTTAATGTTTGAAGGATTTTTTTTCTACATATTGGTAGATTAAAAACTCAAGAAGTAGTTTAAGAGATCCTATAAATATTCTTGAAACCAACAAATTTTGATGTTGTCAATAATTGGTTGACTGTTTAATTCAAAATATGATTTAATTCCTTTCATGAAGTATCTCAGTGTTTCCATATAGTATATTATGCCACATTTTTTATTCCTAATTATATATTTCTATTTTTACCTTTAATATTATTTATCCCACATGCATTCATCTTTGGGTGAATTAATGTGACTAATTATCATTCATTTAAAATGACAGGGAAGTGTGTATTTCAGTACACAAATAACATATTTAAACAGTAGATGTTTTATAAACGGAATGATCCCTGTCTTTTTAAAGTATTATGATGGTTCATTTACCATTTTGTTTTTAGCTTTGTGTTTGTTTGGCTTCTTTTTCCTTTTTTGTTTTGTTTCATTTATCATGTTTGATTATTTTCATTTTTTGCTTGTGGGTCAGAGAACTGACATTACTGTTCAGTCACCTCCAACGGCAGCGTAGCACCAAGAAGGTTCTCCACAACTCCTACCACACCCTGCTGTCGGGGCTCCGGCCGTACAGCTCCCCCTACCTGTCGGGGGACAGGTACGCCACTGTCCAGTTTAATCTTCCTAGAGGACACTAACTCTTCCCTGCAATTTCAGTAATACAATTAAATTCACATACTAGCATACTGTAGTGTAGTAAAGTTTCAGGTCATTACTTAAAGTGCCCCTATTATGCTATTTTAAAAGCTTAATTTAGTTTTAGAGGTCTCCTACAGTAGGTTTACATGCATCCAAGGTCAAAAAACACTTTAATTTTCTCATAATATACATTGCAGCATCAGCTCTTTTCTCACAGAGTCTAAACGGTTCGATAAAGGATTCGTTCTCTCTAAACCCCTTCTTTCCGAGAGCCTGCTCTGCTCTGATTGGTCAGATGGCCCAGTCTGTTGTGATTGGTCGACTGCTTACAGCGTGTCGGACATGAAAGGCCTATTATATATCTGAATTTCAGCTCTTCGTCAACACTTGATACACAGTAATACGAACTAGTGGTTCAATGGATCTCAAATCTCACGGTCCGGATCATATTGCGGTTTTTGAGTCAGGGATCGGAAAATTTTCGGATTCAGCAAGAAAAAAAAAATTATTCGGGTGGGGGGGGTAACTTTGCTTTCCATTTATTACTTAAAGCACACTTAAAGTATTCCGACACCACATCAAAAACTACTAGCCTAAGTGAACAGTCAGTAAAAAATAAGAACAAATACCCAAATCACAAGCATAGATAAATACAATATAACAAAGTTAAAACACTTTAATTTTCTCATAATTTACATTGCAGCATCAGCTCTTTTCTCAGTGTCTAAACGGTTCGATAAATGATTCGGTCTCTCTAAACCCCTCCTTTCCGAGAGCCTGCTCTGCTCTGATTGGTCAGATGGCCCAGTCTGTTGTGATTGGTCGACTGCTTACAGCGTTTCGGAGATGAAAGGTCTATCATATATCTGAATTTCAGCTCTTCGTCAACACTTGATACACAGTAATACGAACTAGTGGTTCAATGGATCTCAAATCTCACGGTCCGGATCATATTACGGTTTTTGAGTCCGCGATCGGGTCATTTTCGGATTCAGCAAGAAAAAAAAATTGGGGGGGGGGGGGGGTGGGGGGGTAACTTTGCTTTCCATTTTATTACTACTATTTGCACACTTTAAGTACTCCGACACCACATCAAAAACTACTAGCCAAACTGAACAGTCAGTAAAAAATAAGAACTAATACCCAAATCACAAGCATAGATAAATACAATATAACAAAGTTACGAATAAAGTAAGGTCTAACTGTAGTATTCATTTCTGGTACAGAAATGTAGTAATAAAATGTAAAATAACACCATGTTCACTGTATACATTTAACATAGATTTGTTAAAGCTATGTTTTGTAGTTTGATTAACATTAATCACATACTGCATAGACAACAGCAAGTATTTATAGGCTGCTGTCACTTTAAGACAGAATACATGGATCCATTATAATGATGCACATCTTTCTCTTGTTCTCTTTCTTTTGAGATTGAACCGACTGTGTTTACGAGAATACTTGCCGAGACTGGTATTTAGACCTATTTTTGTGTGTATGTGTCCATCCAAGTGCAAGGAGTTCGCGAAAGAGGAATCAATTCTGAGTTTGCGCGTTATCTGAAACGCGCGTCTCTCTGTGTGTGCGGCTGTGCGCACAGATAACAGCGTGCAAGTACCGAATTAAATTCTCTTTTGCCTCTTCTAGTACTGGAATGGTTTAAAATCTACTGAATGTGTAATCTAACAAGACAAAACTCTTGCAAATTATAAACTTTTAGTCTATGGTTGTTAAACGTTGTAATACGCAACCCATAATACGAACAGTAACGATGGCCCCCGTATTGATTTCAAGCTCGAGTCCTCATCCTTTGGAAGTGCATTAAAAGGTATTTGTTTTCGCAGTGCTGAAAACCACGTCTTCTCGACACGTCGACAACACGAACCAAACTCTTCCAGTCTCAGCTACAACTACAGTGTTTGAGGGCGGGGCAAAGTAGGCGTTGTTCACAGGCAGCCAATGACGACCATTATGCAAATGCCTTACAAACCTACGTACGTTCATGCTAGAAGTAAGACTGGAATTACTGATGACTCTTTTCAGGTAGTTCAGAATCGGGGAGACAATAACTCAGCTTTTACACTGACAAACAGCTATCACACACTACATGAAAGGTAATATTTAAAAAAAAGCATAATAGGGGCACCTTAAATCATCATGTAAAGTGTTCACACGAAGTTCATCACCTGACACTCAAATAAGCTGCAGTTAAATCAGTTGCAATAGTTTTACTTGTTTCTGTGTTTGCATGCTTTTCGGTCTGCTTGTGTCTTGTTTTTTGTGCTGATACTAATGCTACACATCTATACTAGGACATTGAGAGATGTATCAGATATGTGATGTTCTACTCTTTCATTTGAGGTAGATAAGTTGGAATTTTGAGATAGAAAATATAGCCTTTTAGTAGTTCATACTTGTGCAGCCTATATAATAGAAAATCTCCTTAACTGATCACGTATCTGATGCCGTTCAGTGGCCTTTGTGTGTGCTAATGCCTGCACACATTTGTGTGCGAGCATTATCTCTTTACCCTTTGACATTACAGTGTGTCTCGAACCCCATCTTCACAGCCCTTCATTCAACTTCTCCATTCTCCTCCTCTCCTTTTCATCTCTCTGCCATCACTCCATCCATTCACGTTTTCAGGAGGACTGACGTTTCATGCAGGTTTGTGGTAGGCTTTTGAGACGACTATTTCGCCCAATGGGAAGTGGCATTGGCCATGCTGTGTTTACAGTTTGAGGTGCTTTTTGTTTCGAGTGACGATGTTAAAATGAACGTGATGATGGTTGGCTGCATTCAGATGCATTGACCTCTAGTGACCTCCTCACATGCCAGTGTCTGCATGCCGCCCCGTCCCTGCCTGCCTCACTCAACTTTCTCTAAATGACCTTTCACCCCTATAAGTTGCACATGTTGTATCCCTTAAAATTGATCCTGGGGCAGTTTTTCATTTCAGTGCCAAAAAAAAAAAAAAAAAAAAAAAAGCAGAGATGTTCTGAAAGGCTGATCCTGAATGTGTGTGTGAGCTCATCAACCCTTTCTCCAAAACACTTATTTCTCCACTTATTAGTAAGTTACACTTTGTTTTGAAGTGCACGTTATTGCCCCAAAGGAATAGCGAGCCTGTTGTCGCTCTAAACCTGTATTATTTTCATTCATCTGTTGAACACAGAAAGAGATATTTAGCAATATTAACAATTAAAGGGTAACTCGCCAAAATTGAACCTAGGCTCTTTTTGTTAATCTACCCGAATCAAACTTTCGTGTAAAAGCATAATTAGAATGGAAACGCCACTTTTAAGTTTGACAGTATTTTTGTTTTAGGTCAAAATGCCTTTTGAATGGGAGTGCTTGGGGCACTTCTATAAATAGCTATTTTTAAAACACTAAGAAGGCTCGACACAACATAAAACTGTCAAGTCAAGTCAAGTCATTTTCATTTATATAGCGCTTTTAACAATGTAGATTGTCTCAAAGCAGCTTTACAGAGATAAATGTATAATTTAACGTAAGATTGTTTGGCTTTATAGCGGTTCTTTAATAAAGTTATTTTCCAGCTAAAGTTAGTTTTGATTGATTCGCTTCCGTCGCAACGATCATTTGTTTTTAAATTAGGGGCCGCTAAGACGACACCATTCTCTCTACACAGACTTTAGCGAACCTGTGAGAAACGCTGATGGCGTTCAGATGCGCATTAAGAACGGGTTCTATAGTTATGTGCGTTTGAATATATGTGTGCAGGTTTGTAATTCCCTACAAACCAAACCTAAACAAATTACTGGTGTTTCCTTATAGTTTTGATTCAGAATTTTATTTTATTTTATCAATTCGGGGTAGATACGCAAATTGAGTTTTCCCGACGAAGCGTTATCTGGAGAGTGGGAAAGGGATCCTCCATAGGGAGAGACTAGTTGGCCCTTCAGCACTGCGTTGACACCGGGTCCAGGCGAAGGTCCTTCATCAGATCTGGAAACGGCCTGGATCCGGCAGGCTGCGGGAAAACCTTGGGATAAACAAAGACACTAAAATTAGCGTAGATGCCATTCTTCTCATGATGTAACAAGTACATCAGGATTTATGGGAAGTGTTCCCGGTTCCGGCTGACCTAATCTATGCAGCCTAATATTGAATTATAGAAGTCTATAATGTATTATGTGAACGCTATGTCAAAGAGATGTGTCTTTAATCTAGATTTGAACTGACAGAGTGTGTCTGCTTCCCGGACAATGGTAGGAAGACTGTTCCAAAGTTTTGGTGCTAAATAGGAAAAGGATCTACCGCCAGCAGTTGATTTTGATATTCTAGGTATTATCAACTGGCCGGAATTTTGAGATCGCAATAGACGTGAAGGACTATAATGCGTTAAGAGCTCACTCAAGTACTGCGGAGCTAAACCATTTAGTGCTTCGTAAGTAATCAGCAATATTTTAAAATTGATGCGATGTTTAATAGGGAGCCAGTGCAGTTTTGACAGAACCGGGCTAATATGCTCATACTTCCTGGTTCTGGTAAGAACTCAAGCTGCTGCGTTTTGAACTAGCTGTAGTTTGTTTATTAAGCGTGCAGGGCAACCACCCAGTAGAGCATTAGGCTACAATAATCTAGCCTTGAGGTCATGAACGCATGGACTAATTGTTCCGCATTTGTCAATGAGAGCATATGACGTAATTTAGATATATTTTTAAGATGGAAAAATGCGGTTTTACAGATACTAGACACGTGACTTTCAAATGAAAGATTAGTATCAAAGAGCACACCCAGGTTCCTAACCGACGACGAAGACTTAACAGAGCAGCCATCAAGTGTTAGACAGTATTCTAGGTTATTACGTGAGGAAGTTTTTTGTCCAATAATTAGAATCTCTGTTTTTTCAGAATTTAGAAGTAGGAAATTACGAGTCATCCAATTTTTTATATCAGCTATGCATTCTGTTAATTTAGTGAATTAGTAAGTTTCGTTAGGTTTTGAAGAAATATAGAGCTGAGTATCGTCGGCATAACAGTGGAAGCTAATTCCACTGTGCTCAAAGTATCACCAGGGGCTCTACACATGAACTCGAGCATTGACTACATTGTTTGTTTACACTAATTTGACTAAAAAGAAAGATTTTGTATGACTCACTTTATCAGTTAGTGTTTCTGGTGGCTGAAATTTTGTCAGTCAAAAGTAGTTGATCTCCGAACGCAACGTAATGAACTGACTTCATATGAAGAAATGTCATGAACTTGTAATTTCAATGAAAAGCATGATAACTTAGATAAAAAATTATCCGTGACTTTATATGGAAACAAGCTTTAGGAGCTTTCCATCTTTACTCTTCTCATGTTACGTTGCATTCGGAGATACTTTTGACTGACAAAATTCCATTCACCGGAAACACTAACTGATAAAGTGAGTCGTAATGTGTCGGAAGTGCCGTAATTATGAGATTCCAACTTGTAAAAAGCGTTCACGTCTTCATAGAACTCATAATTATAACTTGTCCAACTTGTACCACCTGACCACTGCAGATTAATTTAGCTATTTTTGTTGTCATCTCGTAATCACGGTAGTTCCAACATGCCGACAAGCAGCTTCAATTTTGGCCCGTTCCTCACAGATGTATGCATGAAATACTTTTATTTTTACTACTGTCATTTTTAGAGGTTGATCGCCCCAGAACATTGACTTTCATTGTATGGAAAAAAGCATCAAAACATCTCCTTTTGTGTTCCACAGAAGAAAGAAAGTCAGCTTGATGATCAAACTTGCATTTTTGGATGAACTATTCCTTTAAAAATAAAAACTTGCATTTAAGGCATTACATTAATGGTACACTATATAACTTTTTTTTTTTTTTTGTATAACATTTACATAATGACTGAGTACATTATGAATCCATCTTCCGAACCATGTTTATCCTGAATCACTACGTTACGTCTATAATAAGTGAGTAACACTTTAGTTTAGGGTCCAATTCTCACTATTAACTAGTTACTTATTAGCATACATATTACTAGGATATTGGCTGTTTATTAGTACTTATAAATCACATATTAATGCCTTATTTTGCATGATCATATTCTACATCTCTTAACCCTAGCCAATACCTAAACTTAACAGCTATCTTACTAACTATCAATAAGCAGTAATTAGGAGTTTATTGAGGCAAAAGTTGTAGTTAATAGTTAGTTAATTGGGAGAATTGGACCCTAATCTAAAGTGTGACCAATAATGGTGTATATTCAGACTATTTTAGACCGAGTCACCAACCACTGTGTAGTGTAGTATAGTTACAAGTTACATAGTGTACCTTTAAGTTACACAAACTGAGTTGGATCCAAATCCTCTAACAAGAACAACGTGTCTTATACTACTTGCATATGAAATTTTTAATGTTTGCCCGAAAATGCACACTAAAAAAACAAGTGTAACACGTGTGTCCTGGCACAGCCGACTAACCCTCACAACCCCTCACGAATCCCTCCCTCTCCCTTGTGTGTCTCTTCAGTCAGCTCGTTTCTAAAAAGAGGGGTTTCTTCCGGATTCATACTGGCAGTAAGCAGAGGTATCCATGTGTGATGTGCCTGTGCACACTGGGCTCGATCCGTCCCGTCCCTGATGCCTGAATCTCTCTGAGCCTTACTGATCCAGTGCAGCTCGACTCATTCATAGATGCCTTCTCTGACGGGGCATTCATCAGTATATTCCACACGTGAAGGCTGCACTAGCTCAATAATCTCAGTGATCCGCTGCCCTTATCTGTGAGAGGCTGATCAGAGAACAGAGGACTGTGTATCTGTGCCGAATGCACACAGATGAGGCCTGCATGTGCTCACAGGGCAAAGATAAACCATGCGGTCGGGTGTTACTGAAACCATCATGGTTTATTCTGATATGCATGTCAGTTATACTTTTACGGTTATTCTTGAGAGGCTAAATAACTTATGGCATGTTGTAACATTTGAATGCAGGGATATCAAGAATTCTTATGGTCAGACATTTTGTAGGGGAGGTATGCATGTACGAGTCGTGTTTAGACTGAGATCTTCAGATGTGTTTAAGCATGTGTTAGCATGCTAAAAGTAATCGGATGTAGATTGAGTTTCAAAATGATGCTCTTTGACAAAGGGTGCATGAGGTTTGTGACCTCTATGTGCATGATTGAAATAGTATTTCAATGATGACTGCTATTAGGACTGTAGAAAATCTTACTTTGGGGCATGTTGTAATCAATTATTTGAAATGTCATCATTTTAAATAAAGTTAAGTGGATTTTGTTTGATTACGCGTAATGTTTCGGCTAAAAAAAATACATTCTTTAGCATGCTTGTGCGTGGTACCATGGATTCAAAGAGTGCTCTTGCATTTCTCCAGTTGCTCCTTTTGATGGCACGATTTATACACTGTCACGCCCCATTCAGCTCAAGACATTGCGCTCAATATGCTTTCTTAACTATTTAAATATGAAACCAAATGTCTTTGAAATTATGTGATGCTCACACAGGGCAACATATGTCTTTCTTTGACTAACCATTTTCCTTTCTTGTGTCAACGTTATCATGTAAATTAAACTAACCACACCTGTAGATAGATCGATGTGTGTTTCCTAACCCTTCTGTCTGTTTGTCTATGTTGATATGTCCTCTTACATGAGCAAACATAGTCTCTTTCACATTATGGAACAAGTAGGAAAAAGTCTTATACAGAAAAGCAAGGCAGTGCTAATGAGAAGATTGATTAATTTCCTTGTTTGTCACCAACTCAGATCATTCCTCTAATTCTCTCGCCAGTGGGAAGATGGGCTTCCGTGACCGCATTAGGATGAACAATTCCCGCTCCTCTCAGGCAATCCGGAGCAAGGCTTCACCTTTGCCCCCAGGTAATGTACGGCGCTCGCCCAGCACGGAGAACATTCCTGAAGCCACCAGCCCCGGCAAGGTCCAGAAAAGCTGGAGCTTCAATGATCGGACTCGATTCCGTACCTCTCTCCGCCTAAAACCACGGCCCGCTGCAGATGGTAGATACCTCTGTCGACATGTTCACCTCCATACAGACACATACGCATATACATACACAAACTACTGTTCAAAAGTTTGGGGTCGATATGATTTGTTAACATTTTCAAAAGAAGTTTCACCAAGGCTGCATGTATGGACCCTTTTCAGTTCGCAGACTGTCGTTTCCACAGTTATTATCAGCATCGCAAATCTAGTAAAGCTTTTCATATTTTCATTTTCAAAAAAATTAATATACACTGCCCAGCCAAAAAAAAAAAGTCGCTGTTTGAATTTATATAAGCAAATGCTTAAAGGATTAGTTAAAAATTTCCTGATAATTTACTCACCCCAATGGCATCCAAGATGTCCATGTCTTTCTTTCTTCAGTGGAAAAGAAATTAAGTTTTTGAGGAAAACATTTCAGGATTTTTCTACACACAACAACCTTTCCAACGTGATGGCGCAATGCGTGGCGCGTCGCAGACCAGCACAAGACGAACAATTGTGGTTAAAAAGTATATACATTTAAATTTTTTTTAGAAAATGACCGCTCGTTTCGCCAGATAAGACCCTTATTTCTCGACTGGGATCGTGCAGAGCCCTTTGAAGCTGCATTGATTTGGACTTCAACGTCTTGGTTGCCATTGAACTCCGTTGTGTGTAGAAAAATCCTGAAATGTTTTCCTCAAAAAACTTAATTTCTTTTCCACTGAAGAAAGAAAGACATGGGCATCTTGGATGGCATTGGGCTGGGTAAATTATCAGGAAATTTTCATTTTGAGGTGAACTAATCCTTTAAGAGTCTATGATTGGATCCTTATTGCAGTGATTATTATCATGTTATATGTTTGGCAACAGTTCTTCTAACCCTAATTGATGGAGAAGTGTGTAGCTTTTCATTTCTTAAACAACCATGTAGGAAGACCATGAAAAGAATGGTTGGGAGGAGCATGAAGACTAATTTACACTCATGAATTGGCTCCTCTGAGTCCTTAAATTCATTGAACGTCTCTGGGATGTGCTGGAGGAGACTTTACAGAGTGCTGGACTCTTGCTTCGTCAATTCAAGATCTTGACCAAAAATTCTTGATCGAAATAACATCACAACATTTATTTCCATCTACAGGTGCATACATTATTGGTCAATATGGCCATGATGTGTCTTCCTACATGGTTGTTTAAGAAATGAAAAGCTACACACTCCAAAGCACTTCGAGCAAATGGAAATTCACCACTGTAACTGTGATGACTTCCACTTCTGAGAGCCCCGGAAGTGTGAAAAGTGTCCATTTGACCAAAAATACAGTAAAACAGCAGTAATATTTGGAATATTTTTACAATTTAAAATAATTGTTCTAATTTTCATATATTATAAAGTGTACTTTATTCCTGTGATGATAAAGCTGAATTTTCAGCATCATTACTCCAGTCTTCAGTGTCACATGATCCTTCAGAAATCATTCTAATATGCTGATTTGCTGCTTATTATGTCTTATTATCAGTGTTGAAAACAGTCGTGCTGGAAACGGTGATACTTTTTTCGAGATTATTTAATAAATAGAATGTTCAAAAGAACAGCTTTTGTGAAAATGCTGCACTTCAATGACACTTTTGATCAATCTAATGCATCCGGTCTGAATAAAAGATTTCGTTTATTACAAAAAAATATATATTTGCCCCCAAACCATTGACCGGTAGTGTACGTTTTCCTCCTCTCATTACGGATTGATCTCTCGTAGTGGAGGGAGTAGGAGAAGAGCACACAGAGGACAAGTCTTACTGTGATGTTGCCATGGAGGATGTGATTCCAGCAGTGAAGACCCTAATTCGAGCCGTTAGGTGAGTCCACCACCACACGGCTCTACGGATTCCTATAGTTCACTTAAAGACCAAGTACTCTCAGATAATGTCACCATGCATGCCGTTCAGTTTAAATGAACGGTTGGTCTTTTGCTAAAGGGACCTCAGTATAGAATCTGCTCCGTCAGCCATGACCTTTTCACTGTGCAATTACATCAGTTGACCGTTATGGAGACAAAGAGGGGTTAGACTCGAAGAGGGCATGGCAACCTTCAGTTGTGGTTCCTACTTCTTGCTTAAACAAGCACAAAGTAATACAAGATGTTCTAAAAATATTATCAAGTTCTTACTGAGAAGCGAGTGTGCCTCTCTCTGATTGGTCAGTGCAGTTCAGTCAGTAAAGGATGTGCATTGGGTGATTCTTCAAATAGGGGACATTGTTGTTCACTAGGAAGATAAAAAATAAAAAATAAAAAAAAAATTCAAATTTCAAGAGTATTACTATTATTATATAATATAAAGTATGTTATATTTGCCAATTAAAATATCTTTTAGAATTGTTTAAAGTCTACATGAAATGAAAGTTGCGATTCTCTTTCCTCCCCTATTGCGAGCTTGATTGGATGGTTTGTAAATTCCTGTGATGTCATGTGAGTGACAGGTTGCTGGAGAGGAGGAATTATTGTCCCGCCCTCACACCAATGCAAAAATCACATGAATTTTAAATAATGATGTGCATGGATAAATAATTTATAATAAACACTACAATATTACATAAAAAAAAAAATGAATTTTCCATTTTGATTTCACAACGGAAAAATTCCCTTCTGTAATGCATTTTAAATGAGAGATTTTCTACTGTGCACTCTTGCCTAATATTATTATTATTAATAATATTTTCTTATTTTCGCGTACAATTTGTCCTGCAGATTCCTGCAGCTCAGATCGTACAGCATGGCACTAGAAACAAGCAACTGCATTGAATTCAATCTAAGTCACTTTGAATAAAAACACCAAATGCATAATTGCACATGCACAAAAGTAATTACATGTCATCGCGTCACAAACATAGTCACACATTAAAATCTGATTGAGGTCATGATCAGAACATGAGATTAATGTTTTAACATAATACAAACACATCTTGAAGAGGTTTCATTTTTTAGGATTTCAGAGGAAAAAGTGCATCTATTTGAAGAGTCACCCATATGAACATTTTGATGCACTGTGCACATATTGCACCTGTGAATGTCACCCGTACTGAGAACACTCTGATCTTCAAGCCTTTCCTCCTGACCAGCACACAATGGGTGATTAGGTCACATTGGTCCTACAGATCCTCAAGGCAGAGCTCCAGGTGTGTGTACATGTTCACAGGTGCATCATTTCCTGTTATCTGGGCGAGAAGCTTCTGCCTTTTACATAAGAGCCCTCTATAAGATTGATGTCCTAAATGAACAGGCAAATTTTAGCTTCACCACAATGCTGAGGTTTCACTTTTGTGGAAGACCCACAGTTTATCAGTGTTCTGCTGTGTAGTGTGTGCGATTCAGGCTTAGGACAGAACAATGTGCAATGCTCTAAAAAACAGATTTCGCTCAAATCAACCTTGAATTACCTTCTGCACAGTTTAACATTTTATTTTGTTTTATTTTATTTTAGATTTAATTGAGTTTCTCCTGGTTTTGGGAGATCACACCTGGCAAAGCTTTTAAAGGACTGCCCTGAATTTGGTCTGCTTGATCACTAAAACGATTTTAAAACCAGAGTCAAACCAGTTTTTAGTCAAAAACCCTTTAGTAAGCTTTGAATTACCTTCTGCACAGTTCAAAATGTAATGTGTATATATATATATGTCCTGGTTAATGAGAGCACACCTTGCAAAATGTTTAAAGGACTGCCCTGAACTAGGTCAGCTTGATCACTAAAAAGATTTTCAATTCTCAAAATAATTCATTTGACGATTTCTGCATGTTTGGATGTTCTTTTGCATTTATCCCTGGCTCAGATAAAGTGAAGGCGGATATCTGTTCATGCAGCTATTCTTAGAGATCCCATCTCAAATGCATCTGTGGACCGGGGTATTCTAAAGCTGACCATGTAATGATACAGCCATACAGTGCATTGCCGTCGAGTGAGCGAGTCAGCGTTTTAAGGAAACCCTTGGAGGACGGAAATAAATGGGATATCTTTTTTTCCTTTCCCTCTCTCCTTCTCTTTTTCCTTACCCCCTCTTTTATCCACACCTGAGACCCGCCCTGACAAAATATGCAGCTACCTGCAAAATTAAAAGATTGGGGGGGGGGGGAGAGAGAAATATATACAGACAGCAAAAAGCCCAAACTCTAGAGTCATCAAGAAACGTGTTTGTTCTGTGTGGGAGGTTTGTGTGTGCCGTGGACCAGCTGTGGACTTCTTCTTCTGAGCTGCGACTGAAACTGCACCATCACCCGGGCAGAGATGCACACCTCAACATTTGCTGTTGCACACGCAAGCTGTTCCTGCAGAACAATGGCTCTTTCTGAAAAAAATCAAGTCCTCCACAGTGTGTAGAATTTACCTGCGCTAGTAAAAGACTTTTGTCCGAGCTCGGTTCTCCCCCTGCTGGTTGCTAATGAATGCCAAAGGATAAGGAAGGGCAATTGTCCTCGTTGTATTCTGAGAACGGAAACTCTCCATAACGGAAGCTTATTAAACATAAAACGCCTGTATACTAAAGACAGGATATCCTCTTCGCTGTGATAAATAATCAGCGGAGTTTGAGTGGACATGTTCAGTTTTCTGGTGAGTCAGCAGGGCTTGATAGTGCACTGAGACGATGGAAAAAGGGATCAATGCCAATTTAGAGAGAGTTAACATGTCTCTGACTAACAACTGGGGGAAAAACACTTTAGGTGAAAACTCAAGGGCATCTCTGCTCTGCTCATACACTGATGTCTAGTGTGTTTTCAGCTGCTATCCTGCTTATCTGAATAGGACCCTAAATAATCATAATTGAATCCAGAAAAATTGTGTTGTCTTTAATTGTGTTTAATCCAGGAATTTTTTGCTTCTTTAATCTAATTAAAGAGATGCCGCTGACCTGATGAATTTTAAAGACAACTTCCTCTCCTGACATCACGATAAAAAAGAATATGGAACATTAGATCTATTATTTTGGAACTGTTTGGAATTTGTGCTTGATTGGTTTTCAAATTATTCATTGTGTTTTGGGAAAATTCAGTGAATTTTCAAAGAGTATAACTGTGCAACTGAGTGCAAATAGATGTTTACTTTTATTTTTATACAATTTACATTTAATAGCTTTTAACGGAAAAGTAAGAAATCTTTTTTATTTTCTTCTTTTTTTTACAAGTTGCTTCAAAAACAAAATTTTTGAGAATGTATCAGATTGGGAACACCCATTTAAAATTGTGTAATAAAATAATAACACAATAATAACATCATTTTTTTTTTTTATTATTAATAATAATTTCCGTCATAACAAAATGCAAAGTTGGGTTCATGTATTTATTGTGAAAGGTGATATTTCTATGCCTGAAAATTTTAAAACATTAATTTAAATAAATCACTACTAAATGCAATCGCTCCTAATGCATATGAAAATTAGTGTGCATACAAAGCCGATTATTTATCATTTTATTTTAAACTTGACATTTTAATGAGTTTCAGAGGAGACGATAAAAAAAGGAGGGGAGCTTAATTAGGAAATAATACATAATTTCATTATGGGGGATGGGGGGGGGGGGGATACAATAGATTTTTCCAAATGTCTTTTTTCTTCGTTTTCTAAATAATTTTCTTCCGCAGCGTATACACATTAAGGCATAAATCAACAATGTCATTTGTCTTCTGCTTCAAACACTGGAGAAAAAAGAATCCCTTTTCCCCTGGTTCCTTGGAGGTTACGTTACATCACACCACAGATATAGTACACACACTTTCCCTCTGTGTAAGGGAGTCATCTTCAGAATAATGACCAGACGTGAGGTGGGGGAAGAGCCACTCGTGTAATTGATAACGCCCCTTTCTGTAATTAATCTTGTTACACTCATTAATCTTGTGACTCGTTTCACAGCTGTTTGCTTTTGTTTGCAGTATTCCTGTTTTATGCCATGGAGGCGTTCTGCCTGTAATCTGGGTCATTCTGACGTGCTTCTGTGTCTCATGTGAATGTAGGATTCTGAAATTCCTGGTGGCCAAGAGGAAGTTTAAGGAAACCCTGCGGCCGTACGATGTGAAGGATGTGATTGAGCAGTATTCAGCGGGACACCTCGACATGCTGGGCCGAATCAAGAGCCTGCAGATGAGGTTTGATCATACAAGCCATCGTTCCCACTATCAGCTTCTCATCTCAACACCAAAGCATTTCCTAATGAGTCACATTGATTTCTCTTTCTTTAAAGGGTGGATCAGATCGTGGGTCGTGGTGCCATTTCGTCAGATAAAAAGGTGAGGTCTGAAAAAGGAGAGAAAACTCCTCCTGAACTGGAACAGATGGATGAATTAAGCATGATGGGACGAGTGATGAAAGTGGAGAAGCAGGTGAGCTTTGATCTATCTACTCTCAGAAAAAAAGGTACAGAAGCTGTCACTGTGGTGGTACCTTTTCAAAAGGTACACTTTTGTACCTAAAGAGTGCATATTAGTCCCTCAAAGGTACATATTAGTTCCAAAAGTGTACATATTAGTACCTAAATGGTACATATTAGAACCTTTTTGAAGGGTACTGTCCCAGTGACAGTTTTTGTACCTTTTTTTCTGAGAGTGATCTATCTATCTATCTATCTATCTATCTATCTATCTATCTATCTATCTATCTATCTATCTATCTATCTATCTATCTATCTATCTATCTATCTATCTATCTATCTGTCTGTCTGTCTGTCTGTCTATCTGTCTATCTATCCATCTATCTATCTATCTATCTATCTATCTATCTATCTATCTATCTATCTATCTATCTATCTATCTATCTATCTATCTATCTATCTATCTATCTATCTATCTATCTATCTATCTATCTATCTATCTATCTATCTGTCTGTCTGTCTGTCTGTCTGTCTGTCTATCTGTCTATATATCCATCTATCTATCGATCTATCTATCTATCTATCTGTCTGTCTGTCTGTCTGTCTGTCTGTCTATCTGTCTATATATCCATCTATCTATCTATCTATCTATCTATCTATCTATCTATCTATCTATCTATCTATCTATCTATCTATCTATCTATCTATCTATCTGTCTGTCTGTCTATCTGTCTATATATCTGTCTGTCTGTCTATCTGTCTATAAATCCATCTATGTATCGATCTATCTATCTGTCTGTCTGTCTGTCTACCTATCTAACCATCTATTGTTTGTCTATCTATCTATCCAGCTATCTATCTATCTATCTATCTATCTATCTATCTATCTATCTATCTATCTATCTATCTATCTATCTATCTATCTATCTATCTATCTATCTATCTATCTATCTATCTATCTATCTATCTGTCTGTCTATCTATCTATCTATCTATCTATCTATCTATCTATCTATCTATCTATCTATCTATCTATCTATCTATCTATCTATCTATCTATCTATCTATCTATCTATCTATCTATCTACACTGTAAAAAAATTCTAACCCTCCCAAATCAAAAATTTCAAGTGACCGATAACATCTAAATTTTTCAATTGGCCCAAGTGAAATTCTGTAAATTATAAAATTAAATTTACAGATTTTCACTTGGGCCAATTGAAATTTACTGAATTTCACTTGGGCCAATTGAAAAATTTAGATGTTATCGGTCACTTGAAATTTTTGATTTGGGAGGGTTAGAAATTTTTTACAGTGTATCTATCTGTCTATCTGTCTATATATCTGTCTGTATGTCTGTCTATCTATCTATCTATCTATCTATCTATCTATCTATCTATCTATCTATCTATCTATCTATCTCTGTCATGTTTTTTTAATAAAATAAATTTTTTTATATAATTCAAAATAACTGTTTTCTAATTGAATATATTTAGAATGTTATTTATTCCTGTCATGCCAAAACAGTGTTCAGTATCACATGAAATCATTCTAATATGCTGAAGATTATCAATGTTGTCAAAGTATTATCAATACTTTCAATAAAACATTTGCAATGTGTTTGTGAAGCTGTTTTTATGCATGTGTTTGTTTCGACCAGCAGGCGTCACCAAGCGCGTGGTGTTTCAAACGATTCGAAACAGTGAATCATTTTGCCAAGCAATTGATACAAAGCTTTGAAAAGCTCTCCCATCACTAGCTTTCGCACAAACTTGCGTCTCATTAAATTACTAAAATATTATATATTATTATAACAAATGCATTAAATGCTGATTTCATGTTTACGTCTGTATGACAGTAATCAGTAGAAGACCGTGATCAGTTCACACTCAAATCTGATATTGGCCACATTTACAGTTTTTCTCAGGCACTTTGGTGCATTTCTCACATCACTATTTACATTTGCACAACAATTAGTTCAACCTCCACAACATTTAGTCATTTGTACACATCATAGTAGCAGTTTCTCATTCCTTCCAACAAATTGCAAATGCTTTTGGACATCCATCAACTGCTTTCATACAACTCTCTGCTGTTTTATAACATTATCATTTGCTTATGTCATGTCAGTCAAAATTAACTATACTTGTGAATGCTGAATAGTCATTCCATGTAAAACTAATAGTCCTCATTTCATTGCTTGAGTCATTACATACAAAAATGTTGCACTAGTTGTCAAAATCTGTCAAGCTAATTTTACACATTTTTTAAAATCTTTTTTTTTCCTGAAAAAAAGCAAGACCCTTTCTCTTTTTCTGATTGCAAGAGATGATATTCGCTGTGATGTAGATGAAATTATGTGGCCAGACAGAGAGGAACGTCTGTGCATGAATGATTACAGTACTATGTATGTTGTATGTTCAGCTCCAATATGTACTGCAATATTGTTTACAGTTGTGCACAGCTCTACCCAAAGGGAGTTTATGTTTGTTGTAAATAAGGGTGTATTTGTTCTTTTGCACAATGCTGTGAACAAATTAGAACTGCAAAGAGCATATGCAGTAAAAATGTGAAACATACATATTCAGTGTCTTGTACTCAGTTATCTCACTAAATACAGTAATGTGTAACTTTACTGTATTTTTCAAATGGCTGTGCAAATAGTATATAGTGCTGTCTTGAGCATTTTCAGGTAGTGTCACCAAGATCTGACTTTTTTGCATTGGAAAACATTTACTGAGTAAACTGTCATAATGACAACATGACAAAGCCATTTGACTATCTTGTTCATAAACAATGGTGTCAGGACTTTTCATCTGGATGACACTGACACTTTCATTGACATGAATACTTGCTTTTGAGGAATGAGCTATCCATTTTGAGCAAGTGACACGCTTTTGCAGGTTATCAACTAGGTTTTGCAGTTTGTACTCAGTTTGTAATCAGTAGAAGACCGTGATCAGTTCACACTCAAATCTGATATTGGCCACATTTAAAAAAAATAATGTGTACAGGCAAACAATCGAACAAAAAATCGAATCTAAGCAATAAATCATAATTGAGCACTAAGACTTGCAGTGTGAACTCCTGAGTTCTTCCTTGTCTGTAGCCCATTTCGTTTCACATAATAGATAATCATTATATTCACAATAATATTCCTGAACATTATTAAATCTTCATAAAATAGCACAGTTTTTTATACAATCTCTTTTTCCCCCTCCTCAGGTGCAGTCCATCGAAAACAAGATGGACCTGCTACTAAACTTCTACTCCCAGTGCCTGAAAAAGGGCTCGTCCCACTTCACCCTGTCGTCCCTGCTGGAACCAGACCTGACCTCTGACTACCACAGTCCGACTGATCACCATGACCTGTTCCCCTCAGCAAACACCCTTAATATCTCACACTCGGACAGCGGCAACATGGAATGACCCCCGGAGAGCAGACCAACCATCCAGCGTCTGCACGCCAGCTCCCTACACTAACCTTGCACAGTTCCTCCAAACAACTGCTGTCTCTTGCATGGGTTCTTCCTTTGCACAGTGGATTGTGGCTTCTGGCCTACTTTTCTAGACTATGCCTCGCAAACTAAGCTCTTATACTTCACAATGCCCGCGGTGTTTTTATTTGAACGTGCCTGTAGTAACAGTCTCTCTTCTTTTTGTTTTATTCCACCTGATTCAGGAAAGTTTCCTCACGAGACATTATTGAGGTTGTGTGTTGAACATGTGGACTTGACGGCAGAGTTTTAGCCAAGTCCATCAGTCTTCCAAAACAGGAGGGGACGAATAACTTGACTGCGACAAAACTGTCCCCTCTCAAGCTCCTTTTACCTTTTATTGATGGTATTTCTGTTTTGGAAGTCTCTGTGCCAATATTGTTTCTTGGTTTTGTTGAGGTTTTGATAATCAATAGACCCCCAGAGCAGATCTATTTTTCTCTCTGTCTTTTTTTCTAAGAAATCAGGGCATTGTGAACTGAATTTGATTTTCGGACTCTCCTTCTCGGCCTTAAACTTTGGCCCGATGCAATAGACTCCTTGTGCCACAAGAAGTCGCTGAGCTTCTAATGAATGTACTGCATCCAGTACTCTTCCTTTATTCATCACATCGACATGTCCTTCGAGAAAACGGCATCACAGATTGCTGTAAAGAACAGCATGATGGTCGGTATTTCCACCAAAGCATCATCTCCTGTCATTTTTATCCTGGACGGTTCCTCTTGGCTTTTCAGGAAGGAAGGAACTTGAAAACGTGAGGCGCTCAGGTTTCCTTCCCACATGACTTCGGCTTGTTGGGCTCCTCTCTTCTGACAGCACCCTGCCACTGCGTCATCTCTCAGAAGCCCACCGTGCAAAAAAAACCGAACTAAGAACATCTAATAAATAAGAATATTCTTTGATTAAATAGCCAGCGTTAAAGTGCATGTTAATAGTTTGAGGCAAGTTTGTTTAATTTAGTGAGGTTAGTTCGCTCCGATCTTACAGCGCATCTCCTCATTCTGCATGTGCATCAGTTCAAGAAGCGGGTCAAAAGAAGTCCGTCTTCTCCCCCAATATGACTCGCGATTAGTTGAGATTTAAAGGGATAATTCACTCAAAAATGTATGAGGACCTAATGCTTGTTCTTAAATTAACTTTCTTTAGTGTGTGATGTTGCTGTTTGAGCATGAAAAAGCTCTGAAAAGTTACAAAGGACAAAGAGAGTTATTCTCTATATCAGTGTCAGTGTTTCTGAACTCCCTGAAACGCCTCCATTGTAGTCTTGAGTTTTCTTCCGGGAACAAACACGTCACAATATTCCTCATTTAAATAATACGCAAAATAAAGGGGCGGGGCCTGGTTGAGTTAGTTAGTTAGTGTGTTGAAACTCGCGGTTATGGTAAGGGAGTTGACATTTGACATTTTCTAAACACTCTCGAAGCTGTTGACCAATCACAACACACTGATCCAGCCGACCAATCAGAGCACATTGTGCTTTTCAGAAGGAGGGGCTTCAATAGAGACAGGAACTAAACAGGGTATTACTGACAGACTGGGAAGAGAGGAGCTGCAACAATGGAGAATATGTGAAAAATAAGGAACATTCAAGCATGGAAACCTATTCTAGTTGAGCCCGAGAACAAAATCAAGACTGTAAAAATGCATAATAGTAATTTTGGTCTCTCTAAATCTGCATGACTTTCTTCTGTGGAACACACACATTTCTCAGTGATCAATCCAATGGGGTGCAAAATAGCAACATGGACCCTATTAAAGCCATGCACATTTGAAACAACATGAGGGTGAGTAAATGATGTCAGAATTGTCATTTTTTGGGTGAACTATCCCTTTAAGACTATGATCTTTCACCAGGTTATGACCTTAAAATGAATGCCTTTCATCACCCCCATAGAGATCAATATCGATCCCGTCTGATCATTCGATCGGTGTTGTCTCACACGTGACCTTAACCTCAGCCATGTACAGACTTGCCACTATTTTGAAGAATCGAGTAAACTAGGAGAAGTCATTGAGACGAGCATCGATGCATGATCTTTACGTTAGTATCTATGCATGCAGTTTATGGGACAGGATCTAGCTTTATATGACATGCAGTTCAGGTAACAGACAGCATGGAGGGGGTTGTAGGGAATACAGCACTCCTCTGCCTTACTGACATAGCTAGAGCACACTGACCATGTGTTTACGGTACAACGGTGGACCTAAGAGATTGTTTAGGCCACTTGTCATAGCATTGATTCATCATTCTAATGGACAGAACTGGAGTTCACAATTTAAGCAGAATTTTCTACATTTGCTTTTCCCTCGCATCTTCACAGATTATATGCTGTTTGAAAATCTCATTCTCCTTTCTCCACATTTGTTTCTACTGGACTGTAGTTCTTGTTTCCTACACACACACACACACACACACACTCTCTAACGTTTCTGTCCCTTTAAACAGAACACTGAACCTTTCAGGCATTAAGTAATACTTGTTTTCTTCATTGATACTATTGGTCAACTGCTAATGTGAGAGGTAACTTGATCTATAATATGTATGTTTTACTCTGACGTGATTGTAAAAAATGAATAAATCCAGATTTTGTTTATGAAAAACAGGTGTAACAGATCTCTATAAATAATTTACAGTAATTGAATGCTCTTCTGTAAACATTTTGATAATGGTTTTGAGTTTGTGAGAGTGAAATCTGTATCTTTAAACATGAAACGTACTGTCAAACTGGACATCTGATGATAGGTTGAGGAGTTAAACTGGATTTATTAAAATGATCCATGTGACTTATAGCGGAACTATAATTAAAACTATATATAAATACTATAAACGTAACTATAAATAACTGTAAGCTGTAAATACACTACCAACATTTTGGGACCCATGTTTTGAAATAAGTCTCTTATGCTCATTTAGTATCTGTTTTAATATGCATCCTGTGATCAAAGATGAATTTTCAGCGTCATTCCTCCAGTCTTCAGTGTCACGTGATCCTTCAGAAATCATTATGATATGCTGATTCGCTGCTCAAGGAACATTTCTTATTATTATCAATGTTAGAAACAGTTTTAGAAGATATTTGTGCTGCTTAATATTTCGTGGAAGCCGTGATACATTTTTACGGGATTGTTTGATTAATACAAAGTTCAAAACAACTGCATTTATTAGAAATAGAAATGTTCTGCAACAATATAAAAGTCTTTGCATTAATCGAATTAAGACTGCACTTACATATGGTAAGATAAAGTATATTAATAACTATTATTAAAACAGTGAATGGGGTCTAATGATTACCCATACAAAAATCCGCAAGGGTCTGAATGTGTCAGTCAAAACTCAAATCCCACCAAAAAACGTATTTGGGCTCTTTAAAAAGTACAACTGTTATTTTATTAGGAAACTAAATATCAAACTAAGTGGCTTATAAAAGAGCAGTGTTCACGAATTAGACAAAAAAAATTATGGCATAAATATGTATTTATTTATTTATTTGTGGAAATGAGAATAGAGAGCCGCTCCACTAGAGGGCGATACACTTTAATCTGATTTGAAACCCACAGTCTCGTGTGACGTAATCCTCTCCGTTTCACTATGGCAGGCAGGCCCTTATCAAGAGGTCTCTCTAAATAAAGCTCTTAATACGGTGTATTCAGAATTAACAGTCGTGTGTGTGTGTATATAGTGATCGATGAGTGTTCAGTGTTTCAGAGATCCTCTCACGGACGCTCGTGTAATGATGATGACGGGTGAGTAAATGCGCGTGCCCTGATGATGATGATGTGGACTGTGTTTGGTTGGAGCTTTAACACACTTTCTGTGTTTACGAAACTCGTGAGCTCATCAGCGCTCCTACTTCTGTCTCTGTGTGTTTATCGGTTTATCCCCGATGAGAGTTAACGTTAAGCGAAGTCGAGTCATTTGTTAAGCGGCGGAAGCTGCTCTTTCTCCGCTTTTAGATCAAACACTGAGTTTATGTTTGTTTAACGGTTGGAATTTTTCAGCGATAAGACAAAACCCGGTAAGGTGATGTAAATAATGCTTTGATTGAGAAACATTGTGTACTTTAATCATTTTTACAAATACATTTAAGTAGCTTTAGAGTAGTTTGCTACTTTTTGTTAGCTAAGTTAACGTTGCCTGTAGTGTTAGTGGAGCTAACAACCGTTTATGCTTCACTGAAGTTTAACGGGTTTACATCGTGTAAGTTAGCTTGACAAACACCAAAGTAACCTCCTCAAGGTTTTTAGTTGTTCTACTAGCACTGTAGCGGTGATGTACTTGTTTATATTACTGTTTTTTTGTTTTTGAACACGTAACTTCAACTTGTATTGATTCATCACGTGATAGCCCAGGTCATAATATTGTCAATCTTCAAAATGCCTGTCAGTGTGTCTTTATCACAGTCTATGGCAGGGTTCCTCAAACCCTGATCAAACACACTTGAGCAAGCTAATCAATGTCTTCAGGCTAACTCACAGCTAGGTGTGTTTGATCAGGGTTGGAGCTAAACTGTTCTGGACAGTGGCCCTCCAGGACCGAGTTTGAGGAACCCTGGTCTATGGTATTGATCAGTGTTTACATGACGTTCAGCCTCATCGTTTCTTCACGTGTGTCTCTGTAGATACTTAGGATGTTTCTGCTCTGAGGAAAAGCATCTTTGAGCTATGAACCGCCAGTGATCGTCAGTTGTGCAGCTTTATAAACGCATGTGCATCAGAGTGATGGAGAGTGACTGTAGGATCCCCATGTCCTGTCTGAGACCCCGGATCCTGGCTCTCCATGCGCTATTCTGGGGCTTAGTGTCTCTCAGGTAAGAGAAAAAAAAAATCACATTTATTCTCTCCTAATGCAAAACAAAAGCTTTGATCACGTTTCATTTACACCTTCTTATTTTTTCCAGAGTGTTTGGAGCAGCTCTTCTTAGCGATGAGAAGCCGGCAGGTACTTACTGTACAAACATCAGGTTTTCATCAAAGATTGTTCTGCTGGAGTTCATATAGTAATAATCCTCCTTGTGTTTTCTTTTTCTTCTGCAGTTGCAGTGACCAAGGCAATGACAGCCCCATGTTGGCAGCTGGAGGAGTTTGTGGTGGCTAAAGAGTGCAGTGCATGCGAAGGTTTCCATTCGGTGAGTTTCTGGGATGTGCGCGCACACACACAGAAGTTTATGGTCAGTAAGATTTATTTAATGTTTTTGAAAGAAGTCTCTTATGCTCACCATGGCTGCATTTAATTGATCAATAAAACAGTAACACTGTGAAATATTATTGCAATATATTTTGTATAGGGATGCACCGATATGAAAATTTTGGCCGATACCGATAACCGATAATTCTTTATACTTGAAAGCCGATAACCGATATATATTGGCCGATAAATCGAAATCCAAATTTGTATATACTTTTTGAGAGCCTGATTACAAAAGTTTCACCATTAAAAGCCATGTCCCAAAACACAATTTTATGAAGCCGATATCACAGCACAACACTTGAGTTTTCCTTATTTGAAGTGATTCCAATCATATTTCAAGCATTTTAAAGCCATCATGGTGACCAGTGCGCATCTGAAGTGTCTCAGCTGAAGGAAATAATACATCGGCTTTAATATATCGGACAAATTTTCTTATCAGGCCGATAACGATAACCTAAAAAATTAGCATATATCGGCTGATACCGATATGGTGGCCGATATTTCGTGCATCTCTAATTTTATATTTAGTGATGCAAAGCTGAATTGATCCTTGAACATGATCCTTCCGAGATCATTTTAATATGCTGAGAGTTGTGCTGATTAAGAACAGCTTTTGTATGAAATAGAAATATTTTCTAACATTATAAATGCCTTTACTGTCGTTGTAGATCAATTTAATGCTTCCTTGCTGAACAAAAGTATTATTTCTGTTTATATATGTGTATGTATGTGTGGATAGATTATGAATTGTGATTCTTCCAGAAGAAGCGCATTTTTCATTTGTGAGGATTAATTGAAAAGTTTCCTTTGTTTGCTTTGCAAACCCTCTTTTCAGAAGTCAATACCGGCCTGCAGCCAAACAGGATTTGTAGAAACGATCAACTGCACGAAGTCTAACAGAGAAGAGTTCAAGAGGTGAGTGGCTGTAATATAGATCCTGTTCTGCGGTGCGTTTCCCAAAGACAACTATAGTCGCAAGCTCTGTTGTTACCAACACCGTTCAGTGGAACATAGTTGGCTAACAGTAACGCACCCCAGTTCAGTTAACAATACCCAGGTCTCTGTCCATATATGTTATGCAAATTCTAAACCACAAGTCATTTATTACATTTAATAAGTCACAGTAGCTTCCCCCAATAGCTACAACTTAAAGGGTTAGTTCACCCAAAAATGAAAATTCTGTCAGTAATTACTCACCCTCATGTTGTTCCACTCCTCCATAGGCTTCTAAGACATTATAACTTGCTGGCCCAGAAAATGTATTAAAGAGATCGTTAATATAGTCCAAGTGACTACAGTGGCTCAATCTTAAGTTTATAAAGCTACGAGAATACTCTTTGTGCGCAAAAACAAACAAAAATAATGACTTTATTCCACTTTTCATTTCCTTCTCTCTGGGCCTCGAGTCTTTTCACGTAATAGAACTGCGCAGCGCTTCTGTGTTGTACGTCACACGCATCACACACATGACCAGCGTCACCCAATAGTGAGCCTACGTGGT
The DNA here is from genome assembly GCF_951802725.1 of Rutilus rutilus. Classification (NCBI taxonomy): domain Eukaryota; kingdom Metazoa; phylum Chordata; class Actinopteri; order Cypriniformes; family Leuciscidae; genus Rutilus; species Rutilus rutilus. The sequence goes on along the minus strand of NC_140216.1, from coordinate 4,082,892 downwards.
GACGTACAACACAGACGCGCTGCGCAAAAACACTACGTGAACTCACTCGAGGCCCAGAGAGAAGGAAATGAAAAGTGGAATAAAGTCGTTATTTTTGTTTGTTTTTGCGCACAAAAAGTATTCTCGTCGCATTATAAACTTAAGATTGAGCCACTGGAGTCACTCGGACTATATTAACGATGTCTTTAATACATTTTCTGGGCCAGCAAGTTATAATGCCTTAGAAGCCTATGGAGGAGTGATCCAGCTCTCAGATTTAATCAAAAATATCTTAATTTGTGTTCCGAAGATGAACGAAAGTCTTACGGGTTTGGAACAACATGAGGGTGAGTAATTACTGACAGAATTTTCATTTTTGGGTGAACTAACCCTTTAAATATATGATTTTGTCACTCTGCTTTATTATTATGTTGATATTGTGGCTTTATATATGGTCAGACACTTACATGTCATTAATATTAACATTCACCAAAATCAAGCTCAAATGGAGTTATGAGGTTTTTGACCAGTGAATGTCAGACATACGTGTTTATTCGTCATTAGAACGGCCGCATCTGAGGCGGTAAGTGCATCGCTTTACATTTATCATCTTACAGGTTATAAGGTTTATTGTAGCTATGTGGACGCTCCGTTTTTTTGGTCATTCGGCAAAAATCTGTCTTCGCACAGGCTATATGTGAATAAAAGCCTAAATTCAATCTTCAGAATCATATAAAGCGATCGTGTCTCTTCAGAAAATTTGGACTAAACGCTAAATTCATATGGATTCGTTTTACAATCTCTTTAATAACTTTTTGAAGCGTCAAAGTGGTAGTTGCGTAGCTGTCAATGGAGGGACAGAAAGCTCTCAGATTTCATTCAAAGGATCAGAATGACATGAGGGTGAGTAATTAATGACAGAAGTTTCATTTTTGGGTGAACTGTCGCTATTCAATGACAAATGCTAGACTAAGACCCTCTTCTTTGCTCCTCAAATACACAAAGCATTAGCCTTATGTAAATATATAGTGTTTCTTGAGTAAAGAAAACGCTGTACTTATTCAAACAACCAGTTTATTTACCCTTGCATTTAGTCACAAGTTACAGTACCAGTCAAAAGTTTGGAAACATTACTATTTTTAATGTTTTTGAAAGAAGTCTCTTATGCTCATCAAGCCTGCAGTTAAAAAACAAAACAAAAAACAGTAATATTATGAAATATTATTACAATTTAAAATAATGGTTCTCTTTTTTAATATACTTTAAAATGTAATGTATTTTTGTGATGCAAAGCTGAATTTTCATCAGCAAGTACTCCAGTCTTTGGTGTCTTATGATCCTTCAGAAATCATTCTAATATGATGATTTGATACTCAGTTATTATCAATGATGGAAACAGTTGTGCTGTTTAATATATTTTTTTGGAATACTTTTTTCAGGATTCATTGAGTAAAACGTTAACAGCATTTATTCATAAAAACAGCATTTATTCATAAAAACAGCATTTATTCAAAATAAAAACATTTCTAACAATATAAATCGTTACCATCACCTTTTATCAATTTAACGCATCCTTGTTGAATTAAAGTACTAATTTCTTAAAAAAATAAAAAGTTATTGTTCCCAAACTTTTGAACGGTAGTGTATATTGTTACAGAAGATTTCTATTCTAAATAAATACAGTTCTTTTTAACTTTTTATTCATCAAATAATCCTGAAAAAAGTATCTCAGGTTATAAAAAAAATATTAAGCAGCACAACTTGTTTCCAACATTGATCATAAATCATCATAATAGAATGATTTCTGAAGGATCATAAGACACCAAAGACTGGAGTACTTGCTGATGAAAATTCAGCTTTGCGTCACAAAAATAAATTACATTTTAAAGTATATTAAAAAAGAGAACCATTATTTTAAATTGTAATAATATTTCATAATATTACTTTTTCTTTTCTTTTTTTTTTAACTGCAGGCTTGATGAGCATAAGAGACTTCTTTCAAAAACATTAAAAATAGTAATGTTTCCAAACTTTTGACTGGTACTGTATTTTCAATACTTGTCATTTGCTAAATATTTGCACAACCCACAGACAAACGTAAAGGGTGACCAATTATTTCTGGCTTGCTATAATTCATCCTTTGGTCTTCCAGAAAAATCATACTAATTGAATTCACCTTTTCTCATTGTTTTCCATTCAGCTGTCGCTCAGCCAAAATGGAGGAGCATCTCTTTTGGAAGTTTGAGGGCTCGATGCTGGCTCTCACTGTTGTGTTTGCAATAGTGGTGGTCGTAAGGCAGCGCTCACTTGACCGCCAAGCCTCAGACAAGGTTCGGAGACAGATCGAATGTATTTAGTTGACCGGACCGTACTAAAAAAAATAAAGTTAAGGGTGTTATAAACTCTCAGAAACCCAACAGTTCATGGAGACTTCCAGACTTTATCACTGGTTTATTCTTACTGGACGCACAAAGACAAAGCTCTGAACGGACACGGTGTGCTCTTACTCCCCCCAACTGACATTACTGGTGGATGATGCTTCTCTGGCAGGATTTAACTTTAGTGGACTAGATGTGAACATCCATTCAAGTCAACAAACAGTATGCAAGACAGGAGTAAGACAGTCCCTATTTTGTACAAGAAGATGTACAGCTCTGCAAATACCTGTTCTTTCAAATGCTGTGAAGGTGGTGTGTGTAGATTGAATATGGGTGTGTGTGTGTGTTGCATGTTTTAAATAATCCTGAAGCACATCAAGTATTTTGTTAAACTGAGAATGAACTGTATGGTGAAAGCGGAGGGATAATTTTCCTCACTGTGTTTGTTAGAGTTTCAGTGAATATCAAAGTTTTGTTTTGTTGTTCATTTTGGAAAGAGCTACACTTCCTTCTTTCTCACAAACTGACACTCAATCCATTTATTAACATTGACATGTTTCTTCCAGGAACATAAAGTAGCTTAATTAATCTTATACGTGCAGTTGTCATTTGTTAAATCCTTGTTTTCGGTATAAACATTTCTAGAGACTTGTAGGTGGCCGTTATTAAAGTTTTAATTTTTTTGTGTGTGTTTTACTTCCAGTCTTTTGTCCTCATGAGTTAAGAGAGATTTTATATATGATAATGTGAACAAATGTCTTGGTTCTCAAAAATACCAGCTCTGTATTCAGATTTGATTGATATATGCAAGACTGCATTAGAGTGTATTTTGAAGCTGCTTGACTTGACGGGATGAAAAGGATCAGATTTATTCAAATTCTTTATTTGTAAAGATCTTCACAGCAAAATATCAGCATTGTGTCAGCTTCTTGTTTATTGAAGGTGATATCGCAATGAACTCCTGGTTACGCTCCTGGTTTTGGCTATAGAACTTTTCTCCATTTGTTTATTTATTGTTATGATTGGTTTAACAGAGTAATGCCTTTTTGCTAAGGCTGATTGGTGGTTTTTAATCTCCACAATTTAAAAAGGAAGCCATGTGAATTTCATCAGGCCGTAAGTCAATTCTAATGGTCTACCTAAAATGTAAAAGGTATTTTGATGAAAGATGTGTGACGCTTTCTGTCCTTGATGGACAGAGGAATAAATGGGAATAAGGAATTGTTTGTCTGGTGTCACATGATTCTGTAATGGTGGAATATAATGTATATTGTGATGAAAGTAAAAAAAAAAAAAAAAGAGAGAGATATCACAAACTCCATAAAAAGAAATGAGAGCACTTTGATCCTTTTGGGCAGGAGCAGATGTGGCCATGCTGAGAATATGCCAGGGCAGAACAGAACTTTGCTGTGTTACACTGTGGAGAGGAAGAAAAGGACATAATGGTAAGAGTGCACACACACATTGTTTGTCTGCACATTGATTTGAAGCCAGAGTTTCTCAATTTGGGATTAGCAAACCCTGGGACCTGGGATGGAATTGTTTAGATTTGATTAAAAGAATACAAGAATACAAAATGGCCATTAAATCCTCACAATGAACCGAAAATATTACTGTAAATTTCAAGAAAATAATTTCGGGAAAGACTTTATAAAAAAAAAAAAAAAGTAAGTGTCTTCTTAAATGCTAAATTTTGCATGCTACTTTACTGCAAAATACACACGACAATCGTCTTTGTCACAATATTCAGACTTATAAGCAAGAGACAAATTAAATACCAGAATTGTTATCCTCCTCCTCTTCAGACGTCTACATACGCCTGGAAGACGGTTGAACTTTTTCTTCAAAATAGGCACGACCTGTCTTTGAAGATATTCTTTATGTTCTGTGATATCTCTTGTCTGAAACGAATAACACGGTTTCTGATTATCTAATGAGCTGAAGTCAAAAACGCACGCGCAATTTTCCGACTCACCTCTTCAATCGCGTCATCGATGCCCGGTCCAGTCGGCTCGTAGTCTGGCGGTCTTGAGTCCACGCCACTGATTTTAGAATAAATGTATATAACACAGTGAATTGCTACGAGAAGTACAGGTAAATTTGTCATTGTATTTTTTTTATAATAGTCACGTAGGAGCGCTTAATTGTTGTTGTTGCGAGGGATCTCGCACGAGTTCTCACGCCGTGGGATTTAAAGGTTCTAACCTGTTCCTTGATTATATAGGTTATATACATAGATGCCTCGTTAGCGGCTGTTTGTATGGGCTGCGATAAGTAGGCTTTCCGCCATATTGGAACGGTCAAAGCAAAATCGGGTGCTCTGTCGCAATCAGTTAATGATTATACTAGTACATACGAACGATATTTATTTAAAATATGTATAGCTTATAGTACATAAAACAAATTTAAAATACTTTCACTTGTTAAACTGTTAATATTAATAATAATAATAATAATAGCCTATTAAGTGAATTATTGAACATCATTACATTCTTTTTATAACAAATATTTGGACATTTAACACTTAATTTAACAAGTAATTACATTAAAGATGAGTGTGAATACAAATAGCCTATGGTAAGTGCAAATGCATGTATAAACTAGATTATCAGGCTAATCGAGTATTTGTATGCTATGCTAGTACATGCTTACTAATACAGACATTAATGGTCATTGAAGTTCAAACAGCATTTAGCTCAACATGATTTTGTAGGAAATGTAATCAGGTGCTAAAGAGAGTGCCTATGCCTATTAAAAGTAATTTTAGCCAATGGAATCACTTGGGGTCCTAACAGAGGGTATGTTCATGTCATGTTGTAATTACTGCAATTACATGATTTCAATCATCATAATTGAATCATAAGATCATAATTACAGCTTGTAAGATGGGAATTGTTTGAGAGCTCCTACTTGTACCACATGACTGCTGTACCACCTGACCGCAGCAGATTCATTTAGGCGGTGATAGTGGTGCCAACGCATAATTCCCTGTCCGAGGACATGAACAGCTCTAATCATCTCGGTTATTATATGACATGGCCTGAATGCAGCAAGAGACACGATTTTGAGGAGGACCTTATTTAAAAATTTAAATAGTATATTGAGTTAATACATATAAAAACACAAACCAGCACATTCTCACCTGTGAAAGCTTATCCCATTGCTTCTGGAATTTAAATCTCTAAAACCAGAAGCCAAGCAATGTTGTGGCATCGTTGATTCTTACTGTGAGTGACGACACGCTGACCGTTCCAAGATGGCCGGAGCGCCGACGTGTCTGGAACGGTCGAATGAGGCATCTACAAACATATCTATGGTTGATCCCCCTTCTTATGGGCTGATAGAACAGAGTCGTTTGAAGAGATTTTCTAGTGTTTATCGCCCCCAGTAGACTACATGTTGACAGATTTCACTTTACGCAACTCATCCGTCGCGTTTGCGACATTTCCTTGCTTTCATAATGACGACGACAAACTCGTGGACAGATCTCACAGTAATCCTCTTTGTTTCAAAGAGGATTTAATAAAACAGAGCGTGTTGTTTTTGTCTGAATCCAGGACTAAGCTCTTCAACCGCAGATCTTTTAATATAAAAAATCTTTACATATGTTAGGCTACATACAAAACATCGTTTTCAACCGTTTCAGTAATCACAGAAGTTATTCAGCCAACAAGTTTGTCTGTAGCCTATCGGAATGTACACTCTAAAAAATGCTGGGTTGTTTCAACCCATGTTTGGGTCAAATATGGACAAACGGTTTTGGTTTAAATTTAATTCAAAATTAAATTAGAAAAAATTAAATCAATGTTTGTCCATATGTGACCCAAAAATGGATTGAAGCATCCCAGCATTTTTATAGAGTGTAGAATGCCATTGTCAGTGTAGGCTATCATATAGGCTATTTACATATTACAAATATAATCACAAAACGATGTCGCTTTTCTAAGTTAAGAAGAAAGCTGCGCTAAACACGTCAGAAGTAAGACATCGTTGGCTGCGCGAGAAAAACCTCCGATTACTGACATAAATTCTATCATGAACCTCTGAAACCCTAAACCAATGATTCATGGTGATTCAAATAAATGGTCAGGAGTATTTCAGTTAAATATTTTCATTAAATATCGCAGCCCTGTAATAATCTTCACCAGATCTTGTCCTAACAGTGTTTTACGTTTTTATTAAACATATTTAAATGATAAATTCACAGAGAATGTATAGACATACCTTTAATTTAGACAATATACAGAATGAGTGCGACTTAAAGACATTTTATTAACAAAAAATAAATAAACACGTTTAAACATACACATCTAGTTTACAGTCAAGAGTACGAACAATACAGCTTCAATACATCACCCATGCCAATTAAACGTAAATAGACGAGGTTTCCCACGCGTCGCTGTCACGAGCTTCCTCGCACAAAGCCTGAGAGAGAAGAGAGTTGCTCGAGGCTCGAGAGCATCAGTAGCATCGCAAGAAGAAAGTGTTGCAGGCTGTTCCTCGCAGACAGTCGCAGAGTCTCCCGATGCGCGGTCCGTGCTTCATCGCGCAGCGCTCGCCAACGTCACACTAACACATCACAGCACATGGGACATTTTTATATAGGCAACATCTTGCTTGTACTTGGTGATGAACACTTATTTGTAAGATAATCGGAAGAAGTAGAAGAAAAAGTGGAGTAATGTCATGTGTTTACCCGTGGAATGACGCTAGCTTTTTTCTCCACATATATCCGATTGTCCTGATCTCCGTCCAAAAGTTCATCGAGCGCCTCCGTCTAAACGCAAACGGCGACAAAGCATTAATTCGGAAGACAGATTAGACACTAAACAGAATTTAAAGATGCATTTCTGAGGTAGTCTGATATAGGCTATCTTATATAAAATAAAGTAAAGTTAGTATACTGTGATAATCATTGCAGTTACAGCAAATTACGCGCGGTTTCCATAATGAGGAGCAGTTAGTTTCAAACACTCTACAAAATGCTGGGTTGTTTCAATCCATGTTTGGGTCAAATATGGACAAACCCAACAATTGGGTTAAAAAATGTAAACCAACAGTTTAGAGTGAAGCTTTTCAATTTAATATAGAGAAGTTTTTGTACTGCCGAAGATTATGCCGAAACTTTTTTTTTTTTTTTACTGTATTTGCTGAGTTCTGCTATAACATGCCACTGTGGTTTATTCTCTCACCAGGTCTCGTTTGATGAACTGCTCCTCTTGTGTGGTCAGTCGGTTGTCCAGTGAGATCTGAGCCCTGCAGACGCACAGCAGCGCGAGGAAAACGCCCAGGTAAACGCTGTCCATGGTGCTGAATGCGCGAGTCAAAGCGGAGGATTCAAAGTTAACAAAAATCCTCTTTATCACTACTTTCTGCTTCAGCTAAACCAGTTGTGAAAGTTTTCCTCGGCTCTTTTGCTTGCTATTGCTTCAGGTTGCTGGGAAACTTTCTCTATTTATACGATGTTCCTTCTGCCTGATGTATTCACGCAACAACGTCACAGACATACGTTTTTTTTTTTTTTTTTTAAAGAAGAAGAACCAGCGGTGAGTCAGTCTGAATGAAACACGACATCGCTTTAATTATCTGAACACAAAGAATGTTTCATTTATGCACTCTTAATAAAGGTTCTGTTTTTGTTTTTTACAATCATGACATAGAATATCCATTTTGGGGTCCCCAAAGAACCTTTCACTTCTTAAAAGAACCATTTATTTTCTTGTTAATCATAAATAAAACATTGTGCATTTGAAAGTTTAAATGGATGTGAAACGTACATGTAACCAAAGATGCCAATAAAGACCCTTCATTTTTAAGAGTATAGAGTGAATGTAAACAATGTGACATGAAGGTTGTCATCAGAAAGTACAGAATGCCCTTATAATCCTTCCTCTCTCTCTCTCATAAGAGAATTACTTGAGAAATCATAAAATTACTCATAAGCATTTATTTGATTCACATGTAAAAGTCGGCCTCAGCATTTCATCTGTTCATTGTTGTATCAAAGATTGTGTGAAATGTTGGCAACAGTGATTGCAATAGTTAAAAAGTCTACGACAGTAAATTCATACGATTAAATTGAGCAAAAACGAGAGCATTAATGACAGGCCTTTTAATGAAGGGTTTTCTGAATCTCCTGTTTCTGAGTGGGCAGTTAATACCACTTATGTCTGGAGGGTTACACACCGCTAACTGGCAACAGCTCTTAAACAATATGTAATTATCTATAAAGATGAATATATCAAGTCATTGCCCATCTATATTCACACGTATAATATGTGTCTGGTTTGTGACCTACACTCCTGGACAAAAAAAAAAAAAAAAAAGTCTTAACCACAAATTACTGGTCAGGAAATGAGCAAAACGTGAGCAACTACACTACTTAAAAGCCATTGCTGTCTCTGAAAACCTACTGAATGAAGTTTTTGGCAGAATATGGGAAGGTGATGAATCACAATGAAACACGACTTGCATGGTGATGCTCCAGAGCTTCAAAAATCTGCTGAGAAAATTATAAAAGCATCTCTACCACGGTGAGGCACGGCGGTAGAAGTGGCATTTTAGCCGCTGGTATTGGTGAGCGTCACTGTAAAACGTCATTTAATGCTTTGGATTACGGGAGAATATTGCGGAATGGCTTGCTTCCCACAAATGAAACGTCATCTAAAGAGGAATGATGAGATAATGAACATCTTCTATCTTGTTTTCAATGTTTTGGCTGGTCAGAGTCCAGATTTGAACCCTATAGTGAATATTTGGTCTCACGTTTAAATTCCAGCAAACTGGGAGACGTTTCTCATGAACTGCACATTTACACTGAGTGGAACAACACTGACTCTTCTTCCTGTAAATCTGTCTGTAAGTTGGGAAAGGCTATTCCACGCTAATTTACTTCATCTACAGTATTTGTGCAATTCTTGCTAATTTCCTGACACATGATTTGTAATTAAAATGGTTAAAAACATAAAAGAAGAAACTTAATACTACCACTAAGTATTAAATATTAAATATTTAGGCCACTAAACCCTTTTTTCTTTTCTTTTTTTTGCCCGAGGAGTGTATATTTTCACAAGTGCCGATGAAGGAAGATATCGTCAGATATTGTTCTTCATGGAATATCTGCATATGTCTATGACCTATATCCCATCTGTCAATGCTCTTCAGAATAAAGAAGGATCAATTTTCATCCTTGTTCTGACCTTTGTATGCCAAGTTTTACTCGAAACGCGTGTGAAATGTTCTGTGTTGGACAACACTGTGCAGGGATGCAGTATTGGCATCTTAAATTAATAGACAGAAAAATCTATGAAAAAGCTACAGAAAGGAAGGAAAGCCGAGTTGTTATGCAACATCGCAAGCTTAAATAATTGTGTCAAAAGAAGCACAATTTACACAATATATCTTCTATTTTTTAACTATTTATCTCTAAAGTTGACTTTTATTCAACATAGTTTTGCCTTCCTGACAAAGACGAACTAAAGAATCAAGCAATAATTACATTGGAACAGAAATATAGTGCAGATATTTCAGGCCATTTTTAATCCCACAGTTCATTTCTAAGAATTATAAATTCCCCTAATTACTCTTTATTTGACTCCTGAGATTTCCCCCATGATGCCTTGAGCGGACCATGACGTGACGAAGACAGCTTCTCGACGATGTCTTGCATTGGGATTAGGTGCGGTCAGATCTCTGACATTTTCACCACCTCAGCGTGTCTCATTCCTCTCCTCTCATCTTCTCAACAGCTCGTAATTAAAGCTCCGCTCTTCTAATGCCAAAGCTCACACTATTGTGAAAACCTGTGAACATATAAGTGGCTCATATCATCCATACCAGATCATCATGACATCTACCACTCGTCCTCAGGGAATTCATCTTCACTTAGTCATGAGTTATGACTATCATCTCTGTCATCTTAACAGAGCTAAGACTGCTTTTATGCTTCGTGTCTGTACAGAAATGAGGGCATTTGTATTTATATATGTAATACATTGAAATCCATTCGCTTGCTATCTAGCTGTTTATAAAAGTGACTTTTAACTTTAACAGTAAAATCAGTTTAAAAGTCTTACTGAAAATAAAACAGTCCAATAACATCATGTTAAAACTGATATTTCACATTAAATAATAGAAAGTTGATATTTTAAACATCTGATATCCTTATTGATAACCCACTTTAGACATTCTGCTAACTATAAGTAACTTTGCAACTACTTTTCAACTAGCTCTCATTAGAGTATTAGTAGACTGTAAGGTTAGTGTTATAAGTTGATATGCAGTTGTAGAGTTACTTCTAGTATGTTGAGGAGCATCAAAATAAAGAGTAGTTAACAGATATTAAGCAGACAGTCTGCTAATACTCTAATGACTGCTAGTGGACATGTAGTTGCAAAGTTACTTATAGTTAGTAGAATGTCTAAAGTGGACTATCGAAATAAAGTGTTATAGGCCTATCACTATTGGAAAAAAAGGTTCAGTGCAGTTCAATGTAAAGAGAAATGCCTTAAATGATTGCTTGATACTGTTAGACAGGTTATTTCATGTTTTTCTAGTGAAAGTGTTTACGAGCTGTTTCATTTGTAAATTTAATTATAAAAAAAATGCATTAAAACAGAATTAAAGGTACAGTCAGTACATCATCAATCTTTCTTCCAAAAAGTGTTCTGATGCACCATAAGCCTGTTATAAGTGTTTATATTTTCGACCTGACTGGATGCTTTTCACAGGAAACTGCTTCTGTCACTCGCCCATGTGTGTCTCGTCAGATCCTTCATTTGGGAAAAGTGGCTCCGGCTACTTTGACGCGTGTCTGGTGTGGGAGCGGCAAAGGTTAGCTGAGTGTGTGTGTGTGTGTATGTGTGTGTACATGTACAACTATCTTTGTGAGGACCAGTTTGAGTTTTAGACCATTGGAGTGAGGACAAAAAGTGAGGACATTTTGACCAGTCTTCACTTTCTGAGAGCCCTTTAAAGGCCTGTTTGAGGGTCAAGACTTGGTTAAGGTTATAATGAGGTTAAGGGTCGGTTTAGGGTCAGGGGTCGGGTTAGGCACTTAGTTGTGATGGGTAAGGTTAGGGTAAGCGGCTAGAGATTGCATTGTGTCAATGAATGTCCTCATAAAGATAGATGTACAAGAATGTGTGTGTGTGTGTGTGTGTGGGTCTGGTGTGGGAGCGGCAAAGTTTAGTTTCACATTGAGCGAGAAAGGTTTACATGATGGAACTGAGGGATTTGAAATGTTGTAAAAGCGACGCGGAGATGATGGCGTTTTTATAACTCAACAGGTGAGTACGGTATTTTATTGAACAGATAAATTGGCATATGTAGCTCTCTAACAGAGTTAAGATCACAATCATCTATTGTGAAGGCTGATTTCATCATGGTTGTTGTAGTGCTGTGCTGGAATTTATTTATTTTTAAGAAAGTATCATGTCTAATAATGGGTAAAGCAACAGTAACGTCTTCAGCTAGTCAGCCTGAGATCCTTTCCATCTAAACTGGTTATATCTCTTAAGTCTAGTAGTGAATGTTTTATGAACAGTATCGTCAAGTCAAGTCACCTTCATTTATATAGCGCTTTTAACAATATGGATTGTTTCAAAGCAGCTTTACAGTGATAATAGGACATTACAGTAACAGAGATTGTTTTGTCTTTACAGCAGCTCTAGGATAAAGTTATTGTCCAGCTAAAGTTAGTTTTGATCGGTTCACTTCCGTTGCGAAGATCATTAGTTATTAACTTAGGGGCCGCTAACACGACACCGCTCTAACAGAAAACCCTTAACGCGTTTCGGCCCGCTCATTCGCACAACAACAGTGCCTGGTGTCTCGAGAACACAAACCTTGAAATAGGTTCTAAGGTGCAATAAAAATGGTATAAGATATGGTATAGGATAACCATATTCATCCACACAGTCACGAAGAGCCAAAGCACAACCAAAACAATGTTCTTCTGCAAAGTGCATGCAGTTTTGATTTATAACCACTAGAGGGCCAATTAAAACTAAATTCATAAAATGATCCCATGATGGGAACCCGTAAAAGGTTGTATAAATGAAGCACCTGACAGAACCCTTTAATTAAAGCCAGTTCACACCGCACACACAAACACCAACAAACATGTTTGTTGGACCTGAGTGTAACCCCTGTAGGTTTTCAGTTTGTTTTCACCCTTCTGAACATGTTCAGTCCGCGTTTGCTGGTGTCTGTTGGCGTTTGTCCATGCGATGTGAATTAGCCATATAGAAGCTCTTCTTCTAAGAGCACAGGGTGGTCCTTCTGCGAGATTTACACATGTGTGTGTGGATGCGTGCATGTGTTAATGTGTGTGTGTGCTGATGGTTTGCTTCTTGCATTATTCAGCAGCGCCGGATCTGCCACAGATCCACATCTCTGGAGTGTCAGACCATTATTCAACCCTTCAGCTGGTTAGCACAGTAACCTTGTGCGGCACACGGAGGAGCCAGCTTTATACAAAATGTATGACCTGATGCATCTGGAATCAAATGAGAGACCTTACAAAGGAGACGCATGTGTGCTCCGACGTCACAAAGCTCTCCGTGAATGCCACTATTGCGCGTGCACACATGTGCATGTGTGTGTAACCCGTATTTGCCATCCAGATACAAGCATAGTAGTGTCAAGGGTCCTAAATGTTCATCTTTGGGTTTGTGTGTGGATTTGGGGCTATTTTTATCTTCCTCCTCTCACAAAGCTATTTAAAGACTATAATTATTGTGGTAATCAAACTAAACATGAAATCGCTTGGGAAATCAAGGTCAGTAAGTTAAATATAGTATGAATTAACTGATAGCCTTTACTGTATGAAAACAAATGTGCAAAAATCTTACTTTCTTTACTCACTGAGGGACAACGTTGTTTCTAATAAAGGTCTAAAAGCTGCATTTTAGTAGTTTAGAGTACTCCTTTTAGGGGTTAATAATGTACAGATGTCCCTTTAAAGCAACAGTCCAACCAAAAATTATTGACTTGAATGATTGACTGTATTGATTTTCTTTCTTCTGTGGAACATTAACCAAACAGTTTCCGTTCAAATTGACCTCCATTGTATTTACAATGTAATTAACTGTTAAAGGGATCCGAAACGCTTTGGTTACCAACATTCTTCAAAATATATCATTGTATATTCTACTGAAGAAAAAAAAAGTCATTTGGGTTTTGGGATGACATGTGGAGCAAACATTTCTGACACTGATAGAGGAACCCCAATATAATGAATTTGGCATCAAATAATACAATCACAATTCAATCACTGAAACAAATTGTAGTTTTTAATGGCGGGATGTGAAAAATGCACAGTGACATCATCACTGTGGCCAGTCCTTGCCTCGAATTGATCAATTTCAGTGGCAAAGCATGTTTCTGAATCTGTCAGCTCCTGATGGCTTTGGTCTGTCAGAACAAGACTGAAAGAGGTCTGACTGTGCGCTGTGAGAGTTGAAGTAAAAAACGCGGCCCATTTCTCCGTCTCCGCTCAATCCTCAGCTGTTCCTTACATTATGATTGTCCAAAACTGATATGAAAGTGTTGATATTGAACACAATGGGGCAGGCAAACAGAGAACATGACTGAAATGAATCATTACTGAAGCATGACCATGAGTGTGAAACATCAGTTAAATGCTGGATGAAACGCCACACTGGCTTTATAAACCCATTGATTCACAAATTAAATTTAAAAAAGTGACATGACAGAGAAAGAAACATGATCTTTTTAGGTAACTTCATTTAAATAGGCCTATTAAATGTAAGTGAAGTTAAAGTCAGCATGAAACAGAAGTTGTGATAGTCTTTTCTTCCCTATTGTGACGTTTATCCGAGTGAAACGGCTATTTGAACAAGAACAATGTAGGGCGGGGCTTGATTTTGTCCATGGGGAGTTGATTGGATGGTTGTGGTTTGCTATTGGTGGATCTCTTGTGAGTGACAGGTAGCCCCGCCCTCACGCCAGTAAACACGGCATTAGGTTACACCAACAAAAGTCATTCTCAGTCACATGAGGCATAAACAATATAGTATTAAATAAACGTAAACTTCCCTACTGTATAGACCTTATGTAGCTCCGCCTCTTTTCAGCGCTGCGCTTGTTGTCTTTTGACTTCCGGTCTGTATTTTCACAGCGATCTTGCGTATTTATGAATGAACGGCTTGTTTTAAAATCTTCTCGGTCTACTGACATTTGTTAAGACATCTGCTTTAAACATTAAAATGTACTTTTTTTAGCGGCCGTGAAGTAATTACTCATTCAAAATATGTACCTACTCAAGAAAGTCTTAACGTATCTATTGTTAAGCTGGGTCTTATTTATCCCAATGGCACCAGTGTTGTTGTTTTTTAACTCTTTACTGACACCAACTGGTCTGGATGCATGAAACTGGTTTACTGACTGACACTGCTTCAAATCAGGGTGAAGTCGTTTGGTTTGATTTTTTTGATGCTCCTTTATGTTTATTCTGTGTAAAGCACTTATATATAAACTAACTATATGAAGTATCAAGCACCAAACGCAAGTAACTTGGTGGGCGGGTCTCGGGCGCTGTTGCTATTATACCGGCGGGATAAATGACTCTTGCGCCCGACGCAAATCTAAAATGGGTTGGTCTGAAGTAGGTGTGATCATTCATTATTCATAGGTGTGGTTTGGGCGTAACGTGAAATAAACCAATCAGAGCGTCATCTCACATTCCCTTTAAGAGCAGGCGCGCTTGTTCCATACTATTATAACGGCGGATTTGCCAGGCACACGCCAGGAGCGGTTCACAGCCGCGGAGACCGACGTTCCCGTCAGGGCCGTACAAGACAGAGAAGTGACATTGTATGGGGATGGAGAAACACACCCAAATTAGCTTCGGTTAAACAGGCGTATAAAAATTTGGGTAAATGTGTAAGCTAGATTTATGGCTATTTTTTCACATCTACACAACAATGATTTCCCTCGTGTGTTCATATTTTTCCTTGTAATATTGCATGGTTTTCTAAAAATGAGAACTGCTGCTTCTGTGTGTAGATGAGAGAAGCAAAGTGCATGCGCGTTGTGCACACGCTACATTGATTATGGCCAAGCATGCGCCCTTAAAATAGCATATGAATAACTGACTTTAGACTAGGTTTTTCCTGGTCAGTGGAGGAATTGTTTTCTGAAACTGCAAAATAGCACCAGGGAACGTTTGCGCCGGAACACGCCTCCTCTTTTCGCTGAACCGCCCCCCGGGAGCGCAAGTTCATTCCCTGATTTACCGACGTGCGTCTGTGGAGGGAAAAGTCCGCTGTGCGCGGGTGCAAAATAGGAATGATACATGCGTCGGTGTACAAGATAGGGCCCCAAGAGTTAAGGCCCGTTCTAATCAAGGCCCCGTTCACACGGATCTGCGAAAACTATTAAAAACTGTGTTATGCATGCCAGACCAATAGTTGGCGATGTCACTTTGTAAAGAAATATAACGCGCCTATATTTGAACACGTAACACACATGCGCATGACGTCAGCGTTTCACAAATTCACGTTTTTGTATAGTTTACACAGAGACTTGCATTCGAAACCCGATTTCAAAAGCTTGCATTTTCAGGCCGGTAAAAACGCTGTTGTCGTGTAAACGGCCAACGCGCATAAAAAGTTTCCCGGTAAAAAAAAGTTGTGTAAACGGCCCCTAACTCAGTCAATTGCAATACACAACTGATCATGTGATTTCAACATGGTGGCACCCGTCGCTCCTCTGTTTCTAGAAGACCGACTGGTCTGGACTGGTTTTTGTAATTATAATTGTGAGCACATGTCCTGAAAAGTAATGTTTGGTGAGCAAGTCAGGGAAAAGAACAATTGTAGTCTGGAAGCCTGTCTAAAAGTAAGACTGTTCAATTCCTCATTCCTTATCCCTAAAGAGCCGGTCTGACTGCAACGTCAGTTTCCACCCGTGAGATTTTGCGGCGCAGAACTGGCTCCTTTTATCAGAAGCACATCTCATTTCAAATGAGCAGTACAGAACATAAACTGTCTGAAGAGCTCTGATAGGGATCCGGTTTAGATATCGCGTGTCGTCATCAGCGCTGAGCCGCGTTATAATGTTTCTGACCTTACTCTGTTTGTTTGTGAACCCCCTCAGATGCCTCTGTCTGTGTTTCTCCCACTGACCTATTGACTAAGTCTTTTATGGCAGAGTAACGCTTAAAAATCATGAATATTTTACTGATTGTTGCAAGCTGCATGATATTTTTCCTCCAGTGTTAGTGATCTGATTGGCACCCACTGACAGCAGTTAAATGAGTAAGTGCAGAGGCCGTTGATACGGAAAGGCTATTCCTGACACAATCGCTGCATGTTTCCGAGTGGATTTAATTGGCTAATGCTGACTAAAAACAGGCTATTTCTAAGGACGTGACCCAGAATTGTGTCAGTCTCCGTGTTGATGATGAAGACGTGAAACGTAAGGCTTTGAATGCAGATTAACCTGAGTGCTTTTTAAAACTGATTAGTTTAACAGATGTAATATCCTGAATAATAACTTGTGATCGTGATAACCTCTTTGATGGTTGAGATCACACAAGATGATAAGGCAGCAGGGAATTACTTGGAAAAATATTTATTCAGAATTTTGAAACAACACATAAAAAATGCTCAACTGGCTCACATATTCATGTGCATTTTGGTGTAAATCACCATCTCTATTTGTAAAAAAAAAAAAAAAAAAATACAAAATAGAAATGTGCTTGTATCTAAGGATTACTGAGGAAATAGTGAGGCTTAGAAGAAGTGCAGTGGCGAAGAAAAGTGCCTACATGTAATATCTGCAAGAGGTCATGACCTTCGAATGACTAGAAAAGCTTGATCTAATTGTAGAAATTCAGTGTGTTTCTACAGTTTCCCCAAACATAACATGATTCCCGGTCGGTTTATATAAAGCTTTGCTTATGGATGAAACTCGTACATTATGCACCTCTGATTTGCTTGTTTCTCAACGTACATTTCTGACACATTTATTCTCGCCATGCAATCAAACGATATGCACATTATATGCCTTTAAACCGTCTAAGTCTCATAAAAGAGACAAAAATTGCAAAAAAACAGCAGTCAGTGGGAAGAGAAACTTGTTTTTCTCAATTTCTTTGTTATTCAGGCTCCTCAAATCACCTGCTCTGAGTCACATCCTGAAAGAATATCCACAAAAGAACCTGTTATTAAGTTTAGCCCCATTTCACATTCATTTTCCATTCCACTGATCCAGCCTTTGAGACCTTTGACCTCTGTGCGCTTGTTTTGCGGTGACAAAGAATAACGAACAATGTGTCTTTTTGTTTACAGCTTGCAAGCCGTGTGTTGTCATGGTTTGTCATTTATCCACTGCTGTGTTTGTTTGAGTGTGTGTGCATGAGTGCGCGCGTGTGTGTGTGTGTGTGTGTACTGGATTTCCAAATGTCTTCAGTTCAGGTCATCTGTCCATCTGCTCTTCCTCCTCCTGGACTTCTAGAATAATTGAAGAAAAGGAAAGCCATTGAGTCTAAAGTATTAAAAGATGTTATCACTTGTTTATTGGCTAGATGTATATCTCATGAAAGGTGCAGTTGTATTTGGTGGAGAGCAGGAGCACATGTACTGCAATGTAATGAGTGTCGAGAAGTTTGAAAACTTCAATTCTGAGGCTTCCGGACAATCATTAAATTCATGTGTCCTGTTGCACCAACACACCCCACAAAACCTCCTGAACACCATCAATGTTTGAGTGCCCTCTGCAGACTCCAGAGAGTATCACAGATCTCTGTTCACACGGATCAGCAGCAGCACATTCAAATCATTGCATTTATACTATATGCTGTTTTAGTACCAAGTAACAGTCTGCACAATCAAAAGAAAACTTTAATGATATAAATACTGTACAGGTCAAAAGTTTGGAAACATTACTATTTTTAATGTTTTTGAAAAAAGTTCAAGCCTGATTTATTTGATCAAAAATACAGAAAAAAAAAAAAGTTATATTGTGACATATTATTACAATTTAAAATAATTGGTTTTCAATTTATTATACTTTAAATTATCATTTATTTCTGTGATGCAAAGCTGAATTTTCAGGATCATTACTCCAGTCTATCACATGATCCTTTAGAAATCATTCTAATATGATGATTCATTATCAAAGTTGGAAACAGTTCTGCTGCTTAATATTTTTTCATAACCTGTGATACTTTTTTAGGATTCTTTGATGAATAAAAAGTAAAAAAAAAAAAAAAAAAAGCAGCAAATTTTTTTAAAATAGAAATCTTTTGTAACAACAATATACACTACTGGTCAGTAATTTGGGGTCCGTAATTTTTTTTTCTTTCTTGTTTTGAAATAAATCAATACTTTTATTCAGCAAGGATGTGTTAAATTGATAAAAAGTGATGGTAAAGAAGATTTTTATTTTAAATAAATGAAGTTCTTTTTAACCTTTTATTCATCAAATATAGGCCTATTAGGCAGCAGAACTGTTTCCAACACTCATAATAAATCAGAATATTAGAATGATTTCTAAAGGATCATGTGATAGACTGGATGTCACATGTGACACTGAAGACTGGAGTAATGATGCTGAAAATTCAGCTTTGCATCACAGAAATAAATGATAATTTAAAGTATAATAAATTGAAAACCAATTATTTTAAATTGTAATAATATATCACATTTTTCTGTATTTTTGATCAAATAAATGCAGGCTTGATGAGCAGAAGAAACTTCTTTCAAAAACATTAAAAATAGTAATGTTTCCAAACTTTTGACCTGTACTGTATATATCACCGATATGTTTCTATATACAGTATAACACATTCATTTTTATATCAATTTAGGGATGCACTATATATCTTTGTTTTTTTATTTAATCTCTGTTTATGTAAGATATTAAAACAATAATAATATTAAGATTGTACTAATTCAAATGGATAATAATAGATTATGGCAAATGAAATAAAAATGGACAGATCTTATTTTTATGAAATATTGGAGTATTTATTATAAATTATTTATCTGTGCACATCATTCTTTTTATTTATTAATGTGCCTCGTAATCTTTAATCAAAATATCTTCCCCATTCCTCTTGAAGCATCTCTTCTCCTCTCTGATGACGAGGGCGGGGCAACCTGTCACTCACATGAGATCGACCAATAGCAAACCACAACCATCCAATCAATGAATTCCTCATGGACAAAATCAAGTCCCGCCCTACATTCTTTTTTTCTTGTTCAAGAGGTCATTACACTCAGCTTTAAGTCACAATAGGGAAGAAAAGACTTCGGTTTCATGCTAACTTTAAGAGCTGTATCAGAGTGATGATAGCAAAGTCTTTTGTGTTCATGCATAACAATGAGAAAAAGAACAACCATCTTTATTAATGTTACTTTGAAATGCGCAGCTAACACTGTTTCAGGCCATTTTTGTATACAGGTGAAACTCGAAAAATTAGAATATCGTGCAAAAGTTCTTCATTTATTCCAGTAATTCAAATTAAAAGGTGAAACATATATTATATAGATTCATTACATGCAAAGTGAGATATTTCAAGCCTTTATTTGTTATAATTTTTATGATTATGGCTTACATCTATGAACACCTTTTCACAATATTCTAATTTTGAATTTTAACAATTATAAATTATATCAAATAAAGGCTTGAAATATCTCACTTTGCATGTAATGAATCTATATAATATATTAGTTTCACCTTTTAAGTTGAATTACTGAAATAAATGAACTTTGCACGATATTCAAATTTTTCGAGTTTCACCTGTAATACCCAAATACTCATTAAAATAATTTGATTCCATAGGTAATAACTCTGAGATATGGACTACTGTGGGCTCGCAAAACTTCCTCGTTCAAGTACGGCTCAAACTTTCAGATGAATCGATATGTACATACACACAAAGCTTGGTGTTCTCTCTCTCTCTCTCTCTCTTTTCTTTTCTTTCAAACACTGCAAATAGCAATATGTATTTCAAATAGGAATAAGTATTTATCTTACAGCCTATATTATAATGCTGTGGTACATTGTTTTAGCATACAAACCATTTTAGCTTGTAATGTGTTTTAACTAGCCTATCGTTATAACATCAGCCATTCATCTGGGCCAGAATTTCAATATCAGTGCATCCCTAATTAATGTATCCATAAATGAATTCCCTGAATTTCCCACATGGATATTGAACGCTGCATGATGACTTTAATGTTAGACGCAGCTGTTTTACTCACCTGTTCAGAGTGTGTAACAGGGTCCTGCTGCTATAGTAGTCTGAGCAGCTGATGAACCAGAACCAAAGTAAGAGGGAAACACACAGGCGTTGACCGAGATGCCTGAAATAAAAATAAATAAAAAGGTATTGTGTCAGTGAACTGCTGCCAAACAGGCTTAGGATTTAGTAGATGCTTATGGTTGATTCTGTTTCATGTATTGTATTAATGCACTGTAAAAAAGTGATCAGTTGATTTAAAGGTATAGTGGAGGATTTTTTACTTCCGGGTGGATCACCTATACTATTGGTCCTCCTAATTGTCAATCATTCTGGTGAATCAATCAAACTTATTCAAAAAGTGGAGAGGGCGGGTCTTATCTAAAATTCGTAAAGATTCTCCGCTATACCTTTAACTTAAAAAATTTTTGAATGTAAAATGATTAAGTTAATAAACTTAATGCTTAATCGAAAAAATTAAGTAATGTGGAATTGTCACGTTTTTTTCAATTAAGCATTAAGTTTATTTACTTCATTTTAACGCATAAGGAAACTGAACACTTTTTACAGTGTGGACAATATTTAGAGATCTCTATGCGTGGTCGCATAAAGCACTTTAAGTTTTCCCTTAAGTATGAGATTTAAAGCGTGGTTTCCCTTTACTTACGGGAATGATTTAAAGGTGCAGTGAGCGATTTCTGAGAAACACTGTTGATATCAACCCACACAAGCACACCCCTCCCTTCGCTGCATTCAACACGCAAATGGATACCTCTTTATCATAGCTGAAGCGAAGCAAAATAATGCTTCAATGACTCTCAAAACTCTCTCGTTCTATAAGCTAACATTCATCAGTTCAAAATGCATCATGTGCTCTTGTGTTTTACAGTTCTCTCCACAATGTGGAGCAGCGTGACAGTGTTTTATTGTCTGAGATTTTTCCATTGTGTGTTTAAAGCAGATGTTGCGAATGTAATGCATTTGCTTTCTCGCATGAATTCAAATGGCTCTGTATAATTAGTAGCTTGTTTTGATTAAATGTGCACGCCTAAATAAGTTGATTGGCACACACTGTTGAGACCACGACCCCCTCCGCATTTCCTCTGTTTACAGATGCCTTCCTTTAATGCAGAGCAGAGCCATTGTTTAACTTCACAACACACGAGGATAAGAAGCAGATGGAGCTTTCAAATAGATCCATGTTCTTAAAATAACAGGGACACCTGTTTACATTCATGTTCACTCCCAGTTTGCTTCGTCAGCAGGTCCGTAGTGCCTCGTCAGACAATCCAATAAAACATGTCATTTCACCTCGCGGAGGTTTATTGCACTCATTAAACATGACTATTATATTTTCACAGCGTACAGAGATTAAATACAGGGATTAAGAGATTAATTTTCTGCAATAGATCTGATAGCCACGCACATAGCATGTACGTGTGTTTTATGGACACAGTGTGCTGTTGAAATCATCCAGATATTTTAAGGAAGATCTCCAGCTCTGGATTTCACAATGTTTTTTTCTTTTTTCTTTTCCTGGGGTGTAAGAACAGGTCATGACACATTTCCTAATTTTTCACAGAAGATAACACTTCTGTGTTATTGAGCAGATATATCATTTGTTCATCATTTTTGTGTAAGATGCTGAACGTCTGACCTCCGTGTTTGGGAGTTCTGTGTGGAGGAGTTCTGTCCGCCCGCAAAAAAAAAAAAAATTCCACTTTCACAATCCCATCTCGAAGACACAAGGCTTTTGTGTCTCGGGAAGAGATGAACCACATTACTCAGGACTTCATAATGTGTTGGGACATGTGAGTGTTTTGTGTATTCAGCATATTACAATGCATTAGGAGCTATAACAGAAGCGTATACCTGATTCCTAATAATGACTGTGGGCGTAGTGGGCTTGTGTTCATACACACTTCCATCTGTTTCTGTAAAAGTTGTTTCTTCTCCAGAGTCTGTCTCTCCTCCCATTAAAAACTTCTCTAGAACATCACTGCTGGCATTGTCTGATGAGACAGATACAGTGGATCTTGAAAAATGAGCAATGATTATCCTTCATGCAAAGTACATAAACACATACAGTACCGTTCAAAGGTTTGGGTTGGTATGATTTTTTGGTTACACGTTACTTTGATGCTCCCCAAACGGCAATCTACTGACTATAAGTAACTTTGTAGTTACAACTTAGTAACCCTATAACCCTATCAGTCTACTAATACTCTAATGAGAGTTAGTTGACATGTAGGAGCAATGTTACTTATACTTATAATGTTACCGTTTTCGGCATTATGTTAAGGAAGGTCTAATCTCGGGAACGCACAAAAAAAATCCAGGAAAAGATTTTGGATTTCCTGGAAATTCCGGAAAAAATTCCGTTTTTTGCAAATTTCTCGCCAACCATAATAGCTATCGAGTTGAAACAAATTGCAATCGATAGCTTCTAAAATTTACAATAATATTAGAAAAAAAGATTTGATCAAAAATCTTTCCTTTATGCTTCAAAAATGTAATTTTTAGTGTTGTGATCCCATGACGTGAGAAAATTGCGCTAAAACACTCACTGAGTTTTTATTACTTGTTTAAATATTTTTTTTAAAGAAGTCTCTAATGCTCACCAATGCATCATTTATTTGATCAATAATACAGTAATATTGTGAAACATTATTATACATTATTATTATAAATATTACTATTACATATTTAAAATAACTGTTTTCTATTTGAATATATTTTAAAATGTAATTAATACCAGTGATACAAAGCTGAATGTTCAGTATTCATGGTCACATGATCCTTCAGAAATGCTGATTTGGTGATCAAGAATTTCTTATTATCAATGTTGAAAACAGTTGTGATGCCAAATATTTTAGAAATATGTTTTTCAGGATCCTTTGATGAATAGAAAGAAAGAATCTTCCTGACCCCAAACTTTTGAACGGTACATTGGGCTTTGGTTTTCATGTTGCTGCAATATAAAACTGATGATGATGATGATGATGATCAATGTACAGTATACTGATATGGCCTTTAATTCATTCTTATACTGTAGTTACAGTCAGCAGTGTGTCGTATATTATGACTTTTCTATGGTTTTACTGGGTTGAGAAACAATCCCATTAGAATTCCCACATAGAAATGATCCATAATTAGTTTATGACTAAGATTTCTTCTCAGATTAATCTCAGTGTCATGAGCTGGACCTCCTGCTGTAATAATGAATGACACTCTGGGGTACGATCGGGACACCCCTCGCCTTATTAGTTAATTAAAAGTAAATGAAAATGACGGGAAGACTTAAGGGTGCACTAGTGGCCAAAAGTGACGTCTGGATGGGGATATTTGTTTTTAATGACCCTATACACGTTCGATTAAACCATTAAAATATGAGGAAAATATTTTCTTATTTTTTATTTCTTTAAATATTTTAAATATGAGGGAAGACCAAAACACTAAACTTGGTTAAGGTATTTATCTGACACATTTTTTTGCCAAAAAAGGCAAACTACAGCTACAGGTTTATGAAAAAATGAAAAATGCATAGAAAAACAAAATGCTCACAGGAAAAAGCATACATTGACTACAACATAATCAGTTATTAATATTTCAGCTCTCTGTTGTTTTTGCATGTGTTCATAATTTCTTTGATTGACAGCCTTGTTTCATTGCGAATAAACCTATTGCCTCCAAGCACAACTAGCATTATGCTTATACAAAATCTTTAACAACCTTTTAATATTTGGATAAAGGGTGAAGTCTTCCTGGACCGGACGGCACTTTTGGCCACTACTGTGTATGAAGAACCTGAAAGAACCTTTTAAAGATCTATATACAACCTTTGTGAGACCATTGAAAACCTACTGAAGAACAGGAACCCGAACGTTGAATTGTAGTCGTACTCCGGGGTATGAGTGGAATCATAGTCAAAATCATATTGGTCGTCCTCAGCACCTGCGAAGACAAAAGAGATTTTGATTTAGCTGTTATTTGTGAAAAACATACAATAGTGGGAAACAATGTGGAAGTCAGCATCTGGACAGATCACTCAACATGCCTCAGTATGCATTCACACCAGTCAGACAGGGATTATGTCAGCCATTAATTATGACTTCATTTCACAAACACAATTAATGCTTTGAACATTATCTGGCCATCTTCACTGGCCAACACAACTCAGTCGCCTCACCGGACCTTAGAGGACATTGTTTGCCATTGAAAAGAAGCAGTGTCAGTAATTTGAGATCTTTGTATTGCTTCTCACATACTATTGCCATTTGTCAGTTATGTGAGACCATTCAGCATGACATTCCTTCTTCCCAAGCATCCTGTCTTTTCCTGCATATGTGATACTGCGAGATTACTGAGGACTGAGATGTTAATGAATGAAGAGCCAGCAGTAACATCTGTGAAGCCAGTTCTGTCAGGCTCAAGAGATTGAGAAAAGACATTTGTTTTATTTGAGTTATTTAGATCTGATAACCGTTCATAAGTTTGGGGTGGTTACAATTTGTTTATGTTTTTGAAAGAAGCCTCTTTATGGGCTGCAAAAATACAATAAAAACAGTAATAATTGTATTATATATATATAAAAAAAAAAAAAAAAAGTTACTTGGATGGATTATGAATTGTAATTTATTTCTGTGATGATAAAGCTGAATTTTCATCATCATTACTCCAGTCTTCAGTGTCACATGATCCTTCAGAAATCATTCTAATATGATGATTTGCTGCTCAAGAAACATTTCTGATTATAATCATGTTTAAAAAAGTTTTGCTGCTTCATATTTTTGTGGAAACTATATCACATTTTTCAGGATTCTTTGATGAATAGAAAGTTCAAAAGAACAGCATTTATTTGAAACAGAAATCTTTTGTAAGATTATAAATGTTTTACTGCCACTTTTGATCAATTTAGTGTGATTTTGTTGAATAAACATTAATTTCTTTAAAAAAAAAAAAAAAAACTGGCAATTTCAACAGATTTTTTCAAAGGTAAGTTAATAAGATCCTAAATGTATTTTATTCTAGTGTAGGAATGCTTGAAAAAGACAACAAGAGACAAGGCATCATGGGATGTGTAATCAGTCAGCTTGTCATTGCATAAAACCCTGAGCTTCAGGATCATGGCTGGCACTATAAATCATCAGTCTCTTGATGATTCCTCAGAATCATATGGAAATCTTCTAAACCTTTGGGCCACCGTGTATTTATGGCACTGGATGCACAGAAGTCCCTTCAGTGCTGATTCAGTTTTGATGGGATCGGACCCCAGAATCTACTTCCTTAAGCTGAAAAAATAATCTGTCAGGCTTTTCCTCTTACATCTTCCTCATTCATACAGCTGTTCAGCGAGACCAAGGTGATCAGTGTCAGTGTTTTTTTCTTCAGGGAACGTGAATGATATCCAGACTACACCTGGGAGTTGAGCCCGAGAATCCCACCTCATGTGCCTTAGGCTTATCTGGATTTGTCTGACTCCATTTACTTTGAACTTTTTCGGGAGAAAGGCAAATATCAGATGTCAGAGCAGAAAAGGATTGTTAAAAGCTCTTTTCCATTGTAATTTACACCCAGACACATTGTAAAAATTGGTGTCAGCAAAGGCGCTGATCTTCTGTGTGGTTCAATAGCATTCATGACTTAGAATCCATTTTTACATGGCTATTTGGAATATTCCATTCTTATTGGTTAATCGCAACATCCAGTGGTATTTCCCAAAATTCTCCATCGTAAAGGCAACACCGCATATAAGTTCGCTGAAGTTGCTACTTTCATGTTTCTCGTATTACACCAATGATTCACTCGTTTCATACAAACATCTTAGTCATCAGAAGCCCATTTCCTCCACATATAAGAAAAAAAAAAAATCAACATTATGACAAAATGTTGTAATTATGAGATAAAAAGATAATTATGACATACAGATTTTGACTTATTTTGTCAGATTTTGACTTTTTCTGTCATAATTATGACTTAATAGTCATAATTTTGACTATTTATGTTATAATTATGATTTACCAAAGCATTATTTTTTCTCTTATGTGGCGGAAATGGGCTTCCAGAGTAATCAGTTGCTGTGAACATCCTCTTCAGTATTAATATTACTGTAATATTGTTTGTCTTGTCACTAGGTGTGTATATTTTAATGGACTGGCATTGAGAGTTGATGAATTGCCGGTGTCAATTTATTGTCAGTCTCTTTATACCTTATTTTATTCCACTGTCATTTGGAAAATAATTATTAAATTAAAATTTTATGAACACTTTAGTTTAGGGTCCAATTCTCACTATTAACTAGTTGCTTATTAGCACGCATATAACTAAGATATTGGCTGTTTATTAGTACTTATTAAGCACATATTAATGCCTTATGACCATATTCTACATCCCTTAATCCAACCCAATACCAGTAATTAGGAGTTTATATAGAGACTAAAGTCATAGATAATAGTGAGAATTGGACACTAATCAAATTTTTTGCTTTATGTGAAGTGTAAAAACCTGTTCTTTCTTTTGTAAACTATTAATTGTATTTTTTTTGTTCTGTTAATTTCACACATAGAAATTTATGACTAACATTAATTTTAAATGAATGATCTTCAACAAAGTTCAACATCATGGAGATTAGTTACGAAGCACATTTTAGATTTACATTATTTCTTATTGTAGATGAGAGTGTTTGATTGACAGCATCATGGAACCCGAAACCCAAATGTTTTGCCATACATGACCAAGAAATGACACTTGGCTTTTGCATCATGGCTGTTTGCCAGCGCCATTAGTTCTCTAAACCGTTTCCCAGACTTGCCTTGCTTTATCATTACAATCTCCGCTGAAGGAACAAGCAGTTGAGAAGAATGCTCTGGGCAATCTTTCTTCATGTCCTCAATGTTCTTTTCAGACCAATCATGATCAGACTTACATGCAGTCATTCGGAGACTGTTGTCTGCGTGCTAATAACCATCTCTTTTCACTTTCTCTTGAGATTCGTGGGAAACAGGGCCGAGTTAATACCTGGATCAACACCAATAAACAAGTGGTACCATAAACAGCACGAGGCTCAGCGCTGGGATGTCTGGTGGCCAGGTCTGTGGTCAGCATGCCATGTGAAGTCATCATCCCTAGGGTATACAGCAGTCACTGTCTGACTTTATTAAGTGCCATCTGAATACTGCGAAATGAGTCCCATACAGTCCACAACTCGCGCTATGGGTTCTTATCCAAACATTATCGTGCCCCCTTAATCAGATTAGCTTTGCCAAACAAAGACACAAAAATAACAGTATTGTGTTTTGTCTGCAAGTTAACCTGGTGGATTTTAGGGTGAAGGTATTCACATGCCCCGCCGAATGAGTTTTCCTTTCAAGTCCTCCTTCGGCGAGGAAAGTTAATGAAGCTGAGCTGTGAACCTATAACTCAAACACGTGCACCACGTTAAATGGCTTTATTTATCCTCCTTGTCACGTTGCCACTGAGATATGAACACAATTCCAGAGTTTAAAGGGTTCAACATACTTATCTGGCTGTTGTCCAACTTCATGTTCCTCAGTGTAGACTATAAAACCCAACCTGGTCACACCAAACACACAGCGAACAAGCTGGAACACGAAAGCCACAAAAAAAAAAAAAAAAAAAAAAGCAATGAAAGCTAAGAACAACACCATTTAAACTAAGAATAGTGCGTTTTAAGCTGTGATTGACAATTCGTAGCAGTCACTGACAAACATAGTTTCTCGTGAGGCATTGGGAAATTTAGTCAGGCGGAACTTGACCCTTCAACTCCCACCAACCACCATCAGTCATTCAAAGCCCCCAAAACTTGTGATTTCAAGATGTTATCCTAAAGAAATGTCAAAACAAGCATGAACTCATAGTTACGAAAATATCTTTAAGGTAAGACTTCACTCCCATAATGATTTTTGGCCAATGTTTCTCCTTATCGCTCTACACGAACCCCAGGAGGTGGTGGGGTTCAGTCCAACAGTATGTTCTCATGATATCTGCTTTATTAATCCATTTCTTCTGTTTTCCGTTAATTGATTCATAAAATCGGCAGGCTCTTGGCACACACAGTCGGGCGCATTCCCCAGCGCTCCGGCACATGTCAGCGTAAATTCTCGCCGTGCACTAAAAGCGAACGACAAATCACAACGTTTGAATGGTAGTAAATCTTCACTGTGAAGCTTTTATTCTTGCTAAGGATATCATTCAGTCTTCTGCTCCTAATCATCACTTATTGTAGTTCTGCACCACAATGATGTCATGGATGTTTTTGTCACTTCCTCAAGACAAAAGAGCGAATTCCTGCTGGTTTCTGCTGGTAGTCGATGAACAGAGCAAGAGAAGGAAGTCGGAGCGGTGAGTGTGTGTCGACAGAAAACAGCTGTGCAGGGAACACGGTGGGATTACTTTGCCCTCGTGATTGTTATGACCCCCTGGGGGCCGTGTGTCATGCCGAAGACTTTGCGCTGGATTGCACTGTCATACAACTCCATTAGGATGCACTTTGTGTGTCCTTTTCCTTGGGAATTTCCAAACCAAGATATCTCGAGTGTGACTAAGATTTAACAAGTGCCATGACTAGCGCTCTTATTTTTTGCGCAATACTTTGCTCAGACAAAATGCAAAACATGTTTTAGAGTCTACGATACATCCTCTTTTGTTTTCTTCAGTATCTATTATTATTTAAAATATATTTTTTTTTTATTTAAGGTCGCTTCAACCATAAATAACTATTTCTACCTGATTTAACCCTTGATGTATTTATTTTTTTGGAATAACCTAATGTATTTTTTATATTTTTGGATTAATAAGTAAATTAATTCATTCATTAATTTAGATGTTACTGCATTGCCACATGCTCCAGATCAATAACTAAGCTTGATAACTTTCCAAAAATATAGAAGTCTTCTTGTGCACTCAAAGACACAAATCAAAACCAGATTCCCACAACACACACTTTTCCTGTCAGCGGATCTCTGCATGCTCATAAACATATTTTGTGTCAATACGGTGAGAACATTTTTTTTAAACCTAATTCAGGAATTTTCAAACCATTTGTGGGATGCAGAGTGGGAAAAGAAATGAGGGTTGTGCAAAAGTCACTTGGCTGCAGATAAGTTAACGTTTCAGTGAACGACACACACACACACACACACACACACACAGTTTAGTCTAGGGCTGCATGACATACCAGCATTAAATCGAAATCTTACAGCTTCTGGACCCCCATCTCAAATATTCTGGTGGGTCTTGAGATAGATTGTGAGTTCTGGAATGGAAATGTTTGGGAACCCCAATCAACCTAAATGCATTGAGTTGGACCAACACTAAACACACAGCCAACAAAATTATACCTTTCTTTCTTCTGTGGAACATGAAGGATATATTTTGAAAATGGGTTGTTTTGTCAACACAGTGAAAATCAATGCTGTTTTGGACCCCATAGACCTCCATTGCATGGACAAAACAGTTTAAACATTCTTTAAAATATGTGTGTGTGTGTGTGTGTGTGTGTGTTCCGCAGATGAAGATCTAAGAGTCAGGTTTGGAACAACATAAAAGGTAAATTATAAGTTATGATTTGCATATCCCTATAAGGAAACTACTGCAAGTTGCCACTTTTCGACAGGTTTCTCAGCCTCAAATACAACACATGCAAACATCTTTTCAAATGCTAAACTTTTTATCTCACACTAGATCTGTCTCATTCCAAACATTCACACATAGCAAGTTCCCTCATTGAAGTCAATCTTGGTCTCGCTCTCACACACACACACACACACACACACACTCACTCACCCCAGCAGAGCGGCAGCAGTAGGAGAGTTCCTGCCAAACACACTGATATCATCACACAGCGATGAGGTAGTCTTGCCATGTCGCTCTCAAGTGTTGGTGTGTGTGTGTGTGCAGCCTCCACGCTGTGCCTCTGAATGACTGCAGCGTGTGAGTGTGTGTGAGGAGAGGAAACCGCCTGGAGAAGGGGTGGGAGGAAGGAGTAAGAGGGGGTGGGAACTCAAAAATCTTAGATGCCTCATTCATTTGTTAACTAACACCTCCTTTAAACAATTCCAGTGTCTGTCTCAACCCTGAAAGTGGATCAGGGCTATAGATGATGTGACTCTCATTGATTTGAAGGGGTTATTTTTAGTAATATGGAATTTAAAGATAGACGAGAGATGAAAAGACTGACCCGGGGTTGGGATGTGGGTCACAGAGCGCACAGAAAGCAGATGTAAATGTCATCCACGCAGCTGTGTGACTCTGCTGTTTGTCAACTGATCTTGATTAGTGATAAACTCGGATGCCTGCTGTGCCGTTAATGGTTCGGAAAAGATGTTTCAAGATCAGTTAACAAAGGCATTTAATGTCGGCCAACAAGAAACTTCAGAAAGTGCTTACAAAACACTGCATAATTATAGTTTTTTGGACATGATTTCATGATAATACCATATTTTTTTATGTACAGTAGTAGTTTTCCAAGTACCTTCAACAACAGAGGTTTTCCAAGTTTTTAATGCCAAGGACCCCTACATATCCCCCATCCTAAATATTGCTCCAAACCAGCATTAGTGAGCCAGTTAAAAAAAAAATCTGTAGAAAGGAAAAAGAGATTTAAATAATCTTCAATACAATATTTGTAAAATATATAACAAAAGTTTTATATATAATAGTTTAATGTTTTAAATATTTAATCATTAATAAAAAATATATATAATTTTTATAATTTATAATATATTCTTTTTAAATTATAATAATTAATTTGTATTATAATATTTGTAAATTTGAAACATTTATTTTATATATAATATTTTAATGTTTTAAATTATTTAATCTTGAATCACATTTTTATTTCTTTTTAACATTTAAAGATTTTTTTATAATATAGGCCTATTTTTATTACAATAATTCTTAGAATATTTGTCAAATATTTAAACATTTATTTTTATATATAATAGTTTAATGTTTGAAATATTTAATCATTACTCAATTATTTTATTTATTTTTGCATTTCAATTTATTTATTTATTTATAATATTATTTAGTTGCAACATGTGCATGTTTGCTTTTTATTTCTTACTGTTAAAATACATTTCATATATTTTTCTTTCAAATTTTCCCCCTTGCACCCCCTTTGAAAAACAACCTGCCCTACAGTTAAAATACTACGGTATATGAACATGCAATGAATATCATTCAGCAACAACGAGCAACACTTGAAATAGTAAAAAACTGAAGGACGCAGAGAAGTTTAAACACACCGACAGTTGTTTTAGTTTCACGTGTCAAATCTTTAATAAAAGGTGAATATCTTTGCATGCAGGTCCCACAGCATTAGAAACCTCTGCTATGCAAGTGCCAGATGTTTGTGAGTTCTTCAGTGAGGAGGCAGGGGGTTTCGACCGGCCCATCCTTTCTACTCAGCAGGGGCTTGAGGAGAGGCTCAAGGTACATAGAGATGGACTCCAGAAGCAGGAAAGAGCAGGGGGTGTTTCAGTGAAGTACGTAAATGAATGAATATTCTGGGCCTTTCAGCCTTTCTTTCCTGTCTTGCTGCACTGATATGGCCCGTTCCCCAGCCCTCGCTCTTGGCTCTCTTCAAACCCTCTCCACAACCCCCAGCTGTGTGAATTGGACCGTGGGACTGTGTGGGTGAGCTGTGCATCCGTGAGACAAGACAAGCACATCCTACAACCAGTTAAGATCCATTTTCCTGCTTTAAAAAGCCTAGTCCTCTTAGTCTGTGCCCGTGGGCTGCAGACACACCCTTGGTTTATGCGGAAATCTGAGATGACGTTAAAAAGAGAGCAAAACCTCAGACTGGCTGCAGGGAGACTGTCAGTGCCCACATGGGTCATACACTGGGAAACGGCCATGTTGCTACTGTGCAAGGTGCCAATTCAAACAAACCCCAGTGTATTACTGCTCCTCAGTGGAGTTTGAGGGAGAGGATTTATGTGTTGGGTGCGTAGTATATTAATTTTGTCTTGCTCTTTTACTTGAGTGTAATTTCTCAGGGTTTGACATGAGTAAAGATGCTGTCAGACTCAAAAATCTGACCTTGATTTGGTATTTTGCTTGGTTTAATGTTCTCATGTGAAGTCTTTTATGACAGGAAAATCTGGGGAGCTGCCAATTATTGCTTGATCTCAACATATTTTGTGGGAAAAAATGAAAATATATGGCAAACAATAATACAATGTTTATGCTAAATTGTTTCACTGTCCCTCCAACATTGCTTTTTTTTTTTTTTTGCATTAAATACTTTATGAGTTGGAGAAAAAAAATGATATGGCGATGCTTTTTAGTGAGCGAACAAGTTTTGCGAGGGGGTGCAAAGGGATTGTGAGCGAACGCAAAGTTTCTCTTTTTTTAATATTGCTATTTAGGTTTGAAATGCAAAAGTTTTTGTTCTCTGTGAGCGAACGCAAAAGCATTGAAATAGATTTTTTCCTCCCATCTCATATTTTTCCATCACCATGTCCCTTCAGGGGCTCCGTAGTTATGTTCTTTTGCCATTTCATTATTATTTAGTTGTATTGCTATTAAGATTTAATTAATTTTTATTTTAGTTTTAGATTTTATTTACTTCTAATTAATCATTTTAGAGCTTCGAAACTTATTTCAGTTGATTGCCAAGGCATCATTTCGTAAGTTTTTCAACAAATATTTATATTTTATTTTATTTAAGATTTATTTCGATAGTTTTAGTTAAGGATAATAACCCTGCATTCACATCCTGAGTTCAGCAAAATAGTCACTTGCAAGCAACCTAAGTTTTTATCATCTTATGTTACAATAAAAATATAGTTTCTTAGTTCATTTTGTAAGAAACTGCTCTTTTAAAATGAATCTAAGCCACCGTGGTGAGACACACCGGAACAATAGGATAGTATTTCTCTTGTGAGGGATAAGTGGGGAAAAGAAGGGATTAGAGATTGATATCTTCACTCCCTACCCCTATAGGAGACCAGGCTTCATCTAATGCTTCACTTTCTCTTGTAAACATTTTATGAACTGTATTGCAGTCATGATTAAGTGTTTTGGGGGAAACATAAAACATCACTTTTGGATCCTGAATTTAGCTTTTACAGGGGTTGAGCCATAATAGAAGTGTTTAGAAAGACTCAGTGAACATTCTCCAGTGGGGGTGAATCGGTGCATGGGCTTCTCTCTTGATTTACATGTGAGCAGGATGTAAGCCACACTCCCACTGATCTCTCCGCGTGGGCACGGCTGACCAGCGCATCGGATGGGATGTGTGTACGTGAGAACAGAGAGAAGATGAGTCTCGGGGGTCGCCGGAGACCCCAAGGGGAGATGGGATGGATCTGCCGCTCTGGCTGTGAGGTCCCACAATGGACAAGACGGTGGGAGAAAACATTTGTGAGTGTTTAGCGGAGAGCATTTGCATGGAATCTGGGCTCTCATCCAGAAGCTGTTTTCCATGCACACTGTAAGAACCTGTGAGGAATTCTGCATCATGGACTGCTTACACACTAAATTCACTCTCTTTATGCGTTCATTTCTCTTTATGATTAGAGATTAAAGGAATATTCTGTGTTCAGTACAAGTTGAGCCCAATCAGAAAATGTAGAATTTTTTCTTTTGGATTACTTGATGTAAGTGAACATTAAACTAGTGTAGCCTCAGGATGTAAACAATTTGCTTGTTAACTTGATATTAATTGTGGGAAAAAATCACTTACTTAACTTTTCCGTGTGAAGTTAAAACCAATCTTACAATTTAAACAACCGTGAATGATGACAACATCTTTACAGCTTAAATAATACATACGTTTAAATAGATGGATTAATGTAAGTTGCATTTATAAAATTGTAAGATTCACATTTCAGCTTTTAAATCCACTGAAAACTGGCCACAATTTATTTCTAATGTACCTCATTGTGATCATTGTATTGTTCTTTAAAAAAAGAAAAGAGAAAGAAAAGAAAAAGAGGCATTTAAGTAAAAATTATTCTGCAATTAACAATAAACCTGTTTAATGAGCTTAACTTATATTGAACCCATAAATAATGCAGTAAGTCATGACAGGTTTGATTTACATTGGATGGTTATACACTTAAAAAATATGCATTCATGCCATAGAAGAACTATTTTTTGTTCAGTGGACATTTTTACAAAATAACCATTTTTCTTTTCTTAGGTTAAAGAACATGTGAATAATTAGAAGAACTTTTTTCACTATGAAAAAAACTTTTGTGGTACGGAAAGGTTCAATGGATGTTCGAGTTTTTTCATAGATACCAATAAAGGAGTGTATGTTTAAAATGCCATGCTGTAACACACAGTCCATGGTAGCCAACCGTACTACAGAAATAAAACACAATTCTGGCATTGATCTGAACTTTCCATGATGTTAAAGCTCCAACATATGAAATCAGATATAACGGTGTAAAACACATGGCCAATATTTAGTCCAACGTCTATTATTTTGAATCACTTGCTGAAAGCCAAGAATAAAGTCTGAAAGCAACAGACTGTTGCACTTATCCCCCCATCTGCAGATCGCTCATTTAATGCTGGCACTGAGAGATGTTCTCAAGTGATAAGAATAGTCTTTTTGATACACAGCATGAACCCAGATCAACCACACAACAACATGCGTTTAAATGAGAAGATGCAGTTGACACAGCTGGGTGGAACTGAACCCTCTCTGCCATGAAGGATGTCTTATGCACCATAAAGCGGTTATATAACACTTTGATGAATCACTGCATGTCTGGACTCAAGGTTTTCTTCAATATTGTATTTACAGTCTCCAAAGGAAAGAATGCAATAAGTGGAATAGCTTAACTTTTTGAACATTACATTAAAAATAAAGGTTCCAAAAGGTTCCATTTTCCAACATTTAAATAAACAGTTCTAAAAAAAAAAAAAAAAAAAAACTTTGGTAGCACTTTATTTACAGTCCTGTTCCCCATGTACAGTGGGGAGAACAAGTATTTGATACACTGCCGATTTTGCAGGTTTTCCCAAATACAAAGCGTGTAGAAGTTTGTAATTTTTATCATAGGTACTCTTCAACTGTGAGTGACGGAATCTAAAACAAAAATCCAGAAAATCACATTGTATGATTTTTAAGTAATTAATTTGCATTTTATTGCATGACATAAGTATTTGATACATCAGAAAAGCAGAACTTAATATTTGGTACAGAAACCTTTGTTTGCAATTACAGAGATCATACGTTTCCTGTAGTTCTTGACCAGGTTTGCACACACTGCAGCAGGGATTTTGGCCAACTCCTCCATACAGACCTTCTCCAGATCCTTCAGGTTTCGGGGCTGTCGCTGGGCAATACGGACTTTCAGCTCCCTCCAAAAATTTTCTATTGGGTTCAGGTCTGGAGACTGGCTAGGCCACTCCAGGACCTTGAGATGCTTCTTACGGAGCCACTCCTTAGTTGCCCTGGCTGTGTGTTTTGGGTCATTGTCATGCTGGAAGACCCAGCCACGACCCATCTTCAATGCTCTTACTGAGGGAAGGAGGTTGTTGGCCAAGATCTCGCGATACATGGCCCCATCCATCCTCCCCTCAATACGGTGCAGTCGCCCTGTCCCCTTTGCAGAAAAGCATCCCCAAAGAATGATGTTTCCACCTCCATGCTTCACGGTTGGGATGGTGTTCTTGGGGTTGTACTCATCCTTCTTCTTCCTCCAAACACGCCGAGTGGAGTTAAGACCAAAAAGCTCTATTTTTGTCACATCA
Organism: Rutilus rutilus; assembly: GCF_951802725.1. Taxonomy (NCBI): domain Eukaryota; kingdom Metazoa; phylum Chordata; class Actinopteri; order Cypriniformes; family Leuciscidae; genus Rutilus; species Rutilus rutilus. The sequence continues at coordinate 4,046,583 of NC_140216.1, read as the reverse complement.
GACCACATGACCTCCTCCCTATTCCTCCTCTGGATCATCCAGATGGTCATTGGCAAACTTCAGACAGGCCTGGACATGCGCTGGCTTGAGCAGGGGGACCTTGCGTGCGCTGCAGGATTTTAATCCATGACGGCGTAGTGTGTTACTAATGGTTTTCTTTGAGACTGTGGTCCCAGCTCACTTCAGGTCATTGACCAGGTCCTGCCGTGTAGTTCTGGGCTGATCCCTCACCTTCCTCATGATCATTGATGCCCCACGAGGTGAGATCTTGCATGGTGCCCCAGACCGAGGGAGATTGACCGTCATCTTGAACTTCTTCCATTTTCTAATAATTGCGCCAACAGTTGTTGCCTTCTCACCAAGCTGCTTGCCTATTGTCCTGTAGCCCATCCCAGCCTTGTGCAGGTCCACAATTTTATCCCTGATGTCCTTACACAGCTCTCTGGTCTTGGCCATTGTGGATAGGTTGGAGTCTGTTTGATTGAGTGTGTGGACAGGTGTCTTTTATACAGGTAACGAGTTCAAACCGGTGCGGTTAATACAGGTAATGAGTGGAGAACAGGAGGGTTTCTTAAAGAAAAACTAACAGGTCTGTGAGAGCCGGAATTCTTACTGGTTGGTAGGTGATCAAATACTTATGTCATGCAATAAAATGCAAATTAATTATTTAAAAATCATATAATGTGATTTTCTGGATTTTTGTTTTAGATTCAGTCTCTCACAGTTGAAGTGTACCTATGATAAAAATTACAGAACTCTACATGCTTTGTAAGTAGGAAAACCTGCAAAATCGGCAGTGTATCAAATACTTGTTCTCCCCACTGTACATTCTATGTAAATATTGTAATTACAATAACTGAGTAAAATCTAGTTACTAACCCTAAACCTATCCCTAAACCTGATCTTAACCCAAGTTACCTTATATGACCAGTACTTTCTTAGGTAGGCCTAGTACACTGTAAATACATGTAAGTGCACATACTGTAAAAGAGTGCAACCAAAACTTTTTTCTTATATGTGAAGAACATTTTAATAATCTAAAGAACCCTTTTCTACTATAAAGAACATTTTGTGGAGTGGAACGGTTTCATGGATGTTAAAAGATTTGATTATTAGTCTCAACGGTGCCCTTTAGCGGAGCATTTTTTGTAATATAACTGGTGATGCATTCACATGTTTTACAGGTATAAAGCTGGTTCAAATAGATTTGGTTTTGAGTATTTAGAGTTTATGGGGGTTTTTTCTCTTTAAACCCACCCACAGTGCAGATGTATAGGGAAAAAAGGCATTTGGGATAGAGGCCAAAGTTTGGGGTACCTGCAAAATCTCTGGTTCCCATGGTTCCCCTTCCTGGAAGCACATGCAGGAAATGAGCTCACTAAGAAAAACGGTCTGTAACTACAGCAAAGGCAGAAATGATCGACGGTTAGCTGTTATAACCACACGACATCCACATGTGTCAGTTAAACTAGAGATAATGATAATCCCTAACATAGATAGATAGATAGATAGATAGATAGATAGATAGATAGATAGATAGATAGATAGATAGATAGATAGATAGATAGATAGATAGATAGATAGATAGATAGATAGATAGATCTATTTTACTCTTACTAAGGATTAAAAATGCACTGGTTCACAATGACTAATAGCTTCTCATGTATTTCAGCAATGGTTAAAAGCTTAGTCCCAAGTTAGCATTCTTCTTGTCCCCACAGGAGGATTTAAGGACCCCTGTCCTTGACCTTGAACAGTGTTCAGGTTCATGTGCTTTTTCCTTTGTAAATCAGTCGTGGATTATGGTCTGAATGGCTATCCTGAGAAGCCTAAGAAAACAGAGGCTGGGTTTCTCTGGGACTGATTTGTAAGTGACCTCCACCTCACACTCCCAGAGTAAAGGAGCTCCAGTTAGTCCAAATTAGGTCAAGTGTGTGTCCACTGGCGATGTCTTCGTTTTTTGTTTTTGTTTTTGTTTTTTAAAATCCTTTTTCTCAGTAGGAAGTTTAAGGTGTGAGTGGATTTGGAGAGCAGTGAATTTTGGAAAGGAACAGGAAAGGGGGAAGGGGAGAATGAATGGGCATAAATTGGGTTTAGTCAGTTTATCTCCTTTACACATATCTCAGTTAATCTCTAGAGTTCTTCCTTTTGAACTGGACGGTCATTGATAACAGCCTGTATCTGTTCACTGCTGCTCTGTCTCATAGTTTCTGTGCTGGGGGTTTCAAGGCAATTAGTAACTGAAAGACGCCTTATTAAACAGGACTGGGAATTTTCTGGAAGATGATTACATCATCTGATTTGACTCATCCTTTTGACCACAAGGCATTCAAAGCCTTTGAATAAGACAAAGATGCAAGTGTGGACATATTTCCATAGAGACCAGAGTGAGTGAAGCCACTTTAAAACTTTTCAAGCTACGATCTAATCCTAATTTTAACAACAGTCAAGCTAGTCTTATCCTACGAGGTACTGGTAGGCCAATATAACAAAAAGTATCAAACTACATTGAAGCTACTTATATGACAATCATTTTTTAAATAACTATCCAATTACATAATTAATAATTTAATCAAAACCCTTTCATATTTTGGCACAAATCAATGTGGGTAGTTATTTTTTTTTTTATGAATGAATTAATGAATGAATCATCCAAATTAAACTGAACAGATTTTTCACTAAATACAACTATAGAAACGAATACAAAAAAACTACTTTATATAACTGCATATATAGGCATAGTGATGGAGTAAATATTCTGCTTTATAAATTTTACTAAAATGCCATGCTGAGACTTAAGTTTGTTTATCTTTATGGAAATGTCTGAATAAACTGATTCACTAGAATGAATCTGCCTTTCCAAAACTACACATGAGAGAGCGGACCATTAAGGATGAACCGATTCGTTAAAATGAATCAGACTTTCAAGCAGCGAGCGATCTGAGAGGGTTTGATTACCTCAGCTCACTCACCATTCAAGTTAGATATAAAGTATGTAAACAACAATGTTGCATTTGGTTGCTCTGTATACCGCCAATCGTTGGAAAAAGCATCTTGTCACCAGTAAACCAGTAAAGAAAGAATTTCAATAACTGGAAAATGTAGTTTAGTTACTTTAACCCTAGTCTCGGGCCCACGGACCGATGGCTGAACAACTGATGCATAAGGCACACTGAACTGGAAACACTTCAGGATTTTCAAAGTCGTCATCTGATTGGTTGAATTCTACAGGATGTCTGGGATATGTGTGTGTGTCGCGTTCTGTAACGATCCGCCTGGAAACAAAGATGCTATGACGCCAAACCCCCTCATGGAAAAAGAACGCTGTTGTTTTCACAACAGTGACAATGAGCACTTATCAGGATCAAATAAATGCTGGATTTTCAAAAGTATGTGAAGTGTGTAAAGTCTGCGGCATTGACACTTTAAAGGGATACTTCACCGATTAGCATTGAGCTTTGTATCAAACCCGGTAGTATTTTCGAACGACCGTGCTTCCCTCCCTCATGTCCCCCTGAGACGAGAGATTTCTGTATTGTGTGTCTGGGAAAAAAACTCAGATGACGCAAAAATCGTCATTTAGCAACATCGGAGGCTTTTTTGTCCAGAGGCGAGAGACTACAGCCAGTAGGAGGAGCTCGTTCCGCATGTCTTCAACCCGCCCATAGGGGGATCTCACGATAAAACGCCGTCTTTTCAGTTTCGAGTCGACTAGTAGCCTAGTTGTATAATTTCTTCCGATACTGCCCTCTGTAACCGGTAGGCGTGGCTTGGGAGTGGCCTTGTAGGGCAGCGAAGCAAGTGCATTCTGGGAGTTGTTGTCTTTCATCCACATGAGCCAAAAATACATTTTCTGGCTTTTCTCAGTCTAGAAGGCACCAACTTCTAAAATAATTTCACACTTCTACTACATAAATGACCCAATTTACATACACATTCATCTTTCCAGCGGTGAAATATCCCTTTAAAATACGTCCAAGAGTTTCACACACGCCCCTAAACATGACACAGAACAAAACTAACTGTGATTGGTCAGGCGTTGCCATTGTCCTATACACCCTTTCAAGTTATATTCATAAACTACCTCGACACAGTGAACAAAGAGAGTGTGTCACTCCCTGACGCACTCACAGACACACCCTCACGAGCCTTTACATGTTATACTGTAATACTGCAGGGTGTGATATACTGAAGAAGATATGCACAAATAAACCCTTTGTTAATGCAGTGTTTTAGAAACTGGCTCCAGTGCAGATTTGTGTGATCAATATGTTCATTCACAAAGCTTTCAAAGTCTTGCACAACCACATGAAATAAGTCTTCCTCTTTGGCTGTAGCATATGATGAATGAACAATGTTGGATCCAACAACTCACAAAAATATCACTGGCTTGCTTTCATGTCTGAAAATAACTTGATAATGTGTCATCTTGTTTACGAATACAAAACAGTAATTCTAACAGCAGTTTTGAATCAGTTTCTGCTTTCATTATAAGTGCCCTTTTTGTCACTTTTTTAATTTCTTCTTGTGATTTACGCAGCCTTGTCCTAAAAAGACAGCATTTTCCCAGGATTTGGTATCCATATCCCAAACATCTATAGCCTTAATCCCACAAACCCACGCACACTTGACCTTGTTCATGTGGGCTGGCGACTACACCTGGATCCAATTAAATGTCTCTAACTTTCCTCTTGTTATTCCTAACCAAGGCCAGAACTTCATACTATTGTGTTTTGCTCGCTTTATTAGGGAAACTCTGTTCAAGTGCCGTAATGGAGTTCAAGTAATCAGGACTAATTCTACAGCTTACAACACCGTTTACAAACTCTAATATTTAAATTCATAAGAGTGCACAAGACAACATTTAGAGCAGAATGTTTTGCGGAAATTTATTTTTCCACAAAAATACAACTCTTAAAATCTGAGAAATATCTTAAATCACAAAATAATAATTTGAATGATCACCATACAAGCAACCAACTTAATTTATCACTATAAATACAAACTTATAAAAAGGCTTTAAAACTACTAGTTGAGCATAAAGGTATATGTATATCGTGTGAGTTCTCCATTTGAATGACTGACTAATTGCTCTAAATAGTCCTCACACTTACAGCCTAAAACGTCTGTCTTGAGCCTCTTGGGTCTGTCTTTTGTGCTTGGCGGTGTATTTGTCTCAATCACTCCTGTATTAAACACTTGTTTGGGATTCCCAAGGCAGTCTGACTGCCGTTGGCCCATTGTGTTTTTTTTTGCATGAGAATACACTAGTGTGTGTCTCCTATTATCCTTGCCTGAACGTGAAACCCTGTCCCCCATCTGTCGACCCCCCCCAGCGGGCCACCATGCAGCCGGAGGACAAAAGGCTGCAGGAAACATTGAGAAGACGTGACAATGGCCCTCAATCAAGGTCAAGCAAGAGAAGTCCCAGGGTTCAAGCATAATGAATATTACCAGTCATTAGGCTAGTTAACTCGGTCCGATACAAGCCAGTCTTACACCTGCTCAATTTCTTACAAAAGTTGAAGTGCTTGTGTAAAAACGGTCTGTTTACATGTTAAAATGGGATGAATGGTTTTAAGTGTGCATTCCAAATATATATATATATATGTTAGCCTAATAGTTTGTGTATGAGTAAAATGTCTGTGTAAAGCTCTAGTGCCCCATCTAGCGACAGCTTCCTATAAGGCCACAAGGTACACAAGCAGTCTTAACCAGTCCGAACTGGTTTCAACCATGTCCTTTCACTGTCTGCCATCTAGAGGGTTTTTATGGCATCGTTGTTCAACATTTACTTGTCAAGTTGCGTCCAAAATAATGTAAATGATCAAGACCTTAAATACACATCTTATACCCCTTCTCCACTTTGCTAGAGCATTTCCTGTTTCCTGCCTGTTGTCAACATCTAAACAATGGGCTTCCCATGCGTTATCTATATGTTTGCAAACAAAAAACAACAACAACAAAGGGATATTGTAATTAAAAGATATTATACCATGGATGTAATCACAGGGATTTGTTGGTGAGGGTCGGGATTGTTGAATCTGATTTGTACTGAAAAGCAAATATAAAAGTATTTTATATATAGTTTATCTGCTGTGTAAAAAAATAATTCTGGGAAAGAAATCCTGCAAAAATTATAAAAATGCCCATGGTATTCAATATTCAATAAAATTAATATTTTATATATTATAAAAATGCAGTGTTTATATAGTATACAGTTATAAAAATAGACCCTTGTATAGGTAAAAAGTGTCCCTTTTTACCTATACAAGGGTATATTTTTATAACTATTATAATGCAATCATCTTAGAAATTAATTAATAAAAGTAAAAGCTAATTTCTCATACTGTTTGAGATATGCTCGTAGCTCTTTTGACAGACGAAAAAACAAATAGGTTGTGTGTTCAAATGAGTGTTTTGTTTTTTTTGTGTTTTTTTTTACAAAAGATTATTCAGTTCTTCTCTGGCAGCCTAGATAAATCAGCTTAGGAGATCAGTTGTGGTGTCCATTCCACTTCAGGGTCAGTGTGCCATGTACTGCCCGTGCCCTAGTGGTCACCTTGGGGTATTGCACTAATACACATTGCTGAAAGCGTTCATTTTACATCAGGGCTTATTTCCTTCTAATAGGTGGGGACTATTGTTTTTCGGCTATTTTAAAATAAAGACATTTTTGAAGCAACTCTGCAATTTAAAAAAAAATTATAAATGTAACAAGAATCTAACAGTCAGCTTGTACTCTACGACCTAATGGCCCTTTATGGCTTGCCGGCTTCTGTGGTGAAGCGATCAGCACCACGTTACATGGGACAGATGGCGTGGCGTGCGTGCAGCCTTCAAGCCACCATGACTGTCTGGGTTTATGGTCAGCCATTTTGTTGGAATTATTGTATGGAAGACACTCAAAGTATTATGAGTGCATTTGTGCTGAAAGGAAAAACACTTTTTGTTTGTATGTGAGGGGAAAAATATCACTTATTTTCTTTCTTTAATGTGTTAGTGTTCACTTCAGGCTCTTTAAAATACACAATTTTAACCTGGTCCACAAATTGATTTCGAATTACTGGAGTATTAAAGGACACGGACATCGCTTCCAGGCGCCAATGAGAACAAAGAATGGGCGGATTAACAGTTTGAAAGCTTCATACTGACGTTCTGACCGTCCCGTCTAAAATGTACTGCGCGCGTATTTCCAACCAATCAGGTCAGTCTACAAAGACCGATTATGTTGATAAGCATGATCCGTTTGAGCGACAGGCTGGTCCACCACTCACGGGTTTGAAAATAACAACGAACCAATCAGGGCGCAGTGAGGGCGGGGTCTCAGAAAGGGGGTTGGGTGCGAGGTATCATGGAGGATCAGTTAGAGAACGGCAGCCATTGAAGATAGCCGAGCCGTAGGTCCGCGCTCAGGAGTTTCTGACAATTTTTTTTCTTTAAACGGTCTAACCCAGTGCAGCAATCACCAACAAAATGGAGATGAAGAAGAGGATCAGTTTAGAGCTGAGGAACAGAACTCCAGCGGAGGTGAGCGCTTTAGTTGTTTATTTTTCCACGGAAACAAGAAATGATGTTAGTTCGCAACCTGTCCATCCTGCACTTACGGAATACTCAGTAGACTCCGCTGAATGGCAGCACGGCTGTTATACCACATGGGCAATTACAAGGATGCGATTTAGATATGTAGGCATGGATGAACGCATCACAGAATGCACATTTTAGACCTATAACAAGATTATTTCAGACAAGTAGTCAAATATAATCGTTATTTGAGCGCGTAAAACTCATGTGAACTCGTTCTCCTTCGCCATTGCATTAGACTTGTCGATGTGGGCGTCCCAAATAGTACCTCAAAATAATATGCTTACATTTTTAAGACCATTTTTTATTTAATGATTCAGAAACGATGTTTATTACTCAACAAGTGAAGTCCAATTCGGTTACGACGTTATTATAGTCCTCGATACGATAATGTTATCGCTTCCAGCGGGAAACAGTCGAAATTGAAACAAAACGTCAGTGTTGTTATAGGAATCAATAGCCCAACCGGCCATTAATGCAAAATATTAACCAAAACATCACGCGAATGAATCTGCTCACGTAAAAAGTTTATTGTAGGCAAGCTTCACGGATGCCTACCTCACTATGGCTTCTCTAACCTAGGAAAACAGTTTCGTCTTCCAAAGACGGACATCTTACTCTCCAACTCTTCGATATTTGACATTCAGGGGCATTTGCCTTCGGTCTTCCTCCTAAGACTCTCAAAGCCATTATGTTCAGAGTTTGAGAGCACAAGCACATATCGGAGCGAATGTCAGGTCAAACTGCATAATTACGCGTATATGGCTTCTGCAGCGCCTCGCTGTGTGTGTGGCGAGGATGGTGTGTGTGAAATGCTGCTCGAGTCTCCGTGTTGACGGGCGGGGAGTGGAAGTCATTTTGTTGCATCAATAGTTGAGACGGTGTTTTGTGGCTTTGACTCCGTTTTTATTAATCGGAGTTTAGCGATTTCTGATCCACACTATGTGTGTGTATTTTTTTAAACGGAATAATTGGCGCGTAAACCAGAAATATTCGCTCGACCGTTTAAAAAAAACAAGTTGCCATTTTCCTCAATGGTTACGTTAATGGCGTATTTATGTAACCTCCGGTAACATTATTTAATACCGACGTTAAGCAACACGAATTGGGCTTTACGAAGCCGTTTGGGTTATCCGTCACCGTTTTATTAATTGAAGGAATGTGGCAGATGGTGAAGGGGCGAGCCCCCCCTTCCTCTCCTCCGATTTTAGTAGATTATTGTAGTAGGCTTGCCTGAACCGAAGTAGAGGAGCACGCTCCTTTTAAATGAGGGATCCTTTACACGAGCTTGAGTTAATGCTTTGACGTGTATAAATCATACATGGCTTTTAACTCGGGTGTATCTTGCGTCACCAGCAAAACATTACCATCTCGCGCATAAACGCGACCATTCTGAAAATCTACTTGTGAGATACTGGCAGTAATTCATCTCAAATCCTGAGCGATGAATGGGTAAACAACATTATCAAGACTACATTAAGCACACATCACGTGATGAAAAATGTAGTATTTTTCCATAAGGACAAGTTATTGAATATTTAAATAGTAGGGCTGCAGCCTGGAGTGCGTGCCTGCGTACACATTTCAATGTGTTATAAAAACACGGGCACATTACTCAAATAAGACCATAAACCGTTTTATTTAAAATATTTATAATAAAAACAACAACAAAAAAAAGTTTCTTAACTTGTTTATTTGTCTCTTTGGTTTACTTTTTGGGGTTTGTGCGGCAACTATTCAGTTGGTACCAATTAAAGCTACACTGTGCAGGCGTGGATTAATGGGTGGGCCTGGCCGGTGGCCCACCCAATCAGATTAATAAAAACAATTCATTTCGTTTGTTTTTTAAATAAGAGACGATCTAGCGTAATCGGTTTTGATGAGAAAAAAAAAAACTATACGAGAAAAAAAAAAAAACGATACGAGTGCGGTTTAGAACCCAGAACCTCTGACACGGTTGGCGAAAGTTCTACCAAAGGACCATTAAGGTATATTTTGTTCAAATAGGCGAATCTATGTATTTAGTCACACGAAAATTCTCGGCACTGACAACATATATTAGGCTACATCTCATTAAACGACAAATTAAACCCCATGTAGCCTACTATTTATATAGATTGCTGGACATCGTAATGTTATTGTACATATATCTGATTTAGCAAAGTTATGCCACTGGGCGTGTATATAAGCTTAAAAACCCGAGGCCCCTCCGTATATTCACCAGGCCCACCTATTAATGACGTTCTGCATCCGCCACTGACACTGTGTAATTTTAAGTTGATTCTTAGCAAAAAACACTTTGTTCTTTCAAAATGATATGTGCTCATTAATGTGTAATTACTTCTACCAACTAATCAAGTATTCTCGTAAAGCGTAGAATCTGCCATTTAGAATACATACAAGCGAGTCGCTCGAATGGCGCCAGCCATGTTGCGCCTCCATCTTGAAAGTACATTAGCCAAAGAGGGACATACCTGGAAATTCAAGCTTCGCCTTTCGCGTTTTTACACTCATGACGAACCGTGACGAATGCGAGGGGGAGATTACTCGCTACTGCCGGCAGATTTGAAATAATACGGCCACCCTCGGAATGGGAGGGGCTAGAAAGTAATATTCAGTTGGTAGTCATAAACAATTTCACCGCTAGATGGGAGAAAATCCTACACAGTGTAGCTTTAAGTTTCACTCTTGTTTAGGCAGATAAACATACATTCTCACGATACCCTTAAAGATGATGTACTAAAATACTTTAGTCATGAAATTAAGACATTTATTTAGAATTCCCCAAAAAGTGTAAATACAGTGGAGCTATTAGGGTATTGTTTGTTTCTGAAATCCGAACTAGCAACACTGGTTCAACCAATGGTGCGAGCTTGGGGGCGGGACTTTCTGTATGTTCAACCAATAGCAAAGGGGTAGTGTTTAAAAACCTGTTAGAAAACACTTATTGTTTTTGCAGTTCCGTTTGGTGACACTAGTGGCGTAGTAGACTATACTTCCCCTTTTAATCTTTATTTAATCTTAATATTTAGAGAGTTAAACCAACATTAGAAAAGTCTTAAATATGCTATTACATATTCATAAGCATTAGTTGTAATATAAGCAGTTATTGAATGTTGCTTTGTGGTAATTCGTGGCAGTAGTACGAAATAAACAATTTCTTTGCTCACCAAGGGCCTTTATTATGTTCATCCCTCCTGCAGGTAGCAGAGCTGGTGGTGGATAACTGCCGCACGAGTGACGGTGAGATTGAAGGCCTGACAGATGAGTTTAAGGAGCTGGAGTTCCTCAGCATGGTCAACGTGGGTCTCACCTCCCTGGCCAAACTACCCTCACTGCCAAAACTGAGGAAGGTCAGTCAAGAGATCAAGCTTTAATTTCAGAAATTCTCTTAACAAGAAGATCTGTTGTGTTTCAAGTTCTTACCATGCAGAAAACCGATACACAGTTTACATATTAATGTAGACACGTTGTATTATTAAAGTGTGCAAAAAATGGATGGAGAATGCCAAATGGAAACTTAAGCAGTGTGATGTGGCAAAATATTAATGTTTAACATATTGCATGATTACAATGGTAAATCGGTCTTATAAGCACATAATTGGGTCTATACATTACTCGTTTGTGAATTTGTTTCAAGCTCGTTTTTTTTTTGCCAAGATGTTTATTTCTCAACTTTCCAGTTAAGTTCATTTTAAGGGCAATTCTCTTTTACAGTTGGAGCTGAGTGATAATAATATCACAGGTGCACTGGAGACGCTTGCAGAGAAATGCGCAAACCTGACTTACTTAAACTTGAGTGGCAACAAGATCAAAGAGCTCAGCACACTGGAGGCCCTGGTAAAAACACTGATGCATTTACACCATATTTCTCAATTAATATTATATAGATATATTTTGGAGATGATATCATCAGCCCTTCAGTTAATGCACAGTCATTATTGTAATTTTATACGCCATTCAACCTTGTTTGATGTCTGACATGCTCCTCAACCCTCAGCAAAACCTAAAGAACCTGAAGAGTTTGGACCTGTTCAACTGTGAGATCACCACGTTGGAGGACTACAGGGAAAGCATCTTTGAGCTTCTTCCTCAAGTCACATACCTGGACGGCTTTGACGCAGAAGACAATGAAGCTCCAGACTCTGAGGCTGACGATGATGGTGAGAACCAAGAGTTTGAATCTCTTTTAATTGCAGATTATGCCCATCCTCCAAAGGACACATAAAGTTGTAAAAGCCATACATAAAAGTATGCAACATCAAGTCATTACTTCTTGTTTTATTATGCAGATGATGATGAGGATGGCGAGGAAGGAGCAGGGCATCTTGGGGAGTACGAGGAAGAGGAGGAGGAGGAAGAGGAGGAAGGCTCCGAGGGTGGAGAAGTTGGGCTGTCCTATCTAATGAAAGAGGACATCCAGGTGATGTACCGTAGCTTCTACCTGTTTTTAACATTCGCAACCAAGTTTGGGAAAACTCGACCTCTTAATAACAATGGATTTCTTCTGTAACAGGATGAGGAAGATGATGATGATTATGTAGAAGAGGAAGAGGAAGGAGAGGGTAAGCATTAATTATGCCACCAAACATCTTAAAATTGTGGCTTTGGTGTTGAACTGTTCTCTAACGACTGACGTGTGTATTCTGCGCAGAAGAGGAGGCCGGAGTTCGAGGAGAGAAACGAAAGAGGGCTGCAGAAGATGAGGGCGAAGATGACGATGAAGACGACGACTAACCCTTTGTTTGACTTCTTGGAAACAAATATCCAAGCTGTAGATCAACCCTGAAAAAGACCGTGATCTTGCAGATTGTTTTTCTCTTTGTAAACCATAGATAAATCACTGTAGAGGCTAAGTGTTTTCTTTTATAAATGCATTATATATTACACTATATAAAAGGGGTTTATCGACAATTCATTTATAGCCATTCCAAGTTAATTCCCAACACGTAAATCGGGGTGTTGGCAAGGGGGTGTGAGGTTTGCGATTTTTCCCGAGGTTTCCCGATTGCAAATATGTTTGTTGGACGGGCCCGTTCGAGACAGCGAGACGGCTTTTCATCACTGAGAGGTGACGGCAAATCCGCAAACTCCAGCTCCCCAAGACCTCTGTGAGGAGGCAGAGTGTTTTCTGCTCCTCATCTACCTCTCCAGGTCTCATTCTCAGCCCACCACAGAGCAGCAAGCCAATCATCTCCAACCGTCAACCCCTTTGTTCTTGGATCAACCAATCGCTGCCAAGGATCTTGTCACACTCTTTATATGGGATGGTCTCCACTTTATTAAGCTTTTCTGGTAGATCAGGCTCGTTTAGGCAGACCAGATTATGTGATCTGATGAATTTTAAAGTGTGATGTATGTAAATGTGATGTAAATTGAGCAAAGATCGGGAGTCGAGCTGTAGATTGGCAAATTGAATTTGTTTTAATCTCCAAGTAGTTTTTTAATAAAGAGTTCAATTATGTGAGCAGTTTGCCCTTTCTCACGTTTTATGCAGAAGTCACCTATTTTTGACATCTTAGACGTTAAAATCAAGATTTGTTCGTTTTTTAAGAGAAACGCCATTGCTGGAAATTTCTCATGTTCAGGTTTAACAGCTTTGTTGGATTAAACAGTACCCTTGAGTACCTTTCTACCTTTGTCTTGCTGTGGAAACAGGTTAGTTTCTACCTTTTGTTGAGGTATTTTACAGAGTAATACCTTTTAATCTAATGTTCGTATGGCAATATGTATATAGTATCTGTTTCAACAGGTTTTATTTTCCTCTTCTTTTTTTAATTACTCTGTTTGGTCAGTTGTTTTAATACGAATCGCGTCAAAGGACTTACATACACACAGGTAACCTGTTTAAATTTCAAGTACTTGGTTGTTGTGAGAGTGTTGTATTTGGGGTTTTATGTGCTATGAACCTCTCTAAAAGGATTTTAGTTGTTGGATTTTGATGTTTTGTTTTAATGGGTTTAGATTTTTTTTCTGTCTTTTTGTTTTAGTTTTTAAGTTTGCAAGCTCCTTTGTCCAGTTATGAGCTCCTCTTGAGTTAGTTGTAATGAATGAGTGACTTGTCCTTTTGATTATTAAAATGGCATAACTCCATGGGATGTTATGTTCAAAAATAGACCCTTTGTCTGCTAAAGATTTCTGTAATTTGATTACAAAATTTTGGATTTTCTCAAACTGAGAGCCATCTGGAAGCCTCATGCACAGGTGAGGAACCACTGTTTTTAATGATTAAAACAAAAAATAGTGTCCTGGTAAAAATGGTAGTGATGTTTCAATCAAAATTGATAAAAAACCCTTTCAATGAATGCAACCTGGTGTAAGTTTGATGTGGGAAAATAAAGGAAAAACCTTTTACCATAATGTTCTTGTGGTTTAGAAAATTATTTAATTTTGTGTTCTTCAAAGAGAAAAAAAAAAAAAAAAAAACCAGCAATGTAGACCGTCAAATAAATAGAAGGACTTTTAATATAATTACACAAATCCCAGCTCAAGTGTAACTTGTTGACTTAATTTAGCTTGAGGCATGTGAGCTCCACAAGCCTGGAAACAGCCTGCAAACTTTAGTTTTATACTACACTGCCATCTGCAAAGCCTTGTACTTAGTCCATTTATCATTTATGAGTTACACAAACTTTAAGCAGCAGAGCATAGAGAAAAGGGGTGTGTCATGTGATCAACAGACAGAGTTACCAAGAGCATCATCAATTAATCAGGAGTGAAGCATTCACCGTCCAGCCAATAGAAATACACCTGTATCACTGGAAAAGGGGTGGAGTCACTGTGATCCTCATTAATTATTCATATATTTGATAAGTGAGTGTTTCACTATTGGTGATTATTAGAAATACGAAGAAATATAAATATGCTTTGATGTTCCCGTAGTATTGTTGACTTTTCGAACATTTTTTAATAAAAAAAAAAAGAAAGAAAGAAAGATGTTAAGTTTAAAACACCCCAAAACTCTATTAAATATTTGTTTTTCCACAGAAATGTGTTGAGTATTTTTAATAAATGTGTGCAAGTTGACACACACACTTTAAATGTTACACATTTAAACAACTTATTTGTATTTTTTGTTGGTTTTGGTTTCATTAATTGTATTATTATGTTTCATAATTGTGAATAGCCAATAATAGCCTGTTTAATGGCATGTTGACAACGTGCTCAACATAATATGATAAAATGCCACATAAAGTGTCATCATTTTCAACGAACTGTCTGACATCCAAACTGGTTTCTTATCCTCTCGCTGTAACATGGCCTTTAGACCACTTGAGGGAGCTAATTTACTAGAAATGCGTATTTTATTTTAGGCACAAAATCATCCACACGTTACGATCACAATCCCAATAGCTCAGGAGAAGCTTCAACCATGTTAATATATTCCTGTGAACAGTTCAAGACAATAGATAAAGCAAAGGAAAAGTCCGTTCACAACATCTTTGTATTTTTGTAATTTCATGTGCAACCCACGTTCATGTTTCAAGACTGTATGCAGAGTCTGTTTGTGATGCAGTCTATTTATAGATGAAAAGAGTATTTCAACACACAGAATGCTTCAGCTGTGCCCATGTACATTACAGCTTAGATGAAACTACACACACACACACACACACACACACACTAAAGCTCATCCATGTACAGACTGCCTCAACCCCCACAGCATCTGATGAGCCGCAGCCGTCCAATCAGAGATCCCGAGCCTCTATAAGCCTTATATGAAGTCAATGCCGTGAATGACCAAGATTGGATGAGCAGTTATGATGAGTAGCCTTTTAGCTTTTGTTATGACACATCTTCACTTCCCCCAGGGGGAGCTTATATTATATTATATTACATTAACCATGCTTTATATGTGCCTTACATCAGATTCAGATAAATAATAAAACCACAAAATCCCTAAGAGGCCCGAGGTAAGTGAATGAAAAGACGAATGACGTCTAAACACACTACATGCTCAACAAACAGAAATTTGAATCGCTCTAATCTGTACTTTGAGAAGTAGTATAGCCTACATTCATGGGAGAACCGCTGTAATCTGAGGCAGAGTTTTCATCTGTAAAATTTGTTTTTGCATACAGAGAAAAAAACTGTTAAAGGGATAGTTCACCCAAAAATGAATTTACTCACCCTCATGTTGTTCCAAACCTGTGAGTTTCTTTCTAAAGTTGAACACAAAAGGAGATATTTTAAAGAATGTTGGTAACCAGACAGTTATAGAAATGGTGAACTTTTCATTTCCTGATCCCGACTTTAAAGCTGATGTAATAATCAAACTCACTCACCAAAAGCGAGTTGATCAGGGTTGATCTACAGCTTGGATATTGTTTCCAAGAAGTCAAACAAAGTTGTAGTCGTCGTCTTCATCGTCTTTTTTAGTTTTAGATTTTAGTGTTTTAATGTAAACACACGCTAGACGGACGTCTTTAACGGCTGCGCTCGCGTATTTTGCAGCGTCTCACGTAAGACACGGCTCTTTAAAAACGTGGAGCTCAAGTTAAAAGTTAAAGTTCTGTGTGAATGGCCCCTTATAAAGTCTGATTCTTTTGTGACTTTAATGGCTCGGTTCAGTCTAAAAACGGTCCTCGCTCTCATGTGTAGTGTTATAAAATCTGATTCATTCTAGTGAATCGGTTCATGCTAAAAGGTTCTTTCTTTTACATTTAAAATACGATTTATTAAAGTGAATCGTGTGAATGAAGAGATTAAAGAAAATAATTTGGTTTTTGGATGATATTTCTGTATATCGACATACATAGATTTCTGGGTGAGAAGTATTTGGAGTGTAATTTGAGGCAGACTTTGCGATGAACAACCAGGAAGCATATTCATTAACATATGATCACTAATTTAGGGTCTTTACAAAGCTATAATCATCAGTACAGAGCACTTGATGAATTAAACATGAGAGGGCACACACAGCACCAGCTGCTTTGAACCCAGGATTCAAGTGATCGGGACAGAAGCACAACCTGCAATTATGGCTGAATCTCCTTTTCTTTTATCTGGTAAAGGTTGAGAGAAGTGTTTAAAGGGAAAGTGAATTATTAAAGGGTTAGTTCACCCAAAAAAATGAAAATTCTGTCAGTAATTACTCACCCTCATGTTGTTCCAACCCCGTAAGACCTTCGTTCATCTTCGGAACACAAATTAAGATATTTTTTGATTAAATCTGAGAGCTGGATCACTCCTCCATAGGCTTTTAAGACATTATAACTTGCTGGCCCAGAAAATGTATTAAAGAGATTGTTAATATAGTCCAAGTGACTACAGTGGCTCAATCTTAAGTTTATAAAGCGACGAGAATACTCTTTGTGCGCAAAAAAACACACAAAAATAACGACTTTATTCCACTATTCATTTCCTTCTCTCTGGGCCTCGAGTTTTTTCACGTAGTGTTTTAGCGCAGCGCTTCTGTGTTGTACGTCACACGCATCACACACATGACCAGCGTCACCCAATAGTGAGCCTACGTGTGACGTACAACACAGAAGCGCTGCGCTAAAACACTACGTGAAAAAACTCGAGGCCCAGAGAGAAGGAAATGAATAGTGGAATAAAGTCGTTATTTTTGTGTGTTTTTTTGCGCACAAAGAGTATTCTCGTCGCTTTATAAACTTAAGATTGAGTCACTGTAGTCACTTGGACTATATTAACGATCTCTTTAATACATTTTCTGGGCCAGCAAGTTATAATGTCTTAGAAGCCTATGGAGGAGTGATCCAGCTCTCAGATTTAATCAAAAATATCTTAATTTGTGTTCCGAAGATGAACGAAGGTCTTACGGGGTTGGAACAACATGAGGGTGACAGAATTTTAATTTTTGGGTGAACTAACCCTTTAAAGAGGATGTACAGCACAAACATACGGTTCATTAGCGCAAAAATAAGATAAAAGAAACTGAAATTTTAAATTGCATGTTAAACAAACTATTGTATGTCAAGGTATATATAGAGACCAGTATCCTGACAAGAGTAACTCAAGAGTTGATTGTCCGAGTGTGTACATGTGGCGTGGCTCATCCTTTAAATATGCAAAGCCCAGCATCTCTCTAAAAGCTCTCTGTTGTCATGTTATTTTTATAAGTGTCCATGTGCACTGTGCACTGGTCTGAAAGAAACGACACATTAGGTTTGGGCCTTTGCTCTCCCAGAGCGCTATATAGAGTGTTTGTGTTTTATCATGTGGTATTAGTAAAACTGCTTGTATTTTTAGCTCGGTTGCTAGCATCCGCACAATACTCGCACTGGGGAAAATCCTCTCTCAAAAGGAGGAAGCAATGTTATTGTTGAAAGGTGGAAACAGATATGCAATTTGGAACTGGAAATAAAACCGGTGTCCAAGACGTATATATTTATAGCAGACTGATGATCTGCTGGGCAATTATTAGCGCATGCCTGTGCTGGAGAAATGTATTCCTGTGACATTAGTCATAGTTTTTAAATCGCCTTTGTGAACAGCAGTGTTGGGGAGTAACTAACTAAAGACTGCAATGCTTTTAGTGGCGTGACATTAGTTCAGTTATATTCAATAAAGTCGCGGAGTAACACGACCAATCTCTGTCATTGTTTTTTAAATTACAATGAAAAGGAAGAAGCAACAGATCTTTTCTTCTGTATTGTGAAACGGATTATCAACTAACAAAGAAATGTAGGTCAAGGACTTGGTTCTAATCTGCTGTTGATTGGATTTTGAGAAGAAAACACCTCTTTACCGTCTTCACCAACATGCAACAAGTGCTTTGTTTAACAAAGGGGTGGGGTTTCAGCAGACGTAATGATTGGAGAAGTCCTGCATACAGTTCCCACCTAAACTGTGCTCTTTTTCTCACATTCGTATCGCTGAAAAGCCTGATTCATTCTAGTGACTCGGTTCATCCTAAACGGTTCTCGCTCTCATGTGTAGCGTTATAAAATCTGATTCATTCTAGTGAATTGGTTCATGCTAAAAGCCAGGTCCTCTCTTTCATATTTAACGTCAGAAAGTCCTGTTTATTAAAGTGAATTGGTTCATTCGGACGGTTCACGTAAATGAACAGTTGGGCTGCACGATATTGAAGAAAAATGCGATATGCGATAACTCATTAAATAATGCGCTATTCGATATGCGATACGATAATGCTTAAAGTGTGTAAAATAAACTTGAATTATCTTAAAAATACATTTACAATGATATAACCTACATACGTGTTTCACATTCATTTTGTGACAAGAAAACTGTAGCATAAGAAGTGTTATTTTAACATCAGTGTAAACCACGGGGTTTAGGGGTTCAGGTTATCCTACATTAGGGTTATTTAACAACAGAAACTGAATAATCAAATGTAAAAATAAACACTGCTTAGTTTTCACTGTATGAATTAAATATATACTGATTCTTATTAAAGCTACAAAAGTTATTCAGCCAAGAGCAGTGAGTGATTTTCTCTTTGTCTTTTGAGAATGACCCCAGTTATTGCAAGCTGTTGCGATATGCATATCACAATATATACATTTGCGATATTTCGATATATTGTGCAGCCCTAACATATTTTGAAATAAAGTCCCTGTGCGATGCTTTTGACGCAGTTATGTCGAGGTACGGAGGTCCTAAAGGGACATGGATGAAGCAAAAAAAAAAAATGCTTTTATGTTCTCTCACAAAAGTTTTGCGTTCCCCTGAGAAACTTTGCGTTCGCTCGCAAAATGTTTGCATTCCCTTGGGAAACTTTGCGTTATTCTACTTATCCGACTAACCCTAACTCTATCAAGTCTACTAATACTCTAATGACTGTTTGACATGTAGTTGCAAATGAATTAAAGTGTTAGTTAGCATGTAGTTGCAAAGTTACTTATAAGGTCTAAAGTGGACTATCAAAATAATGCTATAAATTATCCTTGTTTTTGCTTTAAAAAATACGACTATAATACAATGTCAAATATTTTTTGTTTATAAAACATACTGCCACTTAATGATTGTAGTTTAACTACGTCAAATTAATGCTTGTAGCTTAGCTATCTACAGCATCGAAGTATCCATCTTATTTTTAATCAATTTGTAACTTGCTTTCGGTGTCATCAGTTTATTTTTAGCTGTATAAACCAGTGCGTTATGCTGCTTGATATTGTAAACTGGTGTTTCATATCATATTATTTTTATGCATTGTTGTGATCAAAAACACACTGGTTGGAGCGCAAACTGTTTTTCCATTTACTGCACTGTTATTCTTCAAGTTACTTATCTGTAGCAGCTAATGAATCAGAAGTAAATAACTTACTTCCACTTTGGAAAATAAGGTGGATACTAAGAATGCACCGAAATTTCGGCTACCGAAAATTTTCGGTCGAATATCAATCAGTTCTGGCAGGTCACGTTAGTCAAGCTCGCATCAGCTGACTCTCAGCGGATCCACGTCGACCTATAGGAATACGACGCCTATCACTGTATACATATATAAGCTCCTTCGATATTATCAGGAGCTATCGCGTTTCTCAGGAGCGAATTACCCTCCTCTCTCCCCAGCTCCTCCTCCCTCCCCAGCTCCTCCTCCCTCCCCAGCTCCTCCTCCCTCCCCAGCAGCTCCTCCTCCCTCCCCAGCTCCTCCTCCCTCCCCAGCTCCTCCTCTCTCCCCAGCTCCTCCTCCCTCCCCAGCAGCTCCTCCTCCCTCCCCAGCTCCTCCTCCCTCCCCAGCTCCTCCTCTCTCCCCAGCTCCTCCTCTCTCCCCAGCTCCTCCTCCCTCCCCAGCTCCTCCTCTCTCCCCAGCTCCACCTCCCTCCCCAGCTCCTCCTCCCTCCCCAGCTTCTCCTCCCTCCCCAGCTCCTCCTCTCTCCCCAGCTCCACCTCCCTCCCCAGCTCCTCCTCTCGCCAGTCAGGATTCAGGATTCCCCCTGAATCAGAATAAATTCTCGAATCATGTTGTACTTTAAAAATCTTGAATTAATGATATCTGCAATACATCCATATTGGTTCTGTTCTGTTTACCCAAAGGGGGTTATTGCTGCTCTTCCTGACCTTATCCATGCTCGGCTGCGCGGGAGTTCTTGCCCAGAACAGAACCATACCGCCAATCCAAACTGTATGCTAATTGTCAATCGTATTCGACGATAGTGGTCCTGACAGAACAGCTATTTTTGGTTTCTGAGGGCCAAAATCAGTGACCGAAACAGACGTTTGATTAACGCTATTGGATACCAAGCACTGCCACTGATAAAACATTATTTTGAGAATGACAATGTAGCCTCCAACATTTGGGTTTGTCCTTTAGTGTTATATTGATACCTAAATATGTAAATTAACCTAAATTCATCAGTGCCGCATTAATGATTTGATTAATTGAGCAAACATCATACCTATTAAACAACTGCACAAGGTACATACAGTACATACACGCCGTGATGTGTTGTGTCTGATCTATTTGTGAATATAGGTCACATTTAATAGCCATTCTTTCTAAGCCTTTCTCCAATGCAGAAACACAATTTTAGGGAGAGCACGGCTATACCGTTTAGCTTCAGGCTTCAAACCCAAGAATGACTTCTCTGGGATGTCTCTATTAATCTATTTGAATCAAGTTAGAAGCACAGCAAAAACAGATGCTGCGAGGCTAATGAGTCACACAGCAACAGTCCTACGCTCTCATTGGCCCAGATGAATCGGTTGCCTCAGTGTGAATCAGGTGTTGCCGATCATCCGCTCGAGTTCAAGCCCTGCATACAGAATAACCCTTCAGGACGCTTCTGCGAGAATGTTAGCATTAGCCCAATAAAAAATAAATGTGAAAGCAAAGTGGTCCTTCAAATGTGTATACCCGGTCCTACATGTCATGTCGGATGCTTTCTTTTTCTTTTTCTTTTTTTGTGAGGAAATGTAGTGCTGATCCTCACAGGCCCTAGAGCTTATTAAGGATGGTGAGAAGTGAGAAACAGAGGGGAGTGGGATATAAATCATTTATCATTTATCATTTAGTCATGCAGCAGAATCAGTTCAGCACATGCATTAGAAAATGTGTTTCTTAAGTAGTTATCCTCAATTAGATTTGCCAGTTCATTGTTGTGAGGCAAAATTTTGCATTGCTTTATATGATAAAATTCATATTGTGCATTAAAACACAGAAGTGTTGCAAAAGAAATATATTGCAATATGAAGCTAAGATTAGCTTCCCTGTATAATAAACATAAATTTGCATTCGCCATGCCACAGATCTTGATGATAAGATTTTGAAGCTCCACACAAAGAACTGGATTCATCATGGATTGGAACTGGGCCAAGAGGATGACTCAGTTTTGTATCATACCCTAAAGTGTGTCAGTAATGTTTCACATGAGTACACTAGGAATACTAGCACTAATAATACTGGCATGAACCGAGTGTAAACAGGCAGTTACTTAGACTGCATGCATCTGAATGCATATTAGATGCGTCACTGAACAGATGTGCCACCCTATTGTAACGTATGTGCTGCATACAATATAATTATTATTATGCTTATTAATTATAATTATCAACAAATTATTAAAAAGGATTTCTGAAGGATCATGTGACACTAATGGCTGCTGAAAATTCAGCTTTGCCATCACGGGAATAAATTATTTGTTTTAAAATACAGTTTGAATTTTAGTTTTGTCACATGATCAGAATAAGCATCTGCTACTGTTATATTAATCATGTTATACTGGATCAGTAAAAGTCTTTAATGTCAAAGAATATGTGATATGGGCGGGTGGTAGAGCAATGAGGTTAAAAGCTGTACGCTACGATTTCTGCTAGACCTCACTTGGCCTTAAACCAAATTTAATTAGCCGTACGTTTAGCAATGTGAATAAGCTTTACATGTTAAGCCTGGCATGCTGAACTCAAGCCTGCTTTGGATAGCTGTGGCCTAGATTGCAGTCATAATTAATTTAGTGGTCTATGATTTATGCTCATTTTGTCATCTAATATGGCTAAAACTCTGGGCTTTTAGAACAGTCATAATCTAATGGGTACTTTGTGTTTCCTAATAAAAAACTATAATCATGTAGAGCAATTTCTGCTTTAATAATAAACTGTATGCAATGGGGCAATGTACAGGGGCATTTGTTGACTTCACCCACCCACCTGATTTGAGCTCATATCAGTAATGGATGATCAGGCCTGTAATTATGACCACATAATTGCTAATCTTCCAGAATGCCAAACGATTTTAATAAGTAAGTTAGCCTAGCTTCTTCAAATCACAATGTATCCCATTCATAGGTAGTCTTTCATTAAATCCAGTACAGTAATTATTCAAAACAACACCAGGCCTCTAAAATGAGGGGGTCAACCTGCTTTATGAAAAATTAATCTCAGAATGATGCAATTCAAGTGTAAGAGCAGTAACTGCTAGGTTTTCTGAACAGAGTCTGTTTCTGAGGCATGTGGATTATACATTTGTGTGAGAGAAATAGTTTTTTTTTTTTTTTTTTGTGCTGCCTTTTGACTGATTCTGTATAATTAATAATCTAATTCTGTCATATTATCATTGTTAAATCAAAACATATAGGAAATATTTAGTTCCGGTTAACACTAATGTTAATTTGACTGGACAAGCTGTGTTCAGTACTGATGTTTTGTATCACTCCAATTCCTTGTGTTCATTACAAAAAAAAATGCAGTTCAATGATTTGCAAGACTAAAATTAAAAAATATAGGCTATAGTATTTTACCTGAGTTTGTGACTTGTAAAGTAGAAGACCGTTAAAAAGTGGCGGGAAACATTTCTCCTCACGGACTGCACACGATAGTGAATATGTAGCGCGACTGAACTGATTCACAAACAAATGAGCCATTCACACCAAGAATGATAGCTGTAAATATATCTACAAAGATAACTATATAAACGTCGACACCAGCGGACGGACGATATAGTTGTTTGTTTATTCAAAGCGTGTGCTTGTCTGTCACTTTAAATGCTCGAGCTCGTTACGGCAGGATGGATTCTGATTGGCTGTCGATGCTTTCATCGTTCATCAGCTGGATAATCGTGATTCTTTCTCTGTGCCTTTATCGTTACAGCTGTGGTGTAGAATTATCTTTATCATTATCTTTGTAGTTATCGTCCTTGGTGTTAACGGGCCTTTATGAGCTGGCTCTTTTCAGAAAAAAAATGACCAGTGTAGGGTATTCTACAAATATCTTTTGAAATGCAAATTAGGATTGACCCACTTGACATTGGGGAGTAGGAAAGACTACTGCTAACTTTTACCTGAACTCTTTTCCACAAAAAGCTCAACATTCCCATCATGTTCACCTCAAAACAGTTTTTTTTTTTTTACCTGAGCTGTTTTTGCAAAAAGTGAGTGAATCGTAAACCACTTTAATCATGAGTAATACACATTATCAATGCCAACAGAAGTACTACAGCCTTGAAAGTGGAGTCACAAGTAAAAATACAGAAGCTCAAAGTGCAAAGACAAAGGGTTGAGGTGTTAGAGGAACAACAGTTAATATATAAACAATAGACCGTGAGATAAAACAGAACACTGAAAGTTCCACCTATTGTTCTCCTTCCTTGCATTCATTGTAAAGGCTCACATAAAGCATTTTGACTGACTAAAGATTTGGTCAGGGGCTTTTCTTTCTGCGGTTCTGTGATGGTGTTGTAGGTGTTCTAGTTTTACTGTGCTCTGCCCGCTGCTGTCTGGCTTGCAGCTCCTTTACCTCAGCCAAAACCTCTCTAGCTTCTCGCCAGGAAGAAATGGCCTCTTGTAAGAGTCGTTCAGCTGCCGCCCTCCTGCTATCCCAGTCCAAAGCCTCATTGAGAGGAGAATCAGTACCCCTAATGCTTTTGAAATGGGGCGAGTAAGAGATTCGGAAAAGAGCAGGGTCTGTTGACTTCATATGGGGGGAATTTGATCCAGTGGACAGAGGCGAGTCTGAACCTTTGATGTGGGTCAGATCGATGCATTTCATTTGGGGTGAACTTGATTCTTTTGAATCAGGTAAATCGCAGCTCTTCGAGCGAAGTGCGTTTTTGGAATGAGGGGATTTGGACTTGAAACGGGGCGAGTCTTTTGATTTCACATGTGGCGATTCTTTCCCTTTGGAACCGGGCGAATCTTTCACCCTCACTGAGGGGGAGTTTGTGCCTTTGCTGTGAGGTGAACTATGTGAGCTTGAGCCCTTGGAGTGTGGCGAGTCAGAGCCCTTGAGATGCCGGAGACGAGGGGAGTCAATGCCTCTCAGGTAGGGGTAAGATCCCATTCTGTCCCGATGGGGTTCTTGTTCCTGAATCTCAGCGAGCAGCTCTTGAGTCCTCTCCAGCCGCTGGTTGATCAGATCCTGCAGGTGTCCCGTGGGACTCTGGGCCTGCGTCGCCTGGGATCCATTCTTCCTATTTGGTTTTCGCTCTCCTCGAGACAGAGCGTCATCCATGGAAGCACATCGGTTACGGCCCTGAGATAACGTCTCACTCTGAGGTGTGTGAGACTGGTTTTCATTGTTCAAGGAGAACTCTGTCTTGCGTGGCAAGCTGCTGGTTTTCACCTTGGCCTCTGTAGAGGAGGACGGCGGCCTGGACGCATCGGTACCAGCGCGTCGACGGCCAGGAGCCAGTTTATCCAGGCTGACCCGATGGTCCTTCGACCACTCATCCTGATCGTCATCAAGCATACCAGCATCTTCTTCATTCACCAAGTCCAGCATCAGCATTCCATCAGAGGAGGCAGAGGCCTACAACAAGACAACATTAAATACCACTTTATGTTTATCTGGTGGATATGCCAGTATCTTGACACCTAGCAGCATGAATGCAGCATCATGAATTAGTTTTGGTTACCAATCCCCTCAAAGAAATGCACCAATGTTAAGTGAGCAGTATTCAGGTGGTCATGTGATCGTAATTATTTATTTAAAAAGGTTTGAAAATATTGAACCAAATTTAACTAAATATACACTACCTTTGTAAAGTTTTGGATCGGTATGACTTTTAATGACTGAAAGAAATCTCTTATGCTCATAAAGGCTGCATTTGATCAAAAATACTGTGAATGTTTTTCTATTTTAATACCTTTTAATGTAATTTATTCCAGTAAATCATTCTAATTTGCTGATTTGCTGCTCAAGAAGCATTTCTTATTATTATCAATGTTAAAAACAGTTGTGCTGCTTAAACTTTTTGTGGAAACTGTGATAATGTTTTTTTAGGATTCTTTGATGAATAGAAAGAAACAGCGTTTATATGAAATATAATTCTTTGTAACAATCTTAAAGTTTTTACTGTAAGTTTTGATCAGTTTAATGCATTCTTGCTGGGGGAAAAAATCTCTTAAAAGAATTTTACTGACCCCAAATAACAGATAAATCTACTAATCCTAACTCAAAAATGAAATAAATTCAAAGATCGCTGTCCAATGATAATCTAAAAACTGTTAAGAATAAATAATTCTCACAATTGTTGAAACTCAAATAAAAAGTGAAATTACTAAAAGCATAAATGTTGAAACGAGATTTAGAAAGGGAAAAATAAAAGGTGGGGTGGACATTTTACTCCAGGGGGACATCTTACCCCTATCTTAATCTACTATTTATGTGTAAAACGTTTTACTTTTTAATTGAAGTGCTTCTTTTAAACCGCAAAGTTTTCTGGACTGCACTACCTCTCTGTTATGCAGTCATGTTATAAATAGCTGCATATAAGTTTCATCATTATTGCACCAAACAACCACCGAGTGCCATGAAGTCCGTATGAGCAGACAAACAACAACAGTCTTTGGAATCAAAGTCAAAGCAAGAATGCCACCCACCACAGCCATGAGATGACCCCGCGTAGGCAAACGCCGCCCAAGTGGGATCTTGGCCCGATCGCGTGTAGGATGAGCCAGAAGACTCTCCTCCTCAATCGTCACCTGCGAAGGGAAATGAATCAAAACTGGAGCTGAGCTCATTTTTACCATATTAACACAGTCATTTTCAGCAACCTTATATGGGTTCTAATTTACACAACACAAAAGGCCTATATGACATGAAGCGTTAATTAGTCTTGCATTCATCTCAGTTTAATCCAGGAGTTTAATCCATAGTGTGAAAATGAATTTGCAGATTTATAAATAGAAGGTGCCTAATATAGATGATGTGAAATTCACACAAGTGGGTTTCTGGTATATGAAATGCAGTGGAAAGTGAAACAAGACTGTGTGAAATCTTTTGCAACCCATATGCAATTGTATTAAAAAGGGTTTTAATGTTCACTTTTTTAAATCTTAAAGAGGACCTATTATGTACTTTTACAAAATCCACTCCACTAGAATAGCTTTTCCAGCTTTAATGTTCAGAAAAAACACGTTATTTTTCCCATATTCTCCATTGTTGCAGCTCCTCTCTTCCCAGTCTGTCAGTAACACTCTGTTTAGTTCCTGTCTGAAAAGCACAATGAGCTCTGATTGGTCGGCTGGATAATTGTGTTGTGATTGGTCAACAGTTTGTTTAGGAAATATCCCACCCCTTACCATAACCGCCAGTTTCAACACACTCAACCAGGCCTCGTCCCTTTATTTAGCATATGCCTTGGGCGGGAATTATTTAAATGAGGAATATTGTGTTTGTTCCCGGAAGAAAACTCAAGACTACAATGGAGGCGTTTCAGGGAGTTCAGAAACAGTGAAACTGATATAGAGAATAACTCCCTTTGGAGTGACTTTGTGCTTGGTAACTTTGCAGAGCTTTTTCATGCTCAAACAGCAAATGGTTCAAAGGTGCACATTTAAACACACATAATAGGTCCTCTTTAAACCCCCTTTTAAATTATTATGGCCATAGTAATAAAACATGATGTTGACTGGCTTAACAGTTCTTAGCCGAAATGTTTTCCATAGGTATGTCAACCAAAAAAGTTACAGAGTGCTTTTGTGAAATAATTGCACAAAGAATTTCCAGTATCCTAAAAGTGCAAAAACAAATAATGACAAGAAGATAGAAAGATCTAAAAGTGAAATAGAAGAGGGTTAGCACTAGAAAATGAAAGAGAAATATATACAGAAAGAGACTGACTAATGCAATGAAAGAGTGTTGGAGTGGAAAGCTAAAAGATGAGCATTAAAAAACAAGGAATAAATAAAGAGTATATGAAATGTCTGTGCTCACCTCATCCAGCACACGATTCTTAGCTCTGGTAATAGCTGTATTTAAAACATTGATCCAAGATTCCTTCTCCTCTGGACTCACAGCCAGAAATACAAGATTGGGGCTCTAATGGAATAAAGCACTTATTAAAATATCAACAATTACAATTATTAAAATGAACAATTATGGTATTTTGAATTTTCAAACATGCATTTTAAGGGTCCTTCCATCTTTTTATCAAGGAATCAATTTCGTATTGCCAAATCTAAACGTTTGCAAAGCTTCATTCAACCAGGTATGTTTGAGCATTCTGTCCTTTTTAGGGTTGCATCTTGTGAAATTACATCATGTTTTTGGTTTATTTAGATGTCTTTGGTCTGGTTACCAATTTGATTATTTATGTATGGTCCTGTTAATGTCACTGTATGTCTGAGCCTCGTCACAAGCATTTCAATGCCCTCTATTCCCCAGAGTTAATTGTGCAAATGACAAATAAATGTCTTTTGACTCTTGACTCCCTTGGTCTGTGTGGCATTCATATTTCAGTTGAACAGCACCAGAGTTTGTTTGGAAGCAGACTGAGATCCTGAAAATGTGGTTCTCGGTCCGCTTGTTTGGTGCACCAGCGTTCACACTTACTCAAATGAGCCGCACTCACAGAGCAATCGCACCAGAGTTTGTTTTAATCGAACCAAACCTGCCAAGTGTGAACACAACCCTAAAAAAACTGATTAAAATCATCCACCTTGTAGTCAAACAGGCACAATATGAATTGAACCCTTTTTTTTTATCCATAATTTCATAATGTTTAGTTATTACCTTGTTTCCAGGGTGTTGGCGGCGTAGCAGGGTAAATTTACTGTGGTTCTTCTTGCTGTGGCTCTTGGCTTTTCGCAGTTCCTCCGAGCGCTCATACTGTGCCAGGTCAAACACTTCATGAGTCTTCCCATTATTCTTCATCTGAACACAAGAGCAGCAGCATCAGCACACAGGCCTGAAGCTAGTAACAATTGCTACCATTAATTGAACATATCAGCTGCGCTTTCCCAGGCCAACTGTGCCGACAACAGTGATTCATGATGGGACACATTGATTTTAGCTCGAAGGACAGCAATAATTAATGTTCAACAGAACACTGCTGCGACATCAGTTCATGGAATCTGACAGAACGCTAAACAAAATCACCAACATTTAATTTACAAATAGTTACAAAAACATCTATTTAAGGATATATGAACAACACAACGTATTAAGAGTAACTTATACTCTATGGAAGCCAGTTTACACCTCAAAGTAAAAAATGGTACTTGTGTCTTTTATTCCTCATATTGCTAATTTATTTGTAACTATATATATGCAACTAGGCCTATATCTGACAACTACTGCTTATAACTGCTCATTTATGTCATATAATTGTGGTTTGACATTTTATAATGTGACTTTATACTTACAAGTTCTGAGTGCTAGCTAGTGGATATCTCACAGTGTTATACCGTACCTCAAAATAGCCATTGCAAATGTGACTATGGGCCCTATTTTAACGATCTGAAACGCAAGTATCAAACGCGAAACGCAAGTAACTTTGTGGGCGGGTCTTGGGCGCTGTTGCTATTATACCGGCGGGATAAATGACTCTTGCGCCTGAAAGATTTTGTATTTTCAGTCATCAGATTCATCTACATTGTGACTTAGATTTAATCAACTGAAAACAGTGTCTGTCATCAGATTCATCTACCTTGTGACTTAGATTTAATCAACTGAAAACAGTGTCAGTATAGATCGATCTCCTGTGGGAGGTCCTAACAGTTTCCCTGTGTTTGTAGCCCTTTTGTCTTCATGTATAAAGGTCAGTCACACCGACAGAACATTGGGTTAAGATTGTTGAAGGGCGACATGCTAACATCGCTGCTGAAGGACTGCTACACTACAAACCTTCAATAAATTCCTTTCCCCACAAGAACTCTGGTCAAGCTTACTTATTTTATGTATTGGAGAAATCTAATACATTGGCGAGCCACCCAAACGACTGCTCGGCCAAATACACCAAAATCTAACACGCCCGATGCAAATCTAAATCTGTGGGTTGGTCTGAAGTAGCTTCATTATTCATAGGTGTGGTTTGGGCGTAACGTGAAATAAACCAATCAGAGCGTCATCTCACATTCCCTTTAAGAGCAGGCGCGCTTGTTCCATGGCGGATTGCTATTATAACGGCGTATTTGCCAGACGCACGCCAGGAGTGCTTCACAGCCGAGGAGAACGATGCTTTCGTCAGGGCCGTAAAACACAGAGAAGTGACATTGGGGATGGAGAAACACACCCAAATATAGCTTCGGTTAAACAGGCGTATGATAATTTGGGTAAATGTGTAAGCTAGATTTATGCCTATTTTTTCACATCTTCATGGACACAACAATGATTTCCCTCGTGTGTTAATATTTTTCCTTGTAATAATGTAGCCTATGGTTTGCAAAAATGAAAACTGCTGCTTCTGTGTAGATGAGAGAATCAAAGTGTATGCGCGTTGTGCACACGCTACATTATGGCCAAGCATGCGCCCTCAAAATAGCATATGAATAACATGCGCAACATGCCACTGACTTTAGACTAGGTTTTTCCTGGTCAGTGGCGGAATAGTTTTCTGAAACTGCAAAATAGCACCAGGGAACGTTTGCGCCGGAACACGCCTCCTCTTTTCGCTGAACCGCCCCCGGGAGCGCAAGTTCATTCCCTGATTTACCGACGTGCGTCTGTGGAGGGAAAAGTCCGCTGTGCGCGGGTGCAAAATAGGAATGATACATGTGTCGGTGTACAAAGTCAATTGCGCTGGGTGAAAGATAGGGCCCTATATCTCACAATGTGAATTATGATTCTTTTTTTGGTAATGCTTCACATTTCACAATGAACAGTGCAAACTTCACAAATATAGCCAAGCCTGGTTCAGAACATATTCTCAATTAATACCAAATAGCATAAAAGGAAACAAACTGTGTTCTTTTCCATCAGAAATCAAGACAGGTGTTCCAAACGGTTTTCAGTTAGTACAGCCCCTCCCCTAATCATTCAGCCGTGACCCATCTGTGAAAAGTAAACGCCTCATTTTAAGACAGGTCAATCATCATTATGACTGACTGACTGTGGTGGAAAAGAGGTAAATTTCACTGAACCTGAGGGGGGAAAAACCCCACAGTGGGACATTAAATCCCAGAGAGCCACAATGAGGGTCACAAGGGTTTCTGCTGAGACGAACACAAAAACTCAACGCTGGAGATATTAGCATGCATGTAATGTCTCACATACCAAAAAAGAGAAATGTAGACATTTTGGGTCAGAGTTCTGCATGCATTCACCATAGCAACGGAAATACGCAACAAAGGAATCTGATGTCAGTCAGCTTGAGATTAAAGTACAAAGATCAAAGTGATCTGTGATCACAGACCAAACAGCAAGCACAAGCAAACCAACATCTATGACTCTATTCCGCTTTGAGATAGGTCACGTTTATCTAAGAGAGTTCACAAAACAGCCAGTTTTACGATAAAGAGCAGCATTTAGGTAAACCCCCCTCTATGCCACATATGGCTAAAGGTAATCTGTGTAACCGTATGCCTCCAGATGGCCTCCTGGGGTCACACATTTAAATGTGAGTGAGCGCACACTCTGAGAAAGAGCGTACTAGTGATGCTAATATGGGGCAAAAGACCCCTGGAGGAAAAAAGCCCGGCCTCTCTTCACCACATCAATATTTCACTCCCACGGTTGGCACAGCACGTTCCCGGCAGGGGGCCATCCTGATCTCTGGATTAACCACCTCCCAAAATAACCCACTAACCCACCATCTTCACTCTCACGAAGGTAACTCCAACAAGATGTAAGGGATAAAACGCAGCCTTCGTAAAGAGTACTCCTATGAATATTACATTTCAGACCAGAGCTGGTTTTCAAGGCATTGTGAATTGGTAGTTAAGTTTATAAAGCTGGCTCTGGCTGCTTCACTTTGCTTGGAGCCATACAACCTTAAAATCAGTCTCAAGATGTAAGGACTGTGAACATGAAGTGAATACTGCTGCTATTACATGCCTAGTTTTACCTCTACGAACAAGCTGGAATTAAAAAGATTTGCAGAATCCCCTTGAATCACGTGTTCAGTGTGTTCTGTAATCTGGTTGACTGCATTATTTAGAGGTCAACCAATTTTCCTAAAATAGACATAATTGAAATAAACTAAAGTAAACCTCACAGCCCTTTGTCCTGCCAAATCGATGTTATGCAAAGTTAAAAATCATAATTCACACAGATGATTGGACTGACGGATGATTATCAGACACTGTGAATCTGTGAATCCACACTGTTTATGAGTAAATCCTCAGTACATGTTTGATATGATCCATTTGCACACATGATGAATAAACTCTCAACCAAGAATGATCAGCCTGGATACAGTGAATCCTAGAGTAGAGCATCAATTATTTACACCAGATGTATAGAAGGAGCTTGAAAAGAAGCACTTTGAACCCAGTTATAGATGCTCAACTGTCTACATGTATAAACTTCAAATAATTCACATGGGAATCAGAAAGGATCATAGCCTTTACGAGTAGAGTTGCGTGAAGTGTCTCACTATGCTACATGAGTGAGATCAATTGAGTAGTTATGTCAAGTGACATCATTCTGGCAAGAATAGGGCTACCTTGAGCACTGAAGCAAAGTCAAGTGCAGCGGTGCATAACGCTATCAGTCCTAAGACAAACAATACACAGAGCCTGAAGGCATTGCAGCGATCACCAGAGGACAGACCTGTAGCACACACTCAAGACTGATGCAACCTGCTGACATTGTATTCTGATACTATAAAAATAACCTTGCTTGCCTGACTGGTGGGACGATGCACAGGGCTAGAAGATGAGCATACAGAATGCTAATCTGACTTGCGGCTTTATTTGACAACATTCATTTCTCTGAACACCTGGGGAATCTTCTGAAAATATGATGTCGTGTATGCCGAACTAAAATATTTTGGGAATTCAAGCAGTGCTGACAGTGGAGAATGAAAGATTGAAGATTCAATTACAATGAGCATAGACTGTATATTAACAAGGACCTTTTATGCCCTCTTGATTTTGTTTATGGGCTCTACTAGAATAGGTTTTCATGCTTCAATGTTCAAAACACATTATTTTCCCCATATTCTCCATTGTTGCAGCTCCTCTCTTCCCAGTCTGTCAGTAACGCTCTGTTTAGTTCCTGTCTCTATGAAGCCCCGCCTTCTGAAAAGCACAATGTCCTCTGATTGGTCAGCTGGATCAGTGTGTTGTGATTGGTCAACAGCTTTGAGAATGTTTAGAAAATGCCCCGCCCCTTACTATAACCGCCAGTTTCAACACACTACTAACTAACTCAACCAGACCCCGCCCCTTTATTCTGTGTATGCCTTGGGCAGGGAATTATTTAAATGAGGAATATTGTGGTGTTCGTCCCCGGAAGAAAACTCAAGACTACAATGGAGGCGTTTCAGGGAGTTCAGAAACACTGACACTGATATAGAGAATAATGGTACATTCAAGTCATGTCGAAAATATCATATTTATGAGTTGAACGCACATGAACACCACCACAAAATCGTAAATATGAGCTTGGGATTTTCTTTAAGCCCCGATGTCTTTAAGCTCCGACCAAAGTGACTTGAATGCACCTGACATTGTAAACACGACTTAAATACGAATTTCCCTGGAGGACTTGAACGCACCATAACTCCTTTGGAGTGACCCTGTGCTTTGTAACTTTGCAGACCGTTTTCATGTTCAAACAGCAACATCACACTCTAAAGAGAGTTGAAAATGCTCCTCTTTAAAATAAAAGTAATAATTTATCAAATAAATTAGTAATATATTAATATACATAAAAATATATTATTTGAATTTTTATGTTTTTTATGTTCCTTTAATACTTTTAAAATGGAAGTTTCTATTTTTTTTTTTTTACAAAATCATAACACTTAACTCAAGGTGCCAACTGCATTGGTGTCAGCAGGCTCAGTTTTGGTGATCTGTCCTTGTAAAGTTCATGTTTGAATAATTCCCCACATGAATAGGAAACATCCACACTCATTCTACTTCACTGCAACACCACCTGCATTTTGTGTATGTACTTGGTCTCTACATGTAAATCAATGTCTTTTTGAAGCAAAAACTTAATAAAAAAAAAAAGATAGGCATATAGTCAGTATTGGATTACTTACCAACTACAAACTAGCAAACAGACATAACGGAAAAGACTTTCAATTAAATCTGATATTGATTTAAATCTTTAAAAAACTGTCACCCTACAGTAAAGACTATCTTAAGAGGAGTCCCATTGTTCATGGTGAACTTGAAAAGCTTATCTGGTTCTTATTTGTGTCACTGACAGATCAAAACACATGGATGCAAATTGCTGTGATACTTCATTTAGATGCGGTATGTGTGGTTTGTTCACATGGGTTTCTTTTCATGATGGCGTGACACTGGATTCAGAGTCCTGAACATCTCCAGGGAGCAGGAGATGTGCAGCTGGGCTTTGAATCTTTTAATGTAAATAACAATGTCGCTCATCCAAAAGACAGCAGATGTGTGAATGCGACTGCTTTCTCAACTCTTAAAACCATGTACGTTGCTTTAATGAGAAAAACCAGGGCAACTCCGTACAGTTTTCCATGATGTGCTGCTATCTGACGGCTCTGTGAAAGTGATGAAAGCCTACAGGCAATGACAGAAACAAGCTGCTACACTTCCATGAAAATGACAACCGTGCCTCCACACAAGCTTCAAGTGAGCAAATGATTCAATTGTGAAGATTGGTTGCTCCTACATCGAACCGGAAATTGAATTCAACTGAATATTTGAAAGCAACTTCAGGGATCTTTGGTAGTGCTCCTGACACAAAATCCATGACACAGGGAAATATTGATTGTAGCCACTAACCAGGTTCGCTGCTGCTTGTCGTTTGGGGACACAATTGGGTTTCAATTTTCAGTGTTTATATAATACCCTTTAGAAAATTATAGCTTGTCAAAAGGATTAGTTTGATGTTGCAAGAGAATGTCCTTAATATCAAGGGCAGGAGTTTTTTTTTTGGCATTACTCCTATCATATAATCTCTGTAGTTAATGTCAAAATCTGAATGGGTTACATACACGAGTAGTTGACATGATATACCTTTGGGAAGTTGACATGCCCTGACTTGAGCATGAAATCATCATGAAAACTGTATTATAATTGTCTTTATGACTCACCTCTTTTTCAAAGATGTACAGATGATCTCCTTTAAGCATCACAAAGCGGTTTCGCCATATTTCCCTGAATATTCCTTTGCCGCTGAACCTGCGGATCCAGCCTACTTTGTCTGGTTGGGGTGACGGCTGGTTGGCATCCTGAAGACCCTGAGTGTGTCAACAGTGACCCGGTTAGTGTGTCGCCCGTCTTACATAATAGTATCCAAGTTCAAACAGATCTCTGTCACATGCTAAGCCATCATTACGTTTATTCCATATCTGTTAGTACTTATAATATAACTATTAGTAAGTTGTCCAATAGTGACTTTTTTATTGGTATTTATGTGTCTATTTGAAGTATTCAAACAGTTTACGAGTTACAAGTTTTGTTAGCTATTTATTAGATACTAGTGCATATAAACATTTTAGTAACACTTTACAATAAGGTCTCAATTAATGCATTGGTTAATGCATTTACTAAAATGAGCTGAACATGGGCAATATATTTTACAGCATTTATTAACCTTTGTTCATGTTAGTTAATACATATATTCATGTTAGTTCACAGTGCATTAACTAATGTTAACTTTTGAGCTTAAACAATGTAATAGTAAATGATGAGACTGACACTTTACCTAAAATCAATAAATACTGTAGAAGTATTTTTCATTATTTCATGTTAACTAATGTTAACTACTGAAAACTGTTACTAGTACAACTGGAATGCACACTAGTGTCATATAAACAGGTAGATATCTAATAAATAAGTACAAGTAAAGATGGAATAGGCTACTAGTAACTATTGAGTCCATAATTGTATCCATAATCTCTAATAAAATAAGATAGCCACTACCGGAATAAGAAGGATAGTAGCCTAAAAGTAATTTGTAAAAGATAGGCTAGATTACTTACTAGTTAATGCATTAATTAACACAAAGCAATACATTTGTTACAGTATTTATTAATCTTTGTTAATGTTAGTTGATAAAAAAAAATCCAGGTTGATTATTGTTTGTTCATGTTAATACACAGTGCATTAACTAATGTTAAATACAACATTTGATTTGAACAATGTATTAGTAAATGTTGACATTATCATTAACTAAGATTAATAAATGCTGTAGAAGCTTTTTAGTTCATGTTAACTAAAGTAGTTAAGTAATGTTAATAATGAAACCTTATTGTAAAGTGTTACCAAAATAACAGTAACCTAACAAAATAACTAGGCTACTACTTAACGTTAATTACAGGCTACTAATGCACCTTCAAATTATATCCCAAAAAAATGTTTTACTGTCAGTTGGTCAATTAAGGGTGTGGTCAATTAAAATGTCTGTTAAATAGAATAAAATATGTAAAACAAAATACGAGAGACAACAGCATAATGAAGAATACGCGTAACGAAGATCTACGCTCTCGCATTCGGCGCTTCATAACAAAGGAGTCACTGCTAAATTAATTTAGCCTACACATAATAAAGAAAAAGCAGAATACAAACACTTGCGCTGTTAATAAAAACTATTAAATTATGAGCATTCATAACTACTAGCCTTTACACATCTGCATGAAATTCTCACCCTTTTGACCAAATGGCTTTTCTTCATGCTGTTCGCAAAATATATGTGTCCCGCTCTCTGGAAGAAACTGAGGAGTTGTTCTGTATCCTTTGAGGAGAATGTGGCGCGCGCAGGTGTTGTGTGTGGCACGAGCTGTTTCTCTCAGGACTGATGGACTGCCAGTCTCTACATTGACGATTTGCAAACCGCGGGCAGAGGCTCTCCATTGGCTTGGGTGAGTCCCCGAGCTGCTGCTGTGCTTCTCAGTTCTCACCGACACGGATTTCCCCGTTTATAGAGCTCGACTGCTCCATCTATTGAACAACGAGCACAGCTGTCGGCGGGATGGTGATGATGATGATGATGATGTCACGCTGCATATTGAGCTTCCCTCATGAACACACTGCAAATCAGCGCACAGCAACGGATATAGTTATTTTAAATGATAATCAATAGTGCAGGGGTGTGTGTTTATGTGTGCACCCTAATGAATTCAAGAATATATGGTCATGTTTTTAATGTAATATATCCAGAACCACAGTGTTGGGTGTAATTTAATTACTATTATGGAGTTAATATTGTGCCATAATTAACCAAACAAATCCAGCATTTTGCAAACAAACTCGACCTTTACTTTCTGTAATTTACTTAGTTACTTCTGATTTAGATTAATTGCATGAAATACTGTATTGGATTTTACATCGACATTGTTAAAATGTATATTTTGAATGTGCAACTTCTCCCTTTAGTCAGTTTAAGAATAATTTATGCAATTGTATATTGTTTATTTCAAAGAATCAAAAGTGCAATTTCGTGTGTCTCCTTGTATTGTTCAACTGGTCAAGGTTGATATGGGATTTAGAAAGTAATTAATAAGTAATCCAATATTTTTTGGAGAGTAATTAGTACAGTAAACTATTTACACTGTTAAAATGTAATTAGTAGCTAGTAATTCATTTTACTTTTTTAGAGCAACTTACCCAACACTGCCCAGAACTGATCAACTGAGACCAACCGGGGCTAGTTGTCACACAGGAAAGTTTAGAAATTTTGATTCATTCATATTTTAGAATATTTTTTGTGTATGTTGTCCTGCAAACTAAAACAACAACATCACATTTTTAGCTGTTGGGAAACAAGAGAACAGAATAAAACCGCTACATATTCAGGCAAGGATATTTTTCATAAATTGCAGGTCGGGCAACTCGTCACATTTCTGAGATTCAAGCACTTTTCTTCATAATTGATTGTTAACTGTTTAAATTTTGCTGCAATGTTTATCATAAAGGCAGGTTCCACTGTGACAACTTACCCCATTCAGTGTGAAAACATTCTACTGGTGCGTGCCTGTTTTCCCCCTGGGTAATAAGAGTGTAAATGTTCGTTATCTTTAGTCTATACAGAACTTGACATATAAAAATAAACCTACCTTGATAGATATCGCTGGAATAAAAGTGTGACTAGCCGTTCGACTATAGCTTTGTTTCACTAAATCTAAAAAGAAATGTGGCAAAAGTTTAAAAAGACACGAATGAGAGCATGGATCTGAATATCGCACATACAATTATTATAACCACAATAAAACAAAATGCATGAACTTAAATTTAGAAATAGAAAATGTTTATTATGTAACTCAAGTATATAGGGGGATTTCCAAGGATTTTCCCTCCTACAAGCTCTGAGAAAACCACACACACACACACACACACACACACACATTCAGAAGGACAAACTACATCACTATAATTACACCGCTCTAAGCTTCTTTTCCGTCCACATAAATTGACCACATTATTCTAGAACGAAGCAAGAAATGTTTCCCTTGGGTTAATTGGGACAGATTTCTGGAAATAACAAACGGACACATCATGGACCTGATTTTTGTTCAGCTGTATGTGGGACAACACATCAAGTGTGACATAATCTGGCTAGCAAATCTACCAGGTCCTTTACTGACTCATCATAAGCAACCATTAATGTTTTTTTTTTTTTTTCTGTGCTGTAAAGTCATTAAGTGGTTCACCCTGCCGTCGTCTGGATGATAGTGGGGATTAATGGATGTGATTAGTGAGGGAGGAAGGGGAGTTATAGTGGAGCAACCTGAACTTGTCTATGGGGGTTTAAGCTCTGGAGGTTAAAGTGATGACCTAAAAGGTCAGGGCTAAACTCCGTCTACTTGATTCAATTTAATCAGTAAATCATTTGGGATGTGTTATACAGCCTGTTGACTGAGGCTTTAGTGGTAATAAAAACATGAAAAAAAATGTGTTGGTCTGAAATTTTCATTTATTGAAGAGCATCATAAAATATCGTCACTTACTTATCATGTTGTCCAGTTTATCAAGCTACAGTATGTACAAAGGCAAAGCTTAGTCAAAAAAAAAAAAAAAAAAGACATGCATGTACTGACACACTGAGATGCAAATACGTCGATGCGAAAGTTAGCCCGATTTAAACTCTTTGTCCACCAAGAACTGTCATATTAATTGATAAAAGCCTTGGACATTAATATCATAGTAACAGGCTGAACTGATGAGCTCTTTTTCATGAGCTGACGACACGCTGCAAATAAATATCCATTTTCTTTTATATTTTTTAAAAACATTTATTAATGTCTGGATATTTTTTTTTTAAACCCAATTGTTTGAATGATTTTTCCAGCTTTCTTGGGCACTTTTGATGCAAAATATCACATTATTGTGACCCAAGTTATATACACAGAGCAGCCTGTTTATAGTATATTTAAAAGTTATATACTTATATACTTTTTTTTACTGAACATACAGTAGTCATCTATCCCAAAATGATCAAATGTAGCATCACCAATCCAATAAATAAAAATGCTGTCATTGTGAAGACTTTTGGGGCATTATTTACACGTAATCATAAAAGTTATGCACATTTACAGTGTTTCACATACCATTATCAACACTTATATATATATATATATATATGATAACACTTTACAAAACATTTCAATTCATTCACATTAGTTAGCGCACAGTCTAACAATGAACAAGAATTTTACAGTATTTATTAATCTAGGCTAATGTTTACAACATATTTCTGCACATATACTAACACATTTTTAACAATTCAAGTTGTTGCTTGTTCTTATGAACACGCATGAATTAAAAATGAACAATAGTATATTCATTATTGTCTTGTTTAAGCTGTGCAAATTGTTGTTCATTAATGTTAAAGAATTGAACCTTATTGTGCAGTGTGACCATTTTCCTCCCTAAAACTGAAACATTTGAAAGGAATGTTAGGAGAGAGAAAAAGAGGGCGAATGTGCTCAGCTCAGGGTTCGGCGGACAGACAGCACACATTAATATGAGTGATGATAACAGCTCAGCGTCGGCTCTGCTGACGGCCTCGTCCTTGTGTCCGGTCTCCACCCGAACCCACTGCGAGCGTCACTTCCTCCAGGAAGCTGGGACAGAGAAGGGGAACATATTTGCGTTATAATGCATGAGTACAGTCAGCACTGGATTTGACTGTTTAAACAATCCACAGTGGGTAACAAAATATGTCAAACAATGAGAAATTACAAACAAACAGAAAGCAAAATGATCATGCAAATATATTTAAATGACGTATTTTGTTTCCGGAAGTTTATAGAGTCTAGTAGGTAAACGAGCATCTACTGTAATGGCTATAGTGTACAAGCGCCACAGATCTGGTTAAATTAGGTGGATTTTATGAAGTTTAGCTAAACTAAACAACATTCAGATTCATTTAGAGTTTACATGGCAGACAACACACGTAAATACAGAAACAAATTAAGTAAAAACAATAATATTGTAACTTATTATTACAATTTGAAATACAATTGTACTACTAAAAATAGTTCTCTATTGTAGTATATTTTAAAATGTAATTTATTCCTGAATTTTCAGCATCATCACTCCAGTCTTCAGGGTCACATGATCCTTCAGAAATCATTCTAATATGCTGATTTGCTGCTCAAGAAACATTTCTTGTGTACATTTTTTTTTTTTAGGATTCTTTGATGAATAGAAAGTTAAAAAGAATAACCTTTATTTGAAATAGTAATCTTTTGTAACATTATAAATGTCTTTACTGTCACTTATAATCAATTTAATGCATCCTTACAGAATAAAAGTCTTTTTTTTAAATCTTGTTGACCCCCTGAATGCCATTCTAGCGCTGATGTCACTGTGTAACCTGGATCCTACTTGAATAAGGCATTAGGGCTTGTGGATAGAAGTGAGATGGAGAAAAGAGACAACAGCGTTGAGGGCATTTAAAAACACTGACCTCTTAGTGTTGTGAATGGCCGTGCCGCCGAGTATGATGCGCACCCCTGGCATTGTGCGGTTCAGGTTGTAAACGGTTAACGCCTCCTCGTAAGTGGCCCCGCCAATTATGAAGACGATAATGTCTTGAGGTCTAAAGGGTGGAGACAGTGTGAAAGAGCACATTTATCTAACTGCAGTCCATGTTAGAGCTGCACAATTAATTCTGCTCTTGATTCAAACACCCACATGATCTTATTCCTTAATGACAACCATTCGCTATGTCTAGTAAACCGTTGACATACATGTATGATCACAGCGGACATTCAAATCTGCGTTGGTGCTGCCGCTGATCCAGAGAGAGCAATTGTCATGAAACAGCTTCACAAACACTCTTTTCAACCACACATTGTCATTATTTCTGTGTTACAGTACCGGTAATTCAAATGATCACAGAGGCACAGAGATAAACATTTATAGTTCAGATATAAACGCTGATGTCTACGAAAGAGATCAAAATAGAGTGAATCAACTTTTGATAGTAACTTGGCACTTCAAATGAAGATTGAATCGATTAGCGACTGTTATAAATTTACTCGTCTTTGAATCATTCATTCAAGAGATTGTTCAAAAAAAGCTGTTTCATCCAGTAATGAAACAAGTGAAGTCTTTATGAGTGAGTCATTGAACTAAATTTTCTAAAAAACATTCATAAATCTAAATAGACTGCAGCAATCAACATTTTGTCAGAACCTCTAGTACAGGGGTAGGCAACCTAAGGCACGCGTGCCAACACTGGCACGCGGAGGGTTAATCGCTGGCACGCAAGCAAATGCGAGAGAAGTGTATGTATTTCATTCAGATAAAGTAGTCTACCTGCACAGTGCACACAGATCTACATTTTGATGTAATAATTCCTCATAGTAAAAAAAAAGCTTATTTTATTAAGTTAGGAGTAGAGATGCACCGATTGATCCGCTGGTGACCGGAATTGGCCGATTTTCACGTGAGCGGCCATAACCGGCGACCGGCCGGTCAGTCTGACATATGCCGATTTTATGCCGGTCAAATGCACTCGGGCTCCCCATGATTAACATCGCGCAATATCAGCATCACACGTGCACACGGAACGCACATATAGGAAACCTCGTGAATTACGGCCGTTTCACGCATATTTTTTTTCGGCGTGCATGTTAATCAATGAGTGCATTCACACCGGGAGCAGGAGCAGCGCGTGAGTGCCCAACAGGAGCGTCGCGTGAGCAGCAGTGAAGCGGGGGTTTTGCCGCCGAGTCTATTTTGTCTGCGTTGCTCATGCTCAATTAAAGTGAATTCACACTTTTGATGGACAAAATAAATATGATTTCAAACAAAAGTGCCCAAAATGCACAGAATGTGCATAGTGTGTTTTAACAAGAACTGGATTAGGTTATGTCAGAAAAGAAAATGAAAACTCAAAAATATTATATAAAATTTACCCATTTAAACTTGTTCTTATTATTTAGTTTGGGTAAAAGGATATGGTATTTTATAATAAAAAAAAATATATATATATATATATAGAAAATAAATATTTGTGTGTGCTGTAAAGTGGTTAGAAAAAATGAAATCGGAATCGGGTATGGGCAGGTCAAACTCAATGAAAAATCGGAATCGGCCTAGAAAATTGTAAAAATAGAAAATCGGTGCATCTTTGGTTAGGAGTTATAAATACTATTAAATTGTCTATTTAAATCTAAAACAAATTTCAAGAGAAATATTAAAATTTCTGTACTATTTCTTATGAAAATGTAAAATGTTTGTGTATTTATATGAGTGTGTGTGTGTGTGTGTGTATATATATATATATATATATATATATATATATATATATATATATATATATATATATATATATATATATATATATATATATATAGGCTATGTGTGTGTTGTGGCACAGTGATGAACTCGGAAACTTAAAAATGGCACTTTATGACAAAAAGGTTGCCGACCCCTGCTCTAGTAAATTACATGTTATTTTGTTTAGTTGTCTAAAAAAAATTGTGATTCTCAATTTATCAGTGATCGTACAGCTCTAGTCCATGTTTCAATCCAAGCACAAAAAGTATGAATTGTACATGAAACAGGGCATTTAAAATGTATTTAACTAGTAAGATGTGTGAAAACAGCATTCCGTAGTGACACAGAAATTACACACTTTCAAAGCAACAAGAAAAAGCTCACATTAAATGTCTATAAGTGTGCTTGTATATTATTAATGCATGAGTGTGAATGACAGTCTATTTATGTATCTGTATCACCTGTCTCTCAGAGAACTTGGCCCGAGGTAGGGGAACTGGCTGTCCTTCAAACGACCCTTGATCAGCTGATCCAGCGTGTCATGTAGAAGCGGCTGATGCTGTGTGTACACATTTTCAACTCCCTATCCAAACACACAAACAAGTTTTAAACAGAATGTGGCTTTGGCAATATGACATGTTAAAGGGGACCTATTATGCCCTTTTATAAAGTCTTGATCTTGTTTTTGGGGTCTACTAGAATAGGTTTTCATGCTTGAATGAATGTCTTAAAAAATATTTGTACATATTTTTTCCATACACCTATTTTTATGCGCATTTTGGGATTTTGCATGTAAAAAAAATAAATCACTGGATGGAAACACCAAAATGTGCATAGATTTTTTTTTTAATGCACTCAATTGAGACATTTTTTATCTGATAAGAAGACATGCGCATAAACTGTGATACGAAACATATTTGCCGAATAAATCCCTCGATGTGCAACAAAAACCTCACATGACTTTTGCCTCAACAGAGGCTGTGATTGGATAACTAGATCAGTTTTATTGCACAGCATCTCTAATACTTGTTTGATCATTCTGAAATGCCAGTGGAGGCGTTTCAGGGAGTTCAGAAACAGAGAATAACGCCCTTTGAAGTGACTTTGTGCTTTGAAAATGTAAGGAATAATGCAGTCAGAGGGCCATAAACATGATCTACCTTAAGTCCTTTGAAAAACTGCTTGGTAATGGCCACAGCATCTGTAGGAGCAATGAGGTCACTTCCTCTGACTCGTTTCCCGCCATATTCCACCATGGCCTGCACCATCTGCAGTACAGGAAAGTTGCTTTCCTTTTTAATAAATCGTACTAGTAATAGTAGGACTTTATCAAATTAACCTGGATCATCCATCAGTAGCAATACACCGTGCGACAGGACACAGTCCCTCACCTTGCGGTGTCTCTCTGACACCCCTTTGCGATTGAGCTCTTCCATCAGGCTGGGCAGAATACTGCTGCTGTGTTTCTCGTAGCGAAGCGCGTACAGCATCACCAGCCGCACAGCGTCGATCTCAGAAAGACGAGGGTTCTGCAGGAGCCGCCTCAGGCTCTGCAGGAAGAGGAACAAGGTCATCTTTAGCAACGGTGCAAGATTTACAGCACTTAACATACTGTAGGCGATCACAAAAAACGTTGTGTATTGACATTCACTTGGTTCAAAAGTTTGGGGTCGGTAAGATTCTCTTATGCTTACCAAAACTGCACTCATTTGATTTAAAAAAAAACAGTAAAAATAGTGATATTGCCAAATAATAATCAGCACTTTGTGATTAGAC
The DNA here is from genome assembly GCF_951802725.1 of Rutilus rutilus. Taxonomy (NCBI): domain Eukaryota; kingdom Metazoa; phylum Chordata; class Actinopteri; order Cypriniformes; family Leuciscidae; genus Rutilus; species Rutilus rutilus. The sequence goes on along the minus strand of NC_140216.1, from coordinate 4,002,256 downwards.
TGCGTGTCAAACTCTGACCTGTTGTGCATTGGAGTGGTCACTCTGGCAGGCCAACTCCTGCTCCACCTCTGACACCTCCATCAGCTGTCTTTCACTGACCAGCCGGGACAGCTCCCCAACCACGGTCACGTGCTTTGAGACCGTGCCCGACATTTTCTTAAACTGGGGGTAGTTGTCCACAAATGCCTACAAAGGGGGGGGCAGAACATGGTCATAATACTGTAACACAATAATAAAAGTTCTGGATCAGGGGTCTTCACGGTTCACTCCTCATATAAGATGATGTGCTACAGTGAACAGTATTATTGGGTCCGCTCACCTTCATGTCAGATATTGACTCTAATTTCTGTTGGTCCTTGGGCTTTTTCTTCTGAAAATCCTCCATCAGGTTCTTGATGTTTGTTCCAATCTCACCAAAATTCAGGTACAAGTTCTTATTAAGAGAAAGAGAGAGAAAACAACATATAGTAAGGGGTCCAAAAGTCTCACATCACTAAAAAAAAGGCTCTTCCTTTTGCTTTTATTACAGTTTCTAAGGAGTTACATATGGACAAGTCACAAATGTGCTTATTTAACTAGTCACCTAGACATATTGTATGTCATAATGTTTCTTTGTTTTACATTATTCAACAAAAAAAAGTGTTACAAGACTTTGTTGTCTGCACTACATCAGTTTCTTTGAAACAAAAATGTACTTGGTAAATAATTTCATGATGTATTACATTTTTTTAATGGAATCTGTTTATGTACTTTTGCACAATATTTTCAACAACTTTACTCACATTTGCATAAAACTCATCATTTTCTGCAGACAAGACCACCTCCCGTAGGTCCTTACTGATTCCAGGCACTCTGGACAGGTCTATGCGGTTGTTATTGAGGCCCAGCAGCTCATGAACCATGGCCTGATACGTCCACTAGAGGAAGCAAATGCATGCACATGTAGAATTTGCTGCAATATCAGCACACTAAATCATTATGTAATATTAATTTTGTTGCAATAACATTTTTTTTTTTTTTTTTTGTAAATGCAAGCAGGACACACTGGCTCCTGTAAATCTCACAGTAGAGAAAAATAATAAAAAGCATCATATTTAATGTCTAACACGGTTTTAGCAGTTTTCTAACGTAATCCAGAATAAAACCATGGGCTCTATCTCCCTCTGGTGGTCAGGACTGGGATTTTGCATACAGATCTTGTTCTGTAATATGAGATTATTAAGAGACATTGTTTCTTGCCTGGTTGAGAAGGGGAGTAATGGCATCATCACTTCTGTCTAAAATCAGGAGAAGAGGAGGTACTTCTGTTTTCCTGAAGTCAAACAGTTCATACTCCTTAGTAATGATTTGCTGTGGGAAACACAAACAGATCATTAGTCAATACATTTTCCTCCATGAAGAAAATCTATAGAGTAAATCAATCAGTATAAAAGAATGACCTGTTCACCAAAAGGTCAAAGATAATGCATACTACAGATCTATGATACAATTACAAAATGAAGTCTTACTTTGACGCTCTCTGCCAGCCTTTTGGACATGTCAGAAGAGAGCTGGTAGCGGATCATGGGGCATTTCTTCAGGGCCAGCAGCACTGATGTCAAACCCTGAGTGACACGAGGCAGTACACTGGGCTCCCAACTGCGACCCTACACACACGCACAGAAATATTCAGAGCCTAAAACAGAAGGATTCGTGCTCACAAGAGAGCCGGCGATAGTTGTGAGATAATGATTAACTTAAAGGGATATTTCACCACTGGAAAGATGAATGTGTATTTAAATTGGGTCATTTATGTAGTTGAAGTGTGAAATTATTTTAGAAGTTGGTGCCTTCTAGACTGAGAAATTTTTGAATTTTTGGGTTCATGTGGATGAAAGACAACAACTCCCAGAATGCACTTGCTTCGCCGCCCTACGAGGCCACTCCCAAGCCACGCCTACCGGTTACAGAGGGCAGTATCGGAAGAAATGATACAACTAGGCTACTAGTCGACTCGAAACTGAAAAGACAGCGTTTTATCCATAGACTGTAAAAAATATGGACAAAGCGTCTGTGACGTCAACCATAGACTTTCTGAAGAACGGTTTTGAAGCCGTTTATGGGGGGTATGGGCGGCGCCATCTTGGAAAATCTTGGGAAATCCTAACCCCGCCCACCTTCTGGCCAATCCATATATGGGTAAAGGACGCAGCGCGCGTCACTCAGCTCGCTCTGCTACTCCGGTTATCTCTGTATATTTTAGGCAACGAAATATGTTATAAAACACCATACTAACTCTTTTTTCGTTTTCATTTAAAGAAATCTTAAACATTATAGCCACACAAATGTGGTTCAGGCAACGCGTATTGATTATATTCACTGCATATTTGCCTATTTATAACAAAACGAAATATAAAACACAAACCTGCCTCTTTTCGTTTTAAATATAATATAAAAATATTAAACATTTTAATATGGTCCAGGCAATATGTGCATTTGTACTAAACAACAGTAAACAACAGTTGCAGTAAACAACATTACAGATCATCTTCGTTGTATTAAAATTTAAAATGACAAAACTCAACCCAGTCTCTTTTTGTTAAACTTCAGTTTTATCAATATTAGCTATTATAAAAGTATAAGTAAAAGGTACAAGAAGCTATACAAATAAAGCAAACAATTCAGTCAAACATACAAAGTCAGCGCTCTAGTCTACCCATACAACGGTAAAGTTAAATAGCTTATAAAGTTATGAAACTTCCCCTCAGCCAAAACGATTGGCCAGGGAACAAATTATAGATTCACGAGACCAAAAATCGCCCGTTAGATATACACAAGACGAATTATATCTCATGTTTAACCACTACAGAGACGCCAGAGTCAGCGGCAAATGTCAGAACGACTAGCCGAGGAAAGGCTGTTCCAGGCGGGGTACATGAGCGCCGAGCACCCGGTCATCGCTGGATCTCACAACCTGGATAAAATTTTCATAAATCTTTATAAATAAACCACAGATTTGAGCTTTAAACAACTACATTCTCGCCTGAAAAACTCTTAAAACTACATTTCATGATTCAAAAACAGTAGTATTATATTTCAACTGTGTTCAAAAATGGCGCTTCTTATGTTGTCATTCTCCTTGGATCAGCCTATGCTCGTTATCAGCTGTCAATCAAGCTGTCAATCAAAGTTAACCACGCCCTTATTTGTCATACATTTTATATCTAAATACGATCTAAACTAATGAGTTAGAAAAAAATTCACCCCCCTCACAGTTGTCAGGCACTCGGAACCTATCGAAAAATACAATAAAAGTCCATGGGACCAACCTGTAAAAACATGAATTTATGCTGTGAAAACGGACATTTTAACATGGTGGTCTATGGACATTTGCTCCCTTTTGGGACCTCCCTCTAGCGGATTTTCGATGTATTGCAGTTTTTCGCACTTCCGGGTAGGTTTCATTTTTCAGATTAGAATGTTGCCGCTTGGTTTTATCGTGAGATCCCCCTATGGACGGGTTGAAGACATGCGGAACGAGCTCCTCCTACTGGCTGTAGTCTCTCGCCTCTGGACAAAAAAGCCTCCAATGACACAAAATGACGATTTTTGCATCATCTGAGGATTTTTTCCAGACACACAATACAGAAATCTCTCGTCTCAGGGGGACATGAGGGAGGGAAGCATTCAAAAATACTACTGGGTTTCTACTGATACAAAGCTTAATGCTAATCGGTGAAGTATCCCTTTAAATTAAATAAACCATTTTTTTTTACATTTTCAACTTACTTAGTAAGTTTTTTTTTTTTTTTTTAATCTTACCCTGGATACTCCTTGAAGGTTGAGGGAGAAAAGATGAGGGTTCACAGCAATGAAATCTCCATAGAACTCCTAGAGTAACAACATTTTTTAGAAATTTAGAAAGTTTGCTAACATTTTGCAGGCACTATATGGAAAGCATATTTATGAATCAATAATGAAGACTTAATTAAAAAGAGGAAGGCCCACCTGCACTTCTGCAACAACTTCCTGTTCATCTGCCTCAGCCAAAACCTTTATCTCACTCTTACTGATCACGTTACTGAAATCTGCACAGAATAAGTCCTAAAGTCAGTGAAAGTCCATCTTCTGACCACACTTATTCTGCAAACTTATACATAAGAGGTAAATTGATGCAACACTCTTGATATATTTCTGGTACTCACAGATGAAATAGACACTATACTTGGGCCGACGAAGCTCTTGAATCAGGTGCTCTACGTTCTCCTGAAAGCAGAGACATTCAAGTATGAAATAACCTGGAAATGCAGTCTAAATCGATATATTGTACAAGAGACCATGATAAAAAAACCTTGGTTGGCCGGAGAAAGCAGATAGCTTTAAGGTGCTTCATGTTGTCTCGGTTTTGTGAGTCAATGCGCTCAAAAAGGTAGACCTCCTTCTGCAGGATCTCAGACTGAGTGTAGACCACACTCACAATACTGGTCTGTAAAGAAACGGAGGAAGAGTAAAGACAACAAGCAAGCAATGTTTTGACCACTGTTAGTCACTGTCTATGTAGACTGCTGACTACTTTTGTAACACAGCTCTCTACTTTAAAAAGAAATTAGAGTTACATTTGGTTAAAGGGATTGCTCACCTAAAAATTAAACCCAAACCTGTATGAGTTTCTGTCTAGTTTCCAACATTCTTTACATCTTCTTTTGTGTTCAACAGAAGAAAGAAACTCATAACGGTTTGGAACAACTTGAGGGTGAGTAAATGATGACAAAACTTTCATATTTGGATGAACTATCCCTTTAAGACACATGACAGGTAACAAGACAGCAAAACTAACTTACACTGCACACAGTACTAGATTATCAGTGGCTTATGCACATCTGCGCTTTTAGCTTGAACTGTTAAAGCTGTTTAAAGTCACTCACCGTCTCCTTGTCCATCAGCAGCACCTTCATCCCGGGTCCGCTGCTCTCTATCATTTTGGAAATGTACTGCTTGACAGCCAGAGTCACGTTCATTTTTTCGTTTTATACGTGTTCTAATTGTCAGTGAAAATGGTTCAAATTATCGAATCGTTTCAAAGTTGTTTAACTAATGATAAACGGCTCTTTTCATCAGTAAACCCCCGCATACAAAATACTGTTGACAATGGGAGACAGACAACTCACTGGACTTCCTACTACTTCCGGTGTACACGAGTATTCGGTCCGCCTCTGATTTGGGATCTGTTGTAGTTCAATCGATCTGCCAGTCTTGCGGGTTCCATTTACTAGGTCAACTGATCTGGTAACAGTTCGTAAAGCATGAACAATATCCCATAATTCAAGGCTGCTACGTAAAACGGAGTAAATAAAACGCCATATTGGTAAGGGCTCGTTCCTGAACGTAATTTCACTGAACTCTGTGTGTGTGTGTTTTTTTGCTAACTTCTGTGCCAACGTCTTTAAGGTGTTTTATAGCATGATTACGTAAAGAATTATCTCAGTAAACTTTTATTAATCACCAAAATAAATACTAAAAAAAAATATTATCAGCTTTAAAATGTTGATTCAGTGAGCCAGTGTCGGATTCGTGAAAGAATTCATTTGAAAGAATCGACTCAAAGGAACGATTCGGTCACGAATCGGACATCTCAACCAGACGACCTCTCTATATCGCTGTATTTTACCAGCTGCTAATGCATTATTTATTCGTTTATGTGATTTATAGCATGATTACATAGTTATGATCTCTTTAAACTTTTATTAATCATAAAAAGAAATGAAAAAAAAAAATAATTCGTTACTAGCTTTAATGTTGGTTCAGTGACTCAGTGCTCGGATCAATTTAGTCGGTTTCGTTAAAGAATTGATTTAAAAGATTCGACTCATCATTCATATAAAAGAATGATTCGGAATTGGACATCGCTACCACAAACCATCATGTTTCCACAGCGTACACAACATGGGGACAGGAGAGGTGTCATTCAGTAAATGGGAAAACCTGTGTTATTTATTTGAAAATGTAACTCAACTATTTTGTTGTAAATGTATAAATTGTAATACGTTACTTTACTAGTTACTTGAAAGTAATTTGATTTGCGTTACTTAATGCTTAACCGCTAACTGAAAATTAATTTATAGCTGTTGTTTTTTCCCCCAAATATCATTGTTACAATAATATGATTTAAAGTTTTATTATCATCAAAAGAAAAATACAGGTTCAGTGCAGTGTTCGGTCCAATTCAGTCGGATTCATAAACAAATTCAGTTTAAAGACTATCAGGACTAACAGGCACTTAACTTTCACTGTATTTTACCAGCGTCTAATGCTAAAATTGATGTATGTTATTTGATTTTATTTAGGTTACAATAAAGATATGCTTTTATAAAACCTTTATTAATCATCAAATGAGATATTTCAAAACAGCTTTAAAATGACAAATGATGAGACAAATATCAATTATCTTACATTTATACTGCCATATCCAAGACATAGGGATGACTACAGTACTGATCCAGACAAAAACACCATTCAGACTCTGGCTTTTTCTTTTATAGTTGATTAAACCACTAATAAAAAAAACCTCCAAAGATAGAAAATATGATCTGAGTGTTGCTAGCTGCATACAAAGCATTCCTGTGTAGGCATGGTATTATTAATAGAGCTTGGTGGAGTGTTGTCAGTTCTCTTCATGGTAGCCCACAAGCTTTGCACTTATTTCCCATAATCGCAGAGCAGCAAGATCATCTTTACCTTCAGGAGCTGGTTCCTTCAGCTTACAATCACTGTAAAAAGATCTCATAATCATCCAGTGTCAAGCATAAATGTTAGAAACAGAAAAGGTAAAATCTTTAGAGAAATTACAATCCAAACCCGTTACACGAATGATGTAAAGGTCAGTGAATAATAACATTAAAGGTGTACTATTATGCTTTCTTAAATTTTCAACTTTCTTTAGAGTGTAATGTTGCTGTTTGAGCATGAAAAAGCTCTGCAAAGTTACAAAGTCACTAAAGGGAGTAAAGGCCCGTTCACACCAAGAATGATAACTATAAAGATAACTATATTAGCATCCAGACCAATGGACGATATTGTTCTAAGCGTGTGCTGCTTGTCTGCCGCTTTAAATGCTTGAGCTCGTTGCAGCAGGATGGATTCTGATTGGCTGTCAATGTTTTTATCGTTCATCAGCTGGATAAAATCGTTCTGAAGGTGATTCTTTCTCTGTGCCGTTATCGTTATAGTTGTAGTGTAACCTCTGCTATTCTTTAACATTGAGAACGATTTTTAGAACTGTCTTTATCGTTATCTTTATAGTTATTATCCTTGGTGTGAACGTGCCTTTATTCGCTATATTAGTGTGCACTGTATTTGAACTCCCTGAAACGCCTCCATTGTAGTCTTAAGATTTCTTTCAGGAATGAACACATCACAATGTTCCTCATTGAAATATTTACCGCTATTTCCTGGTTGAGTTAGTTAGTAGTCGAAACTCGCAGTTATGTTAAGGGAAGTTACAACACACTCAAAGCGGTTGACCAATCACAACACACTAATCCAGCCGACCAATCAGAGAACATTGTGCTTTTCAGAAGAAGGGGCTTCATAGAGACAGGAACTAAACAGAGCGTTACTGACAGACTGGGAAGAGAGGAGCTGCAACAATGGAGAATATGTGAAAAATAAGGTATTTTTTGAACATTCAAGCATGAAAACATGTTCTAGTAGAGCCCAAAAACAAAATCAAAGCGTGATAGGCCCTCTTTAACAGCTCACCTGAAATAGCAGCCACTGTGAGACTCCAACCCCTCAGCAACCGCACAGTAGATGGACGTCTGAGCACCTTGTTTGGGGGTTTTCATCAGTAAAAGAGCAGGAAAAGACAACAGGGCACTGAGCAGAGGGTAGCGGGTCTGCACGTAACGTCCCAGTTCAGTGCGGATTACTCCAGGGTGAAGGGAGTACACAGTTACACCAGACCCTAATAAAAAACAGAGCAGGTTTAAACAAGGATAATGTAGGGAAAATACAATATGCATTTTTAAAACAGCTTTTTTGCAGCATTTTTTTATGTTTGAACGTGACTGATGTACTGGGGATGAGCGCACAAACCTTTAATCCTCCGTGCTAACTCGCGAGTAAACAGCAGGTTGGCAAGTTTGCTCTGCCTGTAGCTGACCAGGGAATCGTACGGTGTCTTGTTGAAGTTAAGGTCGTCAAAGTTGATCTTACCTATAGAGAAAGGTCATCGGACTGAAATATCTTGTATGGATAAAAGTCTCATGCATCTCTGCAATAATGTTTACAAATGACACATTATGTATATACCGTAATCAGTTATTGGTCAAACTTGTGAAAAAAGGGGCAAATGAGCATTTACAACATTGGCTCTCATCTAACATTCACTTAAAGTTTGACCTTAAAAACATTTAATAACACTCCATTCCACAAAAGTTTCTTTAGATTTTTAAGAACTGATCACTGACAGATTCTTTATGGAACCCAAAAATGGTTCATCTATGATATCGCAGTGAAAAACTTTCTTTGGAACCTTCTTTTAGAATATCTAAAAGGCATGATGTGTATATATTGGGTTTTACCTCCTTTGTGAGCAATACTGGATACATTGATAACTCGACTTGGACTAGACTTCTTCAGCATGTCCAGGAGCAGAACAGTCAGGAGGAAATGGCCCAAATGATTGACAGCAAACTGGGTTTCATAGCCATCCTCAGTGAGGCTTTTAGGGCACATCATCACCCCTAGTATAGGTTTGTCAATACAAAATGTATACCATTTAACAATACGGCTAAAAGCACAGTGTGATTTGCTGATTAATGAAGTCAAATGTCTCACCAGCGTTGTTAATAAGTATATCCAGTCGATTCTCAGTGGCAGTGTATTCATGCACAAACTGCTGTACGGAGAACAGAGACGCCAGGTTCAAGTGCCGAACTACTATGTTGCCATTTCCTGTAGATCTGCGAATCTCTGCTGCAGCCTTTTCTGCTTTTGAAAGATCTCGACAAGCCATCACAACCCGAGCCCCTGAAAAAGAAACCCCAGAAAACATTCAGTCTGAGCTAAAATCCTCCAAAATCTAGACTTTCATTACTCTTAAAGATAAAAGGTTCTTTATTGGCATTGATGGTTCCATGAAGAACCTTTAACATCCATGGAACCTTTCCATTTGGTCAAAAGGTTCTTTATAGTGGAAAAAGGTTCTTTAGATTATTATTCACAAAAAAGGGTTCTTTTAAGAACTGTTCGCTGAACTGTTCTTTGGGGAACCAAAAAGGGTGTGAAATGCAGCGTTTACCTCTCATGGCCATGTCATGTGCCGTCTCTTTTCCAATCCCAGTGTTGGCGCCAGTAATGACGACTGTCTTTCTATCCAGTCGCACGCGGCAGCAGCACACTCCACCTGCAATCCATTTTCTCAGCAGAACCAAACCTATTTTTGAAGAAAATCCGTTTGTGATAGAGCACTTTCTTCCAGTCGAAACCAAGGAAATTCTACATGCAGAAAATGCAGACTTTTAAAGATCTAAACAGATCTGGTTGGAAGCACTGTTGGAGAGCTGGATGTTGCCCTTTAGCAGATTTGATATCAAATCAATGAGATCCATGATACAAAGGTCCATTTATATCATGGATACATATATACACTACCGTTCAAAAGTTTGGGGTCAGTAAGATTTTTTTATGTTTTTAAAAGAAGTATCTTCTGCTCACCAAGGCTGCATTTATTTGATAAAAAACAATAAAAAAAAACCCAGTAAAGTTGTGAAATATTATGACAATTTAAAATGACTGTTTTCTATTTTAATATATTTTAAACGGTAATTTATTCCTGTGATCAAAGCTGAATTTTCAGCATCATCACTCCAGTCTTCAGTGTCACATGATCCTTCAGAAATCATTCTAATATGATTTGATGCTCAAGAAACATTCATTATTATTATCAATGTTGAAAACGAATGTTTTCAAAATGCTTTGATGAATAGAAAGTTCAAAAGAACAGCATTTATTTAAAATAGAATATTTTCTAACATTATAAATGTCTTTACTGTAACTTTTGATAAGTTTAACTCATCCTTGATGAATAAAAGTAATGATTTATTTTATTTCTTTCCCCCAAAAATAAAATTAAAATTCTTACTGACCCCAAACTTTTGAACGGTAGTGTTTGATGTTACAAAAGCTTTAGATTTCAGATAAATGCTGTTCTTTTGAACTTTCTATTCATCATAGCATCATGAAATAAAAATGTAAATAACTGTTTTCAACATTGGTAATAATCTGAAATGTTTCTTGAGCAGCAAATCATCATATTAGAATGATTTCTGAAGGATCATGTGACACTGAAGACTGGAGTAATGATGCTGAAAATTCAGCTTTGATCACAGGAATAAATTACACTTTACTGTATATTCACATAGAAAACAGCTGATTTACATTGGAATAATATTTCACAATATGACTGTTTTTGTTTGTATTTTTAATCAAATAAATGCAGCCTTGGTGAGCAGAAGATACTTCTTTTAAAAACATTAAAAATCTTACTGACCCCAAACTTTTGAACGGTAGTGTATATATATATATATATATATATATATATATATTGGCATGTATACAATCGCTGTGAAAACAAATGACCGACCAAATCAAATTACATACTATTATAGTATTTATAAACCTTTTGAATTAGCTATTATTTTTATTTTTTCATTTTTCATTTTAGTTTTAGTAATTTAGTTATGTGCTTTTCTAAATATATCTATTTAGCCTTGATTTATTTTTATTTCAATTTTAGTTTAAGTAATTTTAGTACTTCAACTTATTTTATTTCCAATTGTGTGTGTGTGTGTGTGTGTGTGTGTGTGTGTGTGTGTGTGTGTGTGTGTGTGTGTGTGTGTGTGTGTGTGTGTGTGTGTGTGTGTGTGTGTGTGTGTGTATATATAATACATTTGGTATTACAATCATGTTTTTGTAGTAAAAAAAAACACAGCCTCTGAATTCTAATCTGTAATTCTGTTATCCCTTAAGCTACTACATCAAGTACCTCTTGAGCCACAACATTGTACCTTCTGAACAGCGCTGAAACTGTGCTGTTTATAATATTCTACAATACATATGGAAGAAATTGTATTAGTTCATAACTGGCTGAAATGTTGTTTCAGCCCACCAAAAGTTAGAATGAGAGGAAATGACATTATGTAACTTACTAATAGCTGTGACCGCAGTTACTGTGCCGTACTGGGCGAGACGATTTGCCTTCAGTTCCTCCCACATTTGTGTGGCTACAGAGAGATGCATGTCATCCACTGTGATGCGCTGTCAGCTCTGCTTTCATTTTATTTTCTGTCATACAGTACTAAACTCTTTTCTTTGTTAATAAAAAAAAAAGCTGTGGTTCCTAGTGCACGCCCACCATCAAGCTCAGTGCTGGCTAACACGTCTAATCACCCCGCGTTCAGGGCTGGGTTAAGGGTTAAGGTTTTATAAGAAGATTAAGTCAAGATCATGTTAGATTCCATGGCTTACAGTCAGACAGAAACGCGAATAACAAAACCAATGACCAAAACAATTTCCACTACTATAGCAGATAATAGTTGCGCAAGGTTTTTTCATTAGAAGCTGAAGTCTAGTCTAAATTTAAGATGTGACTTAATGTGAGGCATTTAAAAACAGCTTTCTGATATTTTAAGCTATAAAAGCTTTTTGGGGATGTTGTGCTCATGTCATGGTCATGGTCATGTGCTCTCCCCTCCCTCTTATGGCCTTATTCAGTTGTTTGCCACTATTGTGGTGATTTTATTGTATTACCTGGACAGAAGTATGGGAATGTTTGGCAAGTCAGACAAGAGGGGATATTGGATATGTCAGGGACAGTGTTGGTCAAATTAGTTTAAATGTCATGTGTTTTAAATTGTGCTTTCTTATTCATAACCTATTGTTACAGCCATGTAAACAAGACACACACAAACAAGCATATGACCTACTTTCTTTTTTTTTATAAAGTCCCAGGCTAAAAAAAGGTTCCAATTTATTTACTTGACTAGGCTACTAGTGCAAGCAAGTGTGTGCAGCAGTGAATTTTTGTTATAAATATGGTCTGTGTTAAAATTAGCCTATGTTTTGTTTACCTACACACAGTTTGATGACCTTAATGATGTGAATTTTGAAACTGCCTTGTTTTAAAACATAAAGTGCTAACAAATTGCTATAGCCTATTGACTAAACACCAAAAGATTACATTTTCACTTCTAAGGTAAGTTTGTGGATACTTTATTATGTTATTGAACAAAACAGATCTTATTTAATATGTTTTTAAATGTCATTCTTAAAACCCCAATAGAAAAGGAGGGGTTCTCAAGGGGAAGCCATATTGTCTAAAATGCTAATTCTGTTCTTGGTTGTGGCAATTGGGAGTTAAAGTCGGAATTGTGAGATTAAAACTCGCAATTGCTAGTTAGTTATAAAGTCATAATTGCGACATATAAACTCGCACTACGAGAAATAAAGTCAGAATTGTGAGATATAAACGCGCAATTCTGAGTTATAAAGTCAGAATTGTGAGACATAAACTCGCATTTCCGAGTTATAAAGTCAGAACTGTGAGATATTTAAGCTCGCAATTACGAGAAGAAACGTCAGAACTGTGAGATAAAAAGTTACACAGCCTTTTTTATTTTTTATTCTGTGGCGGAAACAAGCTTTACTAAACTTATGCTATAAAAACATGGGTTCACTGCTAATAACGTTATAACAACAAAACACCAACTATTGTTTTATAAAAATCACAGAACTGTGTTGTTGTTGGAGAAACATGCTCGTTTTAATATTAAGTTGATGTTTCATTCGAGGAACATTTGGATAGAAACATTTCAAATGTTACGACGTCAATAATAATGTATTCCTGCCTTCTAAACACCAGCCGCCATCTTGGAATTAATGAAAGCAGAGTGAAACGTAATGCGAAAAGAAAACGATTATGCGGGAAAAAACTATTAGATATGGCTCGAGACTAACATGCATTGACTAAAAAGCCAATGTTTTTCTCCTAGTGATCGAGTTTATGTTTGTGTCGTCAACTTTGAGCCGGCGATGTTGGATCACTACTGCACTATTTAGCCGGCTAAGCCAGTGCAAACTGTTTAGAGAAGATAAATATCGCCGTTATAAAACAAGCAAATCTGTGCAGCAGGTAAGATGACAATGGTCTCAAAATGTCCAAACATAATCCATAATCTAAATAATTTAATGTAGACGGTAATTAGCTTTAAAACGTTTATTATTAGAAATGATACTCCAGGAAACTTTCCATATCGTAATATGCGTGTAATATAACATTGACCCTTTGCGTGCACTGGCATTGCATATTTTATTTGCTTATGTTTATTACATATTGAATAATCACGGTCATCCCGCGTTTCTCACAAAATATCACAACCAATCAGAGTGCAGGGAAACACGCGTGGAAGTGACGTTTTTAAATGTTTCGCCTACCACCGCGCGAGCAAAGAGGGAAAACGTCTGCAGAAACAGGGATCATTGTTTTTCCATCATGGCAAACCCCGCGAAGAATTAAGGGAAATAACGCATTATAATTTTTTGATTCCACATATGCAAATCTGTGCATGAGGTAAGACTTCCCTTTCTTCTCCCTAGAAACAGCGCGTCGGTGTTTACGTAGTTGTTAAAAGTTGTGCAGTCAGATAAAGGCTAGCCTGTAGCGTTGAGTGCACAGATGCATTGGCTTTGGCAGGATAAACATGCGTGCAGGAACAGTTAGCAGGGCGGGCTAATGTTAGCCTCTGTTATTGCGTTAAAGGGGCTCAAGTTTATTATCATGACAGCCTGTAGATAATGAGGCAATAAGTCGGTTTAGCGACCTATGCTTTCCCCTTTTTGCCAAAGTATGACAAAGTAAATTAATAAATGAACAGTGTTGGGTAAGTTACTCTAAAAAAGTAGTTACTAATTACATCTTTGACAGTGTAGTTAGATTACTGTACTAATTACTCTCTCTAAAAAAATATTGCATTGCTTATTAATAATTACTTTATAAATCCCATATCAACTTCTACCAGTTAGTTGAATAGTACAAAGATAGACATGAAACTGCTCTTTTAATTATTTCAAATAAATAATATAAAATTCCATGCATTATTCTTGAACTGATTAAAGCATTTAAAGGGAGAAGAATTTTAACATTAAATGTTGATGTTAAATCCACTATTGTTTTATATAGAATTATTTAATGCAATTACATCAAAGTAACTGTAATCAAATTACAGAAAACTTAATTAAGAGCAATCCCTTACTATACTTTTACAAAGAGAAAAGTCATTAATTTACAGTAATTATTACTTAGTAATGCATTACACTCAACACTGTATATTAATTATTTTAACTTTGAGTTTGAAAGTAGCAGTTGAGAGCCATGACTGACAACTAAAATAATATATATATATATATATATATATATACACACATACATACATACATACATACATACATACACATACGTATGTTATGAAAAATAAGATCTTGTAACACATTGTCCAGACTTTAAAGGGATACTCCACTTTTTTTGGAAATAGGCTCATTTTACAACTCCCCCAGAGTTAAACAGTTGAGTTTTACCGTTTTCGAATCCATTCAGCCGATCTCCGGGTCTGGCGGTACCACTTTTAGCATAGCTTAGCATAGATCATTGAATCGGACAAGACCATTAGCATCTCTCTCAAAAAAAATGACCAAAGAGTTTCGATATTTTTCCTATTTAAAACTTGACTCTTCTGTAGTTACATCGTGTACTAAGACCGACGGAAAATGTAAAGTTGTGATTTTCTAGGCTGATATGGCTAGGAACTATACTCTCATTCCTGTGTAATAATCAAGAAACTTTGCTGCCGTACCATGAGTGCAGCAGGCGTAATGATATGACGCAGCGCCTGAAAATAGTCCCCAGCTCGGTAACTTCACATCTAAGTTTGTCTAACCTATTAGACCTATTTTCAGGCGCTGCGTCATATCATTACACCTGCTGGACTCATGGTACGGCAGCAAAGTTTCTTGATTATTACGCAGGAATGAGAGTATAGTTCCTAGCCATATCAGCCTAGAAAATCACAACTTTACATTTTCCGTCGGTCTTAGTACACGATGTAACTACAGAAGAGTCAAGTTTTAAATAGGAAAATATCGAAACTCTTTGGTCATTTTTTTGAGAGAGATGCTAATGGTCTTGTCCGATTCAATGATCTATGCTAAGCTATGCTAAAAGTGGTACCGCCAGACCCGGAGATCGGATGAATGGATTCGAAAACGGTAAAACTCAACTGTTTAACTCTGGGGGAGTTGTAAAATGAGCCTATTTCCAAAAAAAGTGGAGTATCCCTTTAAATGTTATTGTTGATTAAAAGCTTTATTGCATATAACAAAATGATCACATTGTCCAGTTAGATTTTCTATTTATTAATAATAATAATTTAATGTCAAATAGATAGTGTATGTTCAGCTACCCACTGACCATAGCCAACTTAGTCTTGTTGACAGGAGTGACGACACTGTATAAGCAACACTTTTTGGTTTACAGAAACATGGCAGATTCTGACCTTTACATGCAATGTGATGAAGATGATCTAGAGCCATGCCAGAGTATTACAGAAAACAGGGACCAGCGATATAACAAAGGTAAATAATGTTTTTGTGGTAAAAACACTCATTATTATGTCTTGATAGAAGAGCTTTTGTGAAGAGCATTTAGTCATGTATTAGGAACGTAAGTGTGAATACAAATAAGTTTAATGCCTTTTGTTTTTATTCATTCATTTAGTTACTGTAGTCCCAAGTGGCAATAGTGCACCAGCACAATCCGATGGCACCTCTAAACCGACATCAGGTACTACTGACCTCGTAAATCGAGCTGTGTCCCATGTACCTAGTGGTCATTAGTGATGCCACACTGCAAAAACACTGTTAAAAGAATAGCTGTGGGACGTCAGTGTGGAAAGAAACAAGTGTTTTGGTTTGTTTTTACCTTTAGCTCCTGCTGTTACGTTACTGCCTAATGCTGTCCAGACGGGTGGAGCCACAGGAGGCACACAGACTATCTACATCAGTGCACAGGTTTCACTCTGCTCTTTTACTATCAATAAGGCTTTTAACCTTCTGTTTACATGGACATACCAAAGATGTTGTATTTAAGTGATGATCATCTGTTGTAGCCCAATCCAGGTCAGCCTCTGGCAGGCTCAATGGGATTGGGAAGTTTGGGAACATCACTTGGTTACATCTTGAATGGACAGCCTATTAGTTTTCTGACTGCTGGTAAGTCGTTACTCAAACCAGTGATTTAATTACACGGTTGCTCATTCCCAGACATATTTTGCAGGATGCATTCCTGAATTTTAAGCCGGCGTGAAAGAAAATTCACCCTATGTTTTTTCTAAATCCATGTTATATACTATATCTCATTGTGAACCATTCATCAATGCATGTTTCATTTTTAAATTTTTTGACCACAAGATGTTTAATCATAACTCGATCTTCCTGTGAAAATGACTTATGAGACTTCAGACAATTATTTAGTCTGCTTAAACTCCGCCCCTTTCTTATAGTCGACTGCAAGCTCTCATTCATTTGGGTGCAATGCCAACATCTCAATCCAATCTACAACTAATGTATAGAAACAAGTCCCCGCCTTAGTTTTTTGTCTGTTTTTACACTCTAATGTACGCCACAATACAAAAGAAAAGATCGGTTGCTACTTTCATTTCTTCATGACTTCAACATTTATATGCACATGCAAATGATGAATGTTTGCGCATCAGTGTTCCAGATGTCTGTTGCCATGCATTTAGTTTTCTTTATTTACACCTATGCTGCTCAAAAACAAATGTTTTTATTTTTATTGTAGAATTACTCGCTTTGCTTAAATACTTTCTCTGACCTCTTCAGGTCAGACACCCCAGTTAATTTCTCCACGGATGGTCACCCCAGGGAGTGCAGGACAGCAAACGGCGCCTGGAAAACTGCCTACATTGCAGATCCCAGTCACCTTGACCATCAATAACCCCTCAAACTTACAAAGCATCACCTCATCGGCTCCAGGAGTGTCCACTCTTAATGTGACCCCCTCCAACGTCCAACCAGCCACAACTCCAGGTGACAGTTTATCCAGTTTTTACTTTTTACATTGTACATCCGTTCTTTAGGTCATTTACATGTCTGTTTTATTTACATTTTGTTTACTTTGATAGGTGCAACAATTAAAGTTATAAAGTTTACGAAGCTAGCTGGAGCGCCTGCAGCTGGTGGTCAAGTAGTGAGTTCACTAGTGCAGCCCACCAAAACCTTCACCATCCAAAACAATATAACAAACAGAGCTCCAGCCCCGTTCCTGTCTCAGACTGTGAGACCTCAAGCACAGATCTTCGCCCCTCCTCTTGCCACAACAACTACCGGTCAGGACCAGGACTTGTTTTTACCCTCCTATTTCTCAGTTTTTAATTGCTGTATTGAAGTGTTGTTGTTTTTAGATGTTGTTGATATCAGCTTATTGATTAAACATCACTGATTGACATCATTTATGTGTTGTAGAGCTGCACGATTAATCGTTAAAAGATCGCAGTCTTGATTCAAACACTCACGCGACCTTATTACTTAATGACAATGATTCGGCTATGTTTATTAAACCTTTGACGAGTACGATCACAGTGAACATTCAGATCTGTGTTCTGACACAGAGAGAGCTGTTGTTATGTATAGATAAGAAACAGATTCACAAACACACCTTTCAACCACACAGTATTATTATTTCTGTTACAGTAATTCAAATGATCACAGAAGTACTGGGAAAGTTGATTTATGGGAAAGTTGACTTATGTTCACGGTAGCGATCAAAAATAGAGAATATCGAGGGCTTGGAACCAGAAGGGCGTAAGTGGCATTTGACAAACTTTACAGGAGAGCCAAAACAAAATTTTGACCACACTTCAATCAACTGTATTTATTAACCTTCAACCACAAGATTGCAACCACATACATACTTATATGAGTAAGGTCTTAAGTGAACATATTATGGCATATTAACACGATGAACATATTCTAAAACCTTGCAAAATCTTGAAAATATGGCAAAAACATCAAATACGCCTTTTTGGCACCAAACATTTCCAATTCTTCTAAAGAAAAATAGGGCGTATCTGCTGATCAATGAAGAAATGATTGGTCAAAACATTGGTTAAAAACACTCTAACTTCATAACTTTTCATTTTATTTAAAATACTGTATACATAGTCATTTAATTTCATCATTTCAAACTGTTTAACATTTCATTTCTAACCGTTTAATTTCAATTCTCATTTATGAGTTCACATTCATGTCAAACAGTTTAACATTTAATTTCAAACAGTTTAATTTCTCTTGTTTATTACACATTTCACTTTTTAGTTCACTTTAGTTGAACTAAAAACTTCACTCCCTGCCCACTGTCAGAGTGTTCTAGAACTCTGCATAACAGTGAGGAATACTCCCATTGGTGCACAGGGTGAGTAGGTCTTTTTTCTTTAAGGCACTGATCCCTGCAGGACTTTCATACAATGAGCTGGGGTGTGTGGTTCTGGTGCCTCTTGTTGCCTGTTGTGCCACCGTCAGTTTTTGGAAGGTTGGGGCGGTAAAATCATACTTGAAGAAGATTGTTTTTGGTTCATCTTTCGTGTAGCGGAAACCATTTAATCTTCTGCCAATGAACTGATTGTCCCTCTTCATCTTTTGTTCTGTTTTTGAGTATGTGGTTGGAGAGGGACTTGAAGTCCAGAAAGTCCTTGTGTCCAAGTTCATGTACACTGTATGGGTCGTTCTTTCTTGCCATTCTCACAAGTGTGTAGTAGCCATCATGGATGGCTACTACACATGGAGAGTGATAGTGTGCATGCTGCAGTGGAAACTGCAAGAAGAAAAGTTTCTATTTACTCCCATGATGGCTACTACACACTTGTGAGAATGGAAAGAAAGAACGACCCAGATGAGGAGGGACAATCAGTTCATTGGCAGAAGATTAAATGGTTTCCGCTACACGAAAGATGAACCAAAAACAATCTTCTTCAAGTAAGATTTTACCACCCCAACCTTCCGAAAACTGACGGTGGCACAACAGGCAACAAGAGGCACCAGAACCACACACCCCAGCTCATTGTATGAAAGTCCTCCAGGGATCAGTGCCTTAAAGAAAAAAGACCTACTCACCCTGTGCACCAATGGGAGTATTCCTCACTGTTATGCAGAGTTCTATAACACTCTGACAGTGGGCAGGGAGTTTAAGTTTGTGAACTAAAAATGAAATGTGTAATAAACAAGAGAAGTTAAACTGTTTGAAATGAAATGCATTAATGTGAACTCATGAATAAAAATTGAAATTAAACTGTTTGAAATTAAATGTTAAACTGTTTGACATGAATGTGAACTCATAAATGAGAATTGAAATTAAACGGTTTGAAATGATGAAATTAAATGACTAGTTATGAAGTTAGAGTGTTTTTAACCAATGTTTTGACCAATCATTTCTGCATTGATCAGCAGATACGCCCTATTTTTCTTTAGAAGAATTGGAAATGTTTGGTGCCAAAAAGGCGTATTTGATGTTTTTGCCATATTTTCAAGATTTTGCAAGGTTTTAGAATATGTTCATCGTGTTAATATGCCATAATATGTTCACTTAAGAACTTACTCATATAAGTATGTATGTGGTTGCAATGTTGTGGTTGAAGGTTAATAAATACAGTTGATTGAAGTGTGGTCAAAATTTTGTTTTGGCTCTCCTGTAAAGTTTGTCAAATGCCACTTGCGCCCTTCTGGCTCCAAACAATGTGTAGGCCATACATGTATTTTTTAGAGCCAGAAGGGCGTAAGTGGACATACGCCCCTCTGGCTCCAAACAATGCTCAAACTTTTGTGTTAGGTCTTTGTTGTTTTGTTGCTTTATTCAATACAGGTTGATTTCTGATGCGTCTTTTTGGCACAACTAGATAGAGCTCATCAAGACCTTTAATTTGATATATAGAACTCATTTTCGCCCAAAATGCCACTTACGCCCCTCTGGTTCCAAGCCCTCGATATCGACTTTCGAAAATGACTTGATTCACTTGACCTTTGAATGTATTTGTCATTGAATCATTCACTCAAGACAAGAGATTCATTCAAAAACTCTCATGCATCCATTAATGAAAGAAATTAAGTGTTAATGAGTGATTCATTGAATTGTACATTCAAACCAGTTAATTCACATTAATTTTTTATAGACTGCAGCAATTAATATTTTGTCAGAACCTCTTGTAAATGACATGCTACTTTTAGTTGTCTATTCAGAATTGTGGAAAAATCAAAACAAAACAAATTGTGATTCTCAATCTCAATTTATCCAGAATCGTGCAGCTCTAATGTGTTTAAAGTAATTGTTCACTCAAAAAATGAAAATTTGGTCATCATTTACTTGTTACAAACCCTTACGATTTTTCTTCATCTTCATAATACAGACTGACATTTTTAATGAAAATTGTCATTCACCCAAAACTTTGGCACATCAAATAGTTCATAAAGGAATCCATATGAGTTGAGTGGTTTACTCCAAGCTTTTGGCTGTACTTGCTTGACGTGCAAGAAAAACTTCATTGATTCCTCTGAACTTCATCATATTTTTGGTGGAATGGACTTTCAATGGAGGGACAGAAATATCTCAGGCTTTGTTAAAAGTATTTTCATGTGTTTCAAAGATGAAGGGAAATTGTGGCAACATGAAGGTAATCGAGTAATTGTAAAAGTAATTGATGACAGAATTGTAATTTTTGGGTGAACTAACCCTTTATGAGGTCTTTGAGAAGAGATTGAGTGGAGTATCTTTGTTCTACAGCATTGAAAAGGGCCTCCAGTTCTTCGAATTTCTGTGTTCGCTGTAAAGCCGTTTACCAAAAGAGTCAGTCCCTCCGTGGATACTTCTGTGTAAGTTTTAACTCACACACTTTTTAGATTGAATACCTTCAAACAACGATGCACAGAATCTCTCTTGGTTAAGAACCTTTTGCTTTGGTGGTCTTTAAATCTTTCACCAAGGTCTTACTCATGTCCATTCTTCATCTTCCCCGTTTTCAGCAATGCAATCAAGATCTCATCAAGAGCGTCAAGGACCTGAAGGCCCAAACTAGAAAAAGGATCAAGCGGCCGAGTGACAAAACCCAGTCAAAACCCGCCTCATCTGAGACTGTTTCCTTCTCCTCGTCCTCAGAAACGTCTCTCAAACACGTCACCACTTCTGAGATGCCTCAGGGAGCGCCTAGTCCTCGCTCTGGAGATTTTGACGACCAGGGCAGAATGATCATGCTAGTCGAAGACTTCTTCTATGGGCAGCACCCTGGCCAGCCTGCATCAAGAAGAACCAATTCAGAAATCATCTCAATGAAATGCCAACTTTGTGAAAAGAAGGTGAAGGGCAACATCAAGTAAGTTGGTTTTCAGATTGGTTTTTTGAGGGGTGTTGTTGGTATCGATAGATTTGTTCATTCTTCAACCCTCATTTTAAAGGATGATGAACCACATGAAACACCACATGGAGTTGGATCACCAAACAGGGGAATTTGACTATCATATTATGTGCCAGCATTGCTACAGAAACTTTTCAACACCCTTCCAACTGCAGTGCCACGTTGAGGCAGTTCATAACCAAGCAGAGTCCTCAAGTGAGTCTATACTTCTAGAATGATATATCATCAACGATCAACCTAGTTCTTGACAAACATATTAAATGGTTTTAATCCATTGTTGATGCGTGAGTTGATAATATTTGACTTGCGGTATTTTTTTTTTCCAGCTTAAAGAGGGCCTATTATGCCCTTTTATGAAGTCTTGATTTTGTTTTGGGGCTCTACTAGAATTGGTTTTCATGCTTGAGTGTAAAAAAACGTATTTTTCACATATTTGACATTGCGCCTCTCTTCCCCAGTCTGCCAGTAACATTCTGTTTAGTTCCTGTCTCTATGAAGCCCCTCCTTCCAAAAAGCACAATGTGCTCTGATTGGTCAGCTGGACCAGTGTGTTGTGATTGGTCAACCGCTTCGAGCGTGATTCGAAAATGTCACACCCCTTTTGTTAACCACAAGTTTCAACTCACTACTAACTAACTCAACCAGGCTCCGCCCCTTTATTTTGCGCATGACTTGGGCGGGAATTATTTAAATGAGGAATATTGTGAGGTGTTTGTTGTTGTACATTGGAGGCGTTCTGAAACAGTGACACTTGATATAGAGAATAACTCCTGCTGGAGGGACTTTGTGCTTTGAAACTTTCATGCCCAAACAGCAACATTATACAATAAGAAAGGCTGAAATGTATTAAAAACATCATAGGCATCCTATTTAAAACATCTCATTCTGCTTTACAGAAGTGTGCAAGATCTGTGAGTGGTCCTTTGAGAACGAACCCCTCTTTCTGAACCACATGAAACAGGCGCACAAGCCTGGTGAGATGCCCTACATGTGTCAGGTAACTGTGTGTATAAGTGTTTCATGTCATTCAAGTTTTGTCTTGAAAACATTTGTGTAAATCAATTACACGTGTACTTTTTGCTCCTCAGGTGTGCGAGTTCAGATCCTCTTTCTACCAAGATGTTATAAGCCACTTCACAGAGCAGCACAAGGACACCTGTATCTTAATGTGTCCCTACTGCTTAAAAGTATTTAGGTCTTATATCGGCTTCCAGTTGCACTGCACTAGACACCAGGTAAAGTATATCCATAGCACTGAACAGTCGCAGCTCAGAGGGGTTTTAATGATAAATAATAACGATTTAATATCTCAACACTTATTAATATGGAAAGACTTTGTTTTGCTTTTTACCTTTTCAGCTCATAAACTAATGCTTTACTGCGATTTGCACTTAGGGATGGACAAGATATCATTTGTGTAGAGCTCATTTAATCAATTGTTTGATCGATTAATCGATTGATTATTCATCAAAATGAAAAAATATTGATTAATATTTAACTGTGCATGGTCATGTCCTCCATTTTTACATTTAGATTGCGTTCATCTAATTATGGAAGCTTGTTTCCGCCACAGAATAAAACATTTTAATAGATAATTGCGAATTATTATTATTTTTTTTATTTTTTTTATCTCACAATTGCGAGTTTACATCTCGCAATTCTGACTTTATTTCTCAGAATTTTGAGATATAAAGTCAGAATTGCGTGAAATAAAGTCGCAATTGCGTCTTATAAAGTCAGAATTTTGAGATATAAAGTCAGAATTGCGTGAAATAAAGTCGCAATTGCGTGTTATAAAGTCAGAATTTTGAGATATAAAGTCAGAATTGCGTGAAATAAAGTCGCAATTGCGTGTTATAAAGTCAGAATTGCGAGATATAAAGTCAGAATTGCGTGAAATAAAGTCGCAATTGCGTGTTATAAAGTCAGAATTGCGTGAAATAAAGTTGTAATTGCGTCTTATAAAGTCAGCATTCTGACTTTTTTTCTCGCAATTGCAACTTTACATCATGCAATTCTGACTTTATAATATGCAATTGGGAGATATAAAGTCAGAATTGCATGATATAAAGTCGCAATTGCGTGAAAATATGGCTTGTTTCCGCCACAAAATAAAAAAAATTAGATGATAATTGCGACTTTTTATCTCACAATTGCGAGTTTACATCTCGCAATTCTGACTTTATTTCTCAGAATTGCAAGATACAAAGTCAGAATTGCAAGATACAAAGTCAGAATTGCGTGAAATAAAGTCAGAATTGCGTGTTATAAAGTCAGAATTGCGTGTTATAAAGTCAGAATTGCGAAAAGTCAGAATTCTGACTTTATAACACGCAATTGCGACTTTATATCTCGCAATTCTGACTTTATAACACGCAATTGCGACTTTATATCTCGCAATTCTGACTTTATAACACGCAATTCTGACTTTATATCTCGCAATTCTGACTTTGTATCTTGCAATTCTGAGAAATAAAGTCAGAATTGCGAGATGTAAACTCGCAATTGTGAGATAAAAAGTCGCAATTATCATCTAATTTTTTTTATTTTGTGGCGGAAAAAAGCTTCCATATCTAATGGTTAATGCTTGAACACTTATAATTTAGTATCACAGTCTCATAATGAATAACCCTGTACATAATAAAGTTTTGATGTCTACATAGTTTAGTGTTTTCTTCAAATAACACAAAACGGTATGAAAGGTCTTTTATCTGTCAGTGTGTCAGAAGACTTCTTTATCAGTCCTATTAAAGTTTGTGTTTATTCGTCCAGAAAAGAACAGCGAATCATTGTGGCCGATGCCGACTTCAATTCATTCATGACAAGGACAAGTGGAACCACAGACACCGGTTTCACAGGACATGTGTCAAACCCAAGCAATTGGAGGGCCTCACGCCTGGTACTAAGGTAAGAGACTCCCAGTCATATATATATATATGGCTTGTTTATTGCTTATTTGATGGCCTTACCATTTACCCCTCTGTTTCAGGTAATCATCCGAGCTTATGCTAACAGTACTGCTGACAACAGAGATCATTTAGGAGAACCTTCATTGAAGACTTGCTCAAACGCCACATCAACAACTGCAGCATCTCAAAATGTCACCAATAAAGTCATTCCTGTCAAGAAAAAGCCAGTGGAAAGCATGATGGAGCTAATGGTCAAGTTTGAGAGTCAATGGTGAGTGTATTTTTTTTATATATATATATAATGTGTGTGCATGTAGACATTTTCTCTTTGCTGGTCTTTGCTTTTTGCATTTATTTTTAAGAAACAATATCTTCTGACCACCATATTGTTCTTCCAGCAAGCCAGCAGAAAAACACTACTGCATGGAATGCACATATGACATTCCCTATTTTCCCAACCATTTCCCCACCTATGTGAGCTGTTCCCTCTGCCGATACTGTACTTGCTGTTCCAGAGCTTATGCCAATCACATGATCAGGTAAACATCTTTAGATTATTTAACAGTTTGTGTGATAGTGTCATTTAAAAAACAAAAGGAAGGATTGGACAATATGTCATAATAGTGATTATCTTCTGATGGATTGATTATTTATATAAGATTTGTTTTATTGCTATTAGTTGATATTATATAATATTTAATTGTGCATGGTCATTTCCCTTATTTTTACATTTTAGATTACCTTTGCCTATCTGTAAAAAAAAGAAAGAAATTGGGTAACACTAGTTTAGGGTCCAATTCTCACTATTAACTAGTTTCTTATTAGCATGCCTATCACTAGGATATTGGATGTTTATTAGTACTTCTAAAGCACATATTAATGCATGATCATGGGGTGGTGTGGCGCAATGGATAAGACACATGCCTTTGGTGTGAGAGACCCGGGTTCGAATCCACTGTGAGACACCAATGTGTCCCTGAGCAAGACACTTAACCCCTAGTTGCTCCAGAGGAGTGCGACCTCTGACATATATAGCAATTGTAAGTCGCTTTGGATAAAAGCGTCAGCTAAATGAATAAATGTAAATGTAAATGTATCCTACTCAATACCTAAACTGCCTACTAACTATTAATAAGCAGTAATTATGAGTTTGAGGCTAAAGTCATAGTTAATATTTAGTTAGTTAGAATTGGTCACTAATCTAAAGTGTGACCAAAAATTAATATAACACAGGGTTCCCACAGGTCCTTGAAAGTTTGTGAATCTGGAAAAAAAGATTTCAAGACCCTGGAAAGTTCTTGCAAATAAACACACACACACACACACACACACACACACAGACACAGGTCCTTGAAAGTGCTTGAATTTATTTTGTGCAAGAAGTTTTCTGGAAAAAATCCCATATTATTCGCTTCGGTCCGCTAATGTGTTATTTCGCCAACACTTCGTGGCCTATGCATACTAGCTTGCTTGATTATCGTTAGTTACGCACATTACACATTAGGTACGTGAGGTACTTTGTTGTACGTTGCCATGACGTTCACGCGCAAAACTGTAACAATGTATCTTGCAAGATAACACAATGTAACCTTGCTCTCACTTGAAATGTGTCCCCACATTAAGTTCTTGAATTTGAGGGTATTGGACCTGGAAAGTCCTTGAAAGGTCCTTGAATTTGAAGTTAACCAAGGTGTGGGAACCCTGATAACATGATCACGTGAAAAGCTTTAAATTTCACAGTTTGTGATGATGTGTTGAGTGTTTTCTCATTTCTCCCTCATCTTTATTTGCAGTGTACATGTTCCTCGGAAAAGCACCAGAAAATATATAACCCTGTACAAACCCTGCCCAAAGTAAGACCTGAGTTTTGTTTCCCTCCTCTTGCTCTGCATGTAATTTTCACTTTAATTGTCAATCACGGTAATGAAAAATGTTTGCAGGAAGGGGAGGCTAAACTGTAGCACATGTAGATACAAAACTCGGATTGGAGATTCGATGGCCAAACATCTTGCTGACAATCCTGAACATCAAGGAAGCCGGTGCACCATGCGGGGTAAGTTGTTTATGTCTTTTTTTTTGACGATGAAAAGTCAAGCACTTAATAATGATCCTATCACAATATTATTAATAATAATTCCTCATGTTTCAGAAGGATTTTCACGTGGCTATAAAAGGTACGTTGATTTTTGCTTATTTTTCACTCAAAAATCTAATGTTGGTTTAAACCTGTGAGTCTGTCTTTCTTCTGTGGAAAATAAAAGAAGATATTTTCAAATGTCTTCAGGTTTTTTCCCCCATATAATGAAAGTCAGTGGGTTCCAGTGTTTTTGGACCCCATTGACTTTCATTGTATGGACAAAAACATTATTCAGAATATCGGTAATGTAATATCGGGAACACAATAAGGTTAATTGGTTAACATTAGTTAACTTCCTTAGTGCCATGACCTAAGAATGAACAATACTTCTTCAGCATTTATTAATCTCAGTTAATATTAATTTCAACATTTACTAATATGTTGTATTTGTTAACATCAGTTAATGCACTGTGAACTAACATGAACAAACAATGAACAGCTGTATTTTTATTAACTAACATTAACAAAGATTAATAAATACTAATAACAAATGTTTTGCTCAGTGTTAGTTAATAGAATAACTAATGTTAACTAATGAACCTTATTGTAAAGTGTTACCAGAATATCTTCATTTACAGAAAGTCATACAGGTTTGGAACAATTTAGTTGAGTTTAACTCTTAGGAAAAGGCTGTAGGAGCTTAATTTGTGTAGAGCTCATAAAAGCAATTGCAAATGCTAGAGATTTAACCTCCTGTTTAGGTAACTTACAAATGACTGTCATTGTAGATTTGTCTTCATCCCAACGGACCTACTCCGAGGAGGTCAGATCCTCAACAACGCGTTTTTCTTGCCTTTGCAAGTGAAGCAAGTGGACAGGAGTTCATTTCCTCTGTCCTCTAAACCCCTTCCTCGACCCACCTACAGGATAACACTGCCTGCTAGTCCCGCTCGCATAGCGACCTTTCCCATTCAGGTTCAGCCTATTGAACAAAGTGCCGTTCCAGTCAAAAAATGTGCGGTCAAACCAGATGCTTCGAAGCAAACTCCGAATGGAGGGCGTTCTAAAGTCGACACGGGACGTACAACAGTGGAGAACACGCTCACCGTAGCTCAGCTGAAAGTTGTCCTGTACGCCCTCTGCTGTGGAGTCCCACAGGCCGCCAATAACTATGACACTCCACCGGAAGATGTCCAGGCGTTGCTCTTGAAGCGTCAGCGTCAGATCGAGCCCTCGAGAAGCAGAGAAGGCTTGACGCCACAGGCAGCCGATAGGCTAGTGGAATGGGTGCTATGCCAACGTGAGCAACAGCTACCAATCGATGAAGCTAATCTGTTCGACTTCATGAGCAGTCACGGTGCGCAGGATATCTCTTACGACTCGGCGGTTGATTTCTTGCTGCGCCACGATCTGGGCTTGCAGGCGTTCGCCACATCCAGCAAGTTGCTGCCGGATAAATCCCAGGAGCTGGAGCGTTCCTTCAGCAGCTTTCTGAAAAAGCAAGTCATTTCGCAAACATTTAGACTATCTTCGATGGGCGCCATGGATGAGCTTTCCATATTTGTAGATATGGAGCAGCTGGATGAAGCCACTGCGGATTCGTCGTCCATGATGTCTGCTTTTAAGTTGATGGGCACCGCAGATCCACTCATAGAGGTTGTGTTCACAGCCCTGGCTGATGGGACCACGTTATCCACCATGCTCTTCCTCAGAGGCGAACCTCTCAAGCCAGATGCACATTCCTTGCCAGACTTCATCATCCTGGAGGCGAGACCAGAAGGGTTCACGGATGAAGAAAGACTACAGCTTTGGTTGGACAAGGTGTGGCGTCGGCATGTCAAACCTAGATCTGGAGGCAAAGGGTTGCTGATAATTGACACGTACAAAGGCCACACGTCTGATGAATTCCTGGCGGCGCTCAACAGCACGAACACTCTCCCAGGTCCGATCCCTCGCAGTTGCTCTCGTCGTCTGCAGCCCCTGGAAGCCTGCATGGGGCCTGTGTTACGCGAGTTTCTGCAGGCTCGATGGAGCGAGCATGTGACGACGGCGCCACAGGAACTGGTCGGAGCCAAACCAGCTGACCTTGCCCATCTTCTCTCTCGCTGGCTTGTCGAGCTACTGGATGTCCTCAAATCAGAGCCCAAGCTTCTGTTCCGCTCTTTCGATCGGGTTTTGAGCTCAAACCCAGGGGTGACGTCCGAGGAGCCTTCAGAGCTTGTGCGGAGTCTCACCGAAGCGCTCCTCGTCAGTAAAATGCGAGGAGAGAAAGTTGAGCAGAAAGCTGAGATCTCCGGTGTTGTTTCTGCAGAATCCTCTCCGCAGTCCAGCATGATTTTTTTGAAAAAGATGTTTGAGAAAGACAGCGATCTGGAGTCGTTCCATGGTTTTGAGGATTCAGAAATAATAGAACATTAAGTTATCTTTTTTTTTTTTTGCAAGCGTTTTGTGTGCCTTCTGCTGATGATTTTTATTTTTGGAGAATAAATTGAACTGTGCTCTTTGAAAAAGTAAATGTAGGTCATTGCTTGCATATGTCTGTATGGTTGCATATGTAAATATTTTTTGCATTAATGGGTACTAAAGATCCCTAGTTTGAAGTCCTCTAGTTAAGGCTTCTGTCGATCTTTGAAATACTAATGGTGCAACTTGTGGTTTAGTTTATCACTGTTTTCCTTCGCATCAGGTTTGATCTCTGTTATAATGTGCATAAATGTAAATAGAAATGATTTGAAATCATTACCTACTATATTTAGGATTATACTGTAACATACTTGATTCATGTCAATTGAATAAACACTTTTATAGGCCATGTCATTTAAGCAGTTTTTTTTCCCTTAAAGGTGCATTAAGCAACTTTTCATGTTAAAAATACCCGTTTTTCTAACCCATACATGCTTAAACAATTGCCTGATGGGCTGAATGAGCCCTTCTATGATCACTGCGATTGCCTCTATAATCCTGTACAGTAAAATAAATAAGAGGGATTCGGGACGGAATCGACTGGGCGTGACGTCATGCGCGTTCACGCTCACCTGGCTATGTCTGGCAGGTTTGTGTATTCGCCGCCATTATCCGCATCAGCGAAGACAACTCAAGTGACTTTTGCAAAAGTAGAAGATGGATTCAAAGAGACCGGCTTCTAGTTCATCCCAAACCCCAACGCAAACTCCACGTAAACGCGTGCACAACTCTGGTTGCAGTTTCGCGTGTCGCCAGAAGGGGGCATAGTTCTGCAAAAACTCAGAGACTTGCGAAATGCACCTTTAAGAAGCATGGGTTGTCTTTTAAGAAGGTATTTTAGTGATCTCGCAAAATCTGACCAATACAGTCGGTTTATACACGCATTGAATGCTATACTGATATACATTTTTGTATAAAATTACATTTTAGCATAAACTGCCTAAAAGCTTTTTCACATGCACCTTTTAATCACAGGTAGCTGTATATGATCCTAGTTGTGTATATGGTCACATGACAAAAATTATGTATCGTGCTTATGGTGTTTTTAAAAATGTAATAAAATGTGAATGTTTTATTCCATTTCTGGCCATTAGAATTAGTTTTATTAGTGATGTATTTTTATATTTGCTAGAAATATGTATATTTTTTCATAAAACTTTTCATTAAATTACTCAATTTTAAAATGCTGCAAATTATTTCGTAATATTTCCTTAGCGTATCTTTTTGAAAAAAAGTTGGAAATTAAAAAGCTAGAATGTAATAAATTCATAAACACTTTTTGTGGAAAAATATGGCATTACTTTTCGTTTGTAGTCATTTTTGCAAATTTGATAAAATTCTGATATAAACACATTATGTTGGTGACAAATCAGCAGAATTTGAAACCACAATGTAAAAAAGATGACAAACTCAAATGTTTACGTTTGCCGGGCATAAATTAATTTGCATTGAACATCTATATAAAAATATATATAGCATTGACCCAAAAGAGCAAGTGACTTCTCCATTAAGCACTGGATTTGATCAACCAACTAATTAATTATACATAAAGGAAAACGAAGACACGGTAGACAACTTTTATTAAGTTTATTTATGAATAACAAAAGAGCGAGAAACACGTCCAACTAATCTTGACAATATAATAGTGATCTGGTGGTGCTAAGAGCATGTCCAAAGATGATGTGACAAAAACGGGCTCAGCAGAACAGGATTCATTCAAAACCACTGCAATAAAAACAAACAGCAGTTAGCAAGCCCATAAAATGATTTAGCAATCATGATGTATGTTAAATATGTACATTAAGATATACATCAAACAATCTTGCATATCACTAAATACACTACCATTCAAAGTTAAGGTCAGTAAGACTTTTTGCTTTTATTCATCAATGCATCACAGTTGGTTTCCACAAAAATATGATGCAGCACAACTGATGGCAACATTGATAAAGAGAAATGCATTTTGAGCAGAATATTAGAATGATTTCTGAAGGATCATGTGACGCCGAAGACTGGAGTAATGATGCTGAGAAGTCTGTTTAAATAATATTTCACAATATTACTGTATTTTAATCAAAGACATTTTTGAAAAATCGTACCGACCCCAAACTTCAGAATGAAAGGAGAGCCTGGCCACTCCCTATAAAGTCCTATTGTACCGAATTGTGGTTGTAGTTCCACCAGAGTTCCACTGGGGGGCGATCACCCATGAGTGCAGAATGAATGGGAGTCTATGGAGCGAGACGACTAAATTGGTCTCTTTCACCCGATTGCCGTTGAGAAATCTCAGATTTGATTGTAGGTTTTGCAAGTTCAACATGGGTTATAGGTCGAAAGTTGAATGATGTCCTTTCGATTTCTTACAGGTTGAGTTGTTGTTGCCCATAACACGCTAGCATTCTGCTAATGAACGCTGATTGGTCAGTGAAGGACTGATTACGACCAGAGATACCACTTGATGGCATCGTGTGTGTGTGTA
The DNA here is from genome assembly GCF_951802725.1 of Rutilus rutilus. Taxonomy (NCBI): domain Eukaryota; kingdom Metazoa; phylum Chordata; class Actinopteri; order Cypriniformes; family Leuciscidae; genus Rutilus; species Rutilus rutilus. The sequence continues at coordinate 3,970,819 of NC_140216.1, read as the reverse complement.
TTTTCGGCGTGGTCTTTTAAAACAACAAAACAAAAACTCGTCTAGCACATGTATTTCCCTGTGTCAGCTGTGTTGTCGATGCCTCGAGAGAAAAGAAAGTGCAGAGCCCAAAAGCACCAAAGTGACTTAAGGATTGCTGTAAAGCAGTATCTCTGGTCGTACAATGTGTATAAAGTCAATGACATTTTAAAAGACTTTTTAAAGCAAATAAGTGACTCTAAAAAAACACCCAGCAATGTGTAATTTCTTTGCATCTCCTTTCGAATACAACATTCAAATTGCTAGACAAAAAATTATATCCTGAGAAAAGTGGATTTTGAGAGGTATAGCGCCATAGACTTCTGCACTCGTCCTGTGAGCGCCCTCTTATGGAACCAGAGTGGAACTGCAACCAGTTCAGAAGCCGGAAGTTTACTGAGAGTGGAAGTTCTCCCCTTATTAGACATTCTCTTATAAAACTGTATATTATACTAATTTTAATGTTTGTAGAAATACAGTTTTACTGATCTGTCAATATGAAAATGTCTATAAAACCCTTAATGGTAAGCAAATATTTAGACGCATCATGAGTGATTTCAGCCTACCTGACCAGATGAGCAATGTCCCAGTTTGTTTCAGAAGACAGTGGTCCAATGATCTCCACGCCATCAGCTGTTACAATGGCAATTTCATGCTAGAGCAAGTCCAAAGAAGGAGTGTTATTTTCTGTTTCTTGAGTCGCATACAATGAAATGTTGTCCCTGAGATAAGGATCTTTTCATGAAGGACAAAGAAGCTGAAAGAACAAAGCATGTCTCACCCTGTTGTACGAGCGGGCGTCACGGTAGTACAGCACTTTCAGGCATCGCTCTATCAGTTCTCGTGCCTCGTCCTTTGAGATTTCTACCTTGTTCTCCAGCGCCTCCCTCATCAAGGGCTGCAAACACACAAGTTCATATGGATAAGGGTTTTAGCTTAATTTAACAAGACAGATAATCTGATGGAAAAAAAAGATAAGAAAACTTTACCTGAGCCAAATAAGCACCAAATCCTGTTGCTACTGTCGGGGCTTCATATGCGACTCCTAACTTGTCCACATAACCAAGAAAGCTTAAGAGAACCATATAAAAATTGTGTTCAGTGAAAGTCAAATAACAGACAACTTAATTAAAGGCATTATGAAATCAAAATTGTTGTCTCTCTTTACTATGAAACTACAAATCTAATTACCATTTATAGTACTATACTTGTCACTACACCAAATTGTTGTAAATTGAAAAAACTCACAGGTTTCATAATTCTCAATTTCACCAGATACTGAATTAATAACTCAAATTAATAACAAATTACACAACTACTATAGGTATATCCAACCATAACCAGGGGCCGGTTTCACAAAGCTGTTTTAGACCGGTCTATAGTGTTAGACAAGTCTAAAATTTGCTCATAGACTCACAAAAATAAAGACTGACTTAATTTAGACCAAAAAAATTAGACACCTTACCCCCAGGCTAACTTAGGTCTAAGACTCTATGTTACCTTGGCAACCAGCAGTAACAATCAGTTACACTACAAACAGCCAAAAGAAAAGGGAAAATGGCTCATAATTTAAACATTTCTTCTTGTTACTACATTCTCCGCTAAATTTCCCAAGTAAAATGTCCTTGTAACTGTTATACTCCTCCAACAAACACATCTTTTCCACTGGGGTAAACTGCACTGAGCGGTTGAATGCGCTTACTCGATCCGCCATGTTTTTTGTTTTGAAAAGTGTCTTAAAGGGATACTCCACTTTTTTGGGAAATAGGCTCATTTTACAACTCCCCCAGAGTTAAACAGGTGAGTTTTACCGTTTTCTAATCCATTCAGCCGATCTCCGGGTCTGGCGGTACCACTTTTAGCATAGCTTAGCATAGATCATTGAATCGGACAAGACCATTAGCATCTCTCTCAAAAAAATGACCAAAGAGTTTTGATATTTATCCTATTTAAAACTTGACTCTTCTGTATTTACATCGTGTACTAAGATCGACGGAAAATGAAAAGTTGCGATTTTCTAGACTGATATGGCTAGGAACTATACTGCTGGACTCATGGTACGGCAGCAAAGTTTCTTGATTATTACGCAGGAATGAGAGTATAGTTCCTAGCCATATCAGCCTAGAAAATTGCAACTTTACATTTTCCGTCGGTCTTAGTACACGATGTAACTACAGAAGAGTCAAGTTTTAAATAGGAAAAATATCGAAACTCTTTGGTCATTTTTTTGAGAGAGATGCTAATGGTCTTGTCCGATTCAATGATCTATGCTAAGCTATGCTAAAAGTGGTACCGCCAGACCCGGAGATCGGCTGAATGGATTAGAAAACGGTAAAACTCAACTGTTTAACTCTGGGGGAGTTGTAAAATGAGCCTATTTCCAAAAAAAGTGGAGTATCCCTTTAATTTACCCAGAATGCATTGCAGTGTAGTCCTACTCAAGATAGTCAGAGTCTTAAGTGCTTTGTGCAACGGTCTGATTTAGATGTCTATCTGAAGTCTGACTATCTACTATATCTAAACCATAGTCAAAGTCTAGCTTTGTGAATCTGGCCCCAGATACATAAAGTACAATCACATTATTTGGTCTGGATTATATAGGAAATCTCTACTGACTGATTGTTATATCATCAAAAAAATGTACATTACATTATCGCCCAGTGATATATTAAAAGTTTGATACATAGTACATCCTACTTTACCTGCATACATACAATAAAGAGCAAGAATCATCTGCACTCTGCATAACTGATTATAGCGTCACATAAGAATGTATGAGCTGTATTATCACAGCTCTATATATACATGTGGATATATCTACACTCATGTAAATGTATGTATAGCATCTCTCAACTGCTTGATTGTCTGAATCGTCACAAAATGTAAACTATTATCCCTCAGCTCTAATCTACTATACGCAGCCATGTAAAGGCATAAAGAAGATGTTATAAACATTAACATCATGACTTTCTGTAAAGCTGCTTTGAAACAATGTATATTGTTGAAAAGCACTATACAAATACATTTGACTTGACAACAACACATTAATCTTATTGTGCATTTTATGTAAAAAAAAAAAAAACATCTTATCAAATGTAATGATTTATAATAATGTAAACTTAACGTTACTAATTTACCCATTAGAAATCAATTCCCAAAAGATAAAAATCAAGTCCCTCCCTACTTTTTTGTTTTACTCTTAAAGGGACAGTTCACCCAAAAATTTACATTTTATCATAATTTACTCCCCATCAAAGATATTTTGGAGGATGTCAGTAACCAGACAGTTAACGGTAGCCATTGACATACAGAGTACTCTGTATATCAATGGCTACCGTTAACTGTCTGGTTACTGACATCCTCCAACAGAAGAAGGAAACTCATACAGGTCTGGAACAACTTGAGGGGGGAGTAAATGATGACAATACTTTCATTTTTAGGTGAACTATCCCTTTAAATAGGTTGTGATTCTTGTTACATGCTGACTGTCAGTTGTCTGGAAACTGTCCCACCTCTCTCCATTGTAAAATCCACCAATGACCACGGTGTTCCACAAGGGGTTCATCTTGCTGCGGCGGTTGTACATGACCCGTGTGAGCCAGGAGTGGATGGCTTTAGGGGTGTAGCTGTGTCCATCTCCAAGAAGCTCCTCATCAATCCTAAAACAAACACACATCGAGTTATTGCCTATTCGCGTACACTGATATAAGCCCTCAAAACTGACAAAGTATCATAAACAAATGTGTGTATACTTACACCATCTGCTCAATGATATGTTTGAGGTACTGGTAGTCAGCATAGTCTCCTGAGGCTCCCAGCATGGTGGTGTTGTTGACCTTCATGAGTCGGGAGATGTTGCGGAAGCGCGCCAGGGACCCGTAGGAGCCGAGCATGTCAGCAGCAATGATCACACCACCAGTGAACTTCACACCCAGAACTGACGTGCCCGTTACCATGGGGTTGCTGGAAAACATTAAACATTATGAATTAAGACAAGACAAATTGAACGGACATATACATACACTACTTGGAGATTTGTAATGTTTTAGAAAGACTCCATTTATTTGATAAAAAAAAAAGTCACCATCATTACTCTAGTCTTCCGTGTCACATGATCCTTCAGAAATCATTCTAATATGCTGATTTGCTGCTCAATAAACATTTCTGATTATTATTAATGTTCAAAACAGTTGTACTGCTTCATATTTTGGGGGAAACCATATAATAATAAAAATGTTTGCATTCTTTGATGAATAGAAAGTTCACAAGAACACCATTTTTTAAAAACAGAAATCTTTTGAAACATTAGAAATGTCTTTATGTCCTTGCTGAATAAAATTATTAAACAGTAAATCCAACTTGTAAACACAGTAATGTATATGTATCGACATCATTATTAATATTTTAACCTAAACATACCAACCTATTAGTACTTTAAATCCAACTGACAGCGTTTCAAGTTCACAACTTTCACATTTGCACATAATTGTAATATCTAATGTGTTCTTGCATATTGTGCATTTCTATGCATTAACTGACTGTATAGATTTTTGAATTTTGTTTTTTTATTTCAATTATTGTTTTTAATTACTTTTAATTGTCTCGTTTATGTCCACACTTTCGCCAAGACATTCGTTATATAATATTGTACGATGTATATGTCTATTAAAAGACACCGGTTTTGATATTTGCCTATTCATTAGCATCGTTGCTAACAAGCTAACTGATCACTGAACTATTCAATTACTTTTTCAATAGATCAAGCGTGTAAAAAGAGACAGATATAAATTATATTCAGAGTATATTAAAATGTATCGAAGATATTTTAAATATATATATATATATTTGAGACAATGTTACAGGGTAAACAGCAACTTTCCTCCATGATGATGCAGCAGAGAAAAGGCAAATCGAAACCACAAACTGACCGATGGATAAGCGCCAAACTGAGCCGTCGTGATGAACTTACAGTGTGTGTTTGATGGGTCCACATCCTGGAGTCGCACTGCTGTTACCCGGGAACGAATAAAACTGACCGGGTTTCGGTCCGTTCTCCCAGAAATTCAGCCTCAGTCCATTCGACTCCATGTTCAAGATTGACGGAAATGACGTTGCTCACGCCTCTATGCGCTCCATGCAACGCGCGCTAGGCATTATGGGATGCTGGGTTGTGCTCATGTCTTTGGTTTGTGTCATTTCTTTAAGTTTAAGATGGGTCGTGCTGAGAAATCAGATGCCATAATTGATATGTTTGTAGTTCATATTCAAAGCTAAATAATAATCAATAAAAATATTTTGCTTATTAGACTACTTGGATGAGCAAAAGTAAGCAGAGTATTAAAATTATATTAAAATGTATAAAACCTGAAGCATTTCAAGCTATGGGTCCCTCTGGAATTTCATCTGAGTATTTAAAATAGTATATATTTTTTAAATCCATGAGTAATAAGTCACCATGAAATCAAAATGAACAATTCTTTGGAATATAAATATTTTTTATGGAATATTGTTATATTTATTATAAATGATTTATCTGTACACATCATTATTTTTTAATTCATGTGCCTCATAACCTTTAATCAAAATACCTTCCCCTCCCTCATGCAGTGACATCTCTTCTCTTCTCTGATGATGTGTTTACTGGCGTGAGGGCGGGGCAACCTGTCACTCACATGAGATCGACCAATAGCAAACCATAATCATCCAATCAATTCCCCACGGACAAAATCAAGTCCCGCCCTACATTTTCTCTTGTTTGAGAAGCCATTTCCCTCGGATAAAGGTCACAATAGAGTGACTAATACATTTCAAAGACATAAGTAGTTAAATAAATGCTGCCCATGTGTCAACTCAAAAGAGACTAATTTAGAGACTTTATTAAATCTAATAAAAAGCATTGAATGGTCATGTTAACTGAAGTCATTTCTGTTCATGGGGCGCCTCGTGAACCCTTCCAGCCTCACAGCGTGTGGACGGTGACATTCTGCTCAAAAACAAGCCCACCAGGACAGCTTAAATTCCATTCAGATCAGAAAATGAAGGCCATATGTTTTATCAGCTGAGTAAACGCTGTATGATCAAACACTGTGGCAGCAGGTCATCTTTGCAAGACTAACAAATAGGATACAGATGCTTTTCATTTTGTTAATTTAATTCAGTCAATAATGATGATAATATTATACATCTAGGGCTTGAAATTTTGACATAGCTACATGTGATGAATAATTAAATTTAGATCTAATACTGATAATATTAAAAGTAACATTTTTATATTTTAATGTGTTTAATAGCAATTTTAATGTGTTGAATGTGTGAATAGGAAACAACAAATGTAGTCAGTAGGTAATTTGCCTCACATTTGCTGAATGTTGCTTAACATTATTGCTATATACAGCCCTCTTGCATCCACATTGCTACATGGTAGCATGAACGGAAAAAACACACAAACCATTGCAATAATAAAAACAGAATGTAGCAGCAACATTGCCACAACATAAATGTGTTTGTATGGTTCGGCTCAGTGCTTCTAACACCCTGTGTCATGGTGAATATTTGTGTTAAAATTATCATCTTTGAAGTGAATCTGTGTTTTATTATTTTATTATTAATGATGACCATCTTTCTTTTTATGTTTAGTTCTTTGTAAGCAGCTGCTTTTTATTATTTATTTATTTTACTTTTTTTTTTTTTTTTTTGCTATACTCAATTTTTTAAAATTAATTTCATTTCTAATTTAGTTTTTCCAGAATGCAAAAAGCTGGTATTCGGGTGCCTTTTAGCCATCAACAAATGTAAAAAATCTAACTCTTTAAAATAAATAATAAATAACTGAAAAGAATAAATAGTGAATCTTTACTGATATGCAACAATGTAAAAGAAGGGGGGGGGGGGGGGGGGGTCACCTATAGTAAGTGTTGTACCCTATATTTATCATGAAATTGGGATTCACATGCCTTGAGACAGGAAAAATTGTGATCTGTGATGGTCCAAAATGCTGTAAAATGTCTCAAATAGTTTTTTTTTTTTTTTTTTTTTTTAATCAACTTCAATATGCTTAGAATTCAGTTGGTGTTATATGTATTACTAAGAAAGGTTTAAAATTGAAATTGTTCAAAATTTTAAGGCAGTCAGATCATGATCTTTACTGTGGGGACACAAAATGACACCAGTCTTTTGTTCAAAAAAATTCTGTAATCAACAATGTCCATTATAAAGTCTGCTATTATTACGTTTTCTGTTGTTGTTCTGTTGCATGTTTATGATTTTACGTTTAATATAAAGGTTGTAATTCACAATAAGGCATCCGGAATGTAAAGCAGCATTCTTTCTGAAGGCACGCTTTTGTTTCTCCAAGTGCCCGTCTCTGACTCTTGTTTTGAGCCGGAGGTTGTTGTTCCCAGTATAAGGTACAGTGGGTCGCGTGGGACTCATTTACACAGAGCTTTGATCTACAGTCTCATTATGCGCGTGTCCCAATTAGACCAAGACGCCACCATCCACCACTTGCACAAAATGCTCGAAAGGGATTTTTCAAACTAATCAGCCAATTCACTCCAGACAATGGTGTTTGCTTTTTATTATCCTTTGCGTACAGGGCATTCTTCATGGTTTCTGGTCAAATTAGTAAAAGTAACAGCAGCTGCTCTCGATCCATTCCAGACGACACTGTTCTGCTCCAGCCTTTCTAGTTGCTTCACGATTTTGTAACAAGCTGAGCGCGCGGGGTGTGTGGTGTTTTACACACAGATCTGTCGCGAGCCATGGGAAAAGGCGTCTGGAAAGTGGACATCAACTCACTTTGACATGTATGATCTGTTTGGTCTTGAACAGGACTTGCTTGTGCGACAAAATATAATTTTGTTGTCCCTAAGATGATGTAGATTAACAACAACAATGGCACGTGCTGCGTAAACATATTGATTTCTGCGCGCGTTCCTCAGGATAGAAAACAATGCTTAATTGTGCTGTTTTTATAAACGTTACAAGCTTCACTGTACTCTTGATCACTGGGTTTTGATGGGGGTGTGAAGGCGCATTTCCCCTCAAGACTTATTTTTTCAAACTCGAGAATGAATTTCGACCAGTTGCTGGTCACAGTCGGTGGCTTTGGGAGATACCAGAAGCTTTTGTATGTGTGGATATGTTTACCGCAGATCTTTCTCGCATTCCACATGATGGCGAGCGTCTTCACAGGCGCCACGCCACCCCACTATTGTCGGGGTTCGAGGAGGGACGAGGACTGGTCGCTTACCGCCTCCAACCTTTCAAATGTGAACATGAGCATCTCTCTTCTGCCGGGGCACGCGGACTCGTGCACGGTAGTTTCAGGACAGAACCGTAGTGCACGCTCCCGTTGTGAGACAGGATGGGTGTACAACCACGAGATCTTCCACAGCACCACTGTCAGTGAGGTAAACACGGGTTAATGTGACGTCCTTATTCTTAAATGGGCACAATAAGTATTATTTGACCAAACCAAATGTTATAGCGTAATATATAGGATAGTAAATGTACATGTAGTTATAATAAAATAAAACTTGTATCATTTTTGTTACATAGTAGCCTACTCTATAACAACACATAGGCTAAATAATATATAGCTAAGTCCTCCGAGGAATAAACAAATAATTTTGTTCTATTTATTGGACATTTTATTTTAGTGAATTTCTCTAACACCATACATGTCACAGTTTTTTTTTTTTGTCCTGTTAAGAGAAAATGTTTGGAGGTTTCACCATGACCATGTCAACAACAACTCCTTGGTCTTTAAAAATAACTGACATTAATTTAGTGATCAAATTTAGCACTCTAATGTAAATATGACCATATTTTGTAATTATAATTTAACACAGACTAATTTTCAGATTATTTGTTATTAACAGCATCTACTGATGAGAAATTATATATAAATATACTTATAAAATATTAGATATTATTATTATTATTATTATTACTCCCATTAGTACACTTCTTTTTTCATTGCATGTTGCCCCAAGAACACATTAATATGCAAATTAGATACAATGTATAGACACATTGTATTGAATGGCATGTCAATTCATTATGTTATATCTTTCATAACGTAGTTGAGAATAATCTTTATACAAAGTTTGGTTAAAAAAATCCTGACACCTAAAAATACTAAATAAAAAATAAATAAATTATGGGTCTCAGTAGGATTATAAATATATAACACATTTCTGTTCAAAAGTGTGGGGTCAGTAAGATTTTTAAAATAAATTAGTTATTTTACTCAGCAAGGACACATTATACACCATATACACATCACATGCCCCTTTTCTTCTTCCAAAATTGCATTTGTAACTCTAGATTTGCGAGGAAGAAACAAGTGCAAGAAAAACTCCCAAAACAAAACATATAAAAAATAAACCAGTAATGATTTTTCATGTACTAATATTAGGGTTTTGTGTGTTTGTTTGTGCAGTGGGATCTGGTGTGTGAGAATGCAGGTCTGAACAGTCTGGGCTCATCTGTCTATATGCTGGGGCTGCTGGTAGGAGCTGTTGTGTTTGGAGCGATGGCAGACAGGTATACACACACACACACACACATCCTCACACTTCACATGTGCGCTTTGTTCGCTCAGCCCTAAACAACCTGAGGGAAACTTGAAGTCATGCCCTGCTCATAGCTCTCTCTCTCTCTCTGTCTCTCTTTCTATGTTATTAATTTTTTATATCAAATGCATGTTGCCTAGAGCTATTTTATACATTCATAGAAAGTAAATACACACCACTGTTTCCAACTTAATGGTCTGTATACTTTGTGTACACTAAATAGCAGTGGTTCTCAAAATTCCTCTGAGACCTGAGCAAATGTCCAGGGGACATACATGTTGTTGACATAACCTTAATTATAATGCTATAGAAAAACACTACTGAGAGCATATATTTGAGTTTACTTGTTCTTATTACAACAGAAGTACCAGAGAGACATATCAGCTTTGGACAAATAATGCTATAGGGTGAATTGAAGTTTAAAATAATTTTTTTACATTTTCAACTTTCTTTAGTGTGTAACGTTGAAAAAGTACAAAGTCACTCAAGGGGAGTTATTCTCTATATCAGTGTCAGTGTTTCTGAACTCCCTGAAACGCCTCCATTGTAGTCTTGAGTTTTCTTCCGGGAACAAACACGTCACAATATTCCTCATTTAAATAATTCCCGCCCAAGGCATATGCAGAATAAAGGGGCGGGGCCTGGTTGAGTTAGTTAGTAGTGTGTTGAATCTCACGGTTATGGTAAGGGGCGGGGCATTTCCCAAACACACTGGAAGCTGTTGACCAATCACAACACACTGTTCCAACTGACCAATCAGAGCACATTATGCTTTTCAGAAAGAGGGGCTTCATAGAGACAGGAACTAAACAGAGCGTTACTGACAGACTGGGAAGAGAGGAACTTTTTTTAACATTCAAGAATGAAAACCTATTCTAGTAGAACCTAGAAAGAAAGAAAAAAGATTTTGTAAAGGGCATAATATGGCCACTTTAAGGAAAACCGAGGCATTATTTGACATTGAGATGCTCAAAAGTCTCTTCTGTATTATAATAAAAAAAACATTCATCCATCCAACAACATTCCTCATCAAATCGTTCTCATTCTTTCTCTCTCTCTCTCTGTAAGGTATGGGAGGAGGTTTGCCTTGCTCTTGTCTTTAGCGCTTCAGACAGTGTTTGGTGTGGCCGCTGCCTTCGCTCCAAACTTCCCCGTTTATGTCACCCTGCGCTTCATCATAGGAATTTCAGTGTCGGGTGTGATAATCAATGCATTTGTGCTAGGTGAGCCTCAGCATGCTGGAGTCACTCTCTCTCATATCAAGAAAACATTTACTTATCCATCTAATTAGTTAGCACTGATCATGCACGATGAAATCAAATGGAAAAGAAGATGATAACTTGACATAGTTGTAGATATTCACTAATGATAGAACACATGTTGAACATCAATTGGCATAATTGAGGATGAGGATTGTGCCCTTGAGCAAGACACTGATGATATTTTTAGTAAACACTACATGATATTTTAAGTCAAATTCACACACCTAACTCTTGCTCAGTGTGACGTTGAGATTAAATGCCAACAGTAACAAACCTATTTCTTCTTTACCATAGACCTAAATACCCTAGATTGAGCCCTTAAACCCCAATCCCAACCTCTCCCCCAAACACTTAACCTCCCTCCACAGGCACAGAGTGGACCTGCACACAGAGACGGATGCTGGCCGGCATCTTCACCGACTACTTCTTCGGTTTTGGCTACATGCTGCTGGCGGGTTTAGCCTATCTCATCAGAGACTGGAGGAAGCTGCAGCTCGCCATCTCCGCACCAGGCTTTCTCTTCATATTCTATATCTGGTGAGACAACACAGAAGTATATATCAAGTTAACGAGTGAATAACAAATAACTTCATTTTAGGACTGTCAAATCGATTAAACGAGATTAATCACATCTAACATAAAACATTGTAAATATATATTATATGTGTGTGTGTACAGTATATACACTCACCTAAAGGATTATTAGGAACACCTGTTCAATTTCTCATTAATGCAATATTCTAATCAACCAATCACATGGCAGTTGCTTCAATGCATTTAGGGGTGTGGTCCTGGTCAAGACAATCTCCTGAACTCCAAACTGAATGTCAGAATGGGAAAGAAAGGTGATTTAAGCAATTTTGAGCGTGGCATGGTTGTTGGTGCCAGACGGGCCGGTCTGAGTATTTCACAATCTGCTCAGTTACTGGGATTTTCACGCAAAACCATTTCTAGGGTTTACAAAGAATGGTGTGAAAAGGGAAAAACATCCAGTATGCGGCAGTCCTGTGGGCGAAAATGCCTTGTTGATGCTAGAGGTCAGAGGAGAATGGGCCGACTGATTCAAGCTGATAGAAGAGCAACTTTGACTGAAATAACCACTCGTTACAACCGAGGTATGCAGCAAAGCATTTGTGAAGCCACAACACGCACAACCTTGGTTGTATGGTGTTCCTAATAATCCTTTAGGTGAGTGTATGTACTGTATATATAGATTCACAAACTGTTATGTTAAATGTGATTAATCGATTTGACAGCACTACTTAATTTGATATTTTTTGGGGTCTCTTACGCTCACCAAGGCTGATTAATAATACAGAAAATACTGTAATATTGTGCAATTTTGTCAAATGTAATTTACTCCTGTGATCAAAGCTGAATTTTCAGCATCATTACTCCAGTCTTCAGTGTCACATGATCCTTCAGAAATCATTCTAATATACTGATTTGGTTATTTATTATTTTGATCAATGTTGGTAAACAGTTTTTTATTTTGTCTGAACTTACTGTAACTTTATTTTGATAACATTTTAAAATAAGGTTTATATTTTTACTGGATTTAAACTTTAAATAAAAGTGTACATTTATTATTATTTATAATAATAATACTAAAATAATTAATTTAAAGCATTGATAGTATAATTTTTATATGTATCTGACATAAGGCTCAGAGACTCTCTTCCTCATAAGTCTCTCTTTCACTCTCTCTCTCTCTCTCTATCACTCTTATAACTTGACTTCCTCCCTTCCTCTGCCTTTATTGTTCTGACAACATAAATCTCTCCTCTCCTCCTTTTTCTCAGGGTTCTTCCACATTCAGCCCGTTGGCTGTTGGTGAATAACCGAAAGGAAGAGGCGATTGATCTTCTGCGTAAGGCGGCTTCGGTCAATGGCCGCACCTTACCTCCCTCTGTTCAGGTACCACCAACTCTCTCATGGACTTGCTTTCACTCTTTCTGGCTTTTTTTCCGTCACGCCTCTGGCACAATCTTCAAATCCCATAAAAACTCTTAATAGCTCTGTTAGCATCACCATGACAACAACCATCCCCCACCCGAGGAAACCAAGGAGCCTTTGTCTGTAGTCTTTAGGAAGTGATAGTCTGAAGCTTTGGTTCACAACACCAGGGCAACAAGGAGATGACTTTCACATCATCAGATCATCAAGTGCATTTACCAATGTTTCTCCCATCGTGTGTGTATAAATGTTTGGTTATGAAAACAGGATGTTTTTATAGCATTTGCTGCACTGTTTTAAAGCATCACGTCTGTTATCACAGGTGGAGCAATACGAGGGCCCGCAAGATCGCAGTCAGTATACAGCTGTGGATCTGCTCCGAACTCCCCAGATGAGGAGGAGAACGCTCATACTCTTCTACATCTGGTGAGATGTAGATGTATAGTTTCAATAAATTACACGTTTCTTCAACTTCAGGCACTTTTATATCCATTTATATATTTGTATTAAAACTAAGACACTTCAGTGTTATATGAAGGTCATGTTAAAAGTGTCGGTTACACTTTATTTTATGGTGTCATTGTTACAGTGTAATTATACATTTAAGTACTGAGTAATATTAAGCAACTACATGTACTTACTATAGGGTTAGGGTAGGATTATGATTTGGTTGAGGGTTAGTTGCATGTAATTATGTATCATTTGCTGTTATTACTATGGTAAGTACATGGAACATATGTAACAAGGACACTGTAAAATAAAGTGTTACCAAAGTGTCTTAGAAAGTGTTTATCATGCCTTCATTTTTTTAATTCCTGCTGCATTTCAAATGCCCTTTATGTTAATGTTTTACTCTGGTCCCATAACATGAAAATTCCTCATATTAATATTATTAAAGGTAAATGTCACCCCTTAAATAGAATATTTTTTGTTGTGTATCATTTCCAATCAAGCTGTAATTTTGTCAAATTCTGCAAAAAAGACTGAAAATATTATTTCATTGTGTATATATTTAGGATACATAAAATTCTAGTTATGAAAGTAGAAAGGAATCTGCCATTTTTTTTTGTTTTTTAAAGGGATAGTTCACCCAAAAAATTTAAATTCTGTCATTAATTATTTACCCTCGTAAGACTTTTCATCTTCAGAACACAAATGAAGATCTTTCTTATGAAATCTGAGAGCTTTATGTCCCTCCATTGACAGCTACGCAACTACCACTTTGACATTTCAAAAAGTTCATAAAGAGATTGTAAAACTAATCCATATGAATTGAGTTGAATTGATTCAATTCAATTGAATTGGTTTAGTCAAAGCTTTCTGAAAATACTCTATCGCTTGAGCTTTGGGCTTTTATACACTTAGAAATTAGGGCTTTTATACACTTATAAACATTCATCAACTCACACATCAGTTGTGTTAAACAGAAGCTCAAGCATGTTCGAGAACAAATGAGGTTCATTCTCGTGTAAAGCGATCGAGTCTCTTCAGAAAATTCTGAAAAACCGCTCAGTTCATATGGATTAGTTTTACGATTACTTTATGAACTTTTATGAAGTGTCAAAGTGGTAGTTGCGTAGCTGTCAATGGAGGGACGGAAAGCTCTCAGATTTCATCATAAAGATCTTCATTTTGTGTTCCGAAGACGAACGAAAGTCTTACAGGTTTGGAATGACATGAAGGTGAGTAATTAATGACAGAATTTTCATTTTTGGTTGAACTATCCCTTTAAATGCTTTTAAACACACATTACAGATTAAGTACATAATCTGAGATGTGGTGGAAATCCATGACAAAGAGTCTCCAGTCAATTCAATTGAATTGGTTTAGTCCAAATTTTCTGAAAATACTCTATCGCTTGAGCTTTGGGCTTTTATACACTTAGAAATTAGGGCTTTTAGACACTTATAAACATTCATCAACTCACACATCAGTTGTGTTAAACAGAAGCTCAAGCATGTTCGCTTGATGTTTGAGAACAAATGAGGTTCATTCTCGTGTAAAGCGGTTTGAAACGACATGTAAGGTGAGTAATTAATGACAGAATTTTCATTTTTGGGTGAACTATCCCTTTACACACATTACAGATTAAGTACATTATCTGAGATGTGGTGGAAATTACACTTTGGTGAAAATCCATGACAAAGAGTCTCCAGTCAGAGTGTGAAAAGTGTCTTTTAAAGGTTTATTTTCTAAAAGTCCACATGCCCATAGCTGAAGAAGCACCCACAAACTCTATTGTGTGCAGTGTTGTATGTACATATGTACAGTATTCAGTGTTTGAAGTCATGTCCTTCACACGCACATAAAGGTCTCCCTTAATTGACTTTTTGTTTCTCCAGGTTTGTTAATGTGTTGGTGTATTATGGTCTGTCTCTGGGTGTGTCTGACCTTGGATCAGACCTTTACCTCACTCAGTTCATGTTTGGATTGGTGGAAATTCCCGCAAGGTCACTGGTGTTGGTTCTCCTGCCCTGCAGTCGACGAATCCCGCTGAGTGTGTTCCTGGCTGTGGGAGGCGGTGCATGTCTGCTTACCCTCACTGTCCCAGCAGGTGACCAGTCAAACATTGCCCAGAGACACTTTACTAGTCCTTTTACTACTTTTCCCAAGGGTGTAGTATTTTCTTGCACTATTGTGGCCATTCCTACTCTCGTTTCCCTCATTTTCTTTCACACTCTCTTTCTCTCAGACAGTGCTAATATCCGAACTGGTTTGGCCATGGTGGGGAAATTTGGAATTACAGCGTCTTTTGCCATCATCTATATTTATTCTGCGGAACTTTTTCCAACTGTTCTCAGGTACTCGCATTCGCATCATATATTCAGTGGATATGAAAAAATCTATACACCCTTGTTATAAAAAGGTTTTTTTGTGATGAAAAATGAAACAAAGATAAATCATATTAGACCTTTTGCACCTTTAATGTAAAAATTGCAATCTATGCAATGCCTCCGAAAACCAAAGTGACACAATTCAGAAAAAAAAGATAAAAATTAAAACTTAAATTAACTTAACTCCAAAAGAGTGCACACCCTTTTATAATTAGTATGTGGATGTGTTCAGAATTAACGAATCATCAAGGTCATGTGAAATAGTACACACAGTGACAGAAAAGACTGTGTATATATAAAATGGCATTTTGTATTATGCATTGTGGCATGACTTTCTTGTTTTTGATTCAAATGTTTCTTTATAGGGGTCATATTATGCTCATTTACAGATTCAGAATTTGTTTATGGGGTCTACCGAATACATTTACATAATTTAATGTTAACTATTTTTCATTAGTTTGTATTGTTGCAGCACCTGTTTTCACTCTCTTTCTGAACTCTTTTGTTTTAGGGTCCGTTTCATGCGTTTTGTCCATTCATTTACACAACAGCATTTTGGGGGCTTGAAAATGCAAGAAAATGGGTTTCAAAGCACAAGTTTTTGAAATCGATACAGTTATCATCCCCGAAGTTGTGAAAATGGTGACGCCATGCGCATGCGTATTACGTGTCCAGTCTATAGGCGCATTGTGTTTCTTTCTATGATTTCTTTATCAAGTGACATCGCCAACTACGGCATCATAATACAGCGATTTTAGTCGTTTTCGTGGATCCGTGTGAATGGGGATTGTTTTGATAAGGTTGTCGTCTGTACTTGGAAAAAAGCTTTTCCATTTTTAGTACATCATTGTCATGTAAACGTACCCTTATTTTGGGTTCTTTAAAACACGCCTTCCGAAAACTCTGCTCTGATTGGTCTGCCGGTCGCAGTGTGTTGTCAAGTCAAGTCACCTTTATTTAAATAGCTAATTTTACAATACTGATTGTTTCAAAGCAGCTTTACAGTGATAAAGCTGTTTGTTGTGATTGGTTAACCTTTTAGAGTGCGTATCAGAAATGTAACGCTCCTTACAATAATGTTACTGCCTAGAGGCGCTGTAAACATTGACATGTTTATGGCTCTTTCTAAACATAATGTGCTTTGAAACAATGTGCCATGTGAAAGCACTGTATCAGATAAATATGACTATATATCACAAAGCAAGCAGCCTCTGGTGGGAGTGAAGAGCTGTTTGCTATTGTCAAACAGTATGTGGAAATAATTTCTAATATGCCTTTTGTGTCTGCAGACAAACAGGTATTGGCGTTTCCTCGATGTTCGCACGGATGGGTGGAGTTTTAGCGCCACTAATAAACCTGCTTGGACGCCACACACCTGTTGTGCCAATGGTGATATTTGGCTTCACGCCTCTGCTTGCTGCAGTGTTTGCCCTAGCATTACCTGAGACTGCCAATCAACCACTACCAGACAGCATTTATGATACAGAGAAGTACACAACGAATCCTCCTCATACACTTGTGCTGCGTTCCAGTCCACTTTTAGACACGCACTTGCGAACTTCGTGAAGTGGACGAGGGAAGTTTAGATGGACAGACCCTCGTTCCCTCGATTTTGACAGAGGGAGCAAGTCTACTTCATATGTCCCACAATGCAGTACGATTGAGACGTCACCACAGATCTCGTCTAATCACCACCACAACAAACAACTCTATGATATATTAATTCTATTTTTTTTTTTATTGAAAACAACCCAAACACCATATACATTTGGATGCTGCATTAAACAAATTCTTAAAGGGAAAACAAATGTAAATAATAAATCAACTACATAGCTGATTCCAAGTGATCAAGGGCTTAGGACGTTCCAATTCAGCCCATTGCAGTTTCCGCCAGTAGTGGGCACTCGCAATGACGTACATCCGAGTGAACGAGACGGAGGGAAGTTAGCAAGTGAAGGGCATGACAATTTTGGACTGGAATGCAGCCTTGGACAGTTCACCCTAAAAATGAAAGACCTTTAACCCTGCTAACACATCTCTCAAATAGTTTCTTCTCCTTTTCCTCCTTTAGGTCTACTCTGAAATATGACGGACAAATTCCTGTCCATTCCAGCCAATCACCAAGCAGCACAGAAGGACAGGAACTGCAGAGTTTAGCAGACGAGTCCAGATAGGCATACATGATCACACACAGACTATGCAGTCTCTCTTTGTAGAGTGTTTTTCTTTATCAGTCATGCTGATGACAGTGAAACTTGCTAATGGTTCAGGTTTTGATACATTTTGATACATTTTATAATATTTTTTTGGAAAGGCTGTAGGTTGTGTATTTAACGGAATTACAAAAGGACTTGCAGTTTTAAAAAAATAAAGTTTAAATAAAGTTGAGTGGATCTGAAAGCAATGCAATTGGCTCTATCCACCCAAATTGTTTATCTGGCCTCTCTATGCAAAACAGATATGCTCCAAACAAAACATTTGTGAATGAGAAAGCTAAACTAAATAAATTTAACAGATATTCATATTTAAAATGTGGATTTATTTTTTTTTCTTTTTGGTAAATGGACCAAAAACATTGATGACTCATCCTGCACAAGAGATTTTTGTCCAATCAGATGCTCTTTAGAATGAGATCGTCCCTCCCACTGGCACCACTGAAAACTGACCAGCAACTTTTGCGAGTGTTTGGTCTAGTGGAGAGAAAACCAGTGCCTTCTTTGTAATGTGGTCCTTTATGCATGTGTCCAGTGTTTAGGAATTACAACATATTTGTCTTTTGTGGGCTTGGATTTAGTTTTGCTTGAGATGAAAATTCCCAAAGCTTCTGCCTGTTTGAAAATGATTTATTAGCATGTTAGCATCCTGAATAGTCTCAGTAGCTACAGGGGGAAATAGCTTGTTTAGTGCTGATTTGTCTGCATTTAGATTTTCTATTGATTTTAGTGAAAAAACGTCATCATACGCACAATTAAAGTGGTTTAATGTCAGTGTGGGATTGATATGCCATGTCTCTCCAACTTTGCTTGAGCCAATGATACATACACTTCTGCAGCCATACACTGCCAAATGACACAATCTAGTTTTAAACTTTACATATTGACATTAACTTTTTTTTTAAAGGGAATTGTAGTTTTACTGCATGAAATTGTTTGATAGAAATTAACTATTTTATTAAAGGCCTAATGCAATTTATCTAACGTTCTCAGTGTTGATAGGGGATCAGATCTTAAAGGGATAGGTCCAATGATATAAACAAATCTGTCATTATTTACTCGCCCCCAGGTTTAATTTAAACCCTTGGGCTGTCCTATAAAATAGGTGCTGTGTCCTATAATACTTACATGCTTTGGACAGTCATGCAGAAACACTGTTCATTTGGAAAAATGTCAAATGGTGACACAAAACGTGTCAATCGGAGTTAAGAAGAGACTCATTCTTACCTTTATTTTCCGAAACGTTCATTCAGGAAAAACTTGATAGTACTTTCGGCAATGTATAATTTGAGGATGAGTAATGCCAGAGCTTTTATATAAACAGGTCACGTGCAGGTTATATAAACACTTTTATATAAACAGGTCATCGTCCAATCAATGACAATGCCACCCGGGGTTTAGAATAGCCTGGGGTTAACCAACCCAGGGTTAAGCCTAGTCCCAGACTAAAATGCATGTTTGAGCTGTTTTGTCTCAGGATGCACATCAATAGAACTATCCCTTTAACCAAAACATTTTTCATATCACCGCATGATTATTAGGATCTTAAGGCTCTTACTCTGTCATGAGAT
Source organism: Rutilus rutilus (assembly GCF_951802725.1). NCBI lineage: Eukaryota > Metazoa > Chordata > Actinopteri > Cypriniformes > Leuciscidae > Rutilus > Rutilus rutilus. The sequence continues at coordinate 3,951,387 of NC_140216.1, read as the reverse complement.
GTTAACTGATTTGTAACTGCCTGGTCCTCCTGTGAAAGGCAAGGTCTTGCAATGTGAGGAAATGAAAAGACGCTGAGATGACATGAGAATAAAGCAATTAGCGTCTAATGAAACTGTTTTAAAGGCCTGCTAGTTGCTGATCATTGCCTGTGGACAAGTATGAGTGAGTGTTACTTTTGCTGCATGATGCAAGTCTTCATGTGATTTTACAATGAACAAGCAGTTTGTTATTAAGACTTTCCATGTATTGACATTCCGACTGAAGCACAATAAAACTGTGATCAATTGTCCAGCACCCAGGATCAAATAAAAGCAATGAAAACAATCCCGCTGTTGTGTGATTTTCTTTGTAGGATGCGTATGTATGTTAAGCTAATGTAACGTAAGTAGCATCAGTGGCCACACCACAGTTGTTGTCTTTCATGGACATCAGTACATAGCCATCATTGCCCCAGTAAGTGGACCAGGAGTTCTTCACTAGCCAGTAGGGCTCGTTATCCAGTATCCCATAACCGACTGCTAGCACAGCATGATCCAAGTCGTCGGTCCCGTTTTCTGTGGATATAGAAAAATGCAACATGAATTGTTGGTTACTATAGAAAAATAGTACTATATACTTGATTTAAAGCAATCTGTAAGACATTTCTATGTTCAAAATAGTATTCATGAGTATGAAATATAAACTGCATAATATTATCAGATTTGTTTTTTTAGGATGTAACAAGGAAAACAAAAATGACTGCAGTATACAGGCAATGCTGACATGTACTATTTTCCAAAATGCAACATTTCCAGCTGCAAAATGTTATTTTATAATAAAAAATAACAATATAATATATAAAACCATTTTGCAGATGGAAACAAACATTTATTGTTGTTATTTATGTATATAAATATGTAGCTAATATAGACCTTTATATACATGTCCCAAACAGATAGAAGCATGTAAATATTTAGTTTTTAATTATGAATATTTGTAGTCATGTTTCCCAAAATGTTTCCATCTGCAAAATTGTATTTTCTTTATAATCTACTAATATAATTTAATGATAAAATAATATTATAATAATATTATAATATATATCAATAATATTACATTTTGTAAAAAAAATAAAATAATAATAATAATAATAATAATGATTATATATATATATATATGCACAACAAGTGTTAGGAGGATTTAAGTTAGTGAGGCAGAATGTGTGAGGACTCACTGCAGGCCGGTTCGTAGTAGACTCCGTTGCTGTAGAAGGAGAAGGAACGGTGAGCAGCGTCGATGCTGACTGCTACAGGTCCGAATTTAAAGATAGCGACCTTCAGAGCCTCAATATCACCACTGGTCACGTTAGTGTAACCCTTCAACTGTGCCACCATGGAGGACTTATCGTAATGACACAAACCATTCTGAAACACACACAGTCATCTGATTAGTGACCCGTTTAACCATCCGTGTCTGATGGACCGAAATCTTAATTTCTACTTTCTAGAAAGCAAATTATATTAGGTGGACCTTTTCATGCAATCAGGAAATATTGTTTCCCATCAGAGGTCAATTATAACCGAAACAACTCTTTGAATCAGTCAGAAACGTTTGTGCCAGGTGGAGGTGTGTGTGTGTGTGGTGCATGTACACACACCATGCCCATATATCCTCCATAGCTCTCAGCGGTTGAAATGCCACCATGCTTCATGATCCACTCAAAAGCTCTCCACTCCTCTCCTCCATCACAACCATTATTCCCAAATCCCCACGTGCAGTCGACCAGCATCTGCTGGGACAATGATGTCAGCTGTCCCGTCTAAGAGAGGGAAAGACAAGGAATAGTTCAAATCGGTGTCAGTGAGGTAAAAAACTCCATTCAGTTGGACATAACGAAGACAAGGTGAAAGAAATTCATACAGGTTTGGAACAATTTGAGGCTGAGTAAATGATGACAGAATTTTCATTTTTTTGGTGAACTATCCCTTTAAAAATGGCCATGCCCACTCTTACAAAAAAGTTTGTGGTGTGGATCTACCTTCAGGAAAAGAGCTCCCTCTAGTGTTCCAGTGGAGGCAAAGCTCCAGCAGGATCCACACACGGCCTGGTCTTTCACAGGCGTCACAGCACCTGAAAATACAGAAGAGTATATCGGTGTCTGTGTATCATTCCTGCAATACTAAACATGCATAGAAAGACTCTGACTTCACATACAACTCTACAAATACGAACAAGAATCACACACCAATCAGCCTCCAGTCTATTGAATCAGGGGTGGATATAGAGCCCATTTCAGAGGGAAAAGGCTGAGCCTTTCTGTGAACATGAGATCTTTTACATCCTCTCATCATGGCCAGCTCTTCGTGAGACCGATCCGCCAGGTGATTGACAGAGAGGGAGAACGAAAGACCAGCTCTGTTCATAGAGTGCACATACCTGAAGAAGAAAAGGATGTCAAACTCATCATACTCAAAGATCATTCTCATTATGTAATTGTAGTTTATCATGGCTCCATATTCTCATTTGTTTCTAGATAGCTGATATGTCTATGTACTGTAACCAAAAAAAAAAAAGGCCTAGTAATTTTTTCAAAGATACAGTCTTTATTTAAAATCAAATCTATTTTTCCTGCAATATTTGCTGTTTAAAAAAAGTAACTTTTTTGGTAACACTTTATTTTACAGTGTCCATGTTTCATGTACTTACCATAGTAATAACAGTAAATTATGCATAATTACATGCAACTAACCCTCAACCAAACCCTAATCCCTACCCTAACCATACAGTAAGTACATGTAGTTAATTAATATTACTCAGTACTTAAATGTATAATTACATTGTAACAATGACACCTTAAAATAAAGTGTAACCACTTTTTTTTACAGTGTCCTTGTTACACATGTTACATGTAGTTACTGTAGTAATAACTATAAATTATGCATAATTGCATTCAATCAACCCTAAATCAAACCCCAATCCTAACCCTAAACCTATAGTAAGTACATTATTAGTAAGTGCGCAAGTGATATTATTACTCAGTACTTAAATTTATGATTACACTGTAACACGGACACCTACAAATAAAGTGTAACCAAAAATTTACATTTTAAAAGGCTAGTTGCCACCCTCATATAATATACCACTTAAAAACTAGCCTTTCTAAAAGTGCCAATCACTATACTATTGTCATAATAATAATAATAGTAATAGTAATGCTACTTATGCAACCAAAACAAAGCAACTATTTGGCATCAGATTCTGCTTGTTTTAAATAATTTAAATTATATTTCTCCCAAAAATGTGTGCCTTTAATATTTTTAATTTTAAATACATTTTAATATTATAAAAGCAATCCAGGTCATGCTGTATTGTGAATATAATCATGGCTATGGGGGTTGCGTGTTGTGCCTAACAACTATTCACAATATAGCAGCCTTTCATAGCAATAAAATAATTAAGGGTCTTTTTTCCTCAACTTTATTACAAATCACCAAATCTCTAGGAATATTTGTTGTTTTTTCCTCACCGAATATTATGTACAAAGTTGTGCTCGCGCTCCTCGTGCTCCTTCTCGCTTTCATACTGACGCTCAAACTTCTCCTTAAAGTGGCCGAACATACGGTGGGCGTGGCTAACAGGAGAGGTGTGGACATAGTCTTGAAGGGGGTTGGCCAATAAATGATGCTCCATACCAGGACCAGGAAAGTCACCACAGGTCATTCCTAAACACAAGAGTGAGCATTTGATTAGATGGTCTGTAAGTGGCAGAAACATGCCATGTCACTGAATGTGTGTTCTCCAGTTACCTCCTGGTAGTTTGAAAATGTCAGACTCAGTTCGAGGACTGAAGTCACTGTAGTCAATAATGTATTTGTCGTAGTGGGATCCCAAAAGAGTGTTGAAGCCCATCATCTCATAGTGGTACGGGACGGCTGGGGAATCATTGCCCTCTGGACGTGTGACCCACAGACGATACGTGTTCTTCTTATGACCAACTTTTGTGACATTTTTCCAGACCTCACACAGAACGCCTGCGTAATACTCTATCTTCTCAAACTGCAAAACAAACAATGATTTTATACACATTTCAGCCTCGTTGCAGGTTTGAACGACATGAGAAAGAGTAAATGATGAGGGAATTTTCACTTTTAGGTGAACTGGCCCTTTAAGAAGTACATACTTCAAAGCCCTGCAGATCAGGCAGTGCTGTCTGTGGAAGTATTGGATCCTCCTTGGTACCATTAAGCTGGAAACACTTCATAGTATTGAATTCTGTCTCAGTGGTAACTGGTGTGATCTTGTAAGTGACACCATAATCCAAGTCGTTCCCGATAAAAAAAGTGCTCACTTGACCTGTATAGATGGCAGCAATTAGTAGAAACTACACACATAATCTATTCCATTTCAATACTGCCTGATTTAATCATCTGATGATGACTGACCATGATAATAGTCGATGCGACCTCTGTTCCCCTTAAGGTCGTACCAAGCTTCAAACGGTTCCTTTATCTCAGCATAAGGCAAAGTCAGCATACCTACATAAAAGAGGTACATGTAACATACTGGAAAAGAAGTGTCCTGTACTGGGATGTACTGTGTAATTAGGCAGAAACGCACCTTTGACATGATACATCTTTCCAAAATCAGGAACTGTTCTGCCACCAACTGGTGTGGCATCTGGGGAAGATGTAAAAGTTTCATTAGCTTTTACTTTTATGTATTAACAAATACACAGACATAACATACACACTACGAATACTTAAAACCTTACTAAGCCTAAATATGCAATTGCATTCTCCCTCAACACGTTTAGTGTTAAAAACAGCACAGGAAATATATGGCAGCCATTAAATCACGAGATCAAGTATTACATTATAATGTTTTCTTCCTGTTGTCATGTTGTTTTCTCTTTACCTGCAGCACACAGCAGAAGCACGAACCCAGCGAGAAGACGCCACATACTGCAATCTAAAGCGACAAACATCCACTGGAGATGGAAAATAAGCTTTCGTCCGTCTCAAAGTCAGTCCCGAATCAAAACCGTGTGTGTGTGTTTGCGCCAGTGACGAGGCGCGATAACAGAAAAAGTTCCAATAGAAACACGCGAAGGAGGGGCTGAATTAAAGTCATATGACATTAGGATCTATTGCTGTCACATGACTGTAGTCAGCTGTTTTCTGAGGGCAATATCCTTGACCGGTTTTATGGCGGTTAAAATTGCTGACTTCATTTCTAACTAGAAGTTCACGGTGTATTACAGATATTAAACAAGATTGTTCACTACACGAATCCTGTAAATCAGAATTAAGCATCTAAACGAGAAAGATGAAGCGTAATGAAAGTGAAGTGTATTGAAATGAGAGATGGGAAGTAACTTTGCAGAAATGCTTGAAACAGGAGATGAGCAGCTGACAGTGAATAACTACACCACCAACAACAACAAATCATCACATATAATGTATCAATTGCTGGTTTAAATTGTTTTAATAGTGACTTTATTTCACAATTCTAACATTTTTCTAGAGTTTACATCTAGCAAATCAGATTTTTTTTCTGGCTTCCATAAACTCCCCCGTTACATCCGCACACGATGATGTACTGTTAACTAAGACAAATATGTATATATATATTCTACTTTGTACTGTGCAACTGTCTTTAAGCAATTAAATTATGTTTACAAACTTTATTTTTCTTACTACAGCAGTTTGTTAGTACTAAAATGTATACATGTCATAAGTTTAACTAAAGCCATCTGTCACAGAGTGGTTTATTAATGAAGCAAATCTGTTATTTTCTCTTCTTTTTTTATAAAATATGTCATACTTTGTGGTCTCCTCTCCCCATTCTTCTTAAGACTGAGTTCTTCCGATATAGGCCAATATGTGAATAGATTTCTTTGTATAGATTTAAGTCAAATTTATATTTTCCTTCTTAACCCATGGCAGAGCTTTGGTGGAAAACCTGCAGACATAGCCAATGTAAACACAGAGAAATAAACATTTTCATCATTTTCTCACCCTCATGTCGTTCCAAACCTGATTGACTTTTGTGGGTTTGAGTGAATATTATGGGTAGATCTCTTTACTGCCCTAGTACTTCAGAAATCCATTTAATGTAAATGTAAAATGTTTAATGTAAAAGTGGGACAGTGGCCTTCATCATCACTATTCTAATGCCTATCTGATGCAAGACATTCATCAATATGCTAATTGAGGACTGTTGGGACACAGTCCAACTCAGCCGTTTACACCTCAATGACATATTTACTTGTGTGTTCTAACATGTAACCACTGTCTGACATGTTTGGTCTCATCTGACAGCTTATAAACTGAACTGAATTGTGGTGAACTTAATAGTGATATCCTAACGTACAATCTAGGTACTATTGCTCAAACGTGCATTGAGGAGACTGTGTTAATATGTTATGTTAGGCCTACTTCTCCCCCTCTTGATCACCAACCATTTGCCTTATCTTTTGGTTTTCTGTCAGCTGGTTTTGGTGTTGGTATTCCACTCATGTTTAACAATGCTTTGCTCAGGGTATAAGAAGGAAAGGTAACTTTTGATCTCAGAGAAAGGCTTTAACCCTTCCACTAACGCAAGATTTGAAAACAAGTTTCAACTTTATATAAATACCAACAAGTGGGGTGTATATTATTATCAGTTTTATTTTGATAAACTTAACACAATATAACATTAAAATGGCATTAAAAGAGCTTTTACTGTGTAAGAAATTAAAGTCTGCCCCGACCCAGATTCCACTTCAAGATAGGTGCTGATCATGCTCATTCCCCTAAATGGCTTAATTATCATAGAGAAGAACAAAGTCAATAGTTGTGAACCATCTCAGACAATGAGGTATCTCAAATTCATTAACATACAGACCACAGCTGTTACAACAGGAGCAACTTCATTTACTTTAGGGCTGGTAAACTGTCACAGGATAAAAAAAATTGATGATTAGGATGTTCGGGGTCCATTCCAACTCGGTGCTTCATGTACTTTGTCATCTGCAATAAATTATGGAAGGCCAAAAGGGTCAAAACATGTGAAACGAAAGTCTTAACACATAATTACGTTAACATGTAATTTACGTGTTTTGGCCCTTTTGGCCTTCATGAATAATCCTCTTCATTGAGATCTTGAACCTCCTCATCAAAGCTCGCGCAGTCGCTCTTTGATGCCATATGTCACATTGATTTTCTTCAGCCTCCTTGCAGCAAAAAAAAAAAAAAAAAAAAAAAACGAAAAGGGAGATCTTTAAGTTCTGTAGTTCAAAGCTACAAATAACTGTTGCTTACCTCCAGTTCGTGTTGCAAAATGGATTAACCATTACTCACTTCTTCCAAGCCACCTGTGATGTACACTTTGCCTCTTTTATTGTTAAAATCTTTTTGGGAAATAAAGCTGTTTTTAATTTTCATTGATGAATTATTGCAGTGTTCGGACATATTATAGACTGTTAATAATTAATTATATGTATACATGCGCGTAATTTGCACGGGGGTTACGGGGGTCATGACCCCCTCAAAAATCAGATCCAGCTAATATAACCCCCCCAATATCATCACATCATTCAGATTAAAATAAATATCAAATATTCCGAATTAATACTTTTGTTCGTTTTCTTTTTTAATTTCATTTGCCAGTAAGAAAGACAGTATCATATTTTAAATAATCTGTAATGTCCCCCCCCGCCTACCGCACCGACTACTTGGTATTACCCAACCCGCTTTCTCTACCAAGTTTGTTCACACTATTTTCTGCGCAGTCGCTGCTGGGATGAATGGTTGGAGAAAGCTGACGGTGCATGCTAACGGATGGAAAGATGAAATAGAACACTGAAAGCCAGCCAGACAACGATTTTTCATTGTTGGTCGACACCAGCCAAAAAGAGGAAAAATCCTGACCAAACGGAGGTACCCCTATTGCCAAGTTAACTGTTAAGTTAGCTCAGCATTTCTCAAAGGGCGCGGGCGCGGCCCACTGGTGGGGAATAGAGACATGACAAGTGGGGCGCGACAGGTTTTGTGCCCATCTATTTAATTCCTTTATTTATTGACCATACACTCAAAACATAACAAAGACACATTTTAATGTAAGCCTTGCTTAATCTTCTCACACGTAAGTTTAAAAGTTGTTCAAGGCGACCGTTATTGATCGCAGTATCACTTTATGGTTCCCATGGAGACGCGTCATTCATTGCTTGTCACACGGCATGATCTGCTTTTATTTCCTTGTTTATTCAAAATTTCACAAATTTGTTAGCTATAGCAGGATATATCATATATTTCGATTCTCAAATATGTGCAAGTGGATGTGTTTTGTTCTTCAAACACCTTTATAACGATCGCGTTAGTTGAGCTGTATGTGCAATGTATTTTATGTAACGTTAACGTTATCTTATTAAAAATACTTAAAAAATACGTACATTATTAGGAATTTACTACCTCCGGCTCAATTTGAGATTATTATTATTATTATTGTTATTTTTATTTATTCATTATTATTTTTTTGTTCTTTTTGCATGGAGTTTGCAAAGTGACAAAATGAATCAAAGCAAAACTAACGTTAGCCTAGTCCACACTTGTATTTTCTCAGTTTCTGAATTTGATGTTATCAGAGGCTAAATGCAAACACATTTTTTTTTATCTACTTTTGAGTCTTATTTCATGCAGAGTGATAATATAATTGCACTTTCATTTTCTCTATTTGAAAGTTTTTAATGCTGTTATTTTGATGTTAAGTTTTTAAATGTGATGTTAATAAAATACATTTTAACAGTTCAACTTAAAGCCTATTTTATTAACATTTTGTTGGGGTGATTGGGGACAGGTGGGGCTCTGACCCCTTTCCTACCTCCGAAGTGGGGAATGGCAGATGAAGTTTGAGAAACACTGAGTTTTGGTGATGCCCACCAATATGTGAAATCTGTTTAGAATAAAGGTGCAAGCTGCACTCCAGTGTGCCACCCTGTATTGTGTAATGTATTGAGAGTTGAATTGTGCATTATACATTTGCTGCATGTAGGTGCCAATACAGTGATGCAATTGATTAATCTTTAAGTTTTTTTTTTTTTTTTTTTTTTTAATAAGATATTGAACACACACAAAAAATCAATTAAATGGAAGCTGCCACTGCTGGCTAGTGCTTAAACACTTAATTTAACTACTGTGTCATTATGGCATAAATAGTCGTGAACAGCTGCATTTACGTTAAGTAGCCTAAATCAGTAAAAGTATCACAATGTATTTCTAATACAGGAACGGCAAATTAGCATGTTACCTTTTACGCAAGAAAATTATTCAATAAATTAATTAATTAATTAATATGCCGCGAGTTTAACCCCCCCAATGGTAGACCCAAAGTTACGCCCTTGTATGTATATAATTAATTGTAATCGACCTAAATGTTTTAGACAATTTTTAATGAGGAGAAGTAAGCGTCTATGTAATATTTTATTATCCTCACAGCACGTTGGTTATGCGGTGATGCGCTATGAAATTGTTGCGTGGCAATTTAATTATAATAGCCTATCACTTTAATAATAAAAGTAGCATATTTCACACGTATAGTGTGAGCAGTCAAGTCGCAGCTCGACTGTCGGACCGTACAGTGTGAGCACATAAATCCTGAGCTTTGGCTTTACATCGCATGCGATCTACTCGTTCAGTGTGAGTAGGTTCCTTGCTGAAATCGCACAGACATCGCACAGTGTATGCCCGCCTTTAGCTAACGTTAGCTCGTCACTGTCCCGAAGCTAGCTAATAGCCTACAGCGAACGTTACTTGGCCAATAATGCAAAAACCTCAACAGGATAATTGCTATCAATAATGTTGCATGACTAACCAAGTAAAAAAAATATATATATATATAAAAAGCACTGTACTTGCCTACCAACTGCAAAATGTGTGCTGTTTCAACCGGCCACCCATTAGTAACGTTAGGCCTCTTGCCACCGATGCTGCAGCACTCGATAACTCTTACTCCTTTTTAGAGTTTTCAGGATCGAAGTCTATGATCCAATTTACGGGGACTATACTGAGAGCATCTTTATCCTTCCCATTTGACCAGCTCACTAGCGCAAACTTCATATTTTTTTTTTCTCCTCTCACCGCTGAGGCACAGTAGCGGTGGCTTATGTCCCGGGCTGCCGCACGATCGGTAATGCGCATGCAAAGGTGCGCAAGCGTGGGATCGTGCAGTGAAATGAAAACGAAATGACTTGAAAAAAAATTCGTTCATTTTGCTGAACGAGATTCAAAGATCCGAGTCAGTAAAATGATCCGAACCAATCACTGATTGTGCTGTAGTGACTGACACCCCTAAGAGCCAATAGGAGTGGCGCATTCAGATCGCGCTGGCGCCGCTGCCAGTGTCATAGATCTATGTGCCAGTGTGAGCAGGGGAGAGAGAGTCAGATGAGACGAGAGCAGATCTGATGAAACAGCAGGCAGCAGCACGGAGCATTTCTCCAAAGCATTTCTTCTCTTAACAAAAACTGTGATTGAGTGCACTTGGAAAGTTGGACTTTGGACTTTGTCATGTTGATGATGAAATGTGGAGGAATAAAATGTTGAGGATGAAATGTCATGTGGGGGAATAAAAAGTGGACTCAAAAAAAAAAAAAAAGTTGTAATTGCTGCTGTTAATGATAATTTAATTTATAATACTCTCATCTACATTTTACAATATATGAATCAATACATAGCCATATATGGTCCATCCATATGGCTATATAAATAATGTAAAATATAATGAATGTCATGCAAAAATTTGATTTGGACTATTGTTAATCAACCTCTCTGTAAACCTATGCATGAGCTTGCTTAACTCATAAAAAAATACTTTGTTCAATAAACATACATGCAATAATGTAATACAATTTTGTTTGTATATCAATGTATTTTAATATATGAATCAATATATAGCAATAGGTTGACCATCCATATATTGCTATATATTTTCAAATATATGAGGAAGTTTCTGATACATTGAAATATATTTTCTAATGTATTGCAATATAAATTCTAGTATATGGCAATATATTTTTGTTTCGCAACTAATCAATTTTAACAGTATTTGTTCACTCTTCCTTCAATCAATCTGAGAAGTTGTTGATACCGAGGCTGTGTGTAAATCACACACTAAATTAAATTAGGTTTTGTAAATTACAACTTTACTGTAAAATGAATATCCGAATCATTTGAATTCATTTTACAACATTTTTAACACTTTCAAACCTTCAAAACCTCAAGCGTTAAAGTAGCAATGAAACAGAAGCCGCAACAGATCTTTTCTTCCATATTGTGAAATAAATCCAAAACAGATATTTATTTCATTTTTATTCCATTAAAAAACTGATTTTTGAATAGTCTGACAAAAGTTTACTTATTGATTTGATACACAATCTTTGGTCAGAACTGATGTTATGTATACATTTAATCAAAGACAAAACTTATGGCTTTAATCAGTATTTCAATCATTAGTATTTAATTACATTTTGGATTCGATAAGCAATGTCAACATCAACACTTTATACACAGAAGACCAGCTACAAACCATAAACTGAAAATTATACATTTTGCCAAAATAGCTTGAAGATAGCAGATACTCAATTAAATCAAATGTAATTATGATGATGATTTAGAAAAAGATTAAATTACCACTATTCTCATCAGAGGACAGTTTAAGTAACTTGAACTACTTAAAACAATGATTTCACATTTTTTAACCTTTAGATTTTAATGACAAACTCTTGCAAAAACATTAATCTGAGAAAGTTTATCATACTGTATCATATGTTGGCAACAGACTCAAAGAAATGTCTAAGGACTATTTTGTAACAGCCTTTTTCTAATCTGGAATTAATAAACCTCCAAGCATCCTGTCCATCTCTGCCTTTGACCAGTCAGCGAAGTCATTGATACCGAGACTGTATGTATGACCGGCTCTGTTCACAGAGTGCACAAACCTGAGGAGGAAGAGGATGTTAAAGCTACAATATGTAAGATTTTTGTAATAAAATATCCAAAAATCACTTGCACAGTGTGATGCATTTCCTGCAGATGTGTACTTACAATATCCTAAAAGTTCCCAAAGATTTTAATTTCAGAGAAATTCCAGTTTTAAATAATGGCTCGTCCCTGACTCCCTGTTCACTTGTCGCCTGTCAATGACGTAATATCCGCGTTATCCCTGGTTTCCACCAGGGGGGCAGGGTTTCATAAAATATTGAAGCTTCCCCGGGCGCCGCCATTGATTAGCAGACCATCACCTGCTGTTAGCATTCCATTGACTCCCATTCATTTTGCCGTCACTTTGATAGCGAATAACTTTACATCTGAGGCGTTTAAAGACTCCATTTGTCCATTATTTATTTCTAAAGAAACACGAAAATGTATAAAAGGCTCCATTACCTTGTATCTTACGTTATGGCCCCGTAGATGCAGTTTTTGTAAAAAATAGGCTAATGATTGCGTCATAACCACGCGACTCTCTGTCGCACAGTAGAGAGATTACCGTATGGACAGGAGGAGAAGCTCGCGGGCAATCAGGGGGACGTGGAGGCAAAATGACAAAATAATTAATCAGAATACTTAGCAAAAGTTGCTCCAGCTCCTAGCTAATGGACACCTCCTACTCACGCTCTCCGTCTCTGCAAGTTTCGGAAGGGAATGATTCAGATTTCTCTTGGCACAGCTACTAGAAGACAGACGGGTTGCTCACGTCACATCTACGTCGTCAAGCTCAGTTTGAGTCTGCGCAGTACGGTCGACCATCAGGAAGTGAGAGCTTCTAATTGACTTCACTTTTCTCTGTTGAAACCTATGGGGTCGCTGTGTCCAGTTTATATACTGTCTATGGTTTCCACTCGTACTGCCATAGTAACCATGGCGACAGACGTGGACAACTGCGTTACGTCTAGCGGCACGCTCACGCTGTTGTTGTTTCGTTCAAACATAATGGACCGTGGCTAGCAGACTTAGGGACAAAAGGAGAACTAAAACGAGGATCAATATCAGCGTGGCGTTTTCGAGATGCTGAGAGCTAGCGTCCGCGACAAACTTCGACTTGACAGAGACGTGCAAATATAAAGGTGAGCAAATGTACATAAAACTAATCAGTGTTATAAAGCTCAACATGATGAAATGTTAGAATATGATCAGTATGTTATTCTAATGTTGATCTAGCTCACTGCTAGTCTCATACACCCAACAAACGAACACACAGAATAACATTATAACCTTCAACACACTCAAATGCAGTTTAGTGTGATAGTGTAGACCAAGTGAAACAGCGCTCCGTTACCTCACAAGTTTCATTTGTCTAATAAACTGCCCTGTGTGAATATTATTCAGCACTTGTGGGTAAGTTAGTTCGGTAGAATTAACTTTATTTCTTTATATCCGCGGGACTCGCGTGTGGCGCTGATATCTGTCTCTCATTAGCAATCGCGTCCTGCTTCATACCACCGTCATGTTAAAAACATCAATGTATTCACTCATCCATAAACATTATTAGATCCTTCAGCACGACGGCAAGTTCCATGATTCCGCTTATGCATCATCAACATACGGCTTTGTTATTATAAGACGTTAGCGACCCCTAGAGGCGAAAAAAATTACATATGGTTGCTTTAAACAAAAAAAGCATATGCATCTTAAATCAGACAAGTTCACAGATTGCTCACGGATTTGTTTTTCCTCACCGAAGAGTATGTACAAAGTAGCTCTCACGCTCCTCGTGCTCCTTTTCACTTTCATACTGACGTTCAAACTTCTCCTTAAAGGGGCCGAACAAACGGTGGGCGTGGCTAACAGGAGAGGTGTGGACATAGTCTTGAAGGGGGTTGGCCAATATTTGACGCTCCTCAGGAGGATCCGGAAACTCCTTATATGTCATATCTAGACACATAAAACCTCAGTGAGCATTTGATTAGATGGTCTGTAAGAGTAAAAGACACAGACAAAGGCATGTCACTGAATGTGTGTTCTCCAGTTACCTCCAGGTGGAGTGAAAATGTCGGACTCAGTTCGAGAACTGAAGTCACTGTAGTCAATCATGTATTTGTCATTGTGAGACTCCAAGAGAGTGTTGAAGCCCATCATCTCATAGTGGTACGGGACGGCTGAGGAATCATTTCCCTCTGGACGTTTGACCCACAGACGATACGTGTTCTTCTTATGACCAGCCTGTGTGACCTTTTTCCAGACCTCACACTGAACGCCTGCGTAATCCTCCATCTTCTCAAACTGCAAAAAAAAAAAAAAAAAAAAAAACATTTTATACACATTTCAGCCTAATTGTTGCATTGGTTTGCTCTAAAGAACAAAGTCATTCAGGTTTGAAAGACATGAGGATGAGTAAATGATGACAGAATGTTTTAATTTTGGGTGAACTGTCCCTTTAAGAAGTACATACTTCAAAGCCCTGCAGATCAGGCAGTGCTGCCTGTGGACGTATTGGATCCTCCTTTGTACCATTAAGCTGGAAATATTTGATAGCTTGGATTTCAGTGTCAGTGATAACTGGTGTGATCTGATAAATGGCACCATAATCCAAGTCGTTTCCAATCAGAAAAGTGCGCACTGTACCTGTGTAGAGAGCATCAATGAAGAGAGGCTGCATTCATAATCTATTTTGATTTTAACATTATGTGACTTTATCATGAGAAGATCACTGACTATTATAATAGTCGATGCGACTTCTGTTTCTCTCAAGGTCGTACCAAACTTCAAACGGTTCCTTTAGCCCATCAGAATAAGGCAAAGTCAGCTCACCTACATAAAAAAGGTACATGTAACATACTGAAAAAGAAGTGTCCTGTACTGGGATGTACTGTGTAATTAGGCAGAAACGCACCTTTGACATGATACATCTTTCCAAAATCAGGAACTGTTCTGCCACCAACTGGTGTGGCATCTGAGGAAGATGTAAAAGTTACATTAGCTTTTACTTTTATGTATTAACAAAAACACAGACATAATATACACACTACAAATTCTTAAAACCTTACTAAGCCTAAATATGCAATTGCATTCTCCCTCAATACGTTTAGTGTTAAAAACAGCACAGGAAATCTATGGCAGCCATTAAATCACGAGATCAAGTATTACATTATAATGTTTTCTTCCTGTTGTCATGTTGTTTTCTCTTTACCTGCAGCACACAGCAGAAGCACGAACCCAGCGAGAAGACGCCACATACTGCAATCTAAAGCTACAAACATCCACTGGAGATGGAAAATAAGCTTTCGTCCGTCTCAAAGTCAGTCCTGTGCTGCATTCGAGTCCACCTTGACACGCACCAGCGAACTTCCCCTCAGGGGACTTAATTTATAACTAGAAGTTCACGTGTATTACATATATTAAAGGAACACTCCACCGTTTTTTGAAATAGGGCTTATTCACCGTCTTTCCTACATTTAGATAGGTGGGGAAACACATTTTTGTCTCAGTGCATGAATTGCTTTAGTTTGGCCGCGCCGCCGCTAGCTTAGCTTAGCATAATGAATGGAATCCTTTGTTGCCAGCTAGCAGATCGTGAGTAAAAGTGATCAAAATTTTTTTTTAACGAATTACTTCTTGTGGTCTGCATATTCACAACGAGTACAAATAGCAATGCAGATTAAGACTAGGCGATTATTACCTAGGCAGATATTGACTTGGGACTATATTAGGGGGAAGCACAGGCAAAGCACTGCTAACGTTACTTGGGCGCAGAGATATGGAGTATTTATGGAGTACTTTCCATAAGATCATCTCTCAATGCAAATCAAACCAGCTATTAGGCTAACTGAAATAAAACCATGCCAATCTCTAGGTATGGCGAAGGCTATGTGATGATGTGGGGCTATTTTAATTCCAAAGGCCAAGGGAACTTTATCAGGATGCATAGTATCCTGGATCCATGAAGTAACTGGCCTTTAAAAATAAAAATCTGCCTGCCTCTATGGGAATTTAACATAGGGGTGTCCAAACTTATGCACCCTGTATTTTAAGGAAGAACATTTATTTATTTACGATACATTATTCATTCACAAAGAAAATTGGTGTCCTTAAAGGTTGTATTTTTCCTAATTTTTTTAATTAAGGCATTAAGTTCAATTTCCAAAAGATGATTTTTTATTCCTCTTTTTAGTCAACTTTAGCATGGGTGTCTAAACTTATGCATAGCACTGTATTTGTATAGATTTAAGTCAAATTTATATTTTCCTTCTTCCTTCTATATAACCCATGGCAGAGCTTTGGTGGAAAACCTGCAGACATAGCCAATGTAAACACAGAGAAATAAAAATTTCCATCATTTTCTCACCCTCATGTCGTTCCAAACCTGATTGACTTTTGTGGGGTTGAGTGAATGTGGGTCAGTGCATACTGCCCTAGTACTTCAGAAATCCCTTTAATGTAAATTAAAAGTGGGATAGTGGCCTTCATCATCACTATTCTAATGCCTATCTGATGCAAGACATTCATCAATATGCTAATTGAGGACTGTTGGGACACAGTCCAACTCAGCCGTTTACACCTCAACGACATATTTACTTGTGTGTTCTAACATGTAACCACTGTCTGTCATGTTTGGTCTCATCTGACAGCTTATAAACTGAACTGAATTGTGGTGAACTTAATAGTGATATCCTAACGTACAATCTAGGTACTATTGCTCAAACGTGCATTGAGGAGACTGTGTTAATATGTTATGTTAGGCCTACTTCTCCCCCTCTTGATCACCAACCATTTGCCTTATCTTTTGGTTTTCTGTCAGCTGGTTTTGGTGTTGGTATTCCACTCATGTTTAACAATGCTTTGCTCAGGGTATAAGAAGGAAAGGTAACTTTTGATCTCAGAGAAAGGCTTTAACCCTTCCACTAACGCAAGATTTGAAAACAAGTTTCAACTTTATATAAATACCAACAAGTGGGGTGTATATTATTATCAGTTTTATTTTGATAAACTTAACACAATATAACATTAAAATGGCATGAAAAGAGCTTTTACTGTGTAAGAAATTAAAGTCTGCCCCGACCCAGATTCCACTTCAAGATAGGTGCTGATCATGCTCATTCCCCTAAATGGCCTAATTATCATAGAGAAGAACAAAGTCAATAGTTGTGAACCATCTCAGACAATGGGGTATCTCAAATTCATTAACATACAGACCACAGCTGTTACAACAGGAGCAACTTCATTTACTTTAGGGCTGGTAAACTGTAACAGGATAAAAAAAATCCTGTGCTCGGTGCTTCATGTACTTTGTCATCAGCAATAAATTATGGAAGGCCAAAAGGGCCAAAACATTTGAGATGAAAGTCTTAACACATAATTACATGTTAACACGTAATTTGGACCTTTTGGCCTTCATTAATAATCTTCTTCATTGATATCTTGAACCTCCTCATCAAAGCTCGCGCAGTCGCTCTTTGATGCCATATGTGACATTGATTTCCTTCAGCTTCCTTACGAATACACAGGATTTTTCTGTGTCTTCTTTACAAGGATGAAGTGGTTTCTGGTTATTTAATAAACTTCTAATTCTGCTTTTCACTTGCAAAACTGTGACTTGCCCCGAAGACTTCCCTCAAATGGCTGTGGGAATACTGACAGTCCAAATCTAGGACCAATTCATTTACACCTCAAAGCATCTTTCATCGCAATAGTACTTCTTGTTATAATTGTTGTTGACGGCCTGGGAAGTTACCCAAATGCCCCGTGTCTTTTATATGGACTTGTGTACACACTGCATCTAGACACATTTCACTTTGTGCTGGACCTAAAATCCATGCAAATGACCATGCAAGTGGGCAAGCAATTTTGTTATTTATTAAAGAATAATATCAAATAAATAAATAAATAAATAAATAAATAAACATTTATTCTAAATAAAGAATAAATAACAACCATTCTGTCTTTTTTTTTAATAGTATTATTAGCATTAGTTTTAGTGTAGAAATTCAAGTCAACAGCTCGTTTGAAACAAATGAAAATTAACTTGTACTAACCTGAGCACATAATGTTCGTCTGAACTCATGCTTATTAGGTAACTGCAACTTAATTTTCTTAATCTTCCTAATCTTCCTCTTAATCTAAATAATTTTCACTAGTAGAAAAACAATGCACTCACGTAACCTGTAATTTCACACTCTTTTTCTAATTAAGAGAGGTGTTTATTTACTTAATTTTTCTAAATGTATGTAGTCAACTAATCAATTTTAACAGTATTTGTTCACACTTCCTTCGATCAATCTGAGAAGTTGTTGATACCGAGGCTGTGTGTAAATCACACACTAAATTAAATTAGGTTTTGTAAATTACAATTTTACTGTAAAATGAATATCCGAATAATTTGAATTCATTTTACAACATTTTTAACACTTTCAAACCTTCAAAACCTCAAGCGTTAAAGTAGCAATGAAACACAAGCCGCAACAGATCTTTTCTTCCATATTGTGAAAAAAATCCCCCAAAAATATTTCTTTCTTTTTTATGTCTTTAAAAAAAATCAGCCTAATTTAAGTAAAAGTAAACACTGGTTTTAAAACAGATTTTTGAATAGTCTGACACAAAAGTTTACTTACTGATTTGATACAAAATCTTTGGTCAGAACTGATGTTATGTATACATAGCCTGGCTAACGTCAGACCACTTTCTCTTTGAGACGTGGTCTGGATACTACATGTTCATTTTCTCGTATTTGAGGCGTGGTTTACGAATGCCCAGAGCCGTTTATTGGGCGCTACAAATGTCTATCAAATGCGCCTGTACGTAGCTCATAGCCAATCGTTTCAAATTATACCAGATGACGTAAGTAGAGCGACAGATATTCAACGAAGAAGACGACGATGGGTCAGAGATTTATGTGTACACCAGAGTCCTGCACGGGTCCGATTTTGTAAATCCGCACCCGACCCGTTTTCCAACAGCAGCACTAATAAAAATCTGCACCGACCCGCTTAAAATAGAACCGACACCCGACCCGCACCCGAAATAAAATCAGTTTAGACTATCACATTATAGACACTTACAAAAATGTTTATTGCCAGGTCATACAGAAGTTATTACACGACAATTAACACAAGGACAACTTCAGCCGAAGCTGTCAAAAGGCCGATACATGAAGAACATGGCTAACGTTACCACACAAATCGAACAGACGCGGCTACACCACTATATGCCACGCAATTTCGTCTAGCCTACATCTGACAATTTTGGGTTCAAACACGCCCTGCCCACCACACATACTAACAGTGTTAAATATGAAAAATACCGTTCGATAGAACGGCTTTGTTACCAGTTATCTGCGTGCTTCCTCAGGGATGAAGTTCCACACTTGCGGCTATCCAACACGAAAATGTTTGCAGCAAAGCTTTTTACAATATTTTCTTCAGATAACTCCAAATTTCTCCCACACACTGGACTTGATTTTTGATGACGTATTGTCGACAACTTTACAATCTCCACTAGCTATTCTTTTCTTCAACTCCTCAGCATCCATCTCGACGACTGCAAGCAGATCGCGCGCGCGGTTATGATGAATTTTTAAAAGTGGAAGTAGCCTAGGTAACGTTATAGATCCTGGGAGGGGTGGCGCGTCGGCACAAATAAACTGATGTGGATTTTAAATTATTTTATCAACTTGAAATACAGGCATATTTTTGTAGATGTGTTTGCTTGCTAAACTAAATATGCATATATTTTTACGTCTGTCATGTTGGATCCATAGATAAACAAACTGCTTCGGTGTGTCGCATATACTTCGTCATCGTCTTGCTGCTCCCTCCCCGTTCTGTGATTGGTTCCCTATTTCAGGGGAAAAATTAGCCCATGGTAGCCAGACTACCTTGCAGCGTGAATAAAATCGCGCTGCTCAAGGCAGTATGGGGAAACCCAGGCTAATGTATACATTTAATCAAAGACGAAACTAATGGCTTTAATCAGTATTTCAATCATTAGTATTTAATTACATTTGGGATTCGATAAGCAATGTCACCATCAAGGTGAGCTACAAGACCAGCTACAAACCATAAACTGAAAATGATATATTTTGCCAAAATAGCTTGAAGATGCAGATACTCAATTAAACCAAATGTAATTATGATGATGATTTAGAAAAATATTAAATTACCACTATTCTCATCAGAGGACAGTTTAAGTTAGTTGAGCTACTTAAAACAATGATT
This sequence comes from Rutilus rutilus, assembly GCF_951802725.1. Classification (NCBI taxonomy): domain Eukaryota; kingdom Metazoa; phylum Chordata; class Actinopteri; order Cypriniformes; family Leuciscidae; genus Rutilus; species Rutilus rutilus. Next base: position 3,931,225 of record NC_140216.1, on the reverse strand, counting down.
TCACATTTTTTCAACCTTTAGATTTTAATGACAAACTCTTGCAAAAACATTAATCTGAGAAAGTTTATCATACTGTATCATATGCTGGCAACAGACTCAAAGAAATGTCTAAGGACTATTTTGTAACAGTCTTTTTCTTATCTCGAAATAATAAACCTCCTGTCATCCTGGCCATCTCTGCCTTTGACCGATCAGCGAAGTGGTTGATACCGAGGCTGAATGTAAGACCGGCTCTGTTCATAGAGTGCACATGCCTGAGGAGGAAGAGGATGTTAAACAAAAAAAGCATATGTATCTTAAATCAGACAAGTTCACAGATTGCTCACGGATTTGTTTTTCCTCACCGAAGAGTATGTACAAAGTAGCTCTCACGCTCCTCGTGCTCCTTCTCACTTCCATACTGACGTTTAAACTTCTCCTTAAAGGGGCCGAACAAACGGTGGGCGTGGCTAACAGGAGAGGTGTGGACATAGTCTTGAAGGGGGTTGGCCAATATCTGACGCTCCTCAGGAGGATCCGGAAACTCCTTATATGTCATATCTAGACACATAAAACCTCAGTGAGCATTTGATTAGATGGTCTGTAAGAGTAAAAGAGACTGACAAAGGCATGTCACTGAATGTGTGTTCTCCAGTTACCTCCAGGTGGAGTGAAAATGTCGGACTCAGTTTGGGGACTGAAGTCACTGTAGTCAATCGTGTATTTGTCATTGTGAGACTCCAAGAGAGTGTTGAAGCCCATCATCTCATAGTGGTACGGGACGGCTGGGGAATCATTTCCCTCTGGACGTGTGACCCAAAGACGATATGTGTTCTTCTTATGACCAGCCTGTGTGACCTTTTTCCAGACCTCACACTGAACGCCTGCGTAATCCTCCATCTTCTCAAACTGCAAAACAGTGATTTTATACAAATTTCATCCTCATTGTTGGTTTGCATTACAGTTAATTGAATCTATGGGATTTAATGTTGTTTCTTCTACATAGCACAAGACATTTTAGATTATGTTTCAACTGTTTTTGTCTAGTCAAAACAACATTGGACCCCATTGACTTTCATCATTCGGACAAAAAACAACAACACTGAGGGGCTGTTTACACGTCAACGATGTACTAAAAACGGAAAAAGGATTTTTAGCTTACAGACGGTTCAGCTCCTGTGTATTTAATTGATCTTCTATCGCCCTTCAATCCATCACACTCTTTAAGATCACAAAACTCAGGGCTTCTGGTGGTACCTAGGATATCTAAGTCCACTAAAGGAGGGAGAGCATTTTCACATTTGCCTCCTAAACTCTGGAAAGTCTTCCTGATAATATTCGGGCCTCATACTCGCTCTCAATCTAGACTAAAGACGCACTCTTTAGCCTAGCATTCATATAATGCATCTCATAACCTTATACTCCAGTTATATCAGATGAAATGCACGTAATTAGCTTTGCTTAAAGTTATGAACAACAGCTACGCTAATTATTTTCCATTTGCTTCTCTGTTCTCCTGAGTTAACTAGAGAGTATGTCAGCTCCAGTTTGGATCCAGCCTCTTATGAAAACATCAGATGATCATAACACCTGTGAAGAGACGACGCCAACTCCTGCGAGGACTTCAGATGAAGCAAGCGCTGAATCCACATGCATCAATGCTACATTTTTCTATGTATCCTAATCATTTGTTAACAAACATGTATTCATTACTTCAATGAGCTCATTGTTTCTGCCTTAAATTAATACATTGTATAAATGAATACATTATAAGCTAACTGTGTGATTTGTAGATGTACATTTCTGAAATAAATAACTTGGACAGTCACCTCTGATAACAGATCACTCTAAACTGTAGACATGCATTTTCTGTAAAGCTGCTTTGAAACAATATGCATTGTGAAATGCGCTATCCAAATAAATGTTAATTGCATTTAATTGAACAGACGACAACGTTGTCAAAACGATCCCATTCGCAAGGATCCGCAAAAACGACCTAAATCGCTGTATTCTGCTGCCAGGCCAGTAGGTGGCGATGTCACTGAACACGTAATGCACATGCGCATGATGTCACTGTTTTCACAAATTCATTTTTTTGTAGTTTACACAGAGAAAATAACAGTATTGTTTTCAGAATCTTGCACTTTGAAACCCCCTAAAACACTATTGTCATGTAAATGAATGGCCAAAACGCATGAAAAGGTTTTAGCTGAGAATGGTGTCGTGTAAACGGCCCCAGAGACATTTTTCTAAATAACTTTTGTGTTCTATATAGTACATACTTCAAAGCCCTGCAGATCAGGCAGTGCTGCCTGTGGACGTATTGGATCCTCCTTTGTACCATTAAGCTGGAAATATTTAATAGCTTGGATTTCAGTCTCAGTGGTAACTGGTGTGATCTGATAAATGGCACCATAATCAAAGTCGTTTCCAATCAGAAAAGTGCGCACTGTACCTGTGTAGAGAGCATCAATGAAGAGAGGCTGCATACATAATCTATATTGATTTTAACATTATGTGACTTTATCATGAGAAGATCACTGACTATTATGATAGTCCATGCGACTTCTGTTTCCCTCAAGGTCGTACCAAACTTCAAATGGTTCCTTTATCCCATCACCAGAATAAGGCAAAGACAGCTCACCTACATAAAAGAGGTACATGATGTAACATACTAAAAAAGAAGTGTCCTGTACTGGGATGTACTGTGTAATTAGGCAGAAATGCACCTTTGACATGATACATCTTTCCAAAATCAGGAACTGTTCTGCCACCAACTGGTGTGGCATCTGGGGATGAAAACACAGAGAGATCACAATTCACTGAATCAACTTTTCAACACGTTTAGTGTTCAGAACATCACAGGAAATGTGTCATATTATCATGTTTTCTTCCTGTTTTTTCTCTTTACCTGCAGCACAGAGCAGAAGCAGGAACCCAGCGAGAAGACGCCACATAGTGCAATCTAAAGCTACAAACATCCACTGGAGATGGAAAATAAGCTTTCGTCTGTCTGAAAACGTCTAACGAGTGTTCGTGGATAACAGAAGTTCGGAATAAAAACACACGAAGGAGGGACTGGACTAACGCCACATAGGCTATGACATGAGGGTTTATCGGGGGTGGACAAATATTTATTGAACTGGGTCAAGGTCTGTGTTTGATACCCATCGGTAGAGACTGCGGGGGTGATCGTTGAGGGACGCCTGGAATCAGTCCATCTTTCACCTCGAGGAAAATGTAGGTTACTGTGAGTGTGCTGGTGCTTTTAAAGGTACACTCATTCCTGAATTACTGTTTAAGATAATGTAAAAAAAAGCAATTAGAACTTAGAAGAATTAAATTAACTTTAAACTACTGGAATATAGGCTCAAATTGAAGATTGGCCAGATCTTAAGTGGTTGTTTGAGTGTATGTTATATAAAGCACTGTTTACAATGGGCTGGAGTTCAGTGTGTTGAACATTGATTTAGTGATAACATTGATCAATCTCCTAAATAAATAGCTAATGTACAGTGAGGAAAATAAGTATTTGAACACCCTGCTATTTTGCAAGTTCTCCCACTTAGAAATCATGGAGGGGTCTGAAATTGTCATCGTAGGTGCATGTCCACTGTGAGAGACATAATCTAAAAAAGAAAATCCAGAAATCACAATGTATGATTTTTTAAACTATTTATTTGTATGATACAGCTGCAAATAAGTATTTGAACACCTGAGAAAATCAATGTTAATATTTGGTACAGTAGCCTTTGTTTGCAATTACAGAGGTCAAACGTTTCCTGTAGTTTTTCACCAGGTTTGCACATTCACCAGGATTTTGGCCCACTCCTCCACACAGATCTTCTCTAGATCAGTCAGGTTTTCTGGGCTGTCGCTGAGAAACACGGAGTTTGAGCTCCCTCCAAAGATTTAGGTCTGGAGACTGGCTAGGCCACGCCAGAACCTTGATATGCTTCTTACAGAGCCACTCCTTGGTTATCCTGGCTGTGTGCTTCGGGTCATTGTCATGTTGGAAGACCCAGCCTCGACCCATCTTCAATGCTCTAACTGAGGGAAGGAGGTTGTTCCCCAAAATCTCGCAATACATGACCCCGGTCATCCTCTCCTTAATACAGTGCAGTCGCCCTGTCCCATGTGCAGAAAAACACCCCCAAAGCATGATGCTACCACCCCCATGCTTCACAGTAGGGATGGTGTTCTTGGGATGGTACTCATCATTCTTCTTCCTCCAAACACGTTTAGTCGAATTATGACCAAAAAGTTCTATTTTGGTCTCATCTGACCACATGACTTTCTCCCATGACTCCTCTGGATCATCCAGATGGTCATTGGCAAACTTAAGACGGGCCTTGACATGTGCTGGTTTAAGCAGGGGAACCTTCCGTGCCATGCATGATTTCAAACCATGACGTCTTAGTGTATTACCAACAGTAACCTTGGAAACGGTGGCCCCAGCTCTTTTCAGGTCATTGACCAGCTCCTCCCGTGTAGTTCTGGGCAGATTTCTCACCTTTCTTAGGATCATTGAGACCCCACGAGGTGAGATCTTGCATGGAGCCCCAGTCCGAGGGAGATTGACAGTCATGTTTAGCTTCTTCCATTTTCTAATGATTGCTCCAACAGTGGACCTTTTTTCACCAAGCTGCTTGGCAATTTCCCCGTAGCCCTTTCCAGCCTTGTGGAGGTGTACAATTTTGTCTCTAGTGTCTTTGGACAGCTCTTTGGTCTTGGCCATGTTAGTAGTTGGATTCTTACTGATTGTATGGGGTGGACAGGTGTCTTTATGCAGCTAACGACCTCAAACAGGTGCATCTAATTTAGGATAATAAATGGAGTGGAGGTGGACATTTTAAAGGCAGACTAACAGGTCTTTGAGGGTCAGAATTCTAGCTGATAGACAGGTGTTCAAATACTTATTTGCAGCTGTATCATATAAATAGTTAAAAAATCATATATTGTGATTTCTGGATTTTTTTTTTAGATTATGTCTCTCACAGTGGACATACACCTACGATGACAATTTCAGACCCCTCCATGATTTCCAAGTGGGAGAACTTGCAAAATAGCAGGGTGTTCAAATACTTATTTTCCTCACTGTATATGTAAATAGTAGATTAAACTATTTATATACTCTTTATCTATTTATGAGATTGATGTCATCACCGTAAAAACATTTTCAACATGTTCAAATATGTAGATGGATCATGTTTATTTCTCACCTCAGTGACTAAATGATGGTCTTTCTGTGTTTGTAGCTGAAATATTAGCTATTTCATAGGCAATGGGTAGAGGTTATTTGCTCAGACTCTTCTTCAGTTTTCACCTGTATAAGGAAAAGAGTTCACTGCAAGACCATTATTTTGGAAAAAATTTAATACTACATAAACTTTATACTTCTAAATATGATATACTTTTTGTGGGTATGGCTATATTAAAGGCAATTAAATGGTAGATGGAGTCATAAAACAAGAAAGAATATGTATTAGGGTGGATTTAGGCAGGATTAAGGAATAATTGAATAAGGAAGAAATTGAACTGTGAAAAAGAAATTAACTTACTTGACACATGAGATGAGCTACTGGCACAGTGGAAAAAATTTAGATCAAGTTAAATAAAAAAAGAAAATAAATGTAATAAAATGTAAAAGAATATATTACAATTATAAGGGTGTCTAATTGTTTTATTCATGCTAATGTAGCCTAAGTAAAAATAAACACTGGTTTTAAAACAAATTATTGAAAAATTCTGACACAAAAGGTTATCAATTTCAGAACTTATTTATTGCATAGTGTTGTTTAGTTAGTATTTTATTACATTTCGGGTTGACCAAAAATGTCAAGCAAACAGACTTCAAGCCATACATTGAAAATGATACATTTTGCTAAATAAGTTAAAAATGAAGACACTCCATTTAAACAAAAGCCCTTATTCAAAAGATGATTTAGCAAAAGATGTAGGGCAGCATTTAACAATTATTTTGATAATTGATTAATCTGTTTATTGTGTCTTCAAATAATTGGATAAAAAAAGCCATTTTAATAAAATAAAAAAAGTTATTCCACATTGCCCAATGTTGTCCTCAAAACAATAAATTGAAGGCTATGAAAGCAAATATAATACATTTTATATCTATAATGTAGGCTATGCTATACTTTATGCAAAAAAAAAGTACAGAAAAAAGCCCAGACTAAACACACGCTCACTCATTTAAACGTATAGGAGTAGGCTAACACTGCAGTCCCGTTACAGATAATGCTCTCATAAAAAAAAAGTTAGTCGTGTTAGATGTAACATTTCAAACATTCATTTAACGTCCAACATAATGCACATTTAATGCAGAAAAATGTATATTTTCATCAGATTTATTGCACTTCCATTCTATTGCGCTCCTCCTTCAGTGAAGTTTAACTAATCGCTTGTTGTCATGACAAGCCTTTATGCAAATTGGAAATACTCACTGGCGTTCGAAGATTTATAATGATATAAATAAAATGTAAGTCATGCGCTGGAGAAAACACTTTAATCAACACATGGATCTGACAGAGCGAGCCGCGTTAAGCGTTATGCGTATGCACTTGTTTGAAGCACTTAATATTAGGCATTATGTTTATGACCACGGGATGTGCACTTTTCCAACAGCAGCTAATTCTGTGTTTTTGATGTTCACGATATGTATTGTTCATAGAAATGCATTATTCACTGCTTTAAAGTGACGTGACTGGAGGATGCCTTCCGTGCAATAATCGATCCGTCACCGATTATTAACAAACTCGATTAATTTTTGCAGCCCTGAAAAGATGAAAACAATTTTTTCATCAGAGGACAGTTTAAGTTAGTTGAGCTACTTGTTAATACATACATTGGCATACTCAAAAGAAGTGTGTGAGGGCTGTTTTGTAACAACCTTTCTCTATTCCGCAACACGTAAACCTCCTCTCCTCCTGGCCTTCTCTGCCTTTGACCAATCGGCGAAGTCATTGATACCGAGGCTGAATGTAAGACCGGCTCTGTTTGAAGACTGCACGAGCCTGAGGAGGAAGAGGATGTAAAAAAGAGAGCTTATTATCTTAAATAAGGTAAGTTCAAAGACTGCTTACTAGTACTACTTGTATATTTAAAAAAAAAAAAAAAAAAAGGCCCTAAAAATTAATGTGGAACTGGAACCGTTCCTCACCATTCTTAAAACCGTTCGGCCCGACGGTGGAAAAGCGGTTTATTGTTGCGACAACTATGAACATTTTTGTTTAAGACGACTTCTTTTTGGTTGTTATTTTGGTTGAAATATCTTTGTCAGCAGATCAGCACACATACAGTGCTAGAAGCTACCCTGGTAATCCAGAGTTCTCGCGAGAGCACAAGTTGAATTTGCTCAGCGAGTTACTCTGGCGTCGAGTAATGATGCTCATTAAATATGCCCCTCGATCTGTGCAGCACCAATCACATCGGGTTATCTGATACAGGCGGGCCAGAGGCGAGCTAAACAGATGACGATATCGCTGTGACGTCGAAGTCATTAGTAAACATTGCAAGATGGCGATGGATGAACACCAGTTGTTTGAAACGGCTTTGGCCGCTACAATGAACGAGTTAGACTCGGCTTTTTATCTAAAAGAGGAACTGAAGACGGCGCTCAAATCATTCCTTTGCAAGAAGTGTGTTTTTTCTGTTTTGCCGACCGGATACGGCAAGAGTCTAATCTACCAGTTAGCTCCGCTGGTAGCTAAGCGTATGAGGCTTATTGTTATGATTGGTCGTAGTGTTATCCAATTGCGTGCAGTGAGATTTTCAAATGCATGCTTGGTGCCGCCCCTCGAGCTGGCCGATTTTCATTAGTCGACGCCAGACCATTCATCTTTCAGATTTAGGTCTGGATTTTCAGGCTAGCAGCTATAATTATGAATATTAATTACTATAATTGATCTGCTAATAGACATAGGCTACACGAGGGATTACCATTGTCATTTCAAATGTTTTTAGCCATGATGACCATATTCACAATATAGCATAGACACTCATACAGTAGGCTATTACTTATTTAATCGATTATGTAAATAATAGATGTCTATTTTTACGATGTCTTTTTACATCACTAAATATCTACTGTTTTTTGTTTTTCCACACCGAAGAGTAGAGACAAATTAGATCTTGCGCTTGCATACTGACGTTTAATTTTACAACATTTTTAACCCTTTCAAACCTTCAAAACCTCAAGCGTTAAAGTAGCAATCAAACGGAAGCCGCAACAGATCTTTTCTTTCATATTGCAAAATAAATCCAAAAACTTGATTTATTTCATTTTTATATTCATTTTTATTTCTTTTTTAAAACATCAGCCTAATTTAAGTAAAAGTACACACTGGTTTTAGTAAACACATTTTTTAATAGTCTGACAAAAGTTTACAAAAGTTTTCATTTGATACAAAATCTTTGGTCAGAACTGATGTTATGTACATTTAATCAAAGACAAAACTCATTAGTATTTAATTACATTTGGGATTCGATAAGCAATGTCACCATCAACACTTTATACACAGAAGACCAGCTACAAACCATAAACTGAAAATTATACATTTTCCCAAAATAGCTTGAAGATGCAGATACTCAATTAAACCAAATGTAATTATGATGATGATTTAGAAGAAGATTAAATTACCACTATTCTCATTAGAGGACAGTTTAAGTTAGTTGAACTACTTAAAACAATGATTTCACATTTTTTTAACCTTTAGATTTTAATGACAAACTCTTGCAAAAGCACTTCATCTGAGAAAGTTTATCATACTGTATCATATGTTGGCAACAGACTCAAAGAAATGTGTAAGGACTATTTTGTGTATTTTTGTGCATCTGGAATTAATAAACCTCCTGTCATCCTGGCCATCTCTGCCTCTGACCGATCAGAGAAGTGGTTGATACCGCTGCTGAATGTAAGACCGGCTCTGTTCATAGAGTGCACAAACCTGAGGAGGAAGAGGATGTTAAAGCTACAATAATAAAATATCCAAAGATTTTTAATTTCAGAGAAATTCCAATTTTAAATAATGGCTCGTCCCTGACTCCCTGTTCACTTGTCGCCTGTCAATGACGTAATATCCACGTTATCCCTGGTTTCCACTCGTACTGCCATAGTAACCATGGCGACAGACGTGGACAACTGCGTTACGTCTAGCGGCACACTCACGCTATTGTTGGACCGTGGCAAGCAGACTTAGGGACAAAAGGAGAACTAAAACGAGGATCAATATCAGCGTGGCGTTTTCGAGATGCTGAGAGCTAGCGTCCGCGACAAACTTCGACTTGACAGAGACGCGCAAATATAAAGGTGAGCAAATGTACATAAAACTAATCAGTGTTATAAAGCTCAACATGATGAAATGTTAGAATATGATCAGTATGTTATTCTAATGTTGATCTAGCTCACTGCTAGTCTCATACAGCCAACAAACGAACACACAGAATAACATTATAACCTTCAACACACTCAAATGCAGTTTAGTGTGATAGTGTAGACCAAGTGAAACAGCGCTGCGTTACCTCACAAGTTTCATTCGTCTAATAAACTGCCCTGTGTGAATATTATTCAGCACTTGTGGGTAAGTTAGTTCGGTAGAATTAACTTTATTCCTTTATATCCGCGGGACTCACGTGTGGCGCTGATATCTGTCTCTCATTAGCAATCACACCCTGCTTCATACCACAGTCATGTTAAAAACATCAATGTATTCACTCATCCATAAACATTATTAGATCCTTCAGCACGACGGGCGACGGCAAGTTCCATGATTCCGCTTATGCATCATCAACATACGCCTTTGTTATTGTAAGACGTTAGCGACCCCTAGAGGCGAAAAAAATTACATATTGTTGCTTTAAACAAAAAAAGCATATGCATCTTAAATCAGACAAGTTCACAGATTGCTCACGGATTTGTTTTTCCTCACCGAAGAGAATGTACAAAGTAGCTCTCACGCTCCTCGTGCTCCTTCTCACTTTCATAATGACGTTCAAACTTCTCCTTAAAGGGGCCGAACAAACGGTGGGCGTGGCTAACAGGAGAGGTGTGGACATAGTCTTGAAGGGGGTTGGCCAATATCTGACGCTCCTCAGGAGGATCCGGAAACTCCTTATATGTCATATCTAGACACATAAAACCTCAGTGAGCATTTGATTAGATGGTCTGTAAGAGTAAAAGAGACTGACAAAAGCATGTCACTGAATGTGTGTTCTCCAGTTACCTCCAGGTGGAGTGAAAATGTCAGACTCAGTTTGGGGACTGAAGTCACTGTAGTCAATCATGTATTTGTCATTGTGAGACTCCAAGAGAGTGTTGAAGCCCATCATCTCATAGTGGTACGGGACAGCTGGGGAATCATTTCCCTCTGGACGTGTGACCCAAAGACGATATGTGTTCTTCTTATGACCATCCTGTGTGACCTTTTTCCAGACCTCACACTGAACACCTGCGTAATCCTCCATCTTCTCAAACTGCACAAAAAAAAAAAAAAAAAAATGTATACACATTTCAGCCTAATTGTTGCATTGGTTTGCTCTAAAGAACACAGTCATTCAGGTTTGAAAGACATGAGGATGAGTAAATGATGACAGAATTTTTTTTAATTTTGGGTGAACTGTCCCTTTAAGAAGTACATACTTCAAAGCCCTGCAGATCAGGCAGTGCTGCCTGTGGACGTATTGGATCCTCCTTTGTACCATTAAGCTGGAAATATTTGATAGCTTGGATTTCAGTCTCAGTGGTAACTGGTGTGATCTGATAAATGGCACCATAATCCAAGTCGTTTCCAATCAGAAAAGTGCGCACTGTACCTGTGTAGAGAGCATCAATGAAGAGAGGCTGCATTCATAATCTATTTTGATTTTAACATTATGTGACTTTATCATGAGAAGATCACTGACTATTATAATAGTCGATGCGACTTCTGTTTCCCTCAAGGTCGTACCAAACTTCAAATGGTTCCTCTTGCCCATCACCAGAATAAGGCAAAGTCAGCATACCTACATAAAAGAGGTACATGTAACATACTGAAAAAGAAGTGTCCTGTACTGGGATGTACTGTGTAATTAGGCAGAAACGCACCTTTGACATGATACATCTTTCCAAAATCAGGAACTGTTCTGCCACCAACTGGTGTGGCATCTGGGGATGAAAACACAGAGAGATCACACAATGCATTATATCAACTTTTCTATGGGCAAGAATAGAATAGAAACTTATTTGATCGCATACTTGGCAGGTTGCATAGCAGGTTTCATGTTAAAACATTACAGGTAATGAAATCACGAGATCAACTCCCATACTGTACTAACGTCATGATGAGGGTCCATTGGAGGCAGACAAATATATCGAACTATGACAATTTTTATATCCTTGATTCTCGATTAGATCAATATCCCAAAGAAATAGCTGACGAGTGAATACATAAACCTAGTTCATCAAATTTGTAGATGGATCAAAAGATTCTCGTCGTGGCATGTTTATTATCGGAAATTTCCAACTTCCCACTTCGGAGGTCGTAATAACGCCTATAAATACTAAACGCGTATTTAGTAAATATCTATTAGACTTTGAATAAAATGCAGCGTTCCTTTTTTTGGCAACCAAACTATCACTGTGACAGTTCCAGATTTCCGTCAAATAAATGCTGTTTTCGCTGTATAAAATGCATACAACAAGCATCGGATGGTTATTTATATATGTGAATATGCAAGTCTGATTGTAAACAGAGGAGAAAGCAATGTAAATGAAGTGGGTAAAACGAATAAAACTTAACCATCAGCCGTTCTCTCCTCCGCCATGATTGAAGTTTCCAGACACAGTGACACACCCAGAAGTGAAACTGGATCAAGTGCGAAATCACGAGTGAAATGAGAAATGAGAAATGGGCAGGGGTGGGCAGTATTTCAGATACGTGACAGAGACATTCACTAGCTCAGCATTTATCAGCGATTTTTTCTTTTTTATAAGGTGAGAATGTCATGATCAATTCTACTTGTTAATGCATTATTCACTTCCGTTAACATGAAAGAAAGAGCACATACAAGTGGGAAAATAGCGTAAGCCTATCAGTCTTGACCGGTTGTTGATTTTTATCAACTAGCTTGTCAAATGTGTTTAAAACATTAATGCATGTTAGGGCTGGGTAATATGACACTATCATATCATATCATAGCACAGTCAGGGGCGCCACCAGGGATGTTGGGCCCCATGACAAAAAAAATCAAATTGGGCCCCCTCTGCGCAGCTGTTGTCACCACATCTCTAGGACCTAACTGTCCCATCAAAAGCTTTACATAACTCTAATCAAAGGCATGCAACTGTCTTGCTTCTTGTAGTTCAATACTAGTACTAGCACAATATTTAATGCTGTGATTTGTAAATGCAAGTCTGCAGGTCACTATTTGATGCAAGATTAAAAGCCACCATAAAAATGTCCTTAAGGCAATCCTTTACACATTCTCAATGTATTTTTATTGTAAAATTAATGACAGATTAAAATATATATATATATATATATATATATATATATATATATATATATATGAACTTTTTAATTAAAATAAATTAACATCATCATCTCAAAACAATGAAAACAGCAGATTTTTTTACATAACTGCACATATATGCCAACAACAAAATAAAGTTGACGTGTAAAATGGAATTTCCACATCAGGGTTATTATAGTGCTATAAAACAGATCCAGTGATCACTAAATCAATAGGTTTTGAGGTTTGGAATGATGGGAATAATAAAATCTGTATCTATAGATGTCATTTAACGGCCCAAATTCTGTCTAAATGAACACATCAAACTGGATTATTTTAATATTGTCTGTAACTTACATGCAGGTTGAGGTAAGCTACTCATTGTTTCTAACTGCATCCAGTACAGACTGATTTTTAATTTATTTTATTTGTCATGATGGTCATTATGTGAGAAAATAATTTGTGTTTGATTTCTGTCATTAATAAATATTTCATTTTCTTTCTTTTTTTTATGGGAAAAAGAGCAAGAGAGACAGTCAGAGAACCCCACACAGACTCCCTGGAATGATGCTAAGTCATTAACACAGTGTTGCTCACCTTCTTCACTGGGACTGGGAGGGGTAGTTATGGGGAGACTGGGGTGCTGCTGACTCGTCTGCTAAAATGGGCATGGACAATGATTTAATATGAATATCTTGCTAAACGTTTCCCTGCACTGATTAAATGTTTATGAAATGTAGTCTAACACTAGCCTATAGCTAGTTAATGTTAGCTTATTTCACTATGGACAACAGGTTAATACCACTTACAGACTAAAGGCTACCCTCCTTTCTTTGGGAAAAATATGGTCAATATGAATGTTTACTTTTTGGTCAATGGGGATATTAAACTTGTATTGCCAAAATAAGTAAAATCAAAAACATCATTCATCTTATTATTATTTGAAATATACTCAATTATGATGGTTTATATAGTGTATAATATAATTAAATTTTTACTTATTTGTTGGGGCCCCTGTCTAATCCGCACTCATATAGTTTTTTCTCATCAAAACCGATTGTTTTTCAGTGGTTGTATATCAGGCAGGGACACGTTTGTGTGCATTTTGTTTTGTAATTTCACCGGAACAAATAGAGAGTCTCTCCACAACTGATTGAAGCGCGCGTCCGAGTGAAGACTGCGCGAGCCAGAAACATAGGCTGTTTCTCAATTCCAAGAACGCAGAGAACGGACTTGTGTTCTCGTGGAGACCGGTCTTGACAAGCTTCCTTGGAAGAAGAACGAACTCGGAACCGGCCGCAATGACTTCTGGGACACCAGGTGAGTACTAGCTCAAGTCTGCATTCGATGCATCCTCGGTATCAAGAACACATCCGGGTTCTTTCATGCGTCCTCTGTACTTGCGTTCTTGAGAATTGGGTCTGAACTTCGACGGTTAATGATGACGTAAAACGAGAACACAAGGACGCAAGATCGCTGATCGCTGAAAACAACAGATTTCAGCGCTAGGTGCATTCGTGCCGCGAGATGTTTCAAAAGTGGTGGGGACAATATCGACCTTAGAAAATAGTGGTGGGGACATGTCCCACCCGTAAATTACGCCTATGCATAGCGATTAGCGATGATATAAAGTTTGAATTGATGGAACTTTTTCTAAATCGTTTACATAGATGGGCCTATTTGTGGGGTAAGCCAATTTATCCGTGCAGCTTTTAGTAGGCAGGAATTACTGGAACGTTGGAGTGGAAAGAGAAGCACTGATGAATGATACACCACAAACATCTTCAGCTTTTAGTTTTATTGTAGGCTACATAAAAAATAAAAATAAAAAAAAGGGCTAAATAGTGTCAAATGAATCTAAATTAATTCTAATTTTAAATTTTAGATACACTTTCTAATTTTAATAAACTTATAGACAAATAAACTTAACATAAAATAAATATAAAATTACTTTTAAAGCATTGGACTAACGTTACCTGAAAAAAAAAAAAGAAGAAAAAAAAGTTTGAAATTCAGTTTATGCTGTGGAATCAAAACTGATATTGAGAATTGTGAAACCATGATAGTGAAGTAAAATCGCCCGTCCATATTCTTTGCTAGATAGCAGAAAAGGTTCCCCCAGTTTTACATACAGTATGAATTTTTTAATAGTGTTCACCACAAGTAGACTACATTGTAACCTGAAATAAGTATATAAATGGCTGCTATTTTGCATAAGTTTATTTGTAATTGCCAGAAAGAAAGAAAGAGAGGGCAGAGATGGGTTAGGAATGAAAAGTCAGTAGGCCTATGTAGTTTCTTCATTCACTGTGACCTATACCTGCACTGGATGGCAAATTTCACATGTATTTTGTGTATTTTCAAAATACAAAATACTGTATTTGTATTTAAATACATTTTTTCACACAGTATTTTGTATTTGTATTTTAAATACATTTCCATGTATGTATGCCCATCTCTGGAAATGGGAAGAAACTTTGCAGAAATGCTTGAAACATGTGAAGAGCTACTGCCACTGTGGAAAAATGTAGACCAAGTTTAATAAAGAAGCAAACAAATACAATTTTACATAACACGCCTATATTACAACTATACAGAATGGCTCTCATTTTATTTTTTAATTCATCCTAATGTAAGCAAAAAAAAATAAACTGATTCTAACAGATTATAATTGAATAATCGGACAAAAAAAAAGGACATACAATATCAGAACGTGAAATTTTTTGAAAACTGATGCAATGCACATTTTGTTTTAATCAGTAGTTAGTGTTTCACTACATTTGGGGTTTGACCGGCAATGAGCACTTTAAACTGACCAGCTACAAATTATAAATTGAAAATGATTAATAAAAATTATAAGAAAAGATGAGTTCTCCTAAGAGAGCAGTTTAAGTTAGTTGAACTATTTGTTATTACAATGAATTCTCATTTTTCTCCCTCAGATCTGCATAACAAACTCTTGCAAAAACACTATCGTATATGTTGGCAACATACTCATTCTCAACACAGAAATGTGTGAGGACTGTTTTGTAACCAATCCACTACCTATGCAAAATATGTTTGATTGTTTGCATTCCCTTTCTAGAACTTTATATAAAGAAGATTGATCTCATTTCTGTCCTGTACAGATTGCTACAGTATTTAGAGGTGAAATGGTAAGATAAGGGTAGGCACTATGACATGTTTAAAACATGTTTGATATCCTGGATGAAATCCTAGTGTGAAGCTAAAAATCTGTGAGTCTGTTGTGTTACACTACACAATGAAATCTGTCAATTCTGAGTGCTTAAAATCTCCAGACTGGCTCTGACTTTTGGAAGTGTCAACTCGTCTAGACTGCAAATCAGGTCAAAAATCTGAGCAAAAGCTGTGCGGTGTATTCCAGTCTTTACTCAAACTGTTTCGCAACCAATGTCACATGGTGAATATGCATAAGTTCAGTCAGAGCAGAGCTGTAAGTTGGTTCTGATTGGCAGACTAGTGTCCACCCAGTTACTGGAGCTCTGAATCACTCTTGACCACACACTGATCTCTTCTTCGGTAGAATCCATCCAGCAAACTGACTGACCGTAACTCACTCCTGCAACACATAAACACACAGTCTTAAAGAGGAACTATTATGCCTTTTTACATTTTCAGCATTTTTATTGTGCAATGTTGTGGTTTGAGCATGAAAAGGGAGTAATTCTCTATATCACTGTATAACTCCCTGAAACGCCTCCATTGTAGTCTTGAGTTTTCTTGAGAACAAACATGTCACAATATTCCTCATTTAAATAATTCCCGCCTAAGGCATACAATTAATAAAGGGGCGGGGCCTGGTTGAGTTAGTTAGTAGTGAGTTGAAACTCACGGTTATGGTAAGGGGCGGGGCATTTCCCAAACACACTCGTAGCTGTTGACCAATCACAACACACTGATCCAGCCGACCAATCAGAGCACTTTGTGCTTTTCAGAAGGCGGGGCTTCATAGAGACAGGAACTAAACAAGGGGTGTGTTTCCCAAAAGCATCGTTCTAACGAACATTCGCAAACAGCATCGCAAAGTTGTGTGTTTGGAACGACAGCTCTCGACCTGTGGTTAGAAGCAGAGTTTCTTGTTTGCATGACATGTGGACTTAATAAATCCTTGTCTTGAGCAAAATAAGCAAGCTGACATTCAGTACAATCTGTATCGTTTATATAGAATACATACAAATGTAATTTACATCTTTTAGTTTGTCAAGCAGGGATGCAAACACATGTATGGTCAAAAAAGAGAGAGGTTATCGAAGCCCTCGCCCCGCTGCAAATTTCACAAAAATTGTGATTGTAAGTTATTATTTTGCAGTGTAAGATTACAGTTAACACCTTTAAATATTACATAAATGTATTAATATGTATTTTTATTAAACTTAGTGAGTGTATAAATCAGCAGCAAAAAGTAATTCTTGAAAAACAGCAACAAACTCCAACAAAATAAAGTCATTTTATGCAAATCCACAGCCTTTTCTCTACAGATCAAGCATTATAATGTGAATATATCATATTGGAGAGAGTTTTACCGTGCATCCTGCTGTAACCGGAAGAGGCGCGCGCGCTGTTTGAATACTGAATGGAGAATGATTGACAGCCACAGAGGAGGGAAAACGAGTTTTTGTAAACTTTAATGATGTAAATAGACTTCTGTCCCTCACATTAAGCTATGGAATGGCTTCAGATGACTTTGTCACCCAAACTGACGTGGAAAAAGCGGGAGGCGCCGAAAAGCGCGCTGTTTGCATCACTCAAGAGATTTAAAGCAACGTTTTTGAAGAGTGCGCATGTGCGAACGTGCTTTACGACGTAAGAATGAGCCTATGGTTGAATCTGGAAATAAAGCAAAATAACTGAGAAAAATGAGAAATAGTCCTCAGATGCCATGGTCGTAATTTATAGCAAAACATCTAGCATTAATTCAATCTCAAACAGATTCATTAAAGAAAGTTATTACTCCAAACACCAGCGTGAGATCATTAACCAACGTGGTTGAACGACCAATTTGTGACAATATGGTTTCGGGAAACAGTGGTGACTAGCTAGTTGATTTCTTCAACGATGCATCATACTATGGTAGTTAAGCAGAGAGTTACGTCGTTGTACGGGAAACGCACCCCAGAGTGTTACTTACAGACTGGGAAAAGAGGAGCTGCAACAATGTAGGCCTAAAATATGTAAGATAAGGTGTTTTTTGAACATTCAACATGAAAACCTATTCTAGTAGAGCCCAAAAACAAAACCAAGACTTTGTAAAAGGGCATAATAGGTCCTCTTTATCTCTTAGCTGTTTTTTATTTTTATTGTCAAGTATGTTCAAATCTGTATTACCAGAGCCAGTGCTGAGTCGTACTCCACCCAGACAGTCGGAGTGATGTGGATTCCAGACTGTTATTTCAGCACATGCCTGAATGAGGTCACTGGACTGAAACCCATCATATACCATTGTGTGGTTGAACACCGGGCTGACAGAAGCTCGCACCAGTCGAGTCCGCTGGCCACTGACGCCACTTTCATCTGGTAATACCACACTGGACAAACACAGACCATACTCATGCACTCATACATAATAAACAAATAAATTAGACGAAACACTCTAAATTAGACGAAGTGTGTGTGTGTGTGAGCGAGTTAGTGTGTGTGTGTGTGTGCGCATGTGTGAGTGTATGTGCGTGAGTGTACGTGTGTGTTTATAAGTGTGTGTGTGAGTTAAGCTCATCGTTCTATCTATCTATCTATTTCAAACTACTTTAAACTTCAAACTTATTTAAACTTTAATTTAAACTTTAAACTACTAAATTTACTTCATTTAAACTTATAAACTCTAAACTCATACACTTATAAATTCATCCACTTATGAACTGAGTGTGTTATGATGTGCACACACACCTTTTCACGTATGTGTTGGGCGCACCACGTTTTGTGGGAAGTAGACCAACAATCTCTCTCAGCCATATATGGAGCTCACCAGTCAGTGGATGACCATTTCCTACAGTCACAGAACACACAAAACAAGATGTTGACATGAAGGGGTTTTAAACACGCTGTACCTGAACAGACCACAGGGGGGCAACACTGTCCCAGGACCAATCAGTAATGAGACCAGAGGGATCCAATCTCAGCAGGGTTTACCAAACAAGGGGTTTGTGATTGGATGAAAAGCTAATAATTAAATTATAATATTTAAAATAAGAAATAGGGCTGCACAAGTAATAATAAAAAAAATGCAATATAGCTTAGAAGAGGTTATAAACCTGTTGTCAACTAAACAGCAAAAACAATTTTACGCCAAAATAAAAGCTTGAGGGTTTGAATAATTTAAGACTTTATTATTGCAGTGTAAAATGTAATTATTTTGTACTGATCTAATATCATTTTTTTAATTTAAAGTGCAATTGTATTATTACAATAGTCATATATTTCTGGCTATAATAATCATGTAAAAATATGATATAAATAATAGTCACAAAATAAGTTTCTGATGAAATTAAAAAATGTAGAATTAAAATATTTAATTGTATTTGTTAACCTGCATGACATGTGACCATTATCCAATATCAGAGAGTCTTGTTAAGTAATTGAAATATTAAAATAAAGGGTGTATTTTATATCAAATGGATTCTGCTGACCAAAAAAGTTTGGGAATCCCAGCTCTACAGTATCGCCTTTTACTGAAGGGATAGTGGGCCCATCCATGAAAAACTGGTAATGGGTCACATGACTTTTAGCAATGGCCCTGCATATAAATGTGGATATAAAGGTTTTAAACATGAAGCATCTGCTCACACTCACCCTCGGAACCTGGAGGTACAAACTTAATTGAGAACAGAATGGTTCCTCTGCTGATGATGGCATCTGGACTTAACTGAACCTGCATCAAGAGAAAGAGTCTCCTAAATGACTGACTATCACAGGTTTATTTCACCACACATATCAGACTTTGACTGCATCCGAAATCACATACTTCCCAACTATATAGTAGGTGAAAAAGAGTAACAAAAGTAGCATGTCTGAATTCACAGTACTCATAAAAGAGTCGTCAAAAATGTACCTGGATGAACTACTACTTCCGGTGAGATTCTGAAGTGTGCATTCGATGGACACTTTACTATCCCATGAGGCCACGGGAGAGGATTTGTGAATGACAGTGAACATAATTCACTGTTCACTATGAATGTTCACTATAATGAAGTAATTCCTGTAGCTCAAACAGTAGAGCGTTGGCACTTGCAACTGCAAGGTCATGGGTTTGAATCCCAGGGAAAGCAAG
Organism: Rutilus rutilus; assembly: GCF_951802725.1. Classification (NCBI taxonomy): domain Eukaryota; kingdom Metazoa; phylum Chordata; class Actinopteri; order Cypriniformes; family Leuciscidae; genus Rutilus; species Rutilus rutilus. The sequence goes on along the minus strand of NC_140216.1, from coordinate 3,911,457 downwards.
AACTGATAAGAATGTAAATGTGTACTTTGAAATGCAATGCAAGTCTTTTTGGATAAAAGCGTCTGCCAAATGCATAAATGTAATTGTAAAAATAAGTCCCTCCTCAAGAGCGTATGTGATTATCTCTGAATAGACTCACTCTTGGCTGGAGGTTGTGCCAGGTTGGTTGGCTCTGGCTCCAGTCCCACAGACCCAGCCTCACCTCCACCTCCCCCAGGAACAGGTTTCTCCTCATTCTCTCCAAGTGCCAGACTGACAGACTCAACACACGAGCCTGGAGGTCCAGTCTGCGCACTTTGTACTGGTACAGGCAACATTTTATAGTTGAGTGGGGAAAGAAATAGTGCTGCAAGTTCAGTAATGTATTTTAAATTCATAGGAGTAATTTGTAAAATAATAATCAATGAAAGAGAACTGACTTTCATGGTTTCGTTATAGACTGGATTTAATGTTTTTCTCTTCATTGCTGTTTTTTTCTTACTGCGGGATGTGTTGTCGGGGAGAAGGTAAACTTTAACGTATCTGTGTGTGAGAGAAAGACGGAAACCATCCATTATATACGTTCAAAAGTTTGGGGTCAGTATGTTTTTTTTTTTTTTTTTAAGAAATGAATATGGTAACATTTACGTTAAGCCTTTATGTATAGTGCATTATATCTTTTCTTAAATAATTGTAACCAAAGTTAAAATGCAAATCCTTGTTAAATCTGAAATTGGTTGTTTGTCCTGTTTTTTAATGCATTATACTTTGTAACAATAAATAGATAAGTATTATAATGGTTACAATTATTCCTGAGACCATACAATGCATTATAAGCATTACAATGCATAATTAATGCACTTATAAAACTTTTATAATGCATTATATATATAAAGGCTTTAAGTAAAGTGTTACCGTTAATACTTTTATTCAGCAACGATGCATTGAGTTGATCAAAAGTGGCAGTAAAGACGTAATTAATGTTTCAAATAAACACTTTTTGTGTTTATTTGACACTTTGAGTGGATGACTTTTTGACCTTTGGGTTCATCAAAGAATCCTGAAAAAATGCATCATAGTTTCCACTGTTTACAACATTGATAATAATCAAAAATGTTTCTTGAGCAGCAAATCATCATATTAGAATGATTTCTGAAGGATCATGTGACACTGAAGACTGGAGTAATGATGCTGAAAATCCAGCTTTGATCACAGGAATAAATTACATTTTACAATATATTCTAATAGAAAACAGCCTTTTAATATTGTAATAATATTTCACAATATTACTGTTTCTGCTGTATTTTTGATCAACCCTGGTGAGCATAAGAGACAAAAATATTAAAATAAATAAATTAGTGCTGTCGAATGGTTAAAATAATTTTAATCGCGATTAATCGCATTAATGTCATAGTTAACTCGCAATTAATCGCACATTTTTATCTATTCTAAATGTCCCTTGATTTCTTTTTGTCCCATTATTTTTTCTCATTTTAATGCTCTTATCAACATGGAAAAGTGGATCGGCTTGCTTTGTGCAAATGTTTTTTTTATTGAAAACAACATTGGCATATACTGTAGTGTTCAATTTCACACTAACATTGTCACTTGGAACAAATAATCGCATCAGAGAATTCGCATTAGCTGTGTTCTTGGCCGTCAAGTGGTGTTTCAGACTGGACGTGCTGCGATGATCGCTCAGTTCACAACGACAAAACACACAGATCACTTTGGTCTTGTCAAGGGAACCATTTGGCAACTTTTTAAAAGTAAACTTTCCATTCAGAATCTTATTGGCATCCATTTCGGCGTCTCGCGCTCGCCATCCACTCAAAACGTAACGTTAGCCTTCTACTCTTCGGCCGGCTTGCAAGCCCAAACAAGTGTGTGCGGCGTGCCAGTTGTTTTGTGTCCGGTCTAGCTAGATCCGGTGGTGTTGTAGTTTTTCTAACGTTACTAGTTGTTGCAACAGCATGTGAAAAAAACTACAAAGTTTGCTAGGCCAAAAAGAACGTTAATCTCGTGATAAAAAAAATGTACGCCGTTAAAATGGGTTTGCGTTAACGCCATTAATAACGCGTTTAACTGACAGCACAACATTTTTTTTTTTTTTTAAATACTGAAAGTATGACTGAATGAAAATGACCATGGCCATTGTACACTTACGGGTCCGATCGATTTTTGCGGGCCGATGCAAGGTCTTGGCAGCATATAATGTGCACGTGAAGCTCCTCCTTCTTGATGTCATACTGCAGCGAGAACTGGATCCGCCCTGATACTACAACATCCCCGAAATCCCCCACACTGTACAGGCTCATCAAGCTGCCATTCATCTACTCACACAGAAACTGCACTGTTTACACCTGTACAGCTTCTGTTGCTCTGCAGACCATCATGTGTTGTGATGAGAGAGTGTGTCTTACCATATGATGAGAGGTCAAGCTGCTAACTGAGCCAAACCTAGTGTAGTCTAGTTCAGTGCTGCCAGAGTCGATGTCCCCCTCTGAGTCCATCTACAGAGACACACACACACACACAGATACATAATACAACAGCTTCTCACACATGTGTGTATCTGTACGACAGGCCTAGCTGAACAGACCTGCAGAGATGGTGGTGCACTTGGCAAAACTCTCCTTTCTTTGTCTGCCGACTCTCCAAAACTCCCTGAGGCACGAGGGAAAGAGAACGTGAGCAGAGTGGGGCGTTGAGGCATTTATAAACGCATCATATGATGATGAATTTTACCTTCGAGACCATTTCCCACTGCAGCGCTCTTCTGTTCAAAGCAAGAACATTATGTGAAACCTCTCATATTTCACACGCATAGATAATATAATCTTAAATGTAAAATGACCTTTGTGATGTGTCTTGTCCTGGATTGTGGTTCAGGCGTTGTCTTAGGAATGAGACTAAAAAGGATATACCACAATATAAGACTGGATCATAATTAAACTAATAATTGAATATTAGCTCACACCCTTGAATCTGTCACGCTTTGTTTGAGTTTAAAACACATTTAATATTCTGTAATATCGATTTGACTGCACTGACAATACTGAAAAGTAAACCTGATGTTTTTGATATTGACACAGATGTTTCATGCAGAGCTGCTTTACAGCTGATTCGACTTCGTTTTGCAACATTGACAGTTATAGAACGGAATTGAATCATTATTGAACTGAACTGAATAACGACACTATTGTCTTTTTTAAAGCTGATTTACAGCAACATTCAAATTTGTCCTATATTTGATGAAGCTTGCATCGATAGTTATTTTCCTGTTATCTCTGTAAAGCTGCTTTGAAACAAACTGTTGTATAAAGCGCTATATAATTAAATATGATGACTTAAATACAAGTGATCTTATCTGCACAGAAAATATTTGCATTCAATATTTCTGATTTCAAACAGACATATTATTGAATCATCGTTTGCATGTTAACATGTTCATACGCAAGCTACATGAAGTTTGTGAATAAGGACCAATGAGATATGACCAAGTTAATGGGTTTCCATGTAGCCTACTCTTCCATGTATTCTTTAGTGTGTAATGTTGCTGTTTAAGCATGAAAAAGCTCAGCAAAGTTACAAAGTCACTCAAAGTGTTATTCTCTATATCAGTGCCCCTGTTTCTGAACTCCCTGAAACGCCTCCATTGTAGTCTTGAGTTTTCTTCTGGGAATGAACACGCCACAATATTCATAATTTAAATAATTCCTGCCCAAGGCATACGCTAAATAAAGGGGGCGGGGCCTGGTTGAGTTAGTTAGTGGTGTGTTGAAACTGGCGGTTATGGTAAGGGGCGGGGCATTTCCCGAACACGCTCGAAGCGGTTGACCAATCACAACACACTGATCCAGCCGACCAATCAGAGCACTTTGTGCTTTTCAGAAGGCGGGGCTTCATAGAGACAGGAACTAAACAGAGTGTTACTGACAGACTGGGAAGAGAGGAGCTGCAACAATGTCAAATATGTGCAAAATAATGTGTTTTTTGAACATTGAAGCATGAAAACCTATTCAAGTAGAGCTTAGTTAAAAACAAAATCCTGACTTTGTAAAATGGCATAATATGGCCTCTTTAATATACAGACTGTTTCGATGCATTCATTTTACTCAGTCCAAAGTTAAGAAAGAGAGATGACACCAAAAGTTGCACCAACCTTTCTCCATCTTTTTCTCTTTCCTTCTCTTCCTGGTCCTTGTCATCCTCTCTTACACTTATATGTTCCTGCAACTCTCTCTCTGTACTCTTTTCTTCCTCTCGCTGCTCATGTAACTGAAAAGAGTCATTACCTTTTTCTTCATCAAATATTGCCGTCAAAGGTGTATCTACAAAAAAAAAAAAAAGAATATTGTCAACACATGTATAAGCACACAAATACGATTCTACAGGGATGAGTAGGAGATCATGTGACCTTTTTCACGTCGCTTACGGCGTATGGAGGCATGCACAACATCAGCTCCTCCCTTCTGATATCTCTTAGCGCGCTCTTCATGAAACCACTCTCCCGAGAGAGAGCGCAGATGGACAGGGTCTGACACCGTCTGCTGAAGCTTGCTGAAAACACAAATATCTTTTATTGCTCCTATGACTTATGTGGACCAAATAAGTCCAGTATTGTACACAGACTGACCGTATTCTCCCTTCCTCTTTGCTGCGTAGTTCAGCATCTCTCAGCAGAACATTGAGGATAACAGTTTGCTCCACCTCAGTCAGGTGACATAGATCTAGTTTAGGTTCCCCTTCCATTTCAGGCACACTTCACACCTGGTTATTAAGACGATTTAGATACGATTTATGAGAAACCACACCTAAGAGTTGCAGATGGAAATGTGGGAACTGAACGAGTTGAATGCACAAATGAGAGAATACAAATTTAAGAAAACAATAAAAAAAAACAATAAAGATTATTGTATCAGAAAAGCAATTTTCAATTGCAAGACACTATTTAAAAATGAAATGAAATTAAAATAAAATTTTCTCCAACCTGCGTTAATGTGTATTCATGTCCTCCACATGCAATAAAGGGACTTCAAGTTCCCTAAAACCAGAAGAAAAAAAACATAATAGCCCACTAATGCGCTTTGATACGTTGTTTTTATCGTTTTTAATGCCACAAGGATATGTACACAGTTATAATAATAACAACATCAACTTTATCAGATAATGATTTTCAATGCTTTTTGTTTGTATGTTATTTTTTTTAACTTTATTTAATTACTTGATTACCCAATATACACTTTCTTTACAGCCCAAAATATCATCTTTATATGTTTACTTAAATATTAGCCTATAACCCCCTAAATCCTTCCGTAGCAATCAGTGGTAATCAATGGTAAACCAAATAAAAGCTTGCTTTCCACACTACTAAATTCACAAGTGTACACTTGTTCCTATGCAACAAGTGTTTATATGTATAAATGTGTATAATATATAATATATTTAATTAATTCCTATTTGACTTTGTAACTGATATAAAAAGAATTCTGCATTTCCCTGCTTTGTCCCAAGCTATACTGACAAATAAAGAGATTAAAATCATTTCCAATATAAGTATCTGATACAAAGCGATGCTTGAATCGCGCACGCGCATTAGAAACAGCGACAAACAAGGCAAAAGTAAACAAATTGCTTACCACTGCACTGAGGCCAAGTGTTTATCTACTTCCATACAACACAAGCAGTAACTACTATAATGCACTTTAGGTCAAGCTGCTAAAGACTTTCGGTTAGTTAAATGTTTATCAAACGAGGATAAATTAACAGATGGAGTCGCACCTGTCAAACTCTCTCACTTGCACCCAACTCAAACGTGAAAAAGAACGAGAAGAAGCAACTAATGTTGACTTGAACAACTAAATGCAATATCTTTACCTCATCTAATGTCCTCTGGGTATTTCATTGTCGCGGGTTTTTCTTTGTCAAGTTTTGCTGTCGGTAGTTTCTAAACACACACTCGTTTGTGTCTGGTTTGGCAGGACTGGCACTAACACACACACACACACACACCCGCCCTCGGGCACAGAGCAAAATACGAACCGGATTCTCACACATCACCGAGTATGCACTCATTTTACTAATCACTTCACGTTCACACAGCATGTTATGTATGTCTCTCTCTCTCTCTCTCTCACACACACACACACACACACACACACACACACACACACACACACTCTCTCTCTCTCTCTCTCTCTCTTAGGTTGTCTAAGTGTTGGTAATGCAAGTAAAGCATTACAATATTGTGTTACTCCTTAAAAAAGTAACTAATTGCATTAGTTACTTTTTATGAAAAGTAATGCGTTAGTTACGCTACTTTTGCGTTACTTTTTTCTCACCTGGGTTTGGCATGCTTGTTTGTTTTTTAACCCGTTCCCTGCCAGCGTTCCCTTTTATAATTTTCTCAAATCTTTTATGGCCCCCAGAATATTTTTGTTGCATGAATATCTGAATATATCTGCAATATATCAAAAGAAAGAAGAGATCTCGGCTTTAAAAAAAAAAAAAGAATAATTATTCTGGATTCATGCATGAATATGGATATGTTTAATTAAAAAAAGCAACATTTTGAATATTTCTGAATGGATTCAGAACGATGATCAAAACATAGATTTTGGTTTATATACTGTTTAATGTTTGATGATCACTTTATTTTACATGTGCACAAGCAATGCTTTTATCACTCATCTCTGCTTCTTTTTCATTTGGTACTCACATTCTGCACTGTTTCAGAAGATGTGTAATAGCGCCCCCTACCATATAACAGTGAAAACATGGATTGCCGGAAATTGACATGGAGGAAAGAGATAACAATAAATAAGTTCTATTTTTAGCAAATGTAAAGGCCCTTGCCCTTTCACACCAAAAGTGAAATGAATAAGCCTCAGCCTGAAGGAAGTGCGAATTCACACCTGTACAGCTCAAACCTTTCATCAGTGCTGCCATAACCATCATGGGGACAGAAGAAGTGTCAATGAATGGGAGAACAACTTGCGCAACTTATTTGAAAAAGTAACGTAAATTAAATGTAATGGGTTACTTTACTAGTTACTTGAAAAAAGTAATCTGATTATATACCTTGCATTACTTGTAATGCATTACCTCAACAGTAAAAAGCCTGGCTGTAGTGACTTTTGTCTGGTATTTATGGAAGTGATTCCTCAATTTGGGGCACATTGGACTACTTGAAATCAATGTTCAACTAGAGTTTTGTTTAATGTGTGACGTGTGGAATGTATGTGATAATAATGATGTGATGGTAATGACATTTCTCACTTTTTGGAGAAAAACCCGTACACAACTAGGACTTTCTAACACATCAAGTTATAGCTAGCAGTTAATTCACTTTGAGCTTATAAAAATATCAAGAAATGGTTTGGTTCTGAATGCTTGACATGAAAAATGTAAATACAACGGTTTCCAAGTTTCCGAACAATTTAGTAATGCTTTTTCCTTCTTCTTTTTTTCATTCTTGGGGACAGAAAAGGTCCATTTGTTTTCACGTTGTACTCATGTCTTTTTCTGTCAGTTCCGGTTTGGAGTCTCTATCTGCCCACACCTACTAAACACACACTGACACACGTTCAGAGGATTACAAAAACACCGGGCAGACGCAGACACTTAGACGCTCGTGTTATTCTCAGGCATTGTTCATTGAGTCGTGTGGCGACTGTTTTAGTGCTATTTCTATTTGCTAAGGCTGAAGGAACATTATCAGGAACATATCAGAATGAACATGATCAACCATGAAGAAAACATTCAAAGTTCAAAAGCTTGCAAATATTATGCCTCAGATAACACACATATTGCATTTTAACATGTCAGTCCACAAGCTAAAACCCTAAATTATGTAACAAATGTTATTTTGAAGCTGCTCACCTTTTACCTGACTTCTGCTGGTCACTTATGAAAAGCAATAGTTCTCAAGCTGTAATAAAATAGTACTTTAAGTAACATTTTGGGGGTTGGAATGTGTTTATTAAAGGGATTTTTTTTACAAAGCAATGTTTTGCACAATTGTATCACTCAAGACTCTTACAAACATTCAAAGACATGTACAAAAATCATATATAAACACAATTATGCACACTCATACATGCACACACCTCTCAAACAAACATCTTAAGTCATCAACAGTGACACCTCACTGGCAAACCCAGTCTCTTTATACCCCGCCCACTTATTATAATATTAAACCACACAACCAATCACAACCCTGTATCCCTGAGTCCAGCCTCATAACTCATCATGAGTGACTTCATCTGCCTTGAGTTTAAACTCATCCTCTGTGATTCGTCCATCCTTGTTGCGGTCCTGGTTATCGTACATGTTCTCTATGATGCGTTTCGTTTCAAAACCTGGCGCAAGACGACCTTTGCCCTCTTCTACCTGCAGGAGGATGTAATCTGAAAACTGTACGGAAGGGACAGACAATAATAAAATTAACTTAATTAACATTTTGCAGATGTATTGGTGATACACAGCCAAACACACAGTCAAAAGCTGTATACCTCAGTGGAGTCCACTTGAGCGTCCTTGTTCTTGTCCATCTCACTGAAAAGATCAGGAGAGACTTCGCTGTTCCACACAAACATGTAGCCGTCAGGAAGACCCTCCTCCATGTCCACCATCTCAACGTCAAACACCAGCACAGCACTGCCAGGGACCTCTCCATCTGAGCAAAGAAATAGTACTTAAAGTCACTATGAAATCAAAATTTACAGTTTTTGTTTTTTTTAATGGAATATTGCAGTGATTTAACCGTGCACATCATTATTTTTTTTAATTCAAGTGTGCTCATAATCTTTAATCGAAATAACCCTCTTGCAGCATCTCTTCTCTGATGATGCGTTTACTGGAGCGATTGCAGGGCAACCTGTCACTCACATGAGATCGACCAATACCAACCCACAACCATCCAATCAATTCCCCAAGTACAAAATCAAGCCCCGCCCTACATTTTTTCTTCACTTGGATCACAATGAAGAAGAACGCATTTTCCATTTCACACCATGTTTAATATTCTATATTTAATATTCTGGGAAATATACAGGTTTGAACTGTGTTTCTACACGTTGGTATAGAGTTGCAGTTTTTAGGGACCCCGTATGTGTATCCCTCTCATCATTACATAATTAAAAAACATTAAAATAACATTAGTTGACTCACTAAATGACATCTAATGCTTTTTTGATATCAGCACATAAATCGTTTTTTAGCTGAGTAGGTTTGTAAGAATAATGTACGTTGCTTGGCTCCCTCTGGTGGGTCCATCACAAATTGCAATAAAAAAATCACGAAGCCAAAGCATTGTCCGATTCTTAAGTAAATTATTCTTAAGAGTCGGTTCTTTTTAGTGAATAAAATACATTCGGCTGCATCCAAAATCACATTCTTCCCTACTATATTGTAGGGAAAAAACAGTGTGTGACAAAAGAAGTATGTTTGAATTCACAGCACTTATAAAAAAGTACCCGGATGACCTACTACTTCCGGCGAGATTCTGAAGTGCACATACGATGGACACTTTACTATCCCATGAGGCCACAGGAGAGGATTTGTGAATGACAGTGAAGTGACGCGAGGTAGGTCACATGATAATGACAACATGACGAATGTAGTACGTCCAGATTACATTCATACTATATAGAACATACTTTTTAGCAGTCATGAAGTAACTACTTATTCAAAATAAGTACCGTACCTCCTCAAGAGAGCATATGATTTCAGACACAGCCCATGTAGTCCAATTCACACAGAAATGACTCTTATGAGTTGGCTCTTTTAATGAATCGTTCAAAAAGCTTCACAAATCTACTAATAACGGTATCAGTCGGTCAACTTCTTCACTGAGTGAATTCAGAACTCAGAATAATAATAATAATATAAATGTGTGTCTTACCAACTCCCCTCTCTCCATAGGCAAGGTGAGGTGGAATGACTAGGTTGCGCTTCTCTCCAACACACATTCCTGTTAGCCCTTGCTCCATGCCTAAAACCACCTGTCCGGACCCCAGAACCACATCATACGTCTTGCCAAAGGTGTGCCTGCATTAACACACAGACACAGAGGAACACATCAGTTTAGATAAAAACATTAATAAAAAATGTCAACTTCAAAAAACAAAATGCTATGCAAAACGTATAACTGCAACGCACGTGGAGCTGATGTTGGTGCCATCCATGAGAGTGGCGTTGTAGTGGTATTTGACAAAATCGCCACGTTTTGCAATGTAGGTGCAATTCTCCGGCTTCACACTGGTGATCACAACTGTATCAGATGGGTTGTGGAAATCAATAATGTGGACATCAAACACCAGCACAGCTGAGCCGGGGATCTTAGTTCCTGTAGGAGGGAATAGAAGAGATTCATGCAAAGGTGAATGTGTGTTGTTGTTTATTCACCTAGTCTTAAAGTGCCCGTATTATGCTATTTTAAAGGTACTTGGTTTTGTTTTGGAGGTCTCCAACACAGTAGGTTTACATGTATACAAAAAACACTTTAATTTTCTCATACTATGCATTGCAGCATCAGCTCTTTTCTCAGTGTCTAAACGGTTCGATAATGGATTCGGTCTCTCTAAACCCCGGCTTTCCGAGAGCCTGCTCTGCCCTGATTGGTCAGATGGCCCAGTCTGTTGTGATTGGTCGACCGCTTACAGTGGATGTTGGAAACGAAACACCATTACCATATCTGAATTTCAGCTCTTCCTCAGCACTTGATACACAGTGATACGAACAGTAACAATGGCGTCGGTTTTACTGTATCAGTTCGAGTCCAACTCCTTTCCTTTGGAAATGCATTAAAGTGTATTTGCTTTTGTCTGTCTTAAGGACATGTGGACAACAGTAACTCCATTTATCGAGCACTTTGATCTTTGAAACTTTGCAGACCTGTTACATTCACAAAAAGCTATATTACACACTGCATGTCCGAAAAAGCACTTTAAAGGCAGATCAACACACACCTGTGCCCTCTTCTCCATAACCCAGGTGTGGTGGGATAACAACCCTCCTGCGCTCTCCAACACACACACCCAGGAGTCCTTGGTCCATCCCTGCGATCACATAGCCTTTACCGATGTAAGTGTCATATGTGCGATTCCTTGAGTAACTGAAACATAAGCACGACTGTAAGCATAAGTGCACTGTATATCACTTTTAAATTAAAGTATCTAGGGTTTTTACCTGGAGTCAAAGAATGTGCCGTCCAGCAGGGATCCGTTATAATGATACCGCATGAAGTCTCCAACTTGACTCTTGCGCGGACAAGGATCTGGAAGGTGTTCCACCTGTACTGTGATTTCATCTTTGGGGTTATGAAGGTCCAGCAGAACCACATCAAACACCAGAGAGGCTTGAGCGGGGATGTCACTTCCTGTGAGAGGAGATAACGATGCTGTAATGCTAATTTTGCGTGGACAAAAACTGTTAGTAGTATATATTCCTAATAAAATGACTCTCACCATCCCCATTCTCTCCATAGCCAAGGAAAGGTGGAATGGTGATGATGCGTTTTTCTCCCACACACATTCCCAAAAGCCCCTGGTCCATTCCCGCAATGAGCCAGCCAATCCCCACGTAAGTGTCATAGGTGCGCATACGCGTGTGACTGCAAATGAAAGAATCAGAATTACTCATCAGGAAACAAATGACATAAATCTTTATTTTTATATTCTTGAAATGTATTACATAAAATAAGCATTAATTAGAATTAGGATGAAATGGTTTCAACCTGTTTATGTCCAAAAATGTAATATTTTTGAACATCTAAAATTATATATTTGTGATTATAAATTATTTTATATTTATTTAAAATTGTAATATATTCACATATTTAACATATATTCCTTTTATTTACATTTGTGCATTATGCAACAGTTCTGGTCCTCAAATGTGATTGGTCAAGCAGCGGTCCAAGAGTGCTATTACAGTATATATTGCTTTTGTGTGTTTTGAAGAAGGGGTTTTCTATATTTTATGATGCCACAGACCCACAAATATGATCATATGTTCATACGAGGGACCCCCATCCTAAAATTTAAAAGGCAGCTATATAGTTTCATGTATAAAGACCCAATTTATACTGAATAAAATAATATTATAAGTGTAAAATATAAAAAAAATTTGTCTTACATAATTTTTTTCTACTCACCTACTTTTTTATTATTTATATGAATCTAATATTTATTTATTTATTTAAATAAACAAATAAACCCTTTTTCAGCAGCTCTTATTGAATGTTACAGGATTACACCAATAGGTGGCGACATCGAGTGAGTCATTTGACTCTTTTACTCCACCGATTTGAATCGGTTAATGATTAAATAGGTGTGTTTGAATTGAAGAGGAGCTGCAGAACGATCAGTTTATGACATTAAAATACCGCGAGAGCGACTTGAGAGCATACGGACCCGTCTGTTCGTAACTTTAATGTCATACATTAAACATACACCGATCGGTCAGCACAGCGCCGCTTCGAGTCGAACACACCTATTTAATCATTAACCGATTCGTTCAAAAACACTGAATAATTTAGGAACATTTGCTATATAAACTGTATGTGTATGTGAAGAATTCACATTTGCCATCTGAAATTTTCTTCTAGAATGATAATTTTTATCAAGCTCGTATATTTAAGTTTAGTAATTTCACTTAAATGACATTTAATAGGTCATTTTCATTGCCATTTAAGTGAAATAACTGAATTTAAATATACAAGCTTGATAAAAATTATCATTCTAGAAGAAAATTTCAGATGGCACTTAAGAGGCTTTTGCATCTGAACTTGTCACTGGGGCTGTACCCTCAAGGGTACAATATTGTACCTTAACCTTTAAAAGAAACGGTACATATATGTACCTTTTAATGCTTTTTGACCCTCAAAACGGTACATATATGTACCTTGAGTTCCAATAATAAGCCCTATGGGGTACGTTAGTGTAGATTGTACCTTGGGGAACAGAAATGGACTCCTACTGTACCCCTATTTCTGACAGTGAACGTATATCTATTTTTTATTTGTATTGATTTATTTTTGTGAGGTCCACATGACTCACCTGGAGTCGAACAGCGTGCCATCGAGCAGAGTACCGTTGTAGTGGTACCGGATATAATCAGACACTTCCACAGTGCGGTTACAGCTCTCTGGCTTGAAGTAGGTCTTTATCTGCACCTTGTCCTCTGGGTTCCAGATGTCCAACATCAGCACATCAAAGTGAAGGATGGAATCTGCGGGGATGATGTCACCTGACAGGGCATGACAAAAAAAAAAATACTTTGAGGAATAAAATCAAACAAGCTTTGCAGCTTTGAAACCTGGCCATCCATTTAAAGCGCGACACTAAAGCAAGACAATAAATGCGTTAGTCTTTGTGTTCACTATAAAGACTTCATTATTAGTTTTCGTTTGCCAGGGTAAGTGTGCCACCCTGTGTATTGTGTAGCTTATATTTAACGGGAAGAGCTTTTGTGATGATGAGATAGTCTTACATCAGAGGAATTTCTAAAGGATCATGTGACACTGAAAACGGACTCCTGAAAATACAGCTTTGCATCACAGGAATAAATCATATACATTAGTTAATGTAAGCTAAAACTGAGAAATAAATTTTTTACAGTACTTATTCATCTTTGTTAATGTTAGTTAAGCAAAATACAGTCATTCATTGTTTGTTCATGTTAGTTCACAGTGCATTGACTAACGTTAACAAATACAAGTTTTGATTTTAATAATGTATTAGTAAATGATGAAATTAACACAAACTAAGATTGGTAGTATTGGTCATTCTTAGTTCATCTTAATGTTAACTAGTAAAACCTTATTGTAAAGTGTTACCAGTTACATTTTGAAATACAGTAGTAGCTAAAAGTGATGTCTGGAGGGATATTTGTTATATATATATTTATTTAATATATATATTTTAAATATGTTAAAAATGAGGGAAGAACAAAACACTAATCTTGGTTAACGTATTTATCTGATGAAAGGTTTTATTTTACTATGCAAAAAAAAAAATTATATTAATATTAATATTATTAATATTTAGTTGTTTCTCTTGTTTTGCATGTGTTCATAATTTCTTTGTATGACAGCCTGGCCAAAAATTATGTCCCCTCAATTTGGCCTGTTTCATTGTGTTATAAAAAAATTAAATAAAACTCTGGTAAATGTGCAGTTAATTGTACACATCTGTTTGTGTTTCATGCAGCTGGATTGGGCAGACATGCACACACCATATCCACAACTAGTTCTGACAAGCGCACATAGTTCAACATTCCTCTTCGGATCACTTCCCTTGGGAATTCACCCCCCCATCCGTTCACCTTCCCCCCTTTCTCTCTCTCCACCCGAGATCTCATGCTCCCGTGACTCAGCAGGAGTGCAGGAGAATCATGGGAATTGTAGGTCTCTGTAAGTTTGTGCCTATTCACATGCAAATGTGCTGATGGCATCTACACCGACAGACATCTAAATGACAAATAACTGCATTCACGCATCAAGTGGTCAACAGAGAACTGTGATTTTAAAGTGTGTTTACCATAGCCGTCCTTTCCGTAGGCAAGCTGGGGAGGGATTTTGATCATCCATCGTTCATTTACACACATGCCCACTAAAGCTTTGTCCATCCCAGCGATCAGCTTCTTCTGGCCAACAAACACATTATAGCTGGTGCCACGGTCATAACTGCAAACACACACATAAACAAACATGTATTATATACCACAAAAAGACTTTTCTTTCTTTCTCAGTAAAAACATCCTTAGAGTCTGGATATCTGGATAAGTGCTGAGTAATATTAATTAACTACATGTATTTACTATAGAGTTACGGTAAGGGTTTGGTTTAGGGTTAGTTACTTGTAATTATGCATAATTTACTGTTATTACTATAGTAGTAACGTAACTATGTCACCTTAAAATAAAGTGTTATAGAATTTATATTTCTTGATCAGTTGGCAAATTTTATTTTATTGCATTGAATGTATATCCAACACATGAGGTTTATGCTTAAAACAATATTTTTAATTTTACTATTTGCCATTGGGCTAACAATAAACTTACTTTAAGATATATTCTCTAAAAAGTCTTATCTCACAGAACAGTTTGTTTACACTTTTCATGTATATATAATTTAAGTTGAAATGACTTAAACATCCAAGTTGATTGCACTTAAAAAATGTAAGGCAACAGCTTCTTTCTTTTTTTTACAGTATATATATATATATATATATATATTGTATATACACATACTATATATAACTTTATTTACACTTTTCATGTAAATGTACCTTTAAAAGGATGTAAATGATCTTGCTCGTAATCCATTCATTCGTTCACTCACTCATTCATTCACTCACTCACTTACACATTCCTTCCTTGGCTCACTCAGACACGTATTCATTCTATAGACTATTGCAATTTGCAAATGTATACTTTTCTTAAATCAATTGTAAAAGTTTAGGATGTGCTTTGCAGAAGTAAATGTTCACTATGGTAGGCCTGTGTGAATCACACACATCTGCTCTGCCTGCGTGGCTTATAGTAAACCTACAAACGCAAATGGCTTCAGGCCAGGTGAGAAGATGAAGAACAATGGAGGGCAAACATGCATTTTGCACTAACCTGGAGTCAAACTTCTTTCCATCAGGGAACATGCCGATGTAATGATAACGAACAAAGTCTCCTGACTTGACCAGGCGGTCACAGCGTTCCGGAGTGAACGTCTTCTCTATTACGATGTCATCTAACGGTACCGGCGGCGGGTTGCACGCCACGAACGTAACTAGGACAGCCAGGAGAATCATTTGCACCGTTAATCGTATCATCTTCCGTTGTTTTTTGCTAAGGACTGGTTTGCTGCGTTCGCGCGCTGCAGCAGAGTCTCCTCGATACCTCTCGCGCACTGTAGATGAAACGGGGAGTGTGTAGACGTGGTGGACGGATCCTCAAACTCACTCTAACTTCTTCTTCTTTTGCCCCCGGTGTCACTTTACATGGAGAACGCGCAGGAAAGGGCTCCGTTTTGCAGGGAAAAGCGGAAACGCAGGCCTGGAGGCTGGAATGTTTTCTACGTGGCACAGAGATGGGCGGCTCGCGCTTTAAGAGACTGTAATTATTGAAGGACCATAATGCAGCGCAACAGGCGTTTCAGATCAGATTCTCACATCCCCCCTTATTACTGTGAAGCAGTTTTTTTGATAAATGTAACGTTATAAAATATCAGGAACAACATAAAATTAATCGTTTCACTTTAAGAAGTTTAATTTGAAGTTTTTCCCCCACTTGGTTAACCTATTAAATCCCAACCAAGCACATTTTTTTCCCAAAAATAACCGGGCACATAATGTGTACAGAGCAATGAAACAAACTGCTTTTTTTTCTTTTTCTTTTTTTTTTACAAAAGTTAGTGAAATGACGTTCACTAACCATATATATGGCCTAGTTGCTCAATAAGACCAATAGAAAGTTGCAAACAACGTGTGTGTGTGTGGTCCTAGTAACCCCTTATGGTAATAAAATGTCTGAAATCCTTGTCCCTGTGGGGAAATGTTTCGGTCCCCATGAGGAAAACTGCATTTAAAAATGTAAAAATGCAGAAAGTTTTTTTGTGATAGGTAGGTTTAGTGTAAGGGGAGAGAATATACAGTTTGTACAGTATAACAAACAATCATTATGTCTATGGAAAGTCCACATAAAACATTGTGTGTGTGTGTGAGGGTGTGTGGCTATTTACAGCAGGCAGCAAGACAGTATGTGAACTATGTGTAAAATAAACTCTTTTAGACCCTAAAGTAAATATTGGCCACAGGTGTTACCGAAGGGTTTAGATGAATAAATATTTGTTAGTAAATCACTGTAGTGTGTTTTTAGCTGCATGGGGGAAGGGAGCGCGCTGACGGATTTTGGGGACGTGGAGAGTCTGCGGGCGGGTCTTGTTCTCTCCCTCTGTGTACTTTAGGATTCCCATACGGGACCATGGCCTCCTCATCGCACTGCCTGAGGCTCGCATTTCTTTTATTCTGCTTTTCTTTTTGCGTTCTTGCGCAGTATGAGAAATATAACTTTCGCAGTTTCCCACGGCACGAGCTCATGCCCTTGGACTCCGCGTACCGACACGCTTTAGACCAGTACAGTGAGGAGAAGTGGCCCGAGAGCGTGGAGTTTCTGGAGGTGAGTCTCCGGTTGTACCGACTGCTCAGGGACAGCGAGGCCTTCTGTAACCTGAACTGCAGCACGGTACGACTCGACGACGAGACCCGCTTCAGCGACTTCCCCGAGCTCCACGCGTTCGGTAACGTGATGAGGCGAGCGCAGTGTCTGAAGCGATGCAAACAGGGGTTACCTGCCTTCAGACAGACGCTCCCCAGCAGAGAAACCATCGAGGAGTTTGAGAAACGGGAACCTTACAAGTACCTGCAGTTTGCTTACTTCAAAGTAAGCCATTAACATTCACTCGTTGCATTTGTATTCATGAACAATGCGAGAATGAGGTTATAAGTTGGTGCTTTGTAGTACCATATAGTATAAAATAATAGGACTGTAACGTTAGAGAATGTCACCATGGTATTTACAGTGGTATTTAAAACATGGTAGTAGGCTACCATGGTATTTTTTGTAGTTTCTTAGTTGTGTAGGTATATCAAATGGTAATACCACACTGAATTATGTAACGTACCATACTAGTATATCAAAATACATGGCATTTCAAAGTACTTCAAAGAATATTACCATGGGACATGAGCAAATATCCATGAAATTACCATGATACCAAGTGCATAAACATGGTATTACCATTGTATTTATTATACTTTTTTGTTGTGTATATGGTATAACATAGTAATACCGTGGTACTAAATGTTTACCTTATGTACCATGGTCAATTTTCAAAGTGCATGGTATTCCAAAGTACTTAAAGGAATAGTAGGCGTATTTATTAATAGTACTATGGTCTATTTACTATGTCTGACAAAATGTATTATTATAAATTATTCCAGAGTGAAAATTTGGCCAAAGCTGTGTCTGCAGCGCACACGTTCCTGCTAAAGCATCCTGATGACGAGATGATGCAGAGGAACATGAACTATTACAAGAGCTTACCTGGAGCAGAGGAACATATGAAAGACCTGGAGACCAAATCATATGAGGTGAGACTGAGACCCCACATATAAAACAGCGATCAAGTCCTCATATTAAAGTCGGCATGAAACAGAAGTTGCGATAGTCTTTTCTATTGTGACGTGTATATCTGAGTGAAATGGCTTGTCGAACAAGAACAAATGTAGGGCGGGACTTGATTTTGTCCATGGGGAGTTGATTGGATGGTTGTGGGTTGCTATTGGTCGATCTCATATGAGTGACAGGTTGCCTCGCCCTCGCGCCAGTAAACACATCATCAGAGAAGAGATGTTGCTGCAAGAGGAAGGGGAAGTTATTGTATTTAAACATTATAAGGAACATTATTTTAAAAATAAATAATGATGAGCACAGATAAATCATTTATAATAAATACTGCAATACTCCATAAAATAACAAGAATTGTCCAATTTGATTTCATGGTGACTTTAGTCCACTTGTTGATGCAGGTGCCATTAAAGAAAAATGGCATTAAACCAAATACTAAGAAATACAAAAATTCAAGTTAATTTTCAAATTCAACTTTTCATTCAAATATGCTGATAATATCATTTATAATGGGGAAAATGCATTAGCTTAGAAATATGCAAAACCAAAGAACTCTAGGGTCAGTAAGATTAATTAATACTGTACTTTTATTCAGTTTTACTTCACTGAAAAATCCTGAAAAAAATGTATTATGGTTTCCACACAAATATTAAGCCGCACAAGTTTTCATCATTGATATTAATAATAATAATAAATGTTTCCTGAGCAGCAAATCATCATATTCGAATGATCTCTGAAGGATCATGTGACACTGAAGACTGGAGTAATGATTTAAAACTGTACATTTAAAAATATCACCAACCCCATTCTTTTAAACAGTAAAATGCATATCTATAAAAATGTAATATATGTCTACATATGTGCAATCCAAGCTCAGGGAAATGCACGCAATTGTGATACGCCTGTTGAAGTGTTGTAGTTTACAGTTGCACTCATGCTTCACGGTTCTTCTCCTCCAGTCTCTGTTCATTCGGGCCGTGCGGGCGTATAACGGAGATAACTTCAGATCATCCGTGTCAGATATGGAGTTGGCAATGAGAGACTTCTTCAAGGTGTATGACGAGTGCATCGCAGCGTCAGAGGGATCCAGACAGATCAGAGACTTTAAAGACTTTTACCCGTCCATCGCAGGTTGGCTCTCGTCCTCTCTGCCCTTGCCATCCTTCAGCTGAAACGCTTCAACATGCCTGTTTCTCTTCCTGTAGATCATTACACTGAGGTTCTGGAGAGGAAGGTTCGCTGTGAGAGCGAGCTCACGCCGGTCGTTGGTGGATTTGTTGTTGAGAAATTTGTGGCAACCATGTACCACTATCTCCAGTTTGCTTATTATAAACGTAAGTCTGGAAAGTTCTCGATTTAAACTACAGTGCTATGCATAAGTTTAGACACCCATGCTAAAGTTGACTAAAAAGAGGAATAAAAAATCATCTTTTGGAAATTGAACTTAATGCCTTCATTAAAAAAATTAGGAAAAATCCAACCTTTAAGGACACCAATTTTCTTTGTGAATGAATAATGTATCGTAAATAAATAAATGTTCTTCCTTAAAATACAGGGTGCATAAGTGAGTACACCCCTATGTTAAATTCCCATAGAGGCAGGCAGATTTTTATTTTTAAAGGCCAGTTACTTCATGGATCCAGGATACTATGCATCCTGATAAAGTTCCCTAGCCTTCACCATACCTAGAGATTGGCATGGAGTACTTTCCATAAGATCATCTCTCAATGCAAATCAAACCAGCTATTAGGCTAACTGAAATAAAACCATGCCAATCTCTAGGTATGGTGAAGGCTATGTGATGATGTGGGGCTATTTTAATTCCAAAGGCCAAGGGAACTTTATCAGGATGCATAGTATCCTGGATCCATGAAGTAACTGGCCTTTAAAAATGAAATGAATAAGAATTTAACATAGGGGTGTCCAGACTTATGCACCTTGTATTTTAAGGAAGAACATTTATTTATTTACGATACATTATTCATTCACAAAGAAAATTGGTGTCCTTAAAGGCTGGATTTTTCCAAATTTTTTTAATTAAGGCATCAAGTTCAATTTCCAAAAATGATTTTTTATTCCTCTTTTTAGTCAACTTTAGCATGGGTGTCTAAACTTATGCATAGCACTGTACATATGTGTGGCATCTCTCAGGAGTTAGTAAGCAGCAGTAAAGCACAAACTTCATCTGTCTTGGTTACTCACACACACTACTCCTCCCATTACACAAAACTTCAAAATAGTAGTCACAGTATAATTCACTCATGAACACACATGAATGTGAAAAACTGACATATGAAACACATTCTACCTTTCGGTAAGAATATTCAATGTTTTTAATGAAAGATGTCTCTAATGCTCACCAAGACTGCATTTATTTGATCAAAAACATACAGTGAAACAGTAATATTGTGAAATATAATTACAGATATTATATTTTGGCAACACAATAAGCTTTTATTTTGTTAACACTAGTTATCATGAACTAACAATAAAAATTTTTTTACAGCATTTATTAATCATAGCTAATGTTAATTTCAACATTTTTAAGATCAAACGTTGTATCTGTTGACATTTTTTAATGCACTGTGAACTAACATGAACATTTTATTCCTGTGATCAAAACTGGATTTTCAGCATCATTACTCATATACTTTTACAGCATCATTATTCAGAAATCATTCTAATATGAAGATTTGCTGCTCAAGAAACATTTCTGATTATTATCAATGTTGAAAACAGTTGTGCTGCTTTTTTTTAGGATTCTTTGATGAATGGAAAGTTATTTTAAAAGCATTTATTTTAAAATATATATTTTTTGTAACATTACAAATGGATTATAAATGGATTTACTATCACTTTTGATCAACGAAATGCATTCTTGCTGAATATAAGGTTTAGTTTTCTTTTTATAAAACCTTACTGACCCCAAACTTTTGATAGACAGTCAGTGTGTATATAAATGTTTCTCTCCTTCATTCTCCTTCAGTGAATGATCTGAAGAACGCTGTACCGTGTGTGGCCAGCTATATGCTCTTTGACCCCAGTGATGAGGTGATGAAGAGTAATGTGGAGTATTATCGTTACCACAGAGAGAAATTTGGCCTCAGTGATGAGGACTTCTTTCCTAGAGTGGTAGGTGTCTCACATCATGAGAAACAATGAATAAAACTTAACTTTTAATGTATGAAGTTGTAGTGATAATGCACACTCACGTGACAGGAAGCAGTTCGGTACCACAATCAGACGACGCTTCAGATGCAGATGCTGGAGTTCGCCAAACAGAAGTTCCTGCCGGATGATGAGGTGAGAGCTCAGAGTATTTGGTTGGCTTATTAAATATTAATAGTTCTGACTGCATATATTGCTAGTTTTGTCCACTTGGGTGCGCACTGTGCTCACTGATTCACCCAGAGCAGCGGCACTCCGCCCTCTAGTGGCCGATCAAAAGTCTTTAAATGCTTATCAGTGTAATTTTAGCACCATTGAGATACTATTGTTTTTTAATACTTGCAATTATTTTTTTCTCGTTTTCATTTTAATTTTATTTAAATTTTTAGGAATTTTGTTGCGTATTTTTGGCATTTTTATTAGTTACTTTTAATGTTTTTATTCATTTTTATTTCTTAGCTATTTTAGTACATCAAGTCAAAACTAAATTAAAATGAGAAATGGTGCTTTAGCAATTAGCTAAAAAAAAAAGAAAGTTTAAAGCCTTTATATATATAATGCTTATAAAAGTATTTTAATGCATTAATTATGCCTTGTAATCCACCTTATAATGCATCGTATGGTCTCATGAATAATTGTAACCACATTATAATAATTATTTATTGTTATGAAAGTAACACTTTAGAAAGTATACTTTATATATATACTTTAGAAAGTATAATGCATTAAAACACAGGACAAACAACCAATTTCAGAAGTAACAATGAATCTGCAAATATTATAATGCATTTTAACTTTGGTTACAATTATTTATGAAAAGAATAATCATGAATACACATAATATGAAAGTTTTAATTAAAGTGTTAACATTTATTTTATTTCAAGTAACTGTTTATGGCTTTAATAACTAGTGCAGTTATAAAATAAACACTATTCTCTCGCTCTAACTCTTCCTCCAACCATTTGCTTTTCTTTCAGGATGAAGTCTTAGAGTTTCTTGATGAATTTCTTGATTCTGAGGATAACTAAAAGATAAAAGAAAAAAAGGCCATAAAGGTATTCTCAATCCTGTATCATTTTGGTCCTTGTATTTATTTAGGGGTTGGTGATTGGAAGTGAATTTTGTTTTACTGTACTCTGTACTAAAATATGTACTTATATATAACATGTAAGTACAGATTTTACACATGCACCACAAGATAATAAATCTGAATCTCAGTCCTTGTCAACTTACTGTATCTAAGAGAAAGCAATGTTGTGTTTTTATTTTGTTGGTTGGTTGGATTGTTTTAATAAAGATTGTTTTATATTGATCTGATCCAGTTGGAATACCGTGTTTAGGGAAGATGTCCATGTAGACTTGAGCCACAAGAACCAGTTAAACACTGAAAATGTTGTATTTTTTCGTAATAAATAATGTGGAAAAAAATGCTTACAGTCGAAAACTTTTGTAATGCCTTGGAATAATGGTTAAATTTATCAATCATTTTCTATATCTATATAGTTTTCCAGGAACACTATAACTTTTCGCCCTCTAGTGTTTAAAAAAAAAAAAACTGCATGCATTTTGCAGAAGAACATTGTTTTGGTTGTGCGGATGAATATGGTTATCCTTCTGCTTGTAAAATATTCACTATATAGAGATATAACCAGTTCAGATGGAAAGGATCTCAAGCTGACTAACTTTAAGATCTTGAGCTTAGCAATTTTTTTGGTTATGCCAAGCCTCACACAATCTGTACCAAATGTTACCACTCATATGTAGTTGATATCTTCACTTATACGCAAAATATGTGTAAAATGGTGCTGTGTAAAAGAAATCAAACAAACTTGTCTGTTTTGAAAGGCTGAGCCAGTAATGCCTTCCCTTAAAGGAGAACTCCGGTCAATTTTAACATTGAGCTCATTTTTTTGTAAATTTGGAGTGCTGTCAATACAGAGAACAACGACAAAAATCTGTGTTGCCTACACTGTGTTATCCTCTTTTTAAAATTTGCACCCTGTTGACTTCAATGGGGCAAGTTTTAAACCTGCTTTTAGCCTCTTAACATCCTTGATGTGTCATTACAAGTGCACAGCCATGTGAGTGATTCCTTCAGAGTGATCGCGGGTGAATCTGACTGCAGTAGATGTGAAAGATATTAATAAAAACGATATTATTTCAGCCAGCGCACATACCTGTATTTACATCCTGTTTTCGGTCGAAGCCCATAGTAATCGATTGTCGAGTTCACACGCATA